>NC_137100.1:43943854-44561354 GCF_949357685.1 Gobio gobio | reverse complement strand
GTAAATCCTTATCTGGGACATAACCAACAACCCCAGCCTGGGAAAATAGGTAACCTACATTTCACCAAAGCCACTATCTTTCCCTTCATCTGTATACAGATGACAGTACACCATGTTTATCTCCTCTATGCCAAAATAACAAAACAAAAAAGAGCTGGACCTCAAAGGGGGTAAACATCTAATGTGAGGGGCTGGAAGTGAAAAAAAGTGAAGGGTTTCACAGTGGAAAATGTAATCTCAATCTGAAATTTAAAACTGTTACACCATAAGGCTCAGCCACATCTTTTAAGTAAATATTTTTTTTAATTATTTAAATAAATAAAAAATATCTATTAGGGGTGCAATGCTTAACATATTTGGTTTATTTTTGGTATTGGGTTTCAGTTTGATACATGTGTCTACTGAATGAATACAGAGTTGTTTTAACACTGCACATGCTGAATTTCTATATTTGTGGAACATACTTTCAAACTCAAGAGTTTGTCCTCCTAGGATGGGACAAATTATATCAATATACTTTGATGTGGTGAACAAATCTGCGTTATATTAAGTGCTTCAAACTAAATCATAAACCTACATAGTTTACCCTACTGTCAGATGTGTGTGTTGTTGTGCGAGACGCGTTTTCCTCAGAACACACAATTTACGGTTGTATACTTTCCTGTAAACGTTACAAATTCACGCAAGTATTTCCATTTTGCATAATTCTAACCTTATTTTCAAATATTTTGCATCCAAAAGTGCAAGCACTATCCTGAAGTATTAAGAGTTCCTTTCACTGGAACTAATTGGCCATGGCCAACCCCTGAAAAACAACCCCACACCATAATCCCCCCTCCACCAGACTTTACACTTGGCACAATGCAGTCAGGCAAGTACAGTTCTCCTGGCAACCGCCAAACCCAGACTCGTCCATCGGATTGCCAGACAGAGATGTGTGATTCGTCACTCCAGAAAACACATCTCCACTGCTCTAGAGTCCAGTGGTGGCGTGCTTTACACCACTGCATCCCACGCTTTGCATTGCACTTGGTGATGTAAGGCTTGGATGCAGCTGCTCGGCCATGGAAACCCATTCCATGAAGCTCTACGCACTGTTCTTGAGCTAATCTGAAGGCCACACGAAGTTTGGAGGTCTGTAGCTATTGACTCTGCAGAAAGACTTCTGTGCACTGTGCACCTCAGTATGCGCTGACCCCGCTCTGTGATTTTACGTGGACGACCACTTTGTGACTGAGTTGCTGTTGTTCCCAATTCCTTCCACTTTGTTATAATACCACTAACTGTTGACTGTGGAATATTTAGTAGTGAGGAAATTTCACGAATGGACTTATTGCACAGGTGGCTACCTATCACGGTACCACACTTTAGTTTATTGAGCTCCTGAGAGCGACCCATTCTTTCACAAATGTTTGTAGAAGCATTCTGCATGCCTAGGTGCTTGATTTTATACACATGTGGCCATGGAAGTGATTGGAACGCCTGAATTGACCCTTCGCTAAGCCACGCCCGAAAACCGCCACAGGCCAATCGTGGCTTAGCAACTGTAACTAGGCGCAGAAGGTCTGTCAAGCTTTCGAGCGAGGGAAAACATGCCGAATCGTTGTGCTTATGGATTGTGCAAATCTGATACCCGGGATCCTAAAATTTTGGACGGGGTGGGAATTTTTTCCCTTCCCCAAACCTAAAACCCAAGGGGAGAAATGACGGTGTTCTGTCGATTTGTCCTACCTTGTCAGATACTTAAACTCGCCATAACTTCCGCTAAATAAGGTCAAAATACGAGCATGGTCATAGATATATCGATCATAGATGCCTCATTCTACTGATCCGTGAGGCATCTACGTATGCTAATGAGGCATCTACGTATATGAGGCATAATGAGGCATCTACGTATACATCTATGACCACGCTCGTTTTTTGACCTCACTTAGCGGAAGTTATGGCGGAGCTCAGAGATGATCACGTTCGTCTGATAAGAGGTAAAATAATAGCATTAATACTGCTCAGTTTCTTGCAGAAACTGATCGTTTCGCTAGGTAAGACCCTTATTCATCGCCTGGTATTGTTTGATATCGTTTAAAGCCCATTGAAGCTGTACTGAAACTGTCATTTGGACCTTGAACCGTTTGGAGCTTATTGAAGTCCATTATATGGAGAAAAATCCTGGAATGTTTTCATCAAAAGCCTTAAAGGGTTAGTTCACCCAAAAATGAAAAATGAAAATTCTGTCATTAATTACTCACCCTCACTTAAAACGTTGTTACAAAGTCCATCTCACCACAGTGGCTCTACAATAATTTTACGATGCGACGACAATATTTAGATTTTTTTTTTGCGCACAAAAACTATTGTCGTCGCATCGTAAAATTATTGTAGAGCCACTGTGGTGAGATGGACTTTGTAACGACGTTTTAAGTGCCTTTTATGGGTCTTGGGAGTATTAATGTACTGAATGCCAATGGAGGCCTATCTGAAGCCTTTCTCAGCCATCAGCTTTCAACAAAAATATCTTCATTTGTGTTCCGAATATGAACGGAGGTCTTACGGGTGTCGAACGACATGAGGGGGAGTAATTAATGACAGAATTTTAATTTTTGGGTGGACTAACCCTTTAATTTCTTTTTGACTGCAGAAAGAAAGACATGGACATCTTGGATGACATTGGGGTGAGTAAATTATCAGCAAAAGTTTATTTAAAAGTGAATAATCCTTTAACATTTTATCAGTTATTTACTGTAAATTTAAGTTAAATATGTAAAACCCTCAAATGTTGCTACCGTATTTTTACGGTAAATGTTTGGCAACCACAGCTGCCAGTTTTTTAGCTTAGAGAGAGTGGGAGAGGGTAAGGCTTCCAACTAGGGCTGCAACGACGCGTCGACGTCGTCGATGACGTCGACTACGAAAATACGTTGTGCGTGAAATGCGTCGACGGCACATTATTTACGTTCTAGAATGGAACAGAAGATCTAGAATAATGGCGGCTTCTGCTCCTGGGCATAGTGAAAATGATCATTTATCATATAAAGCCAGACCGCGACATTCAAAAGTGTGGGAGTACTTTGAACAGAAGCCGAATACAACTGTGCTTTGTTCGCTCTGTAATGCCGAATACAACTGTGCTTTGTTCGCTCTGTAATGCCGGTTTCACACTGCGCGCGGTGGCAGAGCAGGAGCTGTGCGCGTGGAGAGCGGGAGCTTTCACACTGCCAATCAGTGTTGCCAAGTCCCGTTTTTTTCCGCGGAGTTGGGCTACTTCTACACTGTTGCCGCGGGCTGTGTCTCATGTCCGCGGGTTGAAGCGATCCCAACTATGTGATATTTAGCCCCGGGAGTGAGAATTTTAGCAGGCAGCCCTGCAAAAAAAAAAAACACACATATTTAACCCCCCGAACGCAATGTTTACCAGAGAACCGTGATTGGGCTTGTTTTGGGCTAGTTTTGAGTAACGAATGGGTAGGTTTTGTTGTGAAAACCTGGCAACCCTGCTGCCAGTGTTCTCTCCATGGTTCTCTCGCGCAGCTGAACCGTGGCGCGTGTATTGCAACAGACGATCACATTTTCCGGGGTTCTTCTCTGACCCCACTACGTCTCGTGCTTTTATTTATTATGGGCTGCATATATCTCCTGTTAATGCGACCTGGTTCCCCTCTGTCCCAAACACATATGCATAATAACATGCTGTATATAGGTAGTTTGCATGATTAAAGTAACATTAAAGTTAAGATATGCCTCTAGCTTTAATCATTTAAATATGTCTTTGAAGTTTGGGCAAACACTTCTGGCAGCTTTAGTCGTTGTTTATGCACATGTATCTTCAAAATAGACGACTAGTTATACTATATTAAAACTATGCTGAAAGCTCCTGTATGTGAACCTTTTGCAGATAAATACAAGTGCATTTTCGTTTACTATTGACACAAATCAATAAGTAAATCATACTCAACTACTATAGTAAACAACTTTTCCTAATTAGGCCTACTCTGTATACATTTTATGATGAATAGTATCATTATATATGATGTTTAAAAAGCTTCTTGTGTTCATATATTTTATTATAAAATGGCATACTATGTACACTACCCTTCCTGAAATACAATTAATATTGTCATCATTCATTGATTTCATGTTAAAATAATATACAAATTCACTACCCTCTTTGAAATACAATAATCAGTAAAAAAGAATCATAAGATTAATCCGGAAAAATAATCGTTAGATTAGTCGACAGAAAAAATAATCGTTAGTTGCAGCTCTACTTCCAACATACTTCAGTTCCAGTATACACCATAAGTCAAAATCCAAGCCAGCTGACATTGGGGGTACAGATGGTAAAATGAAACGACTGTTAGTATGCTGTTTGGAATCAGCTTCTAGGCAACCTCTGCGTCACAAAGGGTAATCAGTGACAGCGTTTTATTCATGATACAAGCACACAGTGCAGAAGGGTGTGGAGGGACGCTGAATGCCGGTTCCTGTTCTCTATAAAGTCACAGATCCTTTCTCAGGAGCTTTAGTTCTGCCTTCCTTTTCCACAAGGAAGAGACATATAGGGGGAAGTGATGGACAGAGACTAAGAGTTTGTGAAAATGACATGTAAAACCTGAAAAACAAGCCCTTCAAGGAGATCTCTTATAGCTGGAAAAGATGACTAAGTTCAAATGTTCACATACCACAACAACACCATGAGTTAAAGCCCAGAAATGTACAATGTCTCCTTGTCGCTTTTCAAATGTACATATGGTAAAAATAGTCCCAGGCACATAATGGACATTTTAACCACAATATACAATGAAAAAACAAGGCGATGTGTGAGTAAAGGCCCGGGTATACTTCTTTTTCTGCATCCGGACGGGTCTTGCATGCATTCGTGTGCACACAGCTTTCAAAGTATACTTAACTGCGGATTAACACGGATGACCAAGTTCGAAACATGCGCAGTACAATTGTTGTGACTCTTCTGTCTCTCTGGTTGTACATGTACGATCCACGCTGTTAAAAAATTGGGCTGCGTGCGGATGGCCGAAGATACTTTGGGCTTAAAGGATTAGTGAATGAAAATGAAAATTCTGTCATCAATTACTTACCCTCATGCCGTTCGACACCCGTAAGACTGTTCATCTTCGGAACACAAATTAAGATATTTTAGTTGAAATCCGCTTATATAGTGATGACCGATTTCAAAACAATGCATCATGAAGCTTCGAAGCATTATGAATCAGCGAGTCGAATCATGATTCGGATCGCGTGTCAAACCGCCAAACTGCTGAAATCACGTGACTTTGGCAATCCAAACCGCTGAATCAACTCACTGATTCATAACGCTTCGAAGCTTCATGATGCAGTGTTTTGAAATCGGTCATCACGATACAAGTCGTTATTTAGTTTTTTTTTGCGCACAAAAACTATTCTCGTCGCTTTATAAAGTTATTGTAGAACCACTGTAGTGAAATGGACTTTGTAACGTCTTTAGTACCTTTTATGGGTGTTGAGAGTGTAAAAGTGCATTGAACCAATGGAGGCCTTTCTGAGCCATCGGATTTCAACTAAAATATCTTTATTTGTGTTCCGAAGATGAACGGAGGTCTTACGGGTGTCGAACGGCATGAAGGGTGAACTAACCCTTTAACTGTTCCCCACCAAACACAGAATTTTCCGTTATTTGTGAGAAAACGCTTCCCTGCCAAAACAGAGAATTTTCCGTGTTTCCGTGTTTTCACTGTTAGATGCTAGGGGGGCGCTATTACGCATCTTCTGAATGAGTACTGAATCTCCCGATCAAAACACAAGCGAGGAAGATGCAAAAAAAAAAACAAGCGATCGTATGCAAGCAGATGCATATGTAAAATAACGTGATCATCAACATTAAATATCATATAAATCAAAACTGCCTAATGTTACTGAATTAAATGTTAGCTATAGGACTGTGCAAGCATTAGCAGTGTTGATGGACTTGATCTACTCCATCTGTGTTTGATCATCTTTCTAAATCTGATCTGGATGTAGTCTTTGACAAAAACGTGACTTTTTCAGATTTTTGTTCAAAATGTTGTTGTTTTTTATGAAACTTAACCATATTTAAGTGTTGATAAAAAAGGAATGCATGAAAAATAGAATAAAACGGTTGTTTAAAGGTCCCATGGCATGAAATTTTCATTTTATGAGGTATTTCAACATTAATATGAGTTCCCCTAGCCTGAATATTGTCCCCAAGTGGATAGAAATGTTGACCGGGGTAAACCCGAGTTCTGGCTGTCTTTCTCTGCCTTTGAGAAAATGACAGGCCAGACGAGCCAATCCTGAAGTCTCCTGTGTTGACGTCCAAGCAGGAACGGTTACCTCCCTTTCCTCCGCCCAGAGAATCTGGCACGCCCATGCAAACGCTCGAGAGATCATGGGTTGTGAACGAGTGAATGCTGGCAGTTTCTCAGTGTTTGGATGTACAAATGAAAACAGAAGTCATTTTTCAGTTCCTTCTGATCTGTGATTTCTTATGTGTAGCTAATTATTTATTATTCGTGCACACAATGCGGCTTCTTTCTCTCCCGACAGAACGGTGTTTTCGTGTTTTCGATCTTGTGAGTCAGTGTTTTTGTACGTCCTCGTCGCATCTATCGGTTCTAAAATGTGCATACAGTCATGAGTTTCTGCTCAACATGGGCAGAGTCAGATCTTTAGAGATAAACCTCACACACGCCGAAGCTCGGGCTGCACTGGCCGGTGGCCTTCAACATCCCCGACCCCCAGTACTGCATCTGGCCCACAGCGGAGGCACCAAACGCGGCGCGAGATTAAGCAGAAGGGGGGCAAGCGTGAGCATATCCGGGCTAGCCAGCCTAGCCCCACAATAAACTGGATTACATTCGATTACTGCTGTTGTGTCTTTGTTTGCGCTGTGTACTCAACGCGCGTCACTGACGCTTTTATTTTATTTTAAAAATAATGCTATTATCAACACTTACTTTTAACTCGTTCATCTCGACAGCTGTAATGGTACTTTGCATGTGTTACAAAGTTGGTAATAATGATGAAGACGGACTCGGTGTGACTGGGACTCGTGTTTATTCAGAACTCTCAGATACAAACACAATAAACTCGCGCTGACTGACAGCGCTCTCACAACTCAGTAACTTAGTTACTATAAATAACTTTGTTAGCAATCGCTGAGCTCCATCTCTGGTACATTAGTGATGTCCGGTTCGCGAACGATCTTTCTTTTGAACCAGTTCTTTTTAGTGAACCGAATCAGTTCACCAAATCGGACTGAATCGTTCTAAACGGTTTGTGTCTCCAGTCAGCGCTGATCCATAATTTACTAAAGTTACTAACTTTCTGACATGAGTGACAGTCCCTCCGACTAGAAATAGACTAATAACCTGAAGTATATGCTGTAACTACAACAGTTCAGACATGCTGAGAACTGATGTGAAGTGAACTCCGGTCCATCCGTCTCTCTGGCAGCAGCTCGTGCCTGCTCGTGCCTCGTAGACCTGGTTAAACCACGCCCCCTCCGCTCATTTAAAATGCAAAGATGTCAGCCAATCACAACAGTGGGCGTTTTTACTGAAATCTCACAGCAGACACGCCTCTTGAAGCAGGGCCTTCAGCCACAGGGCAAACAGCAGTATAGAAAAAATGCCTTTTATTTCTAAATTATGACATTTTATGATGTAAAAGTCATACTAACAATATAAGTACACCTCAGGAAACATTATAAAATAATAGAAAAATGCCATGCCATGGGACCTTTAAAGGGTCATGAAACCCCCTGTTTTAGCAGCCATCTTTTTATCACCACAGTTTTGAAAAATGCTATAAAAGTGGGCGTGGTTAAGCAGCGGAGTGGAGGAGGACGAGGGGAGACTGACTGACACCAACACAGCAACGGCTTCTGATTCAGAGTTAAAAGCATCAAAGCATACAATATACACATGGTTTTGTAAGCTCACCTTAAATAACACAAATACATAAAGTACATATTGACAGCTATCATTTATTGCACAAATAAATGCACAGCAATCCGCATGTTCTCTGCATAGAAAATATATTCGAACACGCTGTTGCATCATTGATAACTTATGAGCCGTTTGTTAATGGGCCGTAAAGAGCGGTTACACTTACAGTGTGGATGAATCGAGTTTGTTTCGAAGACTCAGGATTTACTGAAGAGAACTTATGGGACGCAGAAACTCTTACAAAGCAAAAATAATCACGCATTTTGGATCCAATAATGCGTCTCTCACTCACTGAATGCGATCTCAGTTTGAAACGCCTGTCAATCAATGCGTGCTGCCCTGTTAAGCGAGGCACTTCTCATAGGATAAGGACACGCAGACTCGTGAATAATTAAGCAAGACGTCTTCTCATAGGATAAGGCAGGGCTCGACATTAACGCTTGTCCGCTTGTCCGGGACAAGTGGATTTTTTGAAGGGGCAAGTGAAAGAGAATTTTACTTGCCCGACGGACAAGCAGCCTGATAAAACGTCATTAACAAAAATAACTAGGGAATCACCCAAATGCAAGAATGATTCTGCATTCATTACTGTAAGTGGCGATTGACAGTGAATGATAATAATGTATAATGAACTGACGGTAACTAACGCACTGTTGACGCTCGCGCAGCCTCTCGAGGAGAAATCGAAACATATGTGCACCGCTCACACAGAGAAACTCAGTTAACACACTGCCGTAAAAATTTAGAAATGTGGAGTTTATTTATATTTTTAACATGATACAGTTGCAATGTCACATTACCAAGAGTGCTGTTTTCCTGAACAACATCACTTACGTCACTTACATTTTGATGCAATATTGAGTGTTTTTGTTCTATTTCAGCAGCGAAAATAGTTCCAAAAGATCACAGCAGAACGAGTGTCACAGCAACAGTGTGTTAGTGAATGATTCAGCGTTTTGAATGAATCGATAGAATCAAAGATTCAATGAACTATTCGTAAACGACCGCCTCATTCTTGAATGAATCAGCGTTTGAACAAATCGACTCAATGACTCATTCAGACGGTCACCTGCTGCCACCTACTGGTTGTTCAGTTTCATCTTTCCAACATTTCTTATTTGAATATTCAAAAAATATTTAAAACAATCTCATAACATTATTTAATGCAGTTGTAATTTTTCAGTGTAAATTATTTAATTTGACTGGTAACAGCCAGTGCCGTCTTCTTATTTAATTTATTGATCCAATTTAAGAATATAAAAGGAAATCTGAATCATAGCCTTTATTTAATAAGATTAGGGGAAAATGCCCTTTATAAAAGGTAAAAATATCACAAATAAGCATATGTCAAAGCTGATTGAACACAGAAGAATATTGAATGAGAATATTGCTTCAGAATAAATTTTATTTACAACACACAATTTTTTTTAAAAAAATTCCGGACAAGCACATTTTTTACTCGGACAAGTGGATGACAGATTTACTTGTCCAAAGGACAAGCATGTGAACATGCTTAATGTCGAGCCCTGGATAAGGACATGCAGTCTCATGAATAGTTAAGTGAAGCCTCTACTCATAGGATAAGAACACGCAGACTCGTGAATAATTAAGCAAGACGTCTTCTCATAGGATAAGGACATGCAGTCTCATGAATAATTAAGTGAAGCCTCTTCTCATAGGATAAGGACACGCAGACTTAGTGAATAATTATGAGACATCTATGAGTCATTGCTGTACTATAGTACGACAAAGCGTCACATTCTGTGACGTTGATTCAAAGATGAATTTAAACCCGGAAGTTGAATATATATTTTTTTAAATCAACTAGTTTTCCCCTACAATCAAAATGAATGGATGATAACATTGACTTCTATGATGCGCAACACACATAACTCTGTTAAAATCTCAGAAAATTTGGTTTAGGGTTTCATGACCCTTTAAAAGAAGAGACATGGTGTTCAAATTTTTCCATAAATTGAACAGGGAAGGCAGTCGGCCAAAAGTTTACTTTATAAAGTTTTAAATATGGATATTTTTCTTACACAAACACGTCGATGGCTCTTTCTTCTGATATATTGCAGGATGTGTGAAAATGATCAAAAACCATCGCGGCTGGCTACTTTTTTAAAAAACACTGGCGGGGAAAGAGTTAAGAGTCAAGCTGTGTAATTGTGTGAAGGACATGCATACACAGAAAGACAGAGGGACAAAAGGAAGTTGTGTTTTAATCCCAGTATTTTACCTAGAGTGGACTTGCGCAGCTGATAGTCCTCAAACAGATTCTGTAGGCTCCGGTAATGTGTGGTAAGCTCATTCTTTTGGTGGTCAAGCATGGGTTGGAGTTTAAGGTTCTGCTCAGCCAGAAGACGGTTACTAGCCAGGGTCATCTCCTTGTTCTGTTGTAGTCCTTTAATCTGAGAAAACACAAGGAACAAATGAATTCAATAAAAGGAGGGTATATATAAATTTAAATAAATATACACTACTATTCAAAAGTTTTTATTAAATTTTTTTTTAAATACATTTCATTCAGCAGGGACGCATTACATTGATCAAGTTACAAAAAATATATTTTTTTTACTTTCTATTAAATCAAAGAATCCTGATAATTTGATAATAATAAGAAATGTTTCTTAAGCACTAATTCAGCATATTAGACTGATTTCTGAAGGATCTAATATAAATTTAAATAGACAAGTTATTTCAAATTGTCATAAGAACCCAAACTTTTGAACAGTAGCATAAATGAATAGACAACCAGATAAATTTTGGGATTTGACTATTTGTTTTTTCTTTTTTTTTCACGCACACCTGCCACCCCCCTCGACACGGTTCTCATTCGCGCCTGCATATGTTTACACTGTAAAATCTGGCGAAATACAATACTCAATACAATTCTATTTTTTATTTTTCAATTATTTTAAAATAACATTTTCCGCGATCATCTTGTCATTCAGCTTCGAAGCTCAAAAAATATACTGGTTTTCGGACCAGCCCCAATTGCGTCATACCTTTTGAATGGGAAAACAGTCAACGTCACTGTAGTCTGTAACAAGAGTAAATATTTTCAGTTGACAGCTAAAGACTTGTTAAAGTTATGTTATGACAGACATAAATCTCACGCAGCATCATGTTTCAGCTTCGGGTGACAGAGTGAACTGTCAAGATACATTTCAAGGTAAGCATAAATAACATATGTAGGTGGGCAGAGGAAAATGAGGGTTACATCTATGACCCATCCATTAGGCTACTTTAATTTCAAAACTATGACAGAGACTTTTTGTCCCGCCAAAGCCTTATTTGATCAGTTATTGTGATTTAAGATTGATGTAGTAGATGACTGCTGCGCTTGCGTTAACTGAGTGAAAGAGAGAACGATCAGAGAGCTCCTCCCCCACTCGCACTCTCTCTGTCTTCAAAATAAGCATTCTTAGCTTTCTAATATTTCACATATTATTATTATCAAAATCAAAAGGTCAGAAGACCGAATCCATGTTGCACGTGGCACTATCAGACGATGTTTCCTTTAATTACCGCTGGGTGTAAATTGCGCTCAAAAAACGTTGACTCTTCTCTGACCAGCTGACATAAACCATACTTTCAATAAACGGGAAACAAATCCTATCCGGTTATGAAGTGTTTTCTGTGTGTTGACAAATCTTTTGCGATGTTCTAACAGACGAGATTCGCACACAACGCGTCTGCTAATGTCCGATTCGCGACCTAATGACTCCTTTGAACCGAATCATTTTAACGACTGGTTAAAAGAACTGATCTCTCCAACACTGAACTCACAAATCAGTTTAAAGGTCCCATGGCATGAAATTTTCATTTTATAAGGTATTTCAACATTAATATGAGTTCCCCTAGCCTGAATATTGTCCCCAAGTGGATAGAAATGTTGATCGGTGTAAAACCGAGTTCTGGCTGTCTTTCTCTGCCTTTGAGAAAATGACAGGCCAGACTAGCCAATCCTGAAGTCTCCTGGTTTGACGTCCAAGCAGGAACGGTTTCCTCCCTTTCCCCCGCCCAGAGAATCTGGCACGCCCTTGCAAGCGCGAGAGATCATTAACGTTATTTGTGAACGAGTGAACACTGGCAGTTTCTCAGTGTTTGGATGTACAAATGAAAACAGAAGTCTTTCTTCAGTTCCTTCTGATCTGTGATCATTGATTTCTTATGTGTAGCTTATTATTTATTATTTGTGGACACGCAGCGGCTTCTCTCTCTCCCGACAGAACAGTGTTTTCGTGTTTTCTATCTTGTGAGTCAGTGTTTTTGTACGTCCTTGTCGCGCCTATCTGTTCTAAAATGTGCATACAGTCTTTTCTGTTTAACATCAGCAGTCACATCTTTAGAGAGAAACTTCACACACGCCGAAGCTCGGCCTCCAACATCCCCGACCCCCAGTACTGCATCTGGCCCACAGCGGAGGCACCAAACGCGGCGTTAGATTAAGCAGAAGGAGGGTAAGCGTGAGGGTATCCGGCTAGGCTAGCCAGCTTTCCCCACAATAAACTGGATTACATTCGATTACTGCTGTTGTGTCTTTGTTTGCGCTGTGTAACGTTACTCAATGCGCGTCAATGACGCTATTCATATGATTGGAACATATCTAGAAATAATGCTATACTCAACACTTACTAACTCGTTCATCTCGCTGTAATGGTACATTGCATGTGTTACAAAGTTGGTAGAATAATGATGAAGAGGACTCGGTGTGACTGGGACTCGTGTTTATTCAGAACTCTCAGATACAAACACAATAATTTTTTTAATTTAATACAAACGCATTTATTTTTGCCGCGCGCACCCTCGCGGTCGTGCGGGCGCGTCGAGTATAAACAAGGGGACGAACTGTTATTCATTCATGGCGTGCATCTAAATCATGGACTGATCAATGCTTGATCAGTGCCCTGACTGCTGAACTAGGGAACTGATTGAGACGCACCCATGGCCTCACAGAGCGCGCATTTACAGACGAGCTGTCATTCACGGTGTGTGCGCACTGGCGCGTTTTCAGTTCAGAGCAGTCGTGTGCATGTTACTTTCGGTTAAATAGAATTAGTGATTTAAAAGCCTCCGCCGGTGATACCGGTATTACCGGTGTTGTCACACATCAATTAACCGGTGGGAAAATTTCCTCACCGTCACATCCCTAGACTGGAGTGAGGTGAACCCAGAACAAAGTTATTAGCTAGCTGATAATTTTATGAAATTGTATATGGCAGAAAAATTTGGTTATTTGTTAATTTTTTTTAAACTACTTTTAATATTCTTATGATTATATACCAAAACAATTATCTGTAAATAGTGTAAAAATGAGGAACAAAAACAAACATCAAGGTATCAAAATAAGAGAAGCAAAGATTAAAAACTTTCTTTGAATATATTTAAAATGTATTGTCAGTATTGCGGTTGGAGATCACGTGGGTAGGGTACTTTTTTACTGTGCGTGTGTGTGTGTGTATGGATGACCATGTCTGTCAGCCACCACCGAGGACCATTTTTGAACCAGGAAAAACCCTGATGTTGAAAGTGAAACTCAAGATGCATACATGACTTCATGACGAGCGTACCTGGTTGCGTTAGTCTTTCGATCGGCAGGGGAACTTTCAACAATTTTTCCATAAATTGAACAGGGAAGGCAGTCGGCCAAAAGTTTACTTTATAAAGTTTTAAATATGGATATTTTTCTTACACAAACGCGTCGATTCACTTCAGAGGCCTTTATTAACACCCCAGAGCCTCGTGGAGCATGTTATTTGACGGACAGATGCACTTTTTATGGACTTCAAAAACAGAGCAACTATAAATCCAATTCTATGCTTGGATTAGCCTGGACTTTTGTAATATAACTCCGATTTTATTCGTCTGAAAGAAGAATGTCATGCACACCTAGGATGATTTGAGGGTGAGTAAATGATTGGCTAATTTTCATTTTGGGGTGAACTATCCCTTTAATGTATGCAATTTCAGCAATAAAACTTACAATTTTTCTAAAAAGGAAAAATTAGTTGTTCACTTTAAGATACCCGTCTTATTTTCTCTTGTATATTTAGTATTGCGCTTTAATAAGGAAAAAGTACTTCTTATCCGATTACTCGATGGAAAAATTGGTAGATTACTAAAATATTCGATAGCTACAGCCCTAATACCCGCCTATGGTCTTCATTGGCTGCACGCGAACAACGTCTACTTTGACCCGCCCTCAAACACTGTAGCTGGTTTGTTGTCACTATTACCTCCAATTGTGTCAATTAATGCAGATTGTCTGTTGTTCTTACTACTTTGAGTAATGATAGGACGGAGCAAGATTTGTTTTGCAAATTTTAATTTTACATCAGTCATTCCCGTTTTGTGCTCAGCTAATGTATGCACCGTTATCGATACAGTTAATGATGCGGTTCACACATGTACCTCAATAAATTATTAATATACCCATCAGTTTGTTGATGGACATACACTTGTTAATGCTGATGTAGAGGAATTACAGTTGCAACATCTCAATGCAAGACAAACTGAGTAAAAACGTATCACCGACTTAAGCAGTCCTTGTGATGGAGGTTCAGGTTGAATAACAAGTTCTTCCAATCTTTCATTATCGGACGAACTCGCACTCAAATTGATTTGGTACATTCGACACCATTGTTACTGTCTTGTACTGGAAGCCTCCGGAGCTGAAATTCAGTTATAGTGATGACTGTTTCATTTTCAACATGTGCTGTAAGCGGAAGACCAATCACAACAGAACGGACCATCTGACCAATCACAGCAGAGCAGGCTCACAGAAAGGAGGGGTTTAGAGAGACTTCCGACCAGTCGATTTGAGTATGATTTGCAATGTATACTATGAGAAAAAGAAAGCGTTTTGTGACCTTTGATGCATGTAAGAGACCTCCAAAACTAAATTAGGAACCTTTAAAGGCCCTGTAAAGTCAAAACTAAACATGTGTTCTGAGTTCCTCACACCACAGATAAATGTGTTATTAACCACCCAGACAAATTTGAATCATAAAAAAATCCGGCAAGTACATAAAATAGCTTATCAAATACTTGAAAAAATGAGCAGCATTCTCTGCTCTCAAACGCTGGCGGTGTGTCCGCTGTCGGCGCCGAAACCACGCCCACTCGCGGGAAAGCTGCCGTAGCACACAAGACAAAACACTCGCGTACTGATCACGACCGTATATGATCACGACGCACCAGATGTCGGCGGAACGGGAGGAATAAGGCCGGGGCGGGGGATAGTCGGTTCAGCAGCCGATTATCAGTGAATCCCAGTTGTCTCCGGTGAAAGTTTGTAAAACTATCCGGTGAAAAGTCACTGCAGAGGCAGGTGTTGGTGGTGATCCTCAGCTCTCCATCAAGGTAGCTGTTCACAAAATTAATCCACCTCTTCTTGATCATTGTTTTTGTTTTGAAAGCTGTTTTGTAAGTTGTAAGCTGTAATAACTAACAGTACTGACAGTAACTAGAGATCGAGCGGGCAAACTGACGCAAATGTGCTCTAGTTATGATAGTGTTAGGGGAGGAGCCAGGCTCGGTGGCTCCAGTGCGTCATCGAGCCACCGTTTTAGCCCCGCCCAGAAAATCCTGAACACAGCAACGGTGAAAAACTGTTTAACGGTCTAACTTCTGAATTCAGTACTACATAGTTCACAGTCTTTGTAATGTGTTTCAGCAATACATTTCTAACATTTATAATGTGTTTAGAAACAAATCTTAGAATTGCCTTTACAGGGACTTTAAAAGAACATAATAGGGGCACTTTAAAGCTTCTGGAAGGTTTCCCAGTAAATGTTAACGCATGGATTTTCTCCCATTAATACACAACAGCATCAGTGAAGTCCGCCACTGAGGTCGAGCGATGGGATTTAGGGATGGGTGATATGACCAAAATATTACATCATGATAAGAGTAATTTTATTTCATGATAAAGATATACTGTATAATCAAAATAAATTAAAATAAAAAGTTATTTTTGCTTTAAATAAGGTTATGATTTTGGATACCACATAAATGTCAATTCTTGTCGCCAATTTCAATATTACCTATACTAGCCTAACTAATAAAAATAAAAAATGAATTTAAAAAAATTAAGCTTTCGTGACAGCACAGCAACGTCACGTTAGCACATAACCGTGATAACAGTAATCTCTACCGGTTGACAAATTTCTACCGGTTAAGTGTGTCTACCAGTATATCACCCACAATGGGATTTGGTTCATAGTTCAATTAATCTCAAAAGTGTTCAGGGAGTTGCACAGCAATCTTTTAGAGAAGTTCTGATCAAGACAAATTAGGCCTAGAAATTAGTAGCCTAGAAATCTAGACGCACCTTAGCAAATCTAATTTGCCGCGAGTGTAGTCTAGCAACTCTCGGTACACCTACGAGCTGGAAAAAACAAACTTTGGTCAGGCCAATCACAGCGTGTGTAGAGTCGGTGGGTGGGCTTAACAATGACAGCACGTCACGGCAGTTGCGGCGGTTCTGTGTGCTACTCGTAAACAAAGAAGCTGGCGAACGGCGGTCTTTCGAATCGGATTTGGCCGCGACTCTGCAAGACTTGGAGTTTAGCTTTTCTTTGAGAAAAGAACAAAGAACGGCACTGAAGTCATTCTTAAGAAAGGAAGATGTGTTCGGAGTTTTGCCGACCGGATACAGCGAAAGTTTAATCTATCAACTAGCTCCACTTCACGTTGCTCTCTGGTTTGTTGTAGCGCTATCCAATTGCGTGCAGAGGGAATTTGAAAGACAACCGTTTGTCCCGCCCCTCGGATTGAGCCCTGTCAATGGTGAGTTCCCAGACCCAACATCTTAATGTGGGTCTGGCTTGTCAGGCTAAGGAATTAGATGCTTGACTACAAAACCTGATTACATATGCATGCATATAAAAGAGATTCACCACTGAGATTCAGTTAAGAGGCTTAAAATTATTTATGCAGATATTTATTAGAATCAACTGGCCTTTGATATTTAGGTCACTCCGCCTTAATACCGGATGATCACAATGGACTTGCTACTGCAACAGAACGTTACGGGCCGAAAGAAGGAATGAATATAGGGAACAAAGGATAGCTGTACACTTCATAGAGATGTTACTGAAAGCACATCCCATTTCCAAGAAACTCACAAAAAAAAACAATACAATTATTGTAACATAGTTGCTGACCTCTGGTGACTCAGCTATGACTGCCATGAAGAACATTTAACAGTATTTAATTGTCATGACTCCTCCCTTTTCAACAGGTGCACTTCTGCAGTTTCAGTTTAGATATCATGTGTCAGAGTGCATGACAGGAAGAAGTGCCAGATTTCATATGTTTCCCAAACAACTGCCTATGTCAGCTGGCAGGTTAGAAAGCATTTTGTTCCTTTACACACCCTGCGCCAGGATGTCCTACATATTACATTGGGGTAAAAATAAAATACTCAAACAAGCACTCAAAATATACAGTCAGTATCAAACAAAACAAAGAAAGCTGAAATCGTGTGTTAACATTAGATGGTGACACTGACAGATAATACTGAAACCAATTATCTTGTTAATACACCAACCCTTGCTTGTGAAATGCAAATCCTTGCTCTTTTCTCTGATTACATAAAGCTAGTCCTTTCCAAATCTGACTACGGGTAGGTATTCATCACATTACACTCACACAGCCTTCTAAAAGACATGTCGACCCATGTAAGAATCCACAACCATTGTATTCATGTGGCAGATAATAACGTTCTACATAATATGAAATGTTACTATATTTGGCTTCTGGAGCACCATTCCAGTACTAACCCATTTCTCTCAGTTAGCCAAGATTGTTTTAAAGAATGCTTAGTTTTAATAAAGATTTTTTTTAAAAGCAATAGATAAATGGTTAAGACAGTCCTTTATAAATAACTTCTTTGACCTGGTAAATAAAAAAGCACCTTTTATAGCACCAAGTTAAAGTGTTGCCAGATCAAACATGACACATACCGAGTCAAGGTTGACATCTTTCCATGAATCTGAAGGTCAAATCAACTCAAAGCTGTGAACATGCCCAGAATACAATCTAATTGAGAATATGCAAACACTAGTGAGCAAACATTGAACTTACACAGCGAGTCAGAGACCTGGTACTGATACACCTGTGCATCGGCAGTGCTTAGTATGATGTGAATACATTTACGGTTATGCATCAAAAATTATCATTGATGTTAAACTTTGATTAAAAATCCAATGATTATAGCAAATGGTTAAGGTACATTGCCACCGAATTTTCATTTATACATAAAATCACCTGTGAATTTGTTGGCTTTAAAAAGGGAAATCGCACATCATACCCCTTGCCTATAAGAAATATATAAATATTTATTGAGCTGCTACAGTAAAACATGCACTCCAGAACTGTTCTGTAGTGGTATTTTAATAAAAACAAATAGGTAAAATAACAATTATTACACCAAAATACTAATGTTCATATTATTCATTTCAGTAAATATTATGGCAAACCAGGGCTTGGCAATATAAAAATTGGTATATACAAACGCTATGACGCTTTATGAAAGGGTTTCTTCCATGACATGACAGGCGATGACGTTTCCATAAAAATAAACAAAAAATAAAATGTTACATAAAAAAGCATTACTAATGAAAACGGAAACAAGACCAACGCCAGTAATAAATTACAAAAAAGAGCATCACGAGAAAATGACTTTCACTGATGGGTCATATACAAAAACAAAACAACAGAGACTCTATAGAGGAAATGCACGTTCCTAACTCATGGGCATTATTATATAGCGGTAGGTTGACCAGTTTCTGCTTCCGTGACAAGGTCACTTTTGTCTTATTGGAAATATTTTGTTTAACGAATGGCATCATAACACTTAGTCATAGTCCGCGACGTCAAAAAAAACAAACCAAATTGAAATCACGCGCAGAAAACGTTCAAATGTAACTAGTTCCCACTAAAGTGTAATGACGTCGTACGAATTTTAAAAGTATATTAATAAACACGGCCTACGATGCAGAACCTCTGTATAAAATGGTGCTGTTCAAGATACAAATCAACTCGCCGCGGTAACTTCGTGACGGTCTTCACGAGAAAAAGAAACTTACCTCTTCCGAGTCGTCGATAAATTTGTTGAGCTTCTCGTCATCTTCGAGTAGTTCGTTTAACTCAGTTAAAGTGTAAGAACTCAACTTGTTCTCAAAGCCAGCCATGTCTGGCACAGCGGTGTGTCTTTCACACTTCGAACTCTGTCTTCTGCCGTCGGACTGGGCAAAGCTGTTATTTTCAGCCGGAAGACGACAGGAGGAGATGCGTGACGTCAACCGGCACATCACAGCAAGGCCTCTTCAATTTGATGCTCACAAACTTTTGCCAAGATAATTATTACGTTTCTGACGTGTCTTTGTGCAAGAGGAGATCTATCTATCTATCTATCTATCTATCTATCTATCTATCTATCTATCTATCTATCTATCTATCTATCTATCTATCTATCTATCTATCTATCTATCTATCTATCTATCTATCTATCTATCTATCTATCTATCTATCTATCTATCTATCTATCTATCTATCTATGTTGAAGTGCTAAAATTACAAAAACGAAAACTAGAACTAATTATTAATAAATTGATATATACACCCTAAAAAAATGCTGGGTTAAAACAACCCAATTTGGGTTTAAAATGGACAGACCGAGCAATTGGGTCGTTTTAACCCAGCAGTTGCCCAACGTGCTGTGCTGGGCAGTTTTATTTAACCCAACTATTGTTAAAAAAATTACTATATGGCTGGCTTAAAATGAACCCAAAATAGGTTGGAAATTAAAATTCAGACACATAATTAATAGAGGCAACAATAATAATCAAAAGGTGAACATTTATTAATGTTTATTGTTTAATTATTATTCATTAAATGTATTAATAATGTTAATTTATTAAACATATTAATACATTTTAATTTCCAACATACTTTGGGTTCATTTTAAGCTAGAAATACAGTAATTCTTAAACAATAGTTGAGTTAAATAAAACTACCCAGCAGGCTGTTTGTCCATTTTCAACTAAACTTGTGTACAAATGACTAATAGTAATGACAAAATCACATAACATAACTAAAACATAAAGTAAAATTAAAATGAAAGCTGAAAATAGTCAAATAAAAGCTAATTCAAAATATTATTAAATGCTACAAACTATGCACTATTAACTGTATTAGTATATGGGACCTTTATTTAAAAAAATAAAAACAATGATCTGTCTATCAATTCATTTTATTTCCATAATTGTGTTTAATAACATTAAATTATATGTTATTTACATTTGAAACAAATGTACAGTACATCAAGTATATCAAGTATTTATAGCTTAAAGCTTTATTCAAGGCAGTGCCCCAGTCTAGTAAACACTCTTTGACATGCAAAATGTGTGATATTTCTCAAGATTGCATTAAAAAAAGTCAATCCAAGATTAAAGCCTTCATACCAACAATCATGTGAAGCACATGTCAACTTTCTCTTAGTAGCGTGCTTCATACTCAGTGTCGCTACAGTCCTCTTCACTCTCCTTATCTCCTTCCTTCAGCACCCGAGGTGGGGCTGGCGATGGGTTGTGACCATCTACATCTATTTCAGAGCCCAGGATCTGCCTCTGCACCAGCTTACAGTAGAGGCCTCCTCTGACCATGAGTTCAGCATGAGGGCCCTGCTCCACCACAGAGCCTTTGTCGATCACTAGGATGTTGTCTGCTCTCTCCACTGTGCTCAGTCTGTGGGCAATCACTAAAACCGTGTGCGTTCGCATCAAGTTGTTCAGAGCCTGCTGAACCTAAAACAAAGTAGTAACATGAATGAAGTCTAATGCAAGACTAAAAATAAGTATGTTCACTTGAGCCACAGCCTTTCAAGATCAACAGCTCTTACTATGTATTCGCTTTCTGAATCTAGTGCACTTGTGGCTTCATCCAAAATGAGAATGCGAGGGTTTCTGATGAGAGCCCGAGCAATTGCAACTCTCTGCTTTTGCCCACCAGACAGCTGAGTGCCCTTCTCTCCGACCCCTATAACAGAGGACAGAGCAGCGTGATGAATTATGAGCCAAACTCGGATACAAAACACGTGTCAAAAACATCAAATCAAAATGAAGTGTTTGAATATCTATTACGGTCATTATAGCAATTCATATAGAAAATTCATGTGTAAAATCTAAATATGTTTTAGGACACATATAATGTAAAATTCATATAATATAAAAATAAATATTAAAGTATAATATAATATTATATAATGCATGGGCATCGGAACAATTGTATGTGGGTGGGACAAGACCCATCCACTTTTTAAACACGCATTATTAAACACGTTAGATGCTTTATTTCCACTTTTATTTTATTTTTATTGAAAATAAATGGCTTTCCGAATGGGAAAAGGGAGTAGAGCGAGTTCAGCAAAAGGCAGATTCGAACCTTGGGTCGATTTGCGTCAAAACTTTCTGCCTTGTGCCTTACCCCTACACTATTGCTGCAGTAAAAAATTCAGTGTCTTCTGTAAATTTGTCTGGCCCGACCAGACGTTTAGTAAACAAGACAGGCTAATTGCATTTAATGTGAATTGCATCTACTCCAGTAAATAGCCTTTCAATATAACAGCCTTTCAAGCATGTTTTTTGTATAATATAATATAATAATAACTAACCAGAGTCATAGCCTCTGGAGAGGCCGGTTATGAAGTCATGTGCATTGGCATTAATGGCAGCTCTGATGACCGACTCCAAAGGAGCTTCAGGTAAACCATAGGAGATATTCATCTGAACAGTGCGGGCAAACAGAACAGGCTCCTGACCCACCAGTGACACCTATAAAAAACAAAACAAAGCACTAACATCTCTCATTTGCTTTTGGTTAGGCCACTTCACCACCATTTGCATTATCAGCAACTACTGCCCTCTTATGGTCATCGAATGTACTACAAGCTGCATTGAAAACAACAAAAATACAGATAAAAAACAACAACTTGCATTTACAAAATAATGTATCCATTCAAAATGCAGTATGACAGATCAACCTCAGCATATATCTCACCTTAGAGTGATAATATTTGTGCTTGTAGGTGTTCACAGGTCGGCCGTCCACAAGCACTTGGCCTTGCTGAGGGGCATAAAAGTTCTCCAGCAAACACACACATGAGCTTTTTCCACCACCGGAGGGCCCTACTAGTGCAGTTACTTGCCCTGGGCGAAGACTGAAGGATACATTCTGAGAAGAAAATGTGGGTTTAGTTTCCTTCTCATGTCAAGGAATTCTGTTACTGATTCACTAGCATATCAGTTCAAAAATAAAACGAATAAAAACAGCATTCAATCGCTACTCCCTATTCAAGTCATCCATAGCTACCGTTACGCTTGCACAATGGTGATAAAATATCTCAATAATTCTGCAGTTCATAGGTTATTTCTACTTGGCGCCATTCAGATGTCTAGCCAAAATCATTAACATTAATCAGTCCTTGCACAGTGTTCTAAACAGGTGCAATGTAATAGGATTCCAGCAAAAAGCTATTTATCCGTTTACACTGAATGTGACAATGTGGCTGAACATGTCACAATCACAGCCAATGAATCAGAACATATTTTATGTGGCCACAAACCAACAAAAATGTACATAGAAAAGCGTTCCCACATAATGCCTTGGTAAAATAATCCCCCGTTTTCACAGACAAGGCTTAAGCTAGTCCCAGACTAAAATGTATGTTTGAGCTGTTTTAATTGAAAGCAACTTGCATCTTAAAACATGTCAGTGCCATTGTCTCAAGATGCACACCGATAATGTTTTTTTTTCTAAGGCACGTTTATAAAAAGCTTCCTAAATGCCCTAATTCTGGCTTAATGTAAGCCCTGTCGGTGAAACCAGGTCATGGTGTTTTACTTTCCTGTTAGTAGATTAAATGGCAATATATTTCCTAATAAAATCAATACCTTCCACTTCAACAAAGAATACCTTCAATATATCCATCTCCGGTCGTGCTGGATATGCAAACGTCACGTTTTTGAATTCCACCTGGCCTTCAAATGTCTCTGGAGCTTCTTCACCATCAAGGGCATGTTTAGGTTTCCTGTCAATATATTCAAACACTTTCTCTGCAGCGCCAACACCTTGCATCAGACCTGTGTACACCGATGATATACTCTGTAAAAAGACCAGAGTGTTTCAGATTCGTGTTTCACACGTGTACATTTTAAAAGAAAAACAAATTACCTCCAGGGCCTCTCCAAGCTCCAGCTCATAAATGACAAAGGAAATAAGGGTCCCTCCACTCATCTGATTTGTCACCACTAGGTGTCCTCCATAAAACAGGATTGTAACTTGTAAGGCCAGCTCAGAGATCTACAAAAAAAGAAATGAAGAAAAAAGAAATACTGACAACTAGTGTAAATGTGGACTTGAACCTCTAAAATATGTTTAATGTGGCAAAACTTGAAAGAAAATGTGAATACAAGAAGCAAAGGGAAAGAAATTAAGCTGCCGTCACGTGCGATTGGAAATGTTCTACTTCGCACTTAAGTTGTGATTACAAGCTTGTCCATTCAAGAGCTTTGTTGTCGGAAAGAATAGGAATCATGGAGGACACCAGTGGCCCGATGCATAAACATAGCTACTAAGTTAAGACTGTGTCTTAAGAACTAACTCTGACCAACTAGCAATTATTAAGGGCTAATCATTCTTACTTTTTGGATCAAATTAGGTAAATATCTATTTATGTCACTGACTTAAAAAAAAGTTATGGCCAGTCTTGAAGTAGATGACTAACTTGTAAGACTAGTATTAGCAGTTTCTGCAACCGGCCACAGGTTTATTCTTTATTTATAGGGAAAATCATATTAAAGCCAAAATTATATTTAGTGTCCTAATCATTGACAACCATATAAACATTCACTGCGTTAACCCTAACAATTCTGGAATTTCGGTCAAATACAGGCTATATTTTGTGTAGAAAACATACAATACGCTTCAAACGATTATTCATATTTGTAAATATGCACTACATAATGACAAGACAAGGCTAATAAAGATTACCAGTCACAGCAGCAATCATTTTCCCATCCGTCATGTTTAAAGTTTTTGGCATGTGTAACCGGTCCTACTCGACACGCTCTGAGCGGGATTCGAACCGGGGTCTCCAGCGTAGGATGCGGGCGCGCTTACAAGGATGCTAAAGGCCACAGCTGCTAGCATCAGTTGCTAGCATGCCTCTTGAGGCAAGGGGAGTGAGGTTTACACAAACAGCTCGTATTGGCCTACATTACACTCGCTCCCATCCGGGTCACGGCACCAAATGTAACCGGTCCTACTCAACCCGCTCCGACCGGGATTTGAACCGGGGGTCTTCGCCGTGGGAATTATGCATGCTAACAAGGACGCTAAAGACTGCAGCCAATAGCGTCAGTCGCGAGGCACACCTCTTGAGGCCAGGGGAGTGAGGTTTACACACACAGCTCTTACTGGCCTACGTTACACTCACCACCATAAACTTCACTATCATCCGGGTCACAGCACTAAATGTAACCAGTACTACTCTACCTGCTCCGAGCGGGATTTGAACCGGGGCCTCTGGCGTGGATGGAGGGTGTGCTAACAAGGACCCTAAAGACTGCAGCCGCTTGCGCCAGTCGCTAGTGCTACTCTTGAGGCCAGGGGAGTGAGGTTTACACACACAGCTCTTACTTGCCTATGTCTAGTGCCCAGTGGTAAATATGACTTGAGAGGGCATTCATGTCTAATTTTTTACTAGGAAAGAAACTCGTAGTTCCGATAATTTCGATAGAATGCGAAAGCAGCATTAGATTGTATAACTAAGGATTTTGAAGGCTTTGTTCAAGATACTTACATAGCTTGACCACATGAAGCAGGCGTAGGCAACCGCTTGCTTCTTATTAAGAATGAACATCTCCTGCAGTCTGCTGTAGTATGAGTCTCCCTCCTGGTCCTCATTAGCAAAACTTCGCACTGTTCTCATGGCTGATATTGTTTCCTCTGCCACTTTATTGGCCTGAGCCAGTGCTGTCTGAACTTCTTTGGTTAATTTCTGTTGAACATCACAAATGTGTAATGTTAATCTTTTTGCATGAGTACATCTTTTGTATCAGTGCATGGCAAAATGGTATTATATATACAGTATATTGTGCATTTGTGAATAATGAAATGAGTACATGCCACTATATACTACAATTTACCACTTTCTATTATTTCTATCAAGCAAAGTATTTGCATATGCATAACTTGCCTTGTAATACTCTCCATACAGTTTGGAGACCACAGCTATATATGGGAAACCCATGATGGTGACTACAGACAGCTTCCAGGACATTCCAAACATGAATATGAAAATGCCCACAGACTTTACAAAGCTACGCAGGAACAGGTTCACATTTTGTGAGATGAGGTCACTCACTTGAGTAGTGTCTGAGGTAAGTCTAGAGGTAATGTCACCTGTAAGGCAAACCATTGAGAGCTGAATCATTTATGTGTTCTGTACTGAATGTCTTTCCCTGGTCCAATGGTCTTTTTATACAGTAACAAAAAAAACAACACAGAATTAAACTTTCTTGAAGGCAGCAAAATAATAGTATTAATGTTACAGATAAGATAATGTTATAGGCTTTGGTTTCTTTATAAATAAAAGGTTGCATCACGACACTCATTTAGTGCACATCTTGTTTTCTGTTTCACTGACAGGTGAAGTGAATAACACTGATTATCTCTTCATCACGACACCTGTTAATGGGTGGGATATATTAGGCAGCAAGTGAACATTTTGTCATTTTGTCAACATTTTGATGTGTTAGAAGCAAGAAAATGGGCAAGCGTAAAGATTTGAGCGCGTTTGACAAGGGCTAGACGACTGGGTCAGAGCATCTCCAAAACTGCAGCTCTTGTGGGGTGTTCCCGGTCTGCAGTGGTCAGTATCTATCAAAAGCAGTCCAAGGAAGGAACGGGGGTGAACCAGTGACAGGGTCATGAGCGGCCATGGCGCATTGATGCACGTGGGGAGCGAAGGCTGGCCCGTGTGGTCCAATCAAACAGACGAGGTGGGTGTTACTTGGTTGTTATGTGGATGTAACTTTGATAAGTACCAACTAAGCATTGTTGCAGACCATATGCACCCTTTCATGGAAACTGTATCGCCTGGTGGCTGTGGCCTCTTTCATTAGGATAAAGCGCCCTGCCACAAAGCAAAAATGATTCATGAATGGCTTGAGGAGCACAACAACAAGTTGATGTTGGTGTTGACTTGGCCTCCAAATTCCCCAGATCTCAATCCAATCGAGCATCTGTGGGATGTGCTGAACAAACAAGTCTGATCCATGGAGGCCCCATCTCGCAACTTACAGGACTTAAAGGATCGCTTCTAACATCTTGGTGCCAGATACCACAGCACACCTTCAGGGGTCTAGTGGAGTCCATGCCTCGATGGGTCAGGGATGTTTTGGCATCAAAAGGGGGACCAACACAATATTAGGATCATAATGTTATGCCTGATCGGTGTATATATATTATTATAATATATAGATTTTTCAATTGCAGTCTTTTAAAAAGGCATCTGAAATAATAAACTAAGTGCAATGAAATGCTTCCAATACTCAACAGATACAATACAGAATAGATACACGACACCAGCTGCACTTTTCTGCACTCAAACCCGTCTCCCCTCGCTCACTCGTTTCATTTGATCCAGATGAATATTGCTGGTGTTACAGCAGGGCTTGAGTTTCGGCATGCCATTGCGCATATTGTGCATAATTTTACTCATTCCCAGAGATTTTGTTCTCACACCCAAAGTGCGCACACATAAAGCCGGCTCTCAGTACTAAATGGAGTTATTTTCCGCTGCTTATTGCGCTTAAACAGTCAAATACACACAAAACGATGTCAAAATGCCCGTCTTGCTGAGTATTCACGTTAACAGTCAGTTATACTTTAAGTGAACATAGACAGTTGAGAAAGAAAAAGCATGTGTAACTGTATAATTGTTACATGTGTCAGATCAGTGACAGCAGCCTAATATACCTGCAGCCAAATTATGAGGTACAATTAAAAA
The DNA here is from genome assembly GCF_949357685.1 of Gobio gobio. Taxonomy (NCBI): domain Eukaryota; kingdom Metazoa; phylum Chordata; class Actinopteri; order Cypriniformes; family Gobionidae; genus Gobio; species Gobio gobio. The sequence goes on along the minus strand of NC_137100.1, from coordinate 44,534,309 downwards.
TATCTATATGGCAGTTTTCCCCCATGGTCTCAATGTCAACATTGTGATCGGTGAATATGCTGAGTTGCTTTGTAAAACCACTAGCCACAGTGGGTGGTGAGAAAGCCCTGGTTATAAGCAAAGAAGACAAGGCCAATCACAATTCAGAATGCAAATAGATGTAAGAAAAAAGACCAACTGAAATTCAGTATGCAAAATTACAGTTTCAATGTCAAAGTGGTTTAGGCTGAATGTTTGAGTCATATCAGTAAAGTGCTGCCTCACCTCTCTTTTTCCATTTCTTTGAAAAGTATACATGTTTTGGTACAAATATTATTAAATAAGTATCGTTTTGGTTTGAGGAAAGCTATGATTGGAGCTACAATATTACCTGTATGGTTGGCATCAAAGAACCCAATATCTTGATGCATTAGTGATCTGAAGAGAACGTTCCGAAGACGAATGTTCAACCTGGCAAACGTAATAGAAAAGACTCCTCCACGAAACCCAATAGCTATGGAGCTATACAAATAAAAAAAGTGATACATTTTCAAAGGACACCATATAACATGGATTCAAATGTAAAAAAGAAAAAAAGAAAGAAAGAGAACAAATGGATGTGTTTCATGAAATCCCTATAGTGCTTTCCATAAACTACGAGTAATTGAGGAAAAAGTCAAATCCAGATTTGCTCACCTGATCAAAGCCAACACACTGAGAGTAATCATTGGTTTGGCAAATTGATCCATGCTTTTCTGGATAACTATGCCATCTATTGCTTGCCCCGTGTAATAAGGTATAAAAGCTTCACCTATGAAGAGGAAAATAAAACATTAACTTTGTGCTGAAAAGCACTAGAGATGAGAACAATATGTTAAACAATATAATGTGCTAGATGTGCAACCCCAAGTGTGACAAATCCAGGCATTCACAAGCATGTAATGACTAGAGTAAATATTAGAGCAATCATAACATATCAACACTGCAATGATGTGCAATCTAACTGTAATCAGACCGTTAAGTTTAGAAATCCACAACTGCTGGGGTGAATATGACGAAAACGTCTGTATGTATAAGGGAAAAAAGGTACATAAAAACTTTTATACACACTATTAAAAGTTTCTGGTCAGTTAGATAAAAAATAATAATAATAATAATACTTTTATTGAAGCATTAAATTGATCAAAAGTGATTTTTTGTATTTTAAATAAAGTATGTTCTTTTGAACTGTCTATTCATCAAAGAAACCTGAAAAAAATGTATCATGGTTTCCACAAAAATATCAAGCAGCACAACTGTTTTTAACATTGATAATAATAAGAAATGATTCTTGAGTACCAAATCAGCATATTAGAATGATTTCTGAAGGATCATGTGATACTGAAGACTGGAGTAATAATGCTGAAAATTCAGCTTCGCCATCACAGGAATAAATAACATTTTAAAAATTAAAATACAAAATAATTATTTTACTTTGTAATAATATTTCACAATATTACTATTTTACTTTCATCAAATAAATGCCATCTTAACGATCATAAGAGACTTCTTTCAAAACATCTTTAAAAAAAAAAAATGTGGTAACACTTTAAGGTCTTTTACCGGAACAATATTTAATTCATCATCATGTATCAACATTAATCAATATTTTTTACAGCAAAGTAAAATATTGTAATATTACGGCAAGCGTTCACTTTTAGTCCATTAAAAGTATTGTTCATTATTAGTTCATATTAAATATTGAATCTAATTGTACAGAACTATATTTCATCAGAGAATGACTGCTGGGCCAACATTAGCAAGACATACCGTTCAACACAAGTCATGGAATATCCATGGAAATATGACATGTTTACTTAATTTACTACATTTCTTAAAATATTTAAGTCATAGCTGTGAGAAATTGTTGAGAGTGAACTTACACACAGCAGAGAGGAGAAGAAAGAAGAAAGCAATGGACAGCAAACCAGAGTCCTTCTTACAGTATGACAACAGGCGGCCGATTGTGGCCCCTGAATGGGGAGGCTCTTTCCCTGATTTCCTGCCCTTCTCACTGGACTCATCTTCTGTTTCAATGCCATCCACCAACCTCTCCGTCTCCTCGCTATCCTCCCTTTCAGACACAGCATTGGGAGTCTGTGACAGCAGATTCCATGAGACCATGATGCCTATTGCTGATGCACAAGTCCATGAGAACAGACTGAGGAACCAGGGGTCATACATCAGAGCTCCCTTCTCAGAAAGCATCAACAACTTGGCCAGAGCATAAGTTATGTTGGTAAGGCAAATGAGGGCAACCAGCGTCCCCAGGTTTGACACCCTCCGTGGACCATCGTTCCTGTTAAAGAACACCCCGACAGAGGCCCCGAAAAGAAGACTGACCCGTATGAGAACGGTTCCCCACACGTCCAGTGTTGAGCAGCGTATGTCAAAATCTTCTAATTCATCTGAAAATATATCAAGACTTGATCCATGAACATACAAGATTGTAGTGACCGCAATATCCACTAGAGTGAAAACCAGGTTGCCACTAAGAATCATAGCAACCCTCATTTTCCTACACCTGTTGAAGAGGTTGATACAACTGCACCACGCAGGCTTGCTCTCCCAGGTAAAAGTGAGCAGCAAAATTCTATATGGAGGTGATTTCTATAGAGTAGGTCAATAACGCAACAGCGTGAACCCAGATTGACAGGTCTGGTTTGATCAAAGGAGCGCGCGTGAAACAAAGTCTATGTCAATGTACTGCGTCTGTTACGTTGATTCGCTGGCCTGCGCAGCTTGACATCCGACACTAACTCATTCATTAGGGCAGTAAAGAATATCTATATGTAAATCCTAAGATTTTCCGTCTAAAAAGCAGCACATTATGTCCTTTGTAAATCAACATTCCCGGTACGACAATAAAACTCAATAGTCACACAATTGCCAACAACATCCATCGTCTCTCCTTACCAGTGCGGTGCAATGACAGGAAGGGGGAAAATAATACTGTACTGAAGCCCCGCCTCCGTGACAACTGGCCAATCAGAGAGGGCTCCTGTCACATTGACAAAGTACACAAGTATTTACATATTGTGAGGGAAAGCGCGTGAGGACCTTTATTTCAACAACACAGGCACATTTTAAAATGGTTATTATTGTGTGTCTCCTAATGTGCATAAAAGTTATGTTCAGTCATTTTCACTGTAGACGTTTTAAAAGGAAAGGAAAGTGATTAGTGCTCCACGTGAAAAAACTAACTGAAAGTTAGAATTAACTGTAAAACAAATGGAATTAAGATATAAAAGACAGACAATAAACACCCTTGGGGGGAAATATTGTATTGAATGTGCACTTGTAGGGTACTTCAAATCTTGAAGGTATATCATCAATGAAATAAATGGCTTAGTTATAGAGATTACACTTGTATTGCTGTTCTTTAAAACACTTTAGTACAGTGCACTTTGTAATAAATTCATATTAAAAGTTTTACTTAAAGTACATTTTAAATCATTGTTTATATAAGGAACGAAGTACTCTTATTTTGATGTGAGCCTATAATAAAGCACATTTAATGTGCTTATCATAATTAATAATTTGAACTGTAGTGTTATTTAAAGTTAATGTTTTAAATGTACTAAATTACAAATGTATAATTACAAATATAATGCATAAAATACAGTGTCAAAATAAATTTAATTATATTTTAGTTTACCATAAATGCTAGTTAGTATAGTACATCTGGCAGTACACTTTCAAAACTACATTTCAAAGACAATATAAGTAATTACGAAAGCATATATAAAGTACTTAAGTACACTCTTGAGATCAACTAATTGCATTTAACATAAATTTAAACTATAATGCATTTTCATTTCATTTTAATTAACATTTAAGTGTCCAAAAACATTACATTCAGTTTGTATTTAAGTAAATTCTTTTAAAATATATTTTTCCGTAACATACTTCTTTTTCACAAGGTTATTATTTAATTTTAAAATACTGAGGAAGTAAAAAGTATAAATAGCCCTTTATTTTATGGGGGAAGGTGCATTGCCAGAATGCATAAAGAAATGTAATAAAAATGTAACTGCCTTAGTCACCACATGGATTTCTATTAGATCACCACTGTTGTCATCAGTGCAGTAAAAATAGGTTTTAACGGCTCATATAGGTTGGTGTTTTAACAATATAACTGTACGGCATTTACTGTTAGAAACTAAAATATCACCAACATATCTCCAATAATGAATATAATATTGTAAGTGCATTTAAAAAAAAAAAAAGTTCTAGAAACCACAACTGTCAGATTTTAGCATTCAATGAATATGGGAATACACAATTTTAAATGAGAACACTGCATTTCAACACTAAATGGCTTCACTCTAAAGACATGTCGCCACTTTGCAAGCTGTTCCAATGATGACACAAGCAACAAGCTGAAGTCAGCCTTATTGTGAAATCTGCAGCAATCCGTGCGTCCATTCTTGCACCTTCGTATCAACTGTTATTTCAAAGGCAAACAGAAAGTTGCACGAGATGTATCACACCGGCCACAGAGCTGATTGTATAACAGATTAACAAATCCATTTATTACAAATGATAACAGTTAATCGTTGGATAACAATTTAAAACAGAATGGAGCAAAAAACATTTATGAGGTATGAGGTTATAACTATAATGACATTAGGAACTCAAAGTTTCCTTTCCACATACATGGATGAGTTGGTAAAGTTGACGATGAAGCACATGTGAAGAAAATCCTATTCAAAATCAGACCCATCATCTGAGAAAAAAACAAAAAACAAAACTATTTTCTGTGATAATGAGAGCCCTGCATATTATAATCTTCACAGTTAATGTTTATGCAGTTTTCTTACAGATAATACTGAAATCTGTACTTCAGATGACTCATCCAAAGGAAATACAGATAAAAATGCCTTCTAGGACATGAGTCACCTAAGCAAAACAAACATGGGTGTGTAGTTCAGACATAATGACCTCACGTTGTAAAAAATACTATTCTGTAAAATAATAAGCACAATCTAAGACCATCATCAGTGTCAATAAACGCCTTAAGCGGAAATACAATATTTTAATCTTGCTACATTATTTGTGTGCTGAAACAGAAAGTGGGCATGAGTTCATCTACTTGACATGCTCTCTGTGGACCACCTTTCTGGTCTTCAAGCTGTAGTCTATGCAAATACACTTAGCGGATAATGATCAGTCCCATCATAAAAGATTTTCAGTGCACATCAGGGTCTGTTAGAGGATATTCTAAGCCATTCTTCTTGGCTTCAGGTACATTCTGTACTGTGGTTAGGACAGTCTCTACAGGAAAAGATAAATAGAGGCTTTCCTTGAGCTTTTTTGCTGAGGGCGATTCCTCTGTGCTGAACAATGGGTCGGTCACAGTGAGAGTAATGGAGGGCATGTTTCTAGCCTTGCGTTTTGCATTTTTCTTTTCTTGTCTGTAGGCAACATTCATATTTGTAACTACCTGTGTAGACAAAAAGAACATTATAAACTAATTTCACAGCTTGCCTGCACTAAAATCAGCGTTTTTAGACATGCTTTTTGAATAAACGCTAATAGTTACACATGCACCATAGTTAAAGGAGTAGTTCACTTTAAAATGAAAATTATCCCATGATTTACTCACCCTCAAGCCATCCTAGGTGTCATTGAGTTTGAAGCTAAAAAAAGCATACTCCACACGGCTCCGGGGGGTTAATAAAGGCCTTCTGAAGCAAATCGATGGGGTTTTGTTAGAAAAATATCTAGCTTCTGACAGACCGCCTTCCGTATTCAACTTGCGCAGAAAGTGAACCTCTCGCAGTTCAAAACCAGGGCCGTGCAGAGAGTTCTTCAGGGGCAGGGGCTCATATGTAAAAAAGGGGCAATATGTAAAATAAATATATATATATATATATATATATATATATATATATATATATATATATATATATATATATATATATATATATATATATATATATATATATATATATATATATATATATATATATATATATATATATATCCTTATGCTCATCAAGCCTGCATTTATTTAATCAAAAATACAGAAAAAACAGTAGCCTAATATTGTGAAATTTTATTACATTATGTTCTTTTTAACTTTTTATTAATCAAAGAATCTTGAAAAGAGTATCACAGTTTCCATCATTGACATTAAATCCTCATATTAGAATGATTTCTGAATGATCATGTGACACTGAAGAGTGGAGTAATGATGCTGAAAATCCAGCTGTGATCACAGGAATAAATTATATTTTAAATTATTTTAAAATAGAAAACCATTATTTTAATTATATTTCACAATATTGCTGTTTTTTATCAAATAAATGCAGGCTTGATGAACATAAGAGACTTTCATAATGCTGCATAATATTCAAAAATGGTAATATAATAAAGTCCTTTCACGTAACCATTTCACCAGCCTACACTTCACATAATAGGCCTGTAGGTGCCGGTGGCACTTGATTTTTGTTAACTTTGATAGTTTCATGAATAGACATGTGCCGGTAAACGGTAATACAATATACCGCAATAATGAACATGCACAATATTGTTATCGTGGGCACTTCAAAATACCGTGAATAATTATTTATTACGAATTATTCAGATTTTTAGAATTAATTTTAAGAATACTTTACCCATCAACCGTTTAAAATGAAAAACACGTCAAAGATGAACGCGCACTTATGTAAATAGACCGTGCATGAGCCGAGCACATGGCGGAATGAGGAGACGTGCTGAAGTGCACATTCATTCTTCGACAGCAGAGGGCGCTGACGGAACAGCAGAAATGCAGCCGTTTCTCCAGTAATCACATAACCTAATACATAATACTTAAAGACTTAAGGCTATTCATTTTCAAACTTGCATTTTATATTTTAATCTGGACTAAATTACATGCCCTTGAATATGTTCTGACTGTTGTTCAATCACACACTTTACAAGGCTCCAGTATTTAACATTAGTTCCTTCATTAACAAACTGACAATGAAAAATACTTCTAAAGAATGAATTAATCTTAGTTAAATGTACATTTCAGCATACCTATTGTTCTTTATAATTCTTTTGCACTTTAATCTGTTTTAAATATTTGTTTACTTTATACATTTTTGTGTATTGCTTTATTGTATTTAAATGTTTGGTTCTTTTGTTATAAGAAAGTGATTTAACCTGTTATAGTATGACAACACTTTTTTTGCAACTTATTTCAATATCGTGATAATACCGTATACCGTGATAAAAGCTTCAGCAATTAATCGCAACATGAAAATTTGATACCGGCACATGCCTATTCATGAAATAGTAAACGGTGTATCAATATACATAAATACAAGTGAATTTAACACTTACCATTAATACGACTTTTGCTGCTGCTGCATGGTTTTGTGCAGGGATTTGTTTGTTAAAATCCATTTTGTCAGTGATGCAATTTATAAAATGAGACAAACCACAGGAAATCGTTCCACAAATGTTAGATCGTCTGTCCATGTAATTTTCAACCGATTTATGAATAAGAACAGAAAATTACCGATCCACTTCACATCGCCCAATGGAATTTGAACTTGCTTTGCCAGATCACGATTGGTTGGTGTATATACATGACAAACGGGCATTGGTGAATTGTTTAATACTTTAAAATATATAATATATAGATTTGTAATTAAATCAACACATTAGCTCTGATTATGGATGAAAAAAAAAATATTGGTTTACTTTTTTTCCCGTAAGGCCACACACTCTCTGAAAGGACCATATTTGGCTCGAGAGCCGCTTCCGAACAGAGGAAAATCAGCTGTCAATCAAAACGCACGCGACCCATAGCAACGCATTATAGCAACGCCTCAACAGAAATTGTCCGACTTTTGAGCCGTTCGTTACTATTGTATACATTGTCATGTTATAATAATCACATTTATTTAGTTTTATTGACCACGATATTATCATTGATATTTGTCTGAGAAGGGGCACTTTTGATTCATTTTGAAAAAGGGCAGGGAAAGCCCCCCCCCTCTGCACGTGCCTGTTCAAAACTATGTTCAACTGATACGTCACGCCAGTTACGCTTTTTTCATAAGTTGAATACGGACAGGAGTTTCAAAGTTGTCATCTGATTGGTTGAATTCTACAGGATGTCCGCGAGACGAGTGTGTTACGTTTTTTAACGGTCTGCGTGAAAACAAATGCCGTGACCCCAAACTCTCTTGTGGAAGAAGAATGCTGTCGTTTACAACTGTGACAACAAGCGCTCACCAGGATCAACTAAATGCTGGATTTTCAAAATTATGTGAGGTTTGTGGCTTCAGTAAACTTGCACAAGCTTCTTGAATGAATAATCTAAAGATGCAAGCTGGGGCCCGTTCTTCGTACCTCGCTTAATACATCTAAGATGATTTGACAGATCCCAGATCTTTTAATCGTGATAACTGATCTCTGGCTAATTTGGTTCTTCAAACGAATTTGCGGATTGGATTAAAATATCCGGATTAAATGATCTAAGATTACTGAGCGTTCTTTTTTTCCCTGAAGAGGGCAGATGCATCGATACTCGAAACCACGATCAGCAATGCAGCGATTGGCTGGCGTCAAGACAGCAACGTAATGACATCATTTAAATTAAAAAGCCACCTGGCAAAAAACGTGACAAATTACACAAAAACCTCCCCACAAATTTCTGAACCTTTATAAGGAAACAGCCAAACGACCAAACCAACATAAAAGTTATAATAGATAAATTATAAATGTTTTTTTTTTTTTTTTAAACATGATTACCAATTATTTATATTCACGATTTTATACATTATTTGTACACCCTTTACATTTTTATTTCAATGTTGTAATTTAATTTTTAATCTAATTTGAAGCAGATTTGTAACGTGACAGTTTCTTATGGGTCAAGATAAAATTATCCTCTCTTGCGCTGCATCAAGCCACTCCCATAATATCAGTGATCACTTAATGCACGGCTCAGAGTAACTGTACAACATGTGTGTAAACCAATAAAAAATATAAAAAAATATATAAAAAAATTATATAAAGTAATTATTCCATCACAAATAAATCGCTCAATCAAGTGGCTGTGTCTATAGTATTATACACAACATTATACATTATACAACATATACATACATATACAATATAACATTTTTATATTATTATTTAAAATTATTATTATTGCCCCTGGTTCAGTAATGCACTCTTGTAATAAAGTAGCAGTGGCTGGGACAGATTTTAAGTATCACCTCAAGATGCAATCTAATCCTGTTTACATGAAATAAGCCTGCTCATGAGCAGGTTTAAGCTTACGGACCAGTTACTATGACAGCAAGTCCAGGATGAGCTTCGAAGAACCAAACAATCCAAGATCATGCCAAATCGTCAACAATCAAATCCAGCTAACTGAGTTAGCGAGGCACGAAGAACGGGCCCCTGGTCTGTTATTGCAGGGACATAGACTTTGCATTTTACACCCCTAAACATGACGCGGAACAAAACGGACTGTGATTGGTTGCATGTCAGTAAAACGTCCTCTTAGGCAGTCCTCGACCAATGAAAGCTACAATAGAGTCCAGACCTTCTACCGCCAGTCTGAAGGGCTGGCTACGCGAGACTATATACAGCAAGGATCGCTTGAGGGTGAGTAAATCATTGGGTAATTTTCATTTTAAAGTGAACTACTCCTTTAACTGATTTATTAGTAAAAGAAATTTTAACTACACAAACAAATGCTCAGACCTTACCATCTGTTTGATGTTATTCTGTTGCTCCTGCATGGAGGAAAGAAAAGAGTTTGTCTCCTCTTCATTAAGGGTATCCTCCTCCTGGTCCTGATAGCAGCTAAGATGATCAAAATTTGTCTTAAAAAAGAGAACATAAATTCAGTCAGTGTAACTTCTTGCTTATTGTAATACTGTATTACCATATCTTAAAAGTTAATTCTCTTACCTCACTAGATATGCTGGCTTTTCTGTTAAACATTAAAAAGTGTGGCGTAAATTTTGTCGTAGGGTTGACTGATGTCCTGAAGATGGCCAAAACTGGATCAAGAAAATCATCCCATTCTACTTGTTTCTCCACCACCATCTGTTTTATGGCATCTTTCAGCAGATTACTGCTGCGATCATACAGTGCGTTTCTCTGCGGCTGGTCTACTGGCAACACTCTTAATGCTATGTTCCACCGGTCGCACAGGTGCTTTGTAACCTGAAATAATCAATAATAATGCTGTGAAAATAGAGTTAATCCACTGTTTCAAATAAAAGGTTGGTATTTCGACAAAAGCTTCTACCTCCTCACAGAAGTCAGCACTTTGAGAGCAAAATATTGTCTTTACTGGGCCAAATCTGGAGGGGAGAAAAACACATTTTAGCATATCAGCATATTTATTCTTTATTAATGGTGCACTGTAACCTCACCTGCAAATAGATGATGAAATGCATCTTGCAAAAGAGAGACCATCTTTCTTTTGTACGGGGAAGGCCTCTACCCATTTACTGTAGTAATCTGTAATAATAATAATGTGTGTATTCCCTCCATGTACTGTTCCTGGGAATGGACCTATTTTCAAAAAAAGCAAGACATTTGGTTACTCTCCAGAAATATGTCCTGCTAACAAATTAGACTTCATAAAAGTCTCTTACAAACTTTTACCGATTATTTCAATGGCCAAAATGTCCCACGGACCATCCACCTTGATGGGTCGTACCGTTCTGGCCAGGTTTTTATTCCGCTCTGTGTGTTGACAAGTTTCACATACTTTAATCTAAAAAAGATGATTAAGTAGATAAAGGCATGAATGAATAATATGCGGTGACAAACACATCCGTTTTTAAAAGGGTCAGGATAGTGACATCCACGGCATACCCAATCCACAACATCCTTGACAATGCCAAGCCAGTAGTATTTACTCTGAATCCTGTGAACAGTCTTCTTCTGTCCCAGGTGATGTCCAATGTCATTGAAGTGACACTCCAGGAATATCTGTCTCTTCCGCTCTGCCTCAATCACTACTTCTCGCTTTTCTTCTTTCTTCGGTCCCACATAATATAACCGGCCATCTGTAGAATTTATAGAGGTTAGAGAGGTCATAAAACAAATAAACCACTCATCATCCTGTAAGATGAGCTAAACCACACACGAAAAAAATTGGAACTTTGCTTATGATGCCTTTAAAGACTGTTTTATATACTAGAACAGACTGGACTGTCTCAAACATCAGGAGGAAATTTGCATGCAGCAAATACACAATGGCTCGGTTTCACAGACAGGGCTTAGACTAAACTAAGATTAGGCTTTAGTTCAATAAGGGCATTTAAGTAACTTTTATAAACATGTCCTAGAAAAAAAAAACATTACTGGTGTGCATCTTGAGACAAAACAATGCCACTGAGATACTTTTAAGATATTTCAGTTCAAGATTATTTCAGTTAAAACAGCTCAAACATACATTTTAGTCTAGGACTATCGTATGCCTTGTCTGTGAAACCGGGGGAATATGATGGTTATGTATTAGTAAATAGCTTCAGAAACCCCCATTAGTAGCTTCTTTTCAAACCAAGAGCCATTAAAACAAGATATAAAAGCTTGTAGTGTCCAGTTTTCAACAAGAGTTGAGTGATTATGTCTGGTGATAATTATATGGCAACATATATAGAATTTCTAGACGGGGGATTTTTAAATCTAGGAAAATGTTAATTTATATATATCATATGATATAACAGGCCAATACATATACATACATAAAGGGCTGTCAGAGTTAAAAATTGCAACATTGTTTCCAGGAAATACTGAAAAACACTGGCCTTTGTTCAATTAAGATATTTAAGTAGCTTTTATAAACATGCATTGGAAGAAAACATTACTGGTGTGCAGAGCATCTTGAGACAAAACAATGGCATAATTGAAGATATGTCAGTGCAAGCTGCTTTCAGTTAAAACAGCTCAAACATGCATTTTAGTTTGGGAGTAGGTTTAATTTTTGTCAGTGAAACCGGGGGTAAATTATACATAACAGATTACTGACATTCCCAATGTAACATTTGAAAGCTTTGCTCTCACCGTCAATCATAAATTTCTGAGCATATCTTTTGAGATTTTTTTTGCGAATAGGGTTCATGGTTTGAGGATAACAGCCCTCGGCAACAAACGTGTAAATGTCCCCCAGTCTGTTTGAGCTGGACTCCACCACCTCCTCTTCGGCAACTGGCAACGAGTCCACACTCAACATTCTGCTGCGAATACACGGTCACGGGCTTTAAATACATAACAGATGGTACAGCTAAATAATCGTCCAATTTTAAATTCAAAACAACAGGCGCGATTTGCCTTATACTTGCGCGTCCACACAAATACACAATAATAGTCGGGCGGAAGAAAATGAGTGACGTACCAGGAAGTAAACACAACATATATTTTATCACTCGTGGTATTTATCGCTCTTTTCCGATACGAACTCATGCTATAATATTTATACTCATATACTTGGAAAACAAGATGCATCCCAAAAAAAATATTGATTATTTGAATTATTTAGTGATATTAGCGAAGCCGTTTGTTTCTATACGGACATATTTCTGGTTGTTCCAAAACAATCACCAAGTAGGCGGAGCTCTGAACAGATTGACAGCTCAACTTCAAACAGGTCTGGTCGAAATGTTTCAAAGGTCGTAAATATAAATATATAACAGTATGTAGTTAGAATTGGATTGATCTGAATAAGTTACATCATGGAGAGATTTTACACATGCAGTTGCATTTTCAGAGATAATATTTTTCTCGAAGAATACAAACTTCATGTTCGATTCGTCTCAGAAAGCCAGTTCAAGAAGGATTATCAAAATGTAAGTGATCTACGGAAACACTGGCTAACGCCTTAATGTTAAATACTTTGCCATTTCTCTCTTAACGCTGTTGACATTTGCTTAAGATCCTCAGATCCCTGGGCTGTGTGTCTGAATCTCAGTTCAAAGACGTGATTGGAAAGGTGAGTGAGCTCTCGAGAGCAGAAATCCCTCTTGCGGTAACGATGGCGAACAAGGCTGTCAGAGTTCGGTTATTTACTCCGTCGTGTATTTATAGATTCATGCAGAAATCGAGAGACGCCAGAATCATACATTGAAATCAGCAGAGAGAGCAGCTACAATCAAGGAGATTTATACACCTCTTCATCAACATGTTTATAATCTACAGGTACATAAAATCAGAAGTACGGGCAGTCTATGATTCAAACCCGTTCATTGATATACTGCAATATCATGTGCCCTCTGCAAGGAATCATTCCTGGCCTCAGAGCTTTTGCAGATGATAAAATACTGTGCTTCAAGTGATGCAACCGTGGAAGGACTATTAAAACTCATCCAGAGAGAAGCAGGTGAGCTTCTTCTTTACTCAGTCATCCCAATTTAAACCTTTTGACCATCAAATCATGGGAGATAAATCACAAGTCAACTAATTCTGTTTATTGGATATTTTGCAGCACCAAGAGTCTTCAGATTCCCAGTGTTCCAAAAGGAATTCTGCAAGGAATTTATAGAAGAGCTGGAGCATTTTGAACAGTCTGATGCCCCAAAGGGCAGGCCGAACACCATGAACAATTATGGGGCAAGAGTTTTTTTTTATCAATATACACTTAATCCAGTTCTCATGTGATTGATATTGCCATCAAAATGCAGACTAATGTTGTTCTTTGTTTTATGCCAGTCATAATAATAATAATAATAAAATAACAATAATTTAACATCTCTTAACAAATTCAGATTCTTCTTAATGAACTGGGCTTTGATGAGAGCTTCATCACCCCACTGAGGGAGGTCTATCTGCGTCCGCTCACGACTCTGCTCTACAGCGACTGTGGTGGAAGCTGTCTGGACAGTCACAAGGCTTTCGTGGTCAAGTATGCTATGCGTGAAGACTTGGAACTTTGTTATCATTACGACAACGCCGAAGTCACTCTAAATATATCCCTGGGAAAAGACTTCACAGAGGGGAACTTGTTCTTTGGAGACATGAGACAGGTGCTTATAAGACTTATATATATGTACAGAGAGCTGTATATACACCGATCAGGCATAACATTATGACCACTGACAGGTGAAGTGAAAGTGAATAACACTAAGAAAAAAAAAAAAAGTTCTTAAAGTTGAGGTGTTAGAAGCAGGGAAAAATGGGCAAACGTAAGGATTTGAGCGAGTCGGGCCAAATTGTGATGGCTAGACGACTGGGTCAGAGCATCTCCAAAACTGCAGCTCTTGTGGGGTGTTCCCGGTCTGCAGTGGTCAGTATCTATCAAAAGTGGTCCAAGGAAGGAACAGTGGTAAACTGGCGACAGGGTCATGGGTGGCCAAGGCTCATTGATGCACGTGGGGAGTGAAGGCTGGCCCGCGTGGTCCGATCAAACAGACGAGCTACTGTAGCTCAAATTGTTCAAGAAGTTAATGCTGGTTCTGATAGAAAGGTGTCAGAATACACAGTGCATCGCAGTTTGTTGCGTATGGGGCTGCATAGCCGCAGACCAGTTAGGGTGCCCATGCTGGCCCCTGTCCACCGCCGAAAGCGCCAACAGTGGGCACATGAGCATCAGAACTGGACCACGGAGCAATGGAAGAAGGTGGCATGGTCTGATGAATCACGTTTTCTTTTACATTGCGTGGATGGCCGGGTACGTGTGCGTCACTTACCTGGGAAACACATGGCGCCAGGATGCACTATGGGAATAAGGCAAGCCAGCAGAAGCAGTGTGATGCTTTGGGCAATGTTCTGCTGGGAAACCTTGGGTCCTGCCATCCATGTGGAGGTTACTTTGACACGTACCACATACCTAAGCATTGTTGCAGACCATGTACACCCTTTCATGGAAACGGTATTCCCTGGTGGCTGTGGCTTCTTTCAGCAGAATAATGTGCCCTGCCACAAAGCAAAAATGGTTCAGGAATGGTTTAGAGGAGCACAACAAGAAGTTTGAGATGTTGAATTGGCCTCCAAATTCCAATAGTATCCAGCTGCAGCCCCGCAGCACACCAGTTTCAGAACCCCATCCACAGAACCGGAAGTGAGGGGCTGGGCTTAAACAGTCATAGTTGCGCTATCCATATATGTAATTTTCTTTTATAAGTTGTTATCACATGGATTTTGATCGGATCGATGTCTACAATATTTAACAACAATACTTTTAAATAAAGTTACTTTTCTGTTCATATAATATGAACAATGTCATGATGTACAATGATCAATATTTTAAAACATAGCCTATTGATCATGCTTAATATCAATGAATAAAGTAGTTGTATAACATGTTGTAAAGTGTTTCCCATTTGAATATAGATATATTAGTATTATTTCGTTCACATTCATGTTGTTACAAATAATACTGACAGAAAATAGCCTATGAGATTTAATGCTAATGGACACAAACACTGTAGTTTATTGTTACTTCAACAATACTAAAACTTTTTTAAAATTATTTTAAAAATATATTAGGCCTAATACATTTGTAACATGTTATAAAGTGTTTCCCATTTGAATCTATATTCAATTGTATTATTTCGATTGAAAATAATAGACAGAGAATGTGACATTTCTATTTTTCAAATGTCAAATAAAAATAACCATTTAATACAAGGCCTTAAATTGAAACCTGTTTCTCTGAAAAAAAAAAAAAAAAAAAAAAAAAAAAAAAATATATATATATATATATATATATATATATATATATATATATATATATATATATATATATATATATATAAATATCTATATATATGTATATAATATTTCTAAAATAATAGGTTTACTATGAATTTAAACGGCACATAATAAAACATAAAAACATGCAAAAAAGTTATCTTAAAACACAAAAACTTGTGACTCTTAAGCCCATATCATGGCATTTCTGCAGAAATACTTGAAAAGATGAAAGTGTTTTCATCCCTGAAAAAGAAATGAATACGTTTTATTAATTAATAATTATTTAATATTAAGACAAATAATATATTTTGACAAATGCAAAAAAGCTTTAATGATAAAACGTGAAAGACGTGAAAATATGAAAGTCTTTTCATCCCTGAAAACAAAATTAATGTTTTATTAGTGAATAATTATTTAATATTAACACAAATAAATATCTTTTGACAAATGCAAAAAAAGCTTTAATGATAAAACGTGAAGATTCTATTTTCGTTCACACACAACTCAACATATTCTCCTTCATGCTTCTGTTCACATCTCACTGGCTTAAATACATGTTTCTCTTGTTCAAGGATATGAATAGAAAAGTAACTTTATTTAAAAGTATTGTTGTTAAATATTGTAGACATCGATCCGATTAAAATCCATATGATAACAACGTGTATGGGTAGCGCCGCTCACTTCCGGTTCTGTGGATGGGGTTCTGAAACTGGTGTGCTGCGGGGCTGCGGCTGGATATATCTCCCAAATTCCCCAGATCTTAATCCAATCGAACATCTGTGGGATGCGCTGAACAAACAAGTCTGATCCATGGAGGCCTCACCTCGCAACTTATAGGACTTAAAGGATCTGCTGCTAAATTCTTGTGCCAAATACCACAGCACACCTTCAGGGGTCAAGTGGAGTCCATGCCTCAACGGGTCAGGGCTGTTTTGGCAACAAAAGGGGGACCAACACAATATTAGAAAGGTGGTCATAATGCCTGATCAGTGTGTATATATATATATATATTGTTGGGGGTGGGGTGGTGCTAAAATGTTAATTTAAGGTTCATGTCATATGGCTTAATATGTCAATATTAAGGTTTCTACATTAAACTATACTCTAATTATAAGAAGAAAAAAATATAGTCAATTCTGAAATTTTTCTAGATTTAATATTTTATGTTTTTTATAATACATTTATAGATTTTTTTTAAATAGGCATTTTATAAATATTTGCTTATGTCACCGACTATAAATGGCAATTATTTACCACATAATAACTTCATAATATCATCCCTAATATTTTTTTCACACACAAATTAGTATAAATCAGTCTATAAATATAGAATTATCACATTCCCCATTCAACTACCCTAAAAGAGCAAGCAAACAAATTATTCAAGAAGAGATTTTATTTCATGATTATAGAACACATTAGTTTACTTTACAAATACACTGAGAGTTTTGGATGAAACACTGGGCAGCACAAGCATGCAGCCTAGTAATGCACGTTAAAGATGTATTTACAGTGTCCTGAATTGTGTGCGTTTGTCCTAGGTGCCTCTGAGTGAGACGGAGTGTGTGGAAGTGGAGCATCACGTAACTGAGGGTCTGCTTCACAGGGGTCAGCACATGCACGGCGCTCTGCCTATCTCTTCAGGCACACGCTGGAACCTGATCATATGGATGCGAGCTTCACGTGAGAGGAACAAACTCTGCCCTATGTGTGGTAAGAGACCCACGCTAGTGGAGAGTAACGGATTCAGTGATGGCTTCACCATGAACCCTGATGATGACACTAGTAGGAATGTGTCATGTTCTTTAACATGATGTTTTTCAGTGCTGTTTTTGTCTAATTTATGGTTTTACCTTTGCTCAGTACTTTTAGCCTAGAAATCTAGACGCACCCTAACTCCAACATCTTGATGTGGGTCTGGCTTGTCAGGCTACAGTACTTAGGTAATCAGGATAAGTGTGCCTTTTTCAAAATCAGTAACCAAAGGTGCTTTATGTTCTTGGGTAATTTTGACTGCAAATTACCTGATTAAATAGTGAATTGATTGTACATGTAGTGGTTTTAAGCCTGCTATTTTAGTCAATGTCTTATCTTAGGATGAATTATACAAGGGATGTGAGATGTACAATAAAATATGATAAACAAAAAAACATTCTAATGTATATGGCTTATATGTACAAAAACATTAATTTCAATAAATACTTTTAATCTTCATTTTAAAAATTTTACTAGAATTCAAGTTGTCAGGAGAAGGAATTATTGCACCTTAAAACAGTTCTTTTTTTTTGTCAAATCTCATGTCAGCAAACATCCATCATTTGCAACCTGCCCAGTTTCACATATCCGTGCAACAGAATATAAAAATACAGACAAAACATCCCACTAACACAGCTCACACAAACATTCTGAAACGTTCAAGCAAATAAAATAAAAGGCCAAAATCAAAAGGTTTCAATTATTAATTCTTTTTTTTTTTTGGTTGTTTCTTTTCCCCAACTTTCTTTTTTTTGAGTGTTATAAGCAGGGAAAGAAAGGGAAAGCAAGGGAAAGCATGGCTTCGGAGAAAGGAAACGCTACTAGACCCAGAGGTATAATCAGTTATAGGGGAAAACAAAATCATAATTGTTAATCCATGTAATCCTCATATCAAAGATACTGGAATCTTGAAAATAATGTTGATCTAGTTTTCACATTATCTATGGTGTTATACTGATTCCATTTAGTAAAATTGACTGCATTTGCAGCACTTTTTAATTCATTTGGCTTTTTAAAATAACAAACAAAACCCATGTTTGATGCATATATAGCATAAATCAACACTCGGTTTACCGTGCTATAAAGTGCTGTCTGATCCACTCTGTATCATAAGTTAAACATGAACATGTGTATTAGCAACACGGGAGCTTCAAACAAGCTGAGACGGAGTGTCCAATGTTCCACACTGTTCACAGTTCCACAACTGGAGATTCGACATTATAGTGTTGTTTCACTGCTCATGTCCCTGTGATCCCTGTGTCTGCCTCTAGGGTTAATATCGGCGTCGTCGTAGTCCGACTCCATCTCAATCTTCACTTGGGGCACGGGGCAAGACATCCCTCTGGCCAGTGGCATCGCCGGGGACGACGGACAGGAGATCTTCAGGTGCAGAGTGATGCTGTGGAATGGCAACTTCCAGTTACAAGAGTGAGGAGGAGGAGGAGTAAGAGGAGAGGGTTATGACAGGGAGGAGGTACAGCTGAGTATCAGGATGGGAAGCAGGAAGTCTGTATTAAGATTATTGATGCAGGTGACAGAGACAGTGTGACTGCACAAATGTTCCAGGGGAAAGATTTGGGATCAGGGCACACCCAAATCAGAAAAAAGGCTCAGTATGATATCCTAAGTGTTTCATATTATGCGTTAAGGAGATAACTAAAGTGTTTGAATAATTACTAGGGCAATTAACCTTTAGGTTCTACTTTAACATTAGTTAATGCATTAGGAATCATAAAATAATTTTGGGAATCGGTTAATGTTCATTTCTACGTTAGACATTACTAATACATTTTTAAAATTTAAATATACCATATATAAAGTAATACATACATTTTTTTGACAGGAATGTTAAAAAAAAAGGTTGGTATGATTTAAAAAAAATATTTAAAATAAAAGAAGTCTTTTTTTTTCATAAAGGCAGCATTTATTTGATCAAAAATACAGCAACGAAAGTAATATTGATAACGGCTTTCTATTTTTTTTATATATACATTTTAAAATATAATGTATTATATGGAAAAGCTGAATTTTCAGCAGCCCAGATCCTTCAGAAATCATATTAGCTGGTTTGTTTAAATATTAATAAGTTCTGCTGCTTAATGTTTTCAGGATTGGTTTTTATTACTATGAAGAGCATTATATATATATATATATATATATATATATATATATATATATATATATATATATATATATATATATATATATATATATATATATATATATATATATATATATATATATATATATATATATATATATATATATATATATATATATATATATAAAATGTAAAAATCTTTACTGTCAGTTTTGATCAGTTTAATGTCTTTGCTGAGAAAAGTATTAATTTAAAACAAAAACTTACTGACCTCAAACATTTGAACAGTAGTACAAAGCTATTGCATATAGAAAATACAAAATAATTATTATGAAGACTATTATGAACAATAGTATATAAATTAATATTATCCTAAATAAAAAAAATAAAAAAAGTTATAATACCTAATGCAATAACTAATGATAACAAAGTCCCATTAATATTTGCACTATTCTCAAAACTTGCTACGTGTACTAGACTAACTGGAACTAGTTACAGCACTTGCATATTGTTGGCTTGATTGCTTCTATTGCTCTCCTTATTTGTAAGTCGCTTTGGATAAAAGCATCTGCTAAAGCGTCTGTAAATGTAAAATCAACCTTTGTTAAAGTGAACACTTCATCCAAACCATGCCCCCTGAACAGCAATGCAGACATGAAACCCAGCAGATTTTACATTACTACATCAGAGTGATACAGAGGAATGCGTTTGGATAAGTTAATAGGTTGTGGAGATAGTGTGAGAGAAACCAGGCTGGGAAACCTTCATAAAGCAAAAAAACAAACAAAACAAAAAACAACTTAGAAAATCTGGTACAAGCACGGAGTTATTCTGTATAAGCACTCTTATTGGGACCACAATCACACTGGAGAAAGAAACAACCAAAATTCCTTGAAAGAAGTAAAATACATTGTTACATTAATCACTTTATATCAACTAAAAATGTAATGCTTTTGGAAAGCTTGCAAAAAAAAAAAAAGTAGGGTACAATATATTTATTCAAATAACTTTTCTCACTGGCGTCTTTGCCAGTATTTCAGGAAAATAAACGGAAACTGTACGCACATCTATTATGCAAGTTAATTAATTATTATTTATGTGTTTCTTTGGGTGTGAAAATGTAAGCAAACACATATGCATAACATAAATTACAATTTTTTTTTTTAGAACAGAATGCAAAGTAAAATACTGGTGGATGCATGACAACAATTCTATCTGCATTGCTTCAAAGCGCATGGCAAGGCAAAAATCTATAGGTAAATACTCAAATAATGTATGGCAAAATACTGTATACAGGGGCTTGCATGACCATTTTATTGGTCTTAGCAGTTATACATTTAATATTCTGAGCTGCCTCTCAACTATGTCCTCTACTTCTATGTAAATATCAATGCAATATTTAGTATCATTAAATGTCGAGTGGTAGTGAGTGGAAATGCTCATTTTTAAAATCTAATAAAGTCAGTATCAGTGGTAGTAACTGCCTGGTTGGCATCGTGCCGCCCACTCTGAGTTGGAGTCTGGCGCCTGTAGGAGGTCACGGTAGGGAACGTGTAGTTTGAGCACACAGTACCTGCGATCCAAGTCTGAATCACTGGGGGAGCAGTTTGTATAAGGTTGGTACTTGTCCTGTGGGCCAAAGAATAGAGGAAGATAAGTATATGCATGTGCAGAATGTGTCAACTTTACACTCATGAGGCTCTTCTCCACCAGAAGGTGGCACCAGTGAAACACAATGCAATAGTGGATCTCAACTATCATTGAAATATAGACCATTTTTGGGTGAAGACCAAAGATGACTAGTCAAGTCTGCAATCTCTCATTTAAATCATAGCAGCCTGGGTATCTGCCTCTGAGTTTTCAGGCTATTGAAACACTTACTTCTTCACAGTCATCCCCTGCTTTGCCTTTCTTTTTGTCCTTCTTGGTGGTCTTCTTGTCTTCCTCCTTTTTCTTCTTTTCCTTCCCAGGCAAGAGATCGTCCACCCATGCCAGATCATGTTGAGAGAAGACCATGTCCAACAGCTTTCTTACCACCATGAGACCAAGAATCTGAGGGATCGAGAGACGGAAACGGTTTATTTGTATCTTTCCTGTCCTTAAAAACCTTGAGAAGTGAATTACATCATTCACTAAATCACAGACCGTTGGAAATTCAGTTGATGAACAGAGCGGCCTTTTCACAACGTGATTGAACTACAAAGTACAATGATCCCTTACTAAATAGATTACATTCAGAAAGCTTTATTGAAACTAATATTGTTTTATGAGTCATGATCTACATCAGTGCTTACGGGATTATTTGTGTCAATGTAATATGTTACCATACCATGACTGGGAAGATGATAGCGAGGAATGTGGATTTAAGGATCCAGAGAACAGCTAAGCACACAATCTGCACCAGTGTGAACAGGTGGACTCTCCTCAGCGGTACGTGACGCAGGTATGAAAAGTCTGGCTGGTGTTTTGCTGGCATCATGATCAGTTTGATCCTATCCCAGAACTATGAAAGGCAAAATGAGGTAACACTTTAGAAAAATGGTCCATCATTAATAGGTAACTATGCAGGAAGTAATTCAGGACAAATGAGTAGTACTACATTAACACTTCAGCTACTACTACTAACTAATATGGAAACAAGACTAATCAGTATGTAATATCAAATTTAGGACTGAGATAGTTCCTTATTAGGAATAACTACTGAATCAGATATGTCTCATTAAGAACTAATAACTAACTATGACAAATTATAAAGAATTACTAAAGAATTACTAACCACAACATTAATCTTTTTTTACTCTCAACGTGGTCATAAAATGCATCACTAATTATTCAAGTGTCACTCTTTGAGAACTACTAGTGATCCGGACCATAATTTTTAAAGTGAAAAAGATGTTTTTCACTTCAAAATAATGGTCCACATCACTAGTAGTTCCTGCAGAGTGACTAGGTAACACTTGAGTTATTACTGATGCATTTTACTGACTATTTACAGTAAAAAAAGATGATTGATTATGTCTATCATTTGTCATAGATAGTGGATAGTTATAAATGAGGCTAATCTCATTCAGTACCCAAAATGTTTGATTAGATATGCAGTGGGAAAAAAAATCTGTCATTATTTACTCACCCTCGTGTCATTCCAAACCCAAATGACCCTTTTCAAGCTGATGAAAGTGAATGAGGACCAGGCTTGTTTAGCTCTAAAAGTCAAACCTTTTCAATTAATATCCAATTCACTTTACAAAATGATTTGTTCACAAAAGGGATGGATCTGGTTCTCGACTGGCTTGATCTGGTTGCAGATCATTTGAGGGGAAGATTATTAGTGAATAACAACTTTATAGCTTTAGAAGAATTTAAATGTAGCGCACAGTCATATGGATGACTTTCATGATGTGTTTGTGTCCTTTTTGAAGCTTGAAATCAAGAAAGTCAGAAACAAGAAAGTCATTCAGGTTTGAAATGACAGGATGAGTAAATAAACTTCTTTTAAACATGATTTTTTTTCTGCCTTCATTTTTAGTCCATTATTTTACCTCACTTAAGACAATTATGAATTCATATGCCACAGCTTGCCACATAGAAAAGAAGAGAACTTTAATGTTTAAAGACAACATCAGCTTTTAAGCATTTAGCCTCAAAGTAACAAGAACTTAAAGGGTTAGTTCACCCAAAAATTAAAATGCTGTCATTAACTCACCCTCGTGTCGTTCTAAGCTCGTAAGACTAAACTCGTTCATCTTTGGAATACAAATTAAGATGTTTTTTATGAAATCCGAGAGCTTTCTGACTCCACATAGACTGCAACACAATCACCACTTTCAAGGCCAGAAAGGTAGACATTGTTAAAATAGTCCATGTGACTACAGTTGTTCAATCTAAATGTTATGAAGTAATTAATGACAGGATTTAAATTTTTGGGTGAACTAACCCTTTAAATACGTTTGTATTCATTCAGTATGTAGTTACAGTCTCCGCACAAGGTCCATCATTTTGCTATTGTCCCCCTCCTGTTCTCTAGCTGACATTAAACTACATTACTAGAGCACAGTAAAGAAGCACCTGGCCACTGCCAAGCTACTCAAGAGGGTGGATGTTCACTGCAGTCTGACAGCTTCATCTAAATGCAGCTCAAAATTGCCTCAGTAAACCCAGCCAGCATGCAAATATCCATTCCCACAACACCACACTTCTTACCCTGCACTGTCACAGTGTGGAGAAATCACTCATTTCTAATCACTAAACACAGTTGTAGTGTGCATACAAATGAGTGTTACATTCACACTCCGAGTGCAGCTTGTGATGTTTTCCTTGTATAGTTTGGTATGATATTAAAACTTAGCAATGTCAAAAACCATAAAAGTACACTGGCGATCAGAGTTGTTCCGAAAAGTTCAGTAATAGCTGTGAGGTGAAGGAAAAGGAGTTTGAAAATGTTATATCCCTAAAGGTACTTACTTGGATGCCACTGAGGGAAGCGACACCCATGTAGAGGAACACTCCATACAAGACTGGCATTGGAATGAACTATAAACAGAAAAAAAAAAAGTACACTTCAGATGCCAAAGCTACAGCAGTCACACTTAAAGTCAAATTGAAGACAAAACTGACCTTATTTAATCATATAACATTTATAATATAATAAACATCACCTTGTTTAAATATTTTTTATTTATTAAAAAGTAATGTGGGCTATTATATAATGTTAACCAGTAGCCAAATAGCCATTTAATCATTGTTTAAGAGAACTCACATTCTCAGTCTGGCTCCATTATGGTACAGTATGTAAAGGCCACTTTACACAATTCAATCAGTTTACTGATGAGTAAAACCCAGCCTTTTTTTTCAGATTCACCAGATTATGGAAGTAAAATTAATTTCAGAGAAACAGATGTAGCTTGCTTTTGCACAATTTTAACAAAATAGTGAACTTACTGCCTTTGGAAGTGCTTCCTTACATTTTTTAACTGTTGGTTTTATCAAGGTTTTCTAAGAATGTTTGACCTTTAAAAACATTTCAACTGCATTTAAAGTCACATGAATACTAATAATAAAATTACAAAAAAAAAATTTTGAATGCCATGGCCATTACGTATAATTTCATCTGACCAATTGAAGATGACTTTCTGGTTGATATTCTATGTTCGCTTTAACTGTTTTAGAAATTCAGAGTATTTTAAGTAAATACATACAATTTTAATGTCCAAAAGTTCGGGGTCAGTAAGATTAATAATGATATGCAAGAATGCATTAAATTGATCACAAGTGACAGTAGAGACAAAAAAACTATATTTAAAATATATACTGTTCTTTTAAACTTTCGATTTGAAGAATCCTGAGGGCAAATGATCAGATTTCACAAAAAAAAAAATTTTTCAACTGTGATTATAAAAAGAAATGTTTCTTGAGCAGCAAATCAGCATATTAGAATGATTTCTGAAGGATCATGTGACACTAAAGCCTGGAGTAATGATGCTGGAAATTCAGCTTTGCCATCACATGCATAAATTACATTTTGTAATATATTAAAATGGAAAACTGTTTTTTTAATTGTACAATAATATTTTTTAAAAATGACTGTTTTTATTGTATTTTTGATCAAATAATTGCAGCCTTGTTGAGCATAAGAGACTCATTTCAAATACATAAAAAAAATATTTTGAACGGTAGCATACATAACATTAGTTTGCTCTTTACCCATTTGAGATAGTACAGCTGAAGCAGAGTAGATCATACAGACATCCTCATAGAATTTTTTATTTTTTTTTAAATAATAGCTAATCTACCATAAATGATAGGTCAAGTCAGTATTAATTATCTCTGTCATTTCAACAAGCTCACTTGCAGGATGGGGGCCAAGAAGATAGACACTCCTGTCATCACAAACACCAGGATTCCTGTCAGTCTTTGTTCTCTGTAATTGGAAGAGAAGCAGAACAAAAAAGACACTGTGAGTAGAGAACTGTGATATATGTACTGAACACAATTTTATTCTATGTATTTGTGTTTTAACTATACTGTGCACAATAATAAAGTAGCTACTTTCTCTGGCAGCCTCTTAAGCAAACATTTTTAGTAGGCATATAAATTCTTAAACATAACATTTGTCACTGCCCGATTTACACAAGACATGTAAACAGGCTACATAAAAGTATTTCAGTGATTCTGACTGTATCCAAAAGATTTAAGCACTATACGGCTACATTTTGAGGTTTGGCTTCTGTTCCATGTAAATTAATTACTATTTGGATATAAATGTGGTCCACCTGCTCATGTAAATTATATTTCATGACAATCAAGTAATAAGTTGCTTTTGTAATACGTTTTGATAGCCCACCATCAATAACCATTTTATAATTTATGGCTTTTATTAAAGAAAATACTTAATGTCATAAGCTAAAAATCACTTTTGTCTTTTCTGTATAGAGCCAATCAGAAACGCTATCAGTTTGAG
Organism: Gobio gobio; assembly: GCF_949357685.1. Classification (NCBI taxonomy): domain Eukaryota; kingdom Metazoa; phylum Chordata; class Actinopteri; order Cypriniformes; family Gobionidae; genus Gobio; species Gobio gobio. The sequence continues at coordinate 44,508,315 of NC_137100.1, read as the reverse complement.
ACCAGCAATGGTTGCTATGTCTGTCTCACCTCACACCCAGGAACTGCGGCTGTTCCCCTGGAGCACTAGACTCGCTCTCCATCTTCAGCGAGTCAATGTGAGCGATGGAAATGACAGTGGCCGCCACATACCACGGCAGGCCCATAAAAGAGCAGGCTGCCATCAGAAAGCCCACCCACAGTAGATCCAGGTGATATCCGCAACCTTTCTGTAACAAACAGATAGGGAATGTGAGGAAAAGTCAATGGAAATAAAAAACATCTGCTCACTGCATGGATACCTTTAACTTATTTTCCTTGCGGTTGACGATGACAGCACTGATCTGCTGATCCATGAAGATGAGGATAGTTACGAGGAGAGCAGGGACAGAGCTTGCCAGGTAAACCCACCACGGATTCTTTCCGAATGGCATCACAAACCAACCCCGGTCGGGGCGTGTGGGCTACATGATTTGAAAACAAAATAACCAATACATCTTTGAGGAAAAACTAAAGAGGAAGCTTTATTAAAAAGTCACACAAAAAAAAAAATCAAGATCAGTTTCATTCTCCAGAACATGTGAGTTGAACTTCATTTACTCTCACCTTGAACTCTGTGGGCACAATGAGTTTGGGTGTTTTCAAACCTATAAGCATGTCCAGTCCCACAAACGTCATGATGGACATGAAGATGGAGAAGTCACTAATTAACTTCCTCAGCTTGATAGAAACAAAATATATTGAAAGAATGAATAAAACAGCTACAGAAATATAGCACAATATTGTTGAAGAGATACGGTTAATATACTGGTCTGCAAATCTGCCACCGTTCTATGAATTACGCAGTTTTGAATGCTGGAATGAATGTCAACACAAGATCACTAAAGAGTTATTTATTTATTTAAAGGGGTCATGAACTGGCTTTTTAAAAAAAATTATACTGTTGTATGAGGTCAACTTATGACGTTTGTGTGGTTTTTACATTCAAAAACATCATAATGAATAAGTAATAGGCTATTTTCTGCCATGGTTTTGAGCCTCTCTAAAGACACGGTCGGTTTTGATGGGCGTGCCGCACTGAAGACTTGGAAGTAAACGCTCAAGGCTAGGATTGGATAAGATTTGCATATTTAATGAGCTTCTTCTCCCCCTGTCAGTGACAGCGTGTGGCAAACGGCAACCGGAATGAATCTCCCAGCCCACAGCCAGGGCTCGCTAAATGTCTTTATCGAACAAACACTATGATTCATCTCTCATCCACCCGTGATTGATTGGAATTTTATCAACGTTACTTGGCCCGCCGATTGATGAATATAACCGCGAACCGTACACACACACACACACACGCGGTGGGCGGGCCTTTTAAATATCAAGTCAAGAGAGTGAACAACGCACATCAACAACGTAATGAACCAAGAACACCACAAATAAAGTATTCTCCAGCCTGTGACAGCGTGCTTCAGTCAGATAACCAATACTATCCGTAACAATGCAATACTATCGCATATAAAAGACATGTTTTACTCACATTAGTGTGTTGCTTCTTCGTTCATGTAATCTCATCCTCTCTGCAAATCCAGTCTGGTTTACGAACAAATCCGTGTTTAAATGAACATACGTGCAATGTCTTCCCCACGTGAGTTCATCCATGCATTCATAATATTGTAATCCGAAAAGCTTATTCGATTCGATGCTGTTTAGCTCTATGCTGTTCTTAGCTGTCAGTCGGTGGGCGGGGCTACAGAATCAGGCGTTGTTCTTCTTCTGTTGAGGCGGTGCTTCACTAAACTCTTACGTAATAGCCTCCGCATTCTGAGATTGATTGTTTGCTGGGCCTGGTGTCTATACAAGCTTTTCTTTGACTAACAAGGACGTTTCCAGCTCTGAAACTTACAGGATATTCTTATATTATCATGACCTTTTATATATCAAAAGCTCAAGGAAAAGTGGATTTCTCAATTCATCAGCGCTTGCACTCAGAGACTGAGAGAATGATGCATGCTTCCAAACACATACACTGCATCCGAAATCGAATAATTCCATACTATATAGTACACCAAAAGTGTAGTATGTCCGAATTCATAGTATTGAAAAAACAGTAGGCGAAAAATCCCCACTAAAGTGCGCATTTGGACACTTTACTATAATAATGATAACTTTATTTTCTATAGCGCCTTTAAAGGAGCTTCTAAAGGGTAGAAACACAAAGGAAATACAATTACATTACTATCCCATAAGGACACGGGGCGACGCAACTGACGCTGGTAGGTCACGTGACAGTAACAACATTTCATTCACACAATGTAGAACATACTTTTTTGAACTGTCGCAAAGTAAGTTCAAATTCAAATGTTGTACCGACTCAAACAGTATGCGATTTCAGATGTAGCAATAGACTAAATTAATTTGTCACTATACTGTATATAAGACACTATATACACGCAATACAAAATGTATTAAGGACTGCAACAGTCAGCGTTTATACCGCGTGATCAAGCATTGTTTCATGATTCAGATATGAAACTGTGAGACTGATTTTGTTGTTAATGCAATAAATACAAGTTTAGGTTTCCAAACTTTTCTTTTGTCTATTTGAAAGATCCAACCAAATCTGTCAAGCGTCTTTTAACAGAACGCATAAAGGATGTTGTAGTCACATGACTCCTGTACTCAAGGTGTAAATAATAATAAACAACAATACTAATAATATATGGAAAACTATACTCTTTCTTATACTCTTAAAACATGCATGTAAAAAGTGCATAGCATAAATATATGCTTTAAATAAACATAATAAGTTTTGTGTCACATGCATGATTAAACCCACATCACTTTGTTCACCTTTCGTGATTTTGCAGGTATAAAGCGCTTTTGATTGATCTAACACCAAGAAAGATCCTACTGATCTTACTAAATCCCATAAGTAATTAGTAAAATGCAGAATAAAAGTTAGAGACAGACAACTTTTCTTTAACAAGATATAGACAGACTCAAGGTTTTGACATAAAAGAGGAAAGGATGTCTAAGGTCTAGGGTCTTCACTGGTCTTACCTTTGTGGGAAAGTAGCGACTGAATTTGAACTTCTTCAGAGTGACAGTCATAGTGTAGGTCCCGAAGAACAAAATGAAGGACATGAGAGCAAGATCTGGAACATACTTGCAGGTTTTTCCCACCAGTGAGCCCCCATATTTCACACATTCCTTCTTACTCAACTGAGTCCAGTCCAGAGCTGTTACGTTTAACTGAGAAGATGGGAGAAACGCAGAGGGAAAAAAAGGTACAAATCAGGGATAGGAGGGAGGAATTTAGACAAAGCAAAGGATGGAAGGGTTGTGTGGTGGATAAATGGCAAAAAAGAGAAAAAGAGATAATAAAACAGGACAGGACCAAAAACAGAGTAATACTGCAGGAAAGATCAGTAAGAAAGGAACCGTTTTAATTAAACTAATTAGATTCACTTATTATGGCATAATACAAAAACACAAAATATTATTGTGGGCTATAAAATCAGAGATAGTTAGTTCAAATACAGTGGATTCAAAGGCTGTAATCTAATCTGAGGTCATGCCAACACAAATGTTAAAACAGATGTGAGTGAGGTGAAGACAATAGGCACTTACACCAAAGAGAGCAGAGGAATTATCTGGCACTGGGACTACAACATCGAAGATCATTGGTGCCACTGAACAAACAGAGAAAGGGAGAATCAGAGAGGAAAATGAGCAGAACAAATGGAAATCTGAATAACACTTTGTTAGGAGGATTTATCCAGCCAGCTTTGGCAAATGTAAATGACTGCAGGTGTAGCCCCACTAAACTTTTCATTTGGTTTTTGAAACAATCCAGCGCACCTAAACTACTTTCAAAAGACCTCGCTGCTAGTTTTCATTATAATGCAGGCCATAAGTACAAACTCATAAAAAAACATGCCATCTGTCCAGGTGAAACTCATGCTTATTGAAGAGTACTCACATCAATCAGCAGCCATGTTTGGGGTTTGCAGCAAAAACAAACATAACACAAATAAGTTACAATAATCACATGCACTCAGCCAGTTATCTAAACACCCAATGGAACTTTGTTTAATCAATTAATTACTATTTGGCATATGAATGTGACCGTACAGTGACTCCAAAGTGACATTTATTCAGTAACACTTTACAATAAGGTTTGATTCATTACCATAAGCTTATGTTTAAAGTATAATGAAATAACATTGAATCATACCTCTACAGCATATTAATCTAAATTAATGTTCACTCTACAGTACATACACTACCGTTCAAAAGTTTGGGGTGGGTACGTTTTTTTTAAATGTTTTTGAAAGAGGTCTCATGTTCACCAAGGCTGCATTATTTAATCTTGTTAAAAATGCATTAGAACAGAAATATTACTACACTTTAACATACTGTTTTCTATTTTAAAATTTGCAGACTGTTATATATATATATTTTATAAGGTCAAAAAAATATTTACAAAAATGTGTTTGCAATATGATCAATACCATACATTTAGAAAATAGTTCATTTTAAACACGATTGAGCATTCTTAAATGATACCAGCTAGCACATTAACTTTATGTTTTAGTTTTAAGTTTTTATTTTTTAGTCTCTTAGGGCTGCTAAAGTTAATGTGCTAGCTGGTATCATTTAAGAATGCTCAATCGTGTTTAAAATCAACTATTTTTATATATATATATATATATATATATATATATATATAAACATAACTTTTATTAACAAGTTACAGTATTTTTAACAAATTTGAGTTATATCATGAACCCTCTTTTTAGCATGTCAATGGATATGACAATGTTATGGCACTTTTCCACTGCAAGGTACGGCTCACTTTGGCGCTTTTCCACTGCATGGTATGGTTTGTTTAGTACCATCTCGGTTGAGGTTCCAAGCATGCCGTACCGATACTGAAATGTGACGTGTAAACACTGCATTGGTCAGAGAGAATCATCACTACCACTACCGTAGCTACCATTAAATGCTTTTGTGACTGTGATATAGCGATTGAGACCCTAAACACATTGCTAAACGCAAGATTAGCTTACCCTCGTACACCGTTGAGCAAACCAAGTGATGTCATCATCTGTGCTTCGTCCTTACATCCACATGCACCTAATGGGGTTTTGGTTTCCTTGCCACTGTTGCCTCTGGCTTGGCGTGCTCAGTTGGGGACACAAAATTTTTCAACTAAACATCGAAATAAATCTAATTAATAAACTAAATTAACCATATAAACTAAATTACTGATCTAATTATTGATCTAAAGCCCACACTGTCTCTGTATGATAATTGAAATGAACTGATGACATCAGCGTTTTCTCCAGAATGGCTATACAGCTGAATAAAATTATGCTGCATTATTTTCCTGTTTAACACTGTAAAGCTGCTTTGAAACAATCTACATTGTTAAAAGCGCTATATAAATAAAGTTGACTTGACTTGACTTGACATGTCGAGAAGTAGAGACGGTGCAACTATAACGATCATTCTATAATCCCACCCACTTAGAAGCGGTACTAACTGCAAAGCAAACTGAGCCAAAGCGAGCCAAGCCGTGCCGAACCAAGTCGCACCACTCAGTGTAAAAGCGAAGCGAGCCAAGCCGTACCATGCAGTGGAAAAGCGCCATTAATGTATTTGGTCTTGGATCTGCTACGCTGCTGCTAAATTGCTGCTGCTGTTGTTGTAGATTATTGCTGCTGCTGTTGTTGTAGATTATTGCTGCTGCTGCCGAGCAAGTACAGGTCTTTTCTACTGCCAATAAATACACTGATACGCTGATATGAGCATGTAAGACATACTGCTGCTGCACAAATAGCATATCAATAACCCATAGCAGACCTATACAGGTGGAGCTGGGGAGGTTGAGGGTTTTAGACAAACTCTGAGAGTGTGCTGCAAACTGCTATAGTGAATGGTAACCAGCCATTTAAATGTTGAGCAGCAAGTTCATTGGCTGCAGATGCGACATGAACCAATCAGCTTGTGCCAAGGTAACACTGTAAATATCATCAGCTGCGTTAAAGACCAATCCGCCTATGCCATCTAGAGTTTCATGACAGAACTAGGCATTTAACAATGAACAATAGTATATTTTCAGGGGATCTAATTGCACCTTATTGTAAATTGTTACCATTTGTTCTTCATGTGTAAATCCTGACACATTAAATAAAGGTACATTTGTTTTAAATCTAATTTATTTTACAGTTTCAGAACTGATGTGCTCTACTCAAAAAATGGACTTACTCGGATCTGGCGCCACACACTCGCACTTGTAGGCCGTAACGTAGTCCGGTTTAAAGTCGGTGTTGATGGGATAGTATTTAAAGGATCCAACCATCTTCTTGATGGCATCAGAGATGAAGATGAATGAGATGAGGCTAGAGAAGCCTTCCTCCGTGAAGCGCGTCATGTACTTTATGATGTAACTGGCATCGGTTGCGACCAGGAATAAGCACTGAACGCAGGAGTGCATTCCGATCCACAGCCTAAGCTCCATATAATCAATCCCATTATTTCTAAGGAAAAGAAAGTTTAAAGAAAAAATAAAGAGAGATAAATGCTAGAGCAGTGAACACAAGAGAGCAAGAGGTTATTTGCATCAGTGAAGAGAGATGATTTATGAGGGTCTTTTACTGGGTTGATGAAAGTGAGCAATCAAGGCTGTACTTTATTGTCCTCAATAATAGACTGTGAAATTATGATGGATTGGTGTGGATGGCTCTCTCACTTGCTGAATTCATAAAGCAGTTTCTCAAAGATGAGGATGGGGCCTGTTGAGCTGAGAATAATGAGAGGTTGACCGCTAAACAAGCAGAATACCGTTCCTGCTAGAGCGGTGCCCAAAAAACTCTCCATCACACCCTGACAGACAATTAAACAGGGAGAGAGACAAGGAAACAAGGTGAGAAAGAAAAGGGCTATAGATGAAGCTAGGTCACAAGCGTGCTTGTTAAATGCTCCATAAAAGATGATGACATGCAACTTTAAGCAAACTGTCATGTTCAGTGTCAAGTAGAAAACTGCAAGGTGTACCTGGTAATTGTCTGTGGCATCCCCTAGAAGGCCCCCAAAGGTGATTGCATTGGTTATGCAGCCCAGGTAGATGAAGAGTACCGCAGAGATGGACTGAATGTGGATGCCTTCATAAAAGTCGCTCAGGTACCAGGGGATCTTCCTCTTGACGTCAAGGAAAAGGCCACCACAGAACCTGCCCCGTAACATAGATGTTTAATATATTATTCATCAGTGACCTGTCCTCTTTAGCTTGTATTAGACAGACAGACAGACAGACAAAGGCAAGATCTATCTTGAATATTAGCACAGAGTGCTGGCACCCATTTTCTATCTCCAAGTCCTCACATGCCCTCTTGAGAAAGCGCCAAAAAGAGCATTACATTTTCTTTTTGTGACATATTGATCAAGATACGAACTCTCTTGAAACTTGGGGCTCTGCAGTATCTTTCAATTATTTGTAAAAGACAGATAAAACAAGAACACTTTGAGCTCCTGAAACTCAAACGTTCAGTCAGAGTGTTTGAGAGACTCTGCAAGGTAAAGTGCAAGAACAGTTGGTCCTGAAGATCAACAGGCAAATGTACATGTGCCGTACACTCAGATGGCAGGGCTGTGCGCAATTCAGAACAAAATTCTGGCTGTCATTTAATTTTAAAATAAATTCCTGAATTTAAGCAGAATTTGAATTGAGGTGGCAAACATGAGGCAGAATTAAAAAAGGATGGATGGATGATGCCTAATTATGTCAGTCAGTGTATTCACACACCCACCTCCCTGTAAATGCCAATTCTTCGCCAAGTTCGTGTGGAACAGGCATTTCCTCATCCTCGCCAGCAGGCCCTCCACCACCTGCTGTCCCGTTCATCTGACCCAGCTCATTGAGGGAAAACACAGACTTCCTTCACAGAGAAACAAAAGAGGAATGTAAAGATGTGAAGCATATGGTCTGAACAAAGTCACAGAAGAAGAAACTTTACCTTTTGTCTGCTGAAGGGATTTTTTTAGGGGGTTCTATGCGAATTTTGGGGTCCCATTCTCCAGGTGGAAGCACAATCACCTCATCCAGGAACTCATCAATGCCAGCAATAAGATCCTCTCGGTCCCTGGCTTTATATGCTACATCACTGAAGAGCTGCGGATCAAATAGAGGAAATCAATCTTGGATGACTTTGCATGAGTTTATATTTTTATAGTTTATATATTTTAAGTTTATCTGGAAGAATTGAACATTAAAGATATGAATTGCATAACAAACAAACAAATCAATCAAACTTACATCATCCACCATGAGAGTGGCAATGGCTCGTCCAATCTCATTGTAAGATTTGCCTTTACCAGGAGGCCCAAGTAGCACAAACAAGAATCTGTCCATTAGGAGAAATATATTCAAAGCTTAAGTTCATTAAACTTTTGCCATGATCTTTTTACAGGCATATTGTGAGTTTTTAATGTGCAAAACTGTTACCTGGTGGGCACTGGGACTTCTGTCAAACCTCCAAGAGTAGTGGCCTGAGACAGCCGAACGAAGGCAACAAAGGGTTTTTCTAAGAAGTCGACTTCTCCCACCAGAACATTGGATGCCTCTGCATCTCTGGGGATTTTCTTCATGAACTTGTTCTTCAGCTGAAATGAAGAGCAAAGAAAAAATAACATAAAATGATTTGGTGGGTACAATAGGGCCCATATGTTGTCCTTTAACTCTTCTGTTCCATCGTAGAACCCTTATGTTGTCATTAAACCCCTTTGTTCCATGACAGGACCTTTGCTGTCATTTAACCCTTCTGTTCCATCATACATACCCTATGTTGTCAAATCAGGGGCTCTCAACTCCACTTTCCTGCAGAGTTTTACTCCAACCCAAATCAAACACACCTGAACAAGCCCATCAAGGTCTTCAGGATTACTAGAAAGTTAAAGGCAGGTCAGTTTGATCAAGGTTGGAGCTAAACTCCGCAGGAAAGTGGACTTCAAGGGCCAGAGTTAAGAACCCCTGGTTTACAGGACCCTCATGTTGTCATTAACCCTTCTATTCCATCACAGGACCCTCATGTTGTCATTAACCCTTCTATTCCATCACAGGTCCCTCATGTTGTCATTAAAGGGTTAGTTCACCCAAAAATGAAAATTCTGTCATTAATCACTTACCCTCATGTCGTTCGACACCCGTAAGACCTCCGTTCATCTTCGGAACAGAAATGAAGATATTTTAGTTGAAATCTGATGGCTCTGAAAGGCCTCCATTGGCACAATGGCACGTTACACTCTCAAGACCCTTAAAAGGTACTAAAGACGTCGTTACAAAGTCCATCTCACTACAGTGGTTCTAAAATAACTTTATGAATCGGCGACAATAGTTTTTGCGCGCAAAAAACCCTAAATAACGACTTACATAGTGATGACGATTTCAAAACACGGCCTCCTGAAGCTTCGAAGCGTTATGAATCAGTGAGCCGAATGATGATTCGGATCGCGTGTCAAACCGCCAAACTGCTGAAATTTGGCGATTCAAACCGTTGATTCGACTCGCTGATTCATAACGCTTCGAAGCTTCATGATGCTTTGTTTTGAAATCGTCATCACTATGTAAGTCGTTATTTAAGGTTTTTTTGCGCACAAAAACTATTGTCGCCGATTCATAAAGTTATTTTAGAACCACTGTAGTGAGATGGACTTTGTAACGACGTCTTTAGTACCTTTTAAGGGTCTTGAGAGTGTAACGTGCCATTGTGCCAATGGAGGCCTTTCAGAGCCATCAGATTTCAACTAAAATATCTTCATTTCTGTTCCGAAGATGAACGGAGGTCTTACGGGTGTCGAACGACATGAGGGTAAGTAATTAATGGCAGAATTTTCATTTTTGGGTGAACTAACCCTTTAACCCTTCTATTCCATCACAGGACCCTCATGTTGTCATTAACCCTTCTATTCCATCACAGGACCCTCATGTTGTCATTAACCCTTCTATTCCATCACAGGACCCTCATGTTGTCATTAACCCTTCTATTCCATCACAGGACCTTCATGTTGTCATTAACCCTTCTATTCCATCACAGGACCCTCATGTTGTCATTAAACCTTCTAATTTCATCACAGGGCCCTCATGTTGTCATTAACCATCACAGGACCTTTATGGTGTCATTAACCCTTCTATTCCATCACAGGACCCTCATGTTGTCATTAACCCTTCTATTCCATCACAGGACCCTCATGTTGTCATTAACCCTTCTATTCCATCACAGGACCCTCATGTTGTCATTAACCCTTCTATTCCATCACAGGACCCTCATGTTGTCATTAAACCTTCTAATTTCATCACAGGACCCTCATGTTGTCATTAACCCTTCTATTCCATCACAGGACCCTCATGTTGTCATTAACCCTTCTATTCCATCACAGGACCCTCATGTTGTCATTAACCCTTCTATTCCATCACAGGACCCTCATGTTGTCATTAACCCTTCTATTCCATCACAGGACCCTCATGTTGTCATTAAACCTTCTAATTTCATCACAGGGCCCTCATGTTGTCATTAACCATCACAGGACCTTTATGGTGTCATTAACCCTTCTATTCCATCACAGGACCCTCATGTTGTCATTAACCCTTCTATTCCATCACAGGACCCTCATGTTGTCATTAACCCTTCTATTCCATCACAGGACCCTCATGTTGTCATTAACCATCACAGGACCTTTATGGTGTCATTAACCCTTCTATTCCATCACAGGACCCTCATGTTGTCATTAACCATCACAGGACCTTTATGGTGTCATTAACCCTTCTATTCCATCACAGGACCCTCATGTTGTCATTAACCCTTCTATTCCATCACAGGACCCTCATGTTGTCATTAACCCTTCTATTCCATCACAGGACCTTTATGATATCATTGAACCCTTATTTTCCATCACATAAGCTTTATATTGCTATTTAACCCTTCTGTTACATCATAGAACCCTTATGTTGTCATTTAACTCTTCTATTCCATCATAGGACCCTCAAGTTGTCATTTAAACCTTACGTTCTATCACAGGAAGCTTATATAGTATTTTTTCCTCTGATAAAACAGTTTTTTTCTGAAAAATGTGTCTTAACCACAAATTATTGGTCTGGAAATTTGCTAAATTTAAGCAAATACACTACTCAAAAAGCCATTGCTGTCTCAGAAAAACATCAAAGACAGAATTAAGTTTTTGGCATAATATGGGAAGTTGTGTGTGGAGTGGTGAATCGCAATGAAACGTGAGTTGCATGGTGATGCTCTAGAACGGTGTCTTGGAAAATCTGGTGAGAAATATAATGATAAATGTGCCTTGACACAGTGAAGCATGGAGGAAGAGGTGCCATTGTGTGGGGAGCCTTTTTAGCTGCTGGTATTGGTGAGCTACTTCACTGTGAAAAGTCATTGAATGCTTTGGAGTACAGGAGAATATTGGAGAATGCAATTGCTTCCCACAAATGAAAAGTTGTTATCTAAAGAGGAATGATCAGAATATATTTTTCAACAAGACAATGCTCCTTCCCAAATTGCAAAGACAACCAAGAAGTGGCTTGAGAACAAGTCCATCAGGCTCATGTTTTGGCCTGGTCAGAGTCCAGAACTGAACCCTATAGTGAATATTTGGTCTCACATTAAACTCAAGTGAACTGGGAGACATTTTTCAACTACTCGTGAACTGTTTGAAGCCTTTAACATTGCGTGGAAAACATTTGATTTATGTAAAAAAAAAAATTGTGATGATTATTGTTATACAGTAAATTTGGTATATTATATTACTGCTCTTTAATCAGAAACTTATGTGTGCCAATAATCTGGAACTGCACATTTACACAAAAGTTAATTTACTGCTGTTCACTCTCTGTGAAACACACTCACAAACTTGTACTATTCTAAATTCTCTAAAAACAAAAAAGTCTTCAGGCTTTATCACTTCGAAGACAGCACAATTCCTTCTGAAGCCCTTGAGTAAAATGCAGTCTGGATTTAGCCTTTTTGCTTTCCCCCTGTCTTCCTTTGAACAAATCGTAAACCAAGCATCCGTCCCCCGGTGTTACGCTGTTCACATGGAAGGATTATATCTCAACTGCACATTGTGCATGAGGGATGCATATGAATAGAATTTATGAATAAGGCTATTGGGTTATCTGGCAGATGGAGCTCAATGTGTTGAGGCCTATATTACAAAAACTAAAATATCTAACTTCTTTGGATAACAGCTCCTCCAAACAATGTTTTATATTTTTCCCATCTCCAACTTGAAATGAGTTTGGAAGTTGTACAAAATGTATACAGCCAGCCTTTTGAGGCCTTTGAAATAAGGTTTTCCTATTTCTATAACAAGCTTGAAGTCTAGAAATACATTTTCAATAATTATTTCAGTTATGTACACTTCCGTTCAAAAGTCTCTTATGCTCACCAAGGCTGCATTTGATTGATCATTTTAATATATTTTAAAATGTAATTCTTGTGATGGCAAAGCTGAATTTTCAGCATCATTACTCCAGTCTTTAGTGTCACATGATCCTTTAAAAATCATTCTAATATGCGGATTTGGTGCAAACATTTCTTATTTATCACAATATGGTGTAACCAGGAACAGACTAGAGATTACAGGGGCCTGTTTCAGTTTTAAATCTGAACTCTGAGTTGACTTACTCTGAGATGGGAAACTCTGAGTTTTGGGTTTCAGAACAGCTGAATTGAGGTTCAATCAACTCTGAGTAGACTGACTCTGAGTTAAGCTCATGCATTCCAACTATGAAAAGCCACGATCAATGCAGCTCCGAAATTACGATTCACCATGGCAACAGCACCCAACAAAAAGACGTTTGCATTCTTCCGGGTCAATACACAAGTTTAATTCTTAATTATTTTAATTAAGTTTAATTTTCATGGTATCCAAAAGGCAAACAAAGAATGTGGCAGCAGCAGCTAAAAAAAAAAAAAAAAAAAAACATAATTCAATCAGGAAAAGCTTTAAGCATAAAATGTTCATGGGTGTTGGTTTAATGACTTTACAAACATTTGACATATTAAATAAATGTCATTCAGTGTCCGATGTGCAGCAGCTTTTCCCACATAGACCCTTTTCACAGACTGTGATGACATGTTTTAATGGTCATCAATATCGTAAATCCTGCAACGTTTTTTGTATTTTTTTTTTATGCATGTACATTTATAACACTAATACTTTGTATTATATTACTTGTGCATCAAATTACAAAAATCAAGTTACCGCTGCTGTGAGAGTGTTTCTAATAAAGCGTCTATGGGAGTGATAGTTAAAATTAACATCTTTCTCTCTTTTCACTGCAGTTATCAATCTCACTTTAATTTTTCCATCTTTTTGAAAGTTGTGAAATCACTATTGTGGAGTTTTTCTTTTGCTCTTTGAGCAAATGGAGACACAAAAATATATATTTAATGTATTCTCTCATTCACCACTATAAGAGTTAACCCAACTATGACGACTTCAGCTTCGGAAACCCAGAAATGTGAAAAGGGTCTATGCTCTTTTCACATAATGAAATGTTCTCTAATCCCACCTGTTACATTTATTAAATAGGGTAATGACATTAGCATTTGACTTCTACTCAGGCCAGCCAAACTCCAGCACCACTGACAGATGAAGAGATGGAGGAAGAATATTAACATCCAACAGGAAAAAGAATAAAGTATTTGTAGGAAATAAAGATGACTATAAAAAATTTAAATAAATGTTTTTAACAGCTGTGGTGGTGGTTATGGCATATATCTCGTACTACCATCTGGCAGCATCCTTCCATTCCATACAATAATCAGTTTTCAGAAAGTGTGATGATGGGTATATGAGTGTCATAAATGCATCCAACCACTGGAAATCCTAAAGGAAATTCGAATTATTAGGTTACTTCTAGAGGATTATCAAGTGAACGTCAGGATCCTGTACAAAAGGACATGCCAGTTTTGTCACTTTGACAGTGTCCTCATGATGGAAATATGAGCAATGAATGTTCCTGCAAAGAATGCTTTTCTTACTTTGTATTTTTGTCAAGTGGCAGAACATTTTATTTGTTTTAAGTAAACTTTGCTTACTTTAGATTTAGATTAAATTTATAATTTTTTTATATTTATACTTGAAATACAACCAATATACTCAGTAAGAAAAGCATTTGTGGCGTTTGAATGAATGAATAAAGTATTTAAACACTGCTGGTGCTTTAAAAAGGGGGAGGAGAACGAAAGAAACTCTGGGTTTACCAAAGAAAACCTGCTTCTGACCAGGTTAGGTTCACAGAGTAAGTTACCCTGGTAACTGACTCTGAGTATAAGTTACCTCTCTTTCAGAAACGGGCTTGACTTACCCTGCTTTCTCAGGTTTGACATACCTCCCATTCTGAAACAGAAAACCCAGAGTTTCCCTTATTTCAGGGTTAACCTACTCAGAGTTTTCACTTAACCTCCTTTCTGAAACGGGCCCCTGATCCAAACTAAAACTTTAACAATAACTCTCAGGAACAGGCTGACAGTCACGGAAAACACACATTAACACAACAGAGACCGGACTGAGACTGAAAGCAAGAGTGCATGTTAAGCAGCAAACAGAAATGAGATAATTAATCAAACACAGCTGGGACAAATTAACTCATTAAGACAAACAAAGGAGAGGCAGGCAACTAAACAAAGGATTACAGGAACGAATCGAAATACAAACTGAAACTCCAAACACGAACTGAACTTCCGAAACCAAACAGAAACGTGACATTATTATGGTATTATGTTAATAAAGAAAAGAAAAAAATAGGTTGTGCTGTGAATATTTTTTGAAATCTGGACCACAAAACGTCATAAGGAAATTTTTTTTTAATTGAGATTGATACATCATCTGAATAAATAAGCTTTCCATTGATGTATGGTTTATTAGGATAGGACAATATTTGGCCGAGATACAACAATTCAAAAATCTGGAATCTGAGGTTGCAAAAAAAGTCTAAATATTGAGAAAATCACCTTTAAAGTTGTCCAAATGAAGTCTTTAGCAATGCATATTACTACTACTAATAAATTTTTTATATATTTACGGTAGGAAATTTACAAAATATCTTCATGGAACATGATCTTTACTTAATATCCTAATGATTTTTGGCATAAAAGAAAAATCGATAATTTTGACCCATACAAAGTATTGTTGGCTATCGCCACAAATATACACGTGCAATTTATGACTGGTTTTGTGGTCCAGGATACTTTCAACTATCAATGGAAAGTTCAAACGAACAGAATTTATTTTAAATAGTTTGTAACGATTTAGAAGCAGATCTCCTGGAAGTGGTAAATTCCTCACTTCTTTCTGGGACTTTTCCAAAGTCCCTTAAAACTGCCCCTCCTTAAAAAGAGCAACCTGGATAAGAACATATTGAGCATATTGAGCAACTACAGACCAATCTCATATATTTCCTTCATAGGCAAGATCATTGAAAAAGTTTTTTCAATCAGCTGAACAAATTCTTAAGGTCAAACGGAAACTTTGACAATTTTCAATCTGGCACAGAAACAGCACTCATAAAGATAATAAATTATATTTGCCTCAATACTGATACAGGCAAATTATCAGACCTCCGTGCAGCATTTGACACTGTCGATCACAACATTTCTTGACAGGCTGGAAAACTGGGTCTGGCTTT
Source organism: Gobio gobio (assembly GCF_949357685.1). Classification (NCBI taxonomy): domain Eukaryota; kingdom Metazoa; phylum Chordata; class Actinopteri; order Cypriniformes; family Gobionidae; genus Gobio; species Gobio gobio. The sequence goes on along the minus strand of NC_137100.1, from coordinate 44,492,637 downwards.
GTGGGATGGTCCTTAAACAGTTCGGGTCATACTTAGAAGGGAGAGGTTACTATGTGAGTATAGGTGACCATAAGTCTGAGTGGACATCCATGACATGCGGATTCCCACAAGGGTCAATTCTTGCTCCACTCCTATTCAACCTGTATACGCTCCCACTGAGCTAAATAATATTTCGGTAGTCATGTAAAAGCAATACCTAAATCAGCTTACTATCATCTCAAAAATATATCAAGAATTAGATGCTTTGTTTCCAGGCAAGACTTAGAGAAACGTGTTCATGCTTTCCTCACCAGCAGGGTGGACTATTGTAATGGACTCCTCACCGGCCTTCCCAAAAAGACCATTAGACAGCTGCAGCTCATACAGAACGCTGCTGCCAGGATCCTGAGCAGAACCAGAAAATATGACCATATCACACCAGTCCTCAGGTCTTTGCACAGGCTTCCACTTACATTTAGGATCAATTTTAAATTATTATTACTTGTATATAAATCACTAAATGGTCCAGGACCTCAATACATTGCAGATATGCTCATAGAATATAAACCTAACAGGTCACTCAGATCATTAGGATCACATCAGCTACAGCTAGTAATACCAAGGGTTCACTCAAAGCAAGGAGAGTCTGCTTTTAGCTATGCCAGACTCAAAACATTTCTGTTTAGCTGTGCATTTACTGAATGAGCACTGTGCTTTGTCCAAAATGCTTGCACTTTATTTTATTTGTTTCAATGTAACCATGTTTTTGTTTTTGGTTACAATTTTATTCATTTCTGAAGGAAAAAAGGGGGGGACAAACCATAGTGGTTGGGCTGGCTCTGTGGTAATGTAGCGTGGATAAGAAGTTTCTGGAAGAGAAACTGAGATCACGTGGGTAAATGCAGCGCAGTAAAGAAGTTTCTGGAAGAGAAATTGAAACTGCGTGGGTAATAAATCGGAGCATGGACTGAAATAGTCCTAGCTCTGCCTGGCTGATTTTAGGTGAACGATCGGACCTGCTGGAGACGTCCGACAGATTATTTAGGCATGCCGAAAGAAATCCACAGAGAATAGAGACAACCAGTATGGGAAGTCCCAGAGAAAATTGGGAAACTAATTAAATATAAGAGAAAAACATAAATTACTCTGAAAATGTCTTACCAGATGAGAATTCTATCTATGTATCATCTTTTTACTCTTTGAATTCCTTTTAATTTTCCTTACTTTTATTTTGTAAAACACTTTGAATTACCATAGTGTATGAAATGTGCAGTATAAATAAACTTGCCTTGCAACATTATAAATGTCTTTACTGTCACTTTTGATCAATTTAGTGCATCCTTGCTGAATAAAAGTATTGATTTCTTAAAAATCTTACTGATCTCAAACGTTTGAGTGGTAGTGTACAGGTTTCAATCAAGCATTTTTTGTGTTGTGTTGAAACATGTATAACAATGTTCATATATAACAATGTTTATTATACTTGACTACAGATTCTGTTTATAAATGTAAAGTTTATTTTCAGTATGCCAAAGACTGTTCAATGTTTTCTGCTTGTCTTGATATATAGTCCAAGGTTTAAAATCATGTTGTTATTGTTTTAGTCCAGCTAATGGGACTTTTTTGTTCAGACAAGACTGAATTACAATTAAAAGTATAAATAACGAACACTTTCCTCTTACAATATATCTTCATGAACAAAAGCAGGACAATGATAAATGAGTGTTGGGACTGGTGGCTATAGCCTTGTACATTGTGTGCCCATGGAATAAAATGGAAACAGTAGCACTATTTTCCAGAGGGAGCAAACCGCAGCTCCCGGGTATCTCTCTGCATGTGAGAGCTTAGCACGAGGACCACACAGTCAGATGGCACGTTTTACCAATGGCAAATCAATACTGACCTAGACAACACCAGGCCACGACAATGCACATCACATCAGCACACACTGTTACATGTATGCTCGATTTCTTTGTGTTTCCCTGACCTAGTTTATCTGTGTTATCTATTAAGTCCTTTTATTCACCTGTCATCCTTCAATTATCTCATTAGTTCCCTTTGTTTGGTCAATGCATTTATACCCTCTGTTTGTTCTCGTTTGAAATAGTGCTGCTTTCTCCTGTCAAGTATTTGTGATTAATGTTTCCTGTAATTATTCCTCGTCATGAGGAGTTTGTGATATTCCACGTTACGTGACACACAGAGCCACAGCAACGTCTTTATAATAACAATCTATCATATATGCTAAGTAGTGCTTTCAACAAAATTAACATTACATCAAATACATCAATACAATATTGTCAATGACACAAATTTATAAAATGTAAAATGTTGCCATCAAAATATAGGAATTTTATAATTTTCCTAATTTTGTTGATGATTCTGAAGGACTACAGAACTTTTTTTTTCTGTGACCTCAAAACATGGTCAAATCATGGTCAAATCTAAAAATATACCTTTTTAATTTATATTAAGAACATAATATTAACAAATATAAATTGTGTTGATTTAAATTATTAATCAAATTTCAATACGCTGATAAAGAAAGCAGAAGATTCTAGTATCTGTCTGAATTTGTCAGTTAAGTCAGTCTGGAAAACTGGACACAGCACCTAAAAATAGCACCAAAGCAAATACAAAAGATCTGTGCGGATTCTATTGTGAACAATACAATGGCTGTTGTGCCTTGTCAAATTGTGGCTTTCTATTACAGATAAAGACACATTGTGATACCATGTGACTCACCTGATCCGTGCTTGGTGAGTCTGCAATGTCATTCATGCTCCTGCTTTGAGCGTGGCCTGCGGACACACAGGCACAATGTAATTCCAAATATTTCATCAAAATTATTAATATTCAAGTCTTACTCCAGCAGGATATAAAGCTGACTCTATTCGACAACTAATCTAGCATCACTCACTAACTAATAAAAAAATCGGAATACTCTGGACAGCTTTAATGAAAAACCTTTCTGTAAAAATGCTAATTAAAAACACAAATTGTTGATCAATCCCATTATCCAGTAAGTGGAATGAACTCTTTAATAGCTTTTAACCAAACCAAACAAAAGATCACTGACACTTTCTAGATTAGTAGAATATGGGTAACACTTTACAATAAGGTTCTATTTGTTAACATTGGTTAACTACATTAGTTAACATGAACTAAAAATGAAAAAGAGTTATCTTAGTTCATGCTTATTTCAACATTAACTAATACATTATTAAAATGGCACTTTACATTTTTGTTGTTTGTTGATTTTATGATTAAACTTTACATTTATCATTCGTCAGTTCCCGCCTCCTTCTTCCCTGTGCCTTAAACATCATTACACTGCCGCCAAAACCCGGGAGGAAGGAGGAACGCGCTGTCAAAGAGCTCTCGCCGCTGTGAGAAACCCACTGCACCATCAAGCTGAGCAAACTCTCCGCCATGGAGCCATCCAAGAGGGATCAGAGCCACCGTTTGCCAGGCTGCTGCCATCCACCATGATGGGGACGAGCAAGGAATGGGGGACTCACTCACCAGATGCTCGCCTCGTCTGTCCCCACCCCCAGGTGCTACTGCCAACGAGATGGGCCTCTCCGGAGGTAACTTTACCTCTGCCCATGAACCAGTTGGCTCCACCTTGTTTACTCACTCCCTCGACTCAACCTGGGACTGTTGTCCCGGTTTCTCCCAAGATTTTTCACTCCATTCTGTCACCTGATGGAGTTTGGGTTCTATGCCACTGTCGGGGGCTTGCCTCTGACTTGCTTAGTTGGGGACACTTAATATTCAATAATATTATTGATCTTACTTTATTGAAGCTGTTGTATGATAAGTGAACTGAGCTGGTCAATGACATCTCTTTTTTTTGCAGAACTGCTTTATAAATTAAATGAACTAATTTACCAATTGATGATCTTTGAAACAATCTGTATTGTATAAAGCGCTATATAAATAAAGGTGCCTTGACTTGACCTCAGCCGCTCATCTCCCTGGTGACCTTCAGTTTTACCCTGTCTCTTCGGCTCCGCTTGCGTCTCCACTCCTGCCAGCTTCACCTCTGTCTGTTTCTGCCTCGTTTCCCTGGGTCCGCTTGGTTCTACCTGGCTCCGCCTGGCCTCTATATCAAGGCTCCACCTTGGTTACTGCTGCTATCAGCTCCACCTTCTACCTGCTCACTCTATTTGGGGTAACTCCGTCTCCTCCTGCCTTCGACTACTCCCTGGTTCCTCCTTCCATTATCTCCTCCCAGGTTGTTGTTTCCTCAACCTGGGCTATCACTGTTGCCAGCTCTGTGTCTGCCACCAAAGCCCTCGTCCACCCTACTCTGTTGGACTATTTTTGATGTCTTACGGCACATAATCACGTCTTCTTGATGGGGGAAGAGTCATGTTCTGTTTTCCTGTGTTTTGTTCAAGTTTCATTTGTTCCAGTTTTCCTGCCTGTTTGTTTGCCGTGTTTTTTGCCTAGGTTACTGATTTAGTTGAACACCTGTTCATCGTTGCTTTGACTGCTTTGGTATTGTATATAATGAGCTTTCTTTCTGTCAGTCTTTGTTCGGTAGTTCGGTAGTGTGAAGTTGGTTGTTCCATTCATGTTTTGATTCAGAGTGTTTTGATCCAGATCCATTGTGTTAAGTTTTGAGTTTGTAAATAAAGGATTGCTGAACTTATATCTAGCTTTATTTTCTTCCAATTTTTATTAAAGGATTAGTTCACTTTTAAATAAACTTTTGCTGATTTACTCACCCCCATGTCATCCAAGATGTCCATGTCTTTCTTTCTGCAGTCGAAAAGAAATTAAGGTTTTGGATGAAAACAGTCCAGGGTTTTTCTCCATATAATGGACTTCAATGGGCTGCAAACGGTTCAAGGTCCAAATGACAGTTTCAGTGCAGCTTCAAAGGGCTTTAAACGATACCAAACGACACCAGACGATGAATAAGGGTCTTATCTAGCGAAACGATCAGTTTCTGCGAGAAACCGAGCAGTATTTATGCTATTATTTTACCTCTTAACAGAGGAACGCGATCGTCTCTGAGCTCCGCCATCACTTCCGGGGTGTGAGGTCAAATTCGATCGTGGTTATAGATATATCGATAGTAGATGCCTCATTCTACTGATCCGTGCAGTCGCTAATGAGGCATCTACGTATACATCTATGACCACGATCTAATTTGACCTCACTCTCCGGAAGTGATGGCGGAGCTCAGAGACGATCGCGTTCCTCTGTTAAGAGGTAAAATAATAGCATAAATACTGCTCAGTTTCTCGCAGAAACTGATCGTTTCGCTAGGTAAGACCCTTATTCATCGTCTGGTGTCGTTTGGTATCGTTTAAAGCCCTTTGAAGCTGCACTGAAACTGTCATTTGGACCTTGAACCGTTTGTAGCCCACTGAAGTCCATTATATGGAGAAAAACCCTGGACTGTTTTCATCCAAAACCTTACTTTCTTTTCGACTGCAGAAAGAAAGACATGGACATCTTGGATGACATGGGGGTGAGTAAATCAGCAAAAGTTTATTTAAAAGTGAACTAATCCTTTAACCAGCTCTGACATTACCAGAATATGCAATAATAAAAAAGGATGAAAAGAGGCACACAGACTCACGTAGTCTGCCATAGTTGGCTTGTTTGCTACGCAGATCTTCGGTAGAGCGATTGAAATTTGCTCCAGTGGCAGGAGTGCGGGCTGGGCTTCGAGTGGGCTGGGCTGTAATGTTTGAATGAGAGACAAACAACATTACAACTTTTTAAATGACCTATTAAGCAGACAAGAGTTTTTCTAATAAGCTGATGTAAATGAACTGTGTAAAAGAGCAATGAAAGAACCCACTGGAAGAATTAAAACGGGATTGTTGTTGTTCACCAAAAAGTCTGTAATGATCTACTCACCCTCACGTCACTTGAAGCCCATGATCTTATTTATGCTCAGGTTGAATTTAACAATAGGCTTGTCAGTCAATTTAACGTCAGTCTAAACAATGAAAGTGGATGGTGACCAATGGCTATCAAGTTCCAAAAAGGAAAAAAACGAAACTAAGTACGAAAGTAAATTTTTGAAGCTTTGTCTTTTTGTGCTTCTTCCCCTTTTTACCTTTTTCAGAGCTTTACATCTACTTTGCTCTCATTTTATGGAAGAGAGCGGCCTAAATGTTCTGCTGATAAAATCATTTAGTTTTTTGCCCAATATAAGTGTGAGTAGACGATAATTTTTGGATTAACTGTCATTTTAAGACAATTAAAGGTTAAAATATACTATGAAAAGTATATGAACTACTATGAAAGTCAATGGCTACTGTCAACTGTCTGGTTACCAACATTCTTCAAAATATATTTTGTGTTCAACAGAAGAAAGAAACTCATACAGGTTTGGAAACAACTTGAGGGTGAGTAAATGATGACAACATTTTCATTTTTGAGTGAACTATCCTTTAAAGCAATTAGGCTACATTATACTTGAAGATGCACAAAAACATTTTTCAACCTATTGTGCGGAATATGTGTAGGGATGGAAGGAGAAACAGAAAAACATTTAAGAATTGAACACTCACTGCCGCCTCCAGATCCAGACTTGCCCAGATCTGCAAGGGAGCGATGGATTGGTTTCTTTGTCTGGTGTCTGTGCTTTCTCAACAAAACAAAGCTGATTTTATCTCTCAGCTCAGGACTGATCAACCCTTCCTCTATCTGACGTTCGATAATATCATCTGCATAAGACAAAAGTTAAAGTGGTTTGCTTTAAAAGTACACTATCCCCAAAACAAAATGCATCACAATTGTAGAAAAACATTATATTGCATCAAAACAATTGGGGAGGGGGGGTGGGGGGGTTACTTTTATGAATTACACTTCAGTATGCAAGACGATATCTATTGTACAAAGGATTAGATGGTTCAGAGTACATCAGTAGCCTCCCATTAGATGAAAAGCACCCAGAATAATGCGCCTCATTGCTCACCAACTATCTGTGGAAGTGAATATCCCTCCAGATCCAGCAGCACGGTGCCTGTCTGTAGGCATGTCCGCAGTTCAAACAGGCTGTGGAGGGAGAGCGTGGAAACGTGGGGTTTGCTCCATCTCTCCCCGCCCTCCTCGACCTTTTCCTCAAACTTCACCCACCTGCAGATATGCACAGTCACACACACACACACACACACACACACACACACACACAAAGTTGAAGTCAAGCAGAGAAAGATAGGAAATGTAAGTTTCTGATGTCGTTTAGATGAGGATGAAAATGGGTGAAGGTGAGATGTGTCATTTCTGTCTCACTACAGTAGAGGTGCCAAAACCTTTTAGTATGAAGGGCCATAAATCAAACTTGATTTGAGTTAGATTTTTGGCCATAGGCCAAAAATAAATGTTGCATTATATCCAATAAATGTTGCAACCATATCATATTAAAATGTATAGTTTTAAAAATCAAATTGACCTATATTCTCAACATTTCAAAGCAAAATGTAATTTTTTAACAGAAAGATGTGAATGGTAATGGCAGCCATTGGTAATGAAAAAATAATAATTATGGACCACTGATCTATATTTATATAGATCAGTGGTCCATAATCATTATTTTGACTGGCTTGCTCATCGCACTCTGAACTGCCATCAGGTAGTGAAGCCACCAGAAGTGTTTGAGCGCCCATTGATGTACAGCCAAAACATTGACCTAAAATCGCACGATTTGCAGCATATCAGTCTCACGGGATTAGTTTTACGATATATGTATGTAAATTATTAGTTACTTCAGATGTTATCCATAATGTTTATGGTCTTTTCGGAGAGGACGAGTCATATATTGAAGTCGTTGATGTGGGTGTGTCTACTGCACACTACCGACACAGGTAACGTAACTGAACTAACACAAAATATATTTCTTTATGTATGTAATTATGGAGGAAATATTAAACATTACCATATATGTGTTTAGCTGCAGAAATTGATACGCATAGCTTATACAATAAATATTAATACAAGCCTCTATATTGCACTATATTGTATTATAATTCAAGTTTGCCATGCATCATCTTGGAAATAAAGCAGTCAGCGCTATTTGTCTGAATAAGTTATTATGCGTGTGTTTTATTTTCTGATTGAGCAACATCTATTTCAGACTCTTGACAGCGCATATTTATGCGTTTACAGTTTCCAAATGAGTAAAGTGTTATGTATGCTTTGTTGTTTAATTAATTATTAATTTAATCATTGTTTAAATCATTAACTGCTTCGAAATGCATTCTGTTAACGAAATCATTGTTGAAACATTTGCAGTTAGCCTACTGTATGTATAGAAACAATACTACAACACAACATAAAAACATAAACACAACAGTACAAGGCAATTAAAGGTAACAAGGCATAAATCTTTATTCCAATTTCAGAATGCGCTCTTACAAATTACATTTGTAATAGGTGCTTAAGTGCTGTTACCCAGCAGAGAACCATCATGTTCCAACGGCTGAGGGAGTGGCGGCAAATGACATTTTCTCTCTTCTCACTGTTGTTCTCTATATTTTTCCCCTCTTTTGGAAAGTCATGGAAATGCGATCGCAGACTATTTTGTTTTGCTATTAGAGCAAATGCAAATATAGCTGTGGTCATAATTATTGGCACCCCTGGTAAATATGATCAAAGATGGCTGTAAAAATAAATCTGCAATGTTTATCCTTTTGATCTATTATTTATGAATGCAAAAAAATCTAACCTTTCATTGAAGTAAAAAAAAATGTAAGTAGGGGGTAAACCACATATGAAATAAATGCTTTACTCCAAAGCACGTTGGCCATAATTATTGACACCCCCAAAAGATATTATGAGTAAAATATCTTTCAAGTATATTCCTATTAATATTAAAAAAATTTAGCACACCAAGGTGACTATGAACATGAAATTGTCCAGCTATGACTTCTTGTTTCACAGGAGTATAAATATGAGAAAATAGACAGGCCAAATTCCCTTAATCATTCATCTGAATTAATAAAACCAAAGAATATAGTTCTGATGTGCAGCAAAAGATTGTTGAGCTTCACCAAATAGAAAGTGGCTGTAAGAAAATCTAAAGCATTGAAAATCCCCATTTCCACCATCAGGGCAATAATTAAGAAGCTCCAATCAACAAAAGATGTTACAAATCTGCCTGGAAGATGTGTCTGTCTATATCGTCAATGCACGGTGAGGAGGAGAGTTTGAGTGGACAAAGACTCTACAAGGATCACAATTGGAGAATTGCAGAGATTAGTCGAGTCTCGGGGTCAAAAAAACGTCTTAAAAAAAAATCAAACAACCCCTACATCACCACATGTTGTTCGGGAGGGTTTCAAGAAAAATCCGCCTTGCTCATCCAAAAACAAAATCCAGCGTATTCAGTTGTCAGACACGACTGGAACTTCAAAAGAGAGACCTGGTTCTGTGGTCAGATGAAACTACAAAAATAACTTTTTGGCAGAAAAACTACCAGATGGGTTTGGAGCAAAAAGGGATAAAAAGTACCACATGCCCACGGTTAAATATACCACTGGATCTTTAATGTTGTGGGCCTATTTTTTTGCTGGAGGTCCTGGACATCTTGTCCAGATACATGGTTTCATGGATTCTAACAAATACTAACAGATCTAAACCTAATGGCCTCTGCTAGAAATCGTATTATGGGCCGTGGTTGGATCTTCCATCAGGACAACGATCCAAAACAAACATCAAAATCAACACACAAATGTGTCACTGAGCACAAAATGAAGCAACAAATAATTATGGCCAACGTGTTTTGGAGAAAAGCATTTATTTCATAATGTGATTTACCCCCTACTTTCAATTCTTTTACTTCAATGAAAGGTTAGATTTTTACACATTTTTAAATAAAAGATCAAAAGGATAAACATTGCAGATTTATTTATTACAGCCATCTATGATCATATTTATAAGGGGTGCCAATAATTCTGACCACAACTGTACAAAAATTATATTTGCTATTGTCTCCCATTCACCCTAGAAGTGTACCCAACAATGATGACTTCCGCTTCTGAGAACCCCGGAATGTGGGTCCATTTCTAAACAGGTGTCCCAAACTCACCTTCTGCAGTGTCGTGTCATTCTTTAAAAATGGCTTTTATGGATTTTTATGAGTCATGTATTGCTGGTTAACATGTCCCCTCAGTTAGACCCAGCTGGTAGATTTCATACACCATTTTGGGGACAAAAATTACCATATATAATGGTTACAAATTACAAATATTGTGCATTATGACAAAATAAACATACATACATAGACATATTTCATAAACAGCTCAGTATACACACTAGAAGTAATAAGTCACATAACAGCAGGGTTATTTTAGAATTGTATTTTAATTTTAATTTTAGTTTCATTTTTAGTAATTTATTGCATGTTGCAATTATTTTGCAGTTTTAGCTTTAATTCAGCTTCAGTTTTTACTTCCACTTAGTAATTGTATTACTGAAAACTTAATTTCAGTTAGTTATCAAGGCAACATTTCTAATTGTTAAAAAGTTTTTCATCTAATTTTTAAATTTTATTTTATTAAAACGTTTAACGTTTTTAATTGTTTCACTTTTAGCTAACTATAATAACTGTACATGGTATCTTTATGGATACAGAACTGTTTTGAAACCCCAGAGCCACAGAATTTAAATGATTTAGAATTTCCAATTGCAAGACTGATGCCATTTGTGATGCCTTTGTGTGTGTTTTTATACCTTGCTGATTCTTTCCACTCCAGCTCATCTCCCTCGTGTTGCAGCGTGTCCATCTCAGTGAAAAGAGTGGGTGTGGGCATGGTCTCCTCCTCATCCCCTAAAATGTACCGCAGTCGCTCTGCTGCAGGGGACACTGTGAAATGAATAGGAATAGAAGTGATTGAAAACTTGCTTGGAACTCACTCGGAGATCAAAATGAGATAGCCGAAATAAAAAGTGCAGTGGCATGCAGCACCACACACAGTGAATGTATTTGCCCAAAAGTTGAGAAGAAACAACAAGGACCCCCACCCCCCACTGTGTATGTTTGACATGGTGCTGTGATGATTGCCTTTGCCTGGAGGAACACCTGCACAGTGTAAGTCATTGTTCATTAATTTTCTGGGTGAGGACTAAATCTGTGAGCTGTGACTGAAGCTGAGAATCCACACTGTGCTTGTTTTTCTGGCCTTGTTTGAGGTGATGTCATGTTGATACATCCAGGTCTTTTTGTGTTTTCATTTCTTTGCTCAACATTTCTCAGCTCTAACACCTGTTAGGTACATCTTTTCCTCTTACTATGGTTTGATCATCACTGCCTGTTTCATCCACATGGAGGCTTCCTGAGGACTAAAGACATGACTCAAGAAGACACATGGAGAACAGAAGCCCAGATGTCAAGATGTGAATGAGGTGCCAGCATAATAAAGACCCGAGAAAGAGCCTCTTTTAATGCCAGTGTGCACGCATGAAAGTCAAACTTCACAAGTGAGAGAATAAGAGTCCTTAAAACGATCAACTTTCAGTCCATTATATGTGAAGCTTGTTAGACTAAACACATAAAACACAGCTGACAGTAAAAAGGGAGTTTTAATAAAAAGGCAAGAGGCAAAAATGCTAATTGCACTGCCATCATGGACACTTCAATTATCATAATTCAGCAATATGAAAAAGTGATTACTAAGAAACTGTTGACTGAATTGAATTTTAATACCAAATTATTAAAAAGCTCAGTCTAAGCATCAATGCATAAATCTCATTGTGAACAATTTGTCCATGCATAGGCTATGTTTTATGTCCATGCATAGGCTATGTTCTATTATTTTGTTTTCAAAATGTCATAACTGGATAACTATAACTATAACTTCCGTTATAAACTACAGACTTCTCTCTAGCTGGTGACATGTGCAGGTCCAATCGTTTGGTCCACATTAACCCGAGTGCAACGCCCGCCCACACCTTAAAGTCTCATTTTAGATAATCCGTTACACTGAGATGTACGTCACAATCCTCACAATACAGAAGAAAAGGTCAGTACTTCGGTTTCATCACAACTTTAAATATTTACTGTTACAGATGATGGAATGTCTACTGAAGCTGCACTGAGGTGATGTTACTCATAGCTGTAAGTGAGGCCAGGAAAGATCAATAGCATTGGCTGTATCCGAACTCGCCCCCTATACCCAATATAGGGCGCTATTTGAGGGGACTGCCATTTGTAGCGGTATCCGAAACCATGGTGGACGTTATTGAGTGCACTCAATCCCATAATGCAACGCAATAATGAGTGTACAACTGATGTACACTCAACAGTATATGCACTCAACGGCTAGAGAATACCCATAATGCACTGTGAGGGTCATGCTGAATGAAGTTGGCGCCCACAACTGAATCGTCCATCCATTTTCCAAACCGCTGGTCCAATGTGGGTAGAGCGTAATATCACACAGGTATAAATTCCTTTTTAATTGATTATTAAATGGTTTAATTGAGGTTTATACAGTTCCCTTTCGTTCAGTCACTACGACGTAACGTTAGTGACTAACGAATGGGGGTTTCGCTTAGAAGCCTATCATCTTCGAGCTTAGAGAAAACGCCCAATGGCGTGCCAATGCCATGGGGCATGCGGAATTTGCATACGTAACTCCGCCTCACCGCGTGAGTATATAAGGAAGTACGTGGCAATATCGCATTCTGTTTCTGCTTTCGGAGCCAAGAGGACCTCTTCACTCCTACAGCCTTCTGAGACTTGTCAGCTTCTTCGAGACGAGCAGCTTTCCAGTCGGTGTTGGTGTGACGGCGCGTTCCAGTGATCGCATACTTCCTGCCTGTTGATCTGCGCAGTGGTCTGTCTGACAGCTGGTGTGTGTTTCCCTGGGCGCTTCGGCATCGACTGCAAAGTTTTCCTCTCACAAAAGAGCTTGCACGTGACACGTCCTTTTCAGGATGTTTCGTCCGTGCACTTCTGGGTGCGGTAGATCTCTTCTGTCTTTCGACGGGCACGAGCGCTGCGTGACGTGTTTGGGCTTTCAGCACGCTCAGGCAGCGCTCGTGGATGACTCATGTTCTCTCTGCGGGAACCTGGCCATCTCGGTGCTACGATCAAGACTCCGTGAATTCCGTGCTGATGCCGGAATGAGAGTCCCCTCTGCCACCCCCCAATCTGATGTCTCCCCTGGAGGCGGCACTTTGGCAGGTGGCCAGGGTGATCTGAGGGTGACGGTGTGGAACAAAGCTCTGACGCTAGTTCCTCGGCCCACACCCCCCTCTCATGCACCTGACCCGGCCCGTGCTCAAGCGTCTACATCGGGGCCGGCTCCTGCTGTCCCGACTGTGGCGTTTGGCGCGGCGGAGGACGAAGAGATGTCTATCGCCGCATCACAAGGTGGGCTGGAGTCATCTGAGGATGATGATTCGGCTGTGCTACCACCCTCGGGTGCGCCAGCATTGCCCGAGTCGGACCCAGAATTGACAGCCATGCTGTCTCGGGCCGCCGCAGCGCTTGGGTTGGAGTGGAACCCTCCGCCTCAGCCTGAGCGTTCGCGGTTGGACGATTGGTTTTTGGGGGCGGCGCGCTCGGACACCCGTCGACCGCTCCTCCAATTCCTTTCTTCCCCGAGGTGCATGAAGAGATTGCGCGTTCCTGGAAGTCCCCGTTGTCTTCCCACGAACGTTTGGCGAACTCTTCTGCCTTCACCTCCCTCGATGGAGCCGCGGCTCATGGGTACACTGGGGTCCCCCCAGTCGAACGTTCTGTTGCGATGCAACTGTGTCCTCAGAGCGCTTCGTCCTGGCGTGGTGACCCAAAGCACCCCTCCAAAGCCTGTAGGTTTTCGTCATCCCTGGTGGTAAAGTCCTATAGAGCTGCGGGGCAGGCCGCTGCTTCTTTGCATACCATGGCAACTCTTCAGGCTTATCAAGCCAAGTTGCTGTGTGATATGCACGAGGGGGGGGCTGACCCAGGACTCAGCAATGAGTTGCGTGCCGGTCACCGACCTCGCTCTCCGGGCGACGAAGGTGACCGCACGCTCCCTGGGTCAGGTGATGTCCACAAATGTGGTCCAGGAGCGACACCTATGGCTCACCCTGGCCGATATGCGTGACGCTGAGCGAACCCGTTTCCTAAACGCCCCCATATCCCAGGATGGGCTATTCGGCGGAGCGGTCGAGAGCTTCGCCCAACAGTTCTCGGCCGTTCAGAAGCAGACTGAGGCTATAAAACACATACTGCCCCGGCGGTCAGCTGCTGCCTCCACCCCACCGCCCGCGCAGTTGCCTCAGCCTGCTCGCCGCCGAGGGCGCCCTCCTGCGGCTCCCTCTACCTCTGCGCCACCCAAGCAGCAGCCTCCACCCGGGCCGCGCAGAGGCAGCCGCAGGAAGGCGTCCCAGTCCGCTCCAGCCCCGCAGCCCGCGAAAAAACGCCAGGCTAAGCGGCACTCCTGATGCGGACGGCTCAGGGATGGGCAGTTCTTTCCAGGAGACGGCAGCAGGGCCGGGGGAGAATCTTTTGTTCAGCTGCTGGCCCCCGGGTCAGCAGCACCCTAATGTGGTTAAAGAAAGAACTAACAACCCCATCCCTGAGCCCCCAGAGATCGGTGACGGCAGTGCGCGCCACCCTCGGGTCTCGCCACTCTCGTCCCTCTCTGTCGCCAGCCCCCTGGCAGAGCAGACCCCAGTGGAACGTGCGTCCTTCCCTGGTCTCCTCTGTCAGGGCGCAGCCGTTAACCGTGCCCCGACCCCGGGACGCCCAACAGCCTCCCCTGTCCGGGCCGGTAACGCTGCCTCGCTGCCCCACCCTGGGTACGTCTGCCGTCCGTATGACCCCGTTGGTGCAGTCTCTGGAAGCATGGCTTCAGCTTCCGGGGCTGTCCCGCTGGGTTGCGCGGACCGTCAGGCTCGGCTACGCGATTCAGTTCGCGCAGGCTCCTCCCCATTACAGGGGAGTCCGCTATACCGTGACCGGGGCCCATGCCCCCGTCATGCGTGCGGAGATTGCCACTCTACTGGCGAAGGGTGCGATCGAGCCTGTCCCTCCGGCCGAAATGAGGTCGGGGTTCTACAGCCCCTACACAATGAAGTAGGGGCTGTAGAACCCCGACCTCATTTCGGCCGGAGGGAAATGAGAAGTTTCCCTTACCCTTGTCCCTTGTCCTTACCCAAGAAAACTGGCGGGTTACGACCAATCCTGGACCTTCGCATCTTGAACCGATCCCTTCACCGGCTTCCGTTCAAGATGTTGACTGCGAAACGCCTTTTCGAATGCGTTCGTCCTTACGATTGGTTTGCAGCGATCGACCTGAAGGACGCCTACTTTCATGTCTCCATCCTTCCTCGACACAGACCGTTCCTACGGTTTGCTTTCGAGGGGCGGGCATATCAGTACGCGGTTCTCCCTTTCGGGCTATCTCTGTCCCCTCGCGTCTTCACGAAGATTGCCGAGGCAGCCCTTGCGCCCCTTCGGCAGCACGGGGTCCGCATCCTGAACTACCTCGACGACTGGCTCATACTGGGCCACTCTCGAGAGCAGGTGTGCGAACACAGAGATCTGGTTCTCCACCACTTAGCCCGTCTGGGCCTTCGGGTCAACTGGGAAAAGAGCAAACTTTGCCCCGTGCAGAGGATCTCTTTTCTCGGTATGGAGATCGGCTCGGTCGCCATGTGCGCGCAGCTTACAAGCGAGCGCGCGCAGTCTCTGCTGACTTGCCTCCGTCAAATCGAGAGCAAGAGTGCGGTTCCACTGAAACTATTTCAGAGGCTCCTGGGGCATATGGCATCTGCAGCCGCGGTAACGCCGCTCGGATTGCTTCATATGAGACCGCTTCAGCACTGGCTTCGCGATCGAGTCCCGAGATGGGCATGGCAGTCTGGCACGCTCCGGGTCCAAGTGACTCGGGCCTGCTTACAGACGTTCACCCCGTGGTCGAACCTCAGTTTTCTACGGGCCGGTGTGCCCTTAGAACGAGTTTCCAGGCATGTTGTCGTATCGACGGATGCCTCTGCCACGGGCTGGGGTGCCATGTGCAATGGACAAGCAGCCGCGGGCTCCTGGACAGGACCCCAGCGCCTCCTGCATGTCAATTGCCTCGAGTTGCTGGCAGTACGGTTCGCCCTGCACCGCTTCCGAGCGCTGCTGAAGGGTCAACATGTGCTTGTCCGGTCAGACAACACGGCCGTAGTAGCGTACATCAACCACCAGGGCGGTCTACGCTCCCGCCGTATGTCTCAACTCGCCCGCCATCTCATCCTATGGAGTCAGAAGCGCCTGAGGTCCCTTCGTGCTGTCCATATTCCGGGAGTCCTGAACCACGCAGCCGACGAGCTCTCGCGGTTTCAGCCTCTCCCGGGAGAATGGAGACTCCATCCCCAGACGGTTCAGCTGATTTGGGAACAGTTCGGCGACGCACAGGTAGATCTGTTTGCCTCCCACGACTCTTCCCACTGCAGCCTGTACTATTCCCTGACCGAGGGCACGCTCGGCACGGATGCACTGGCGCACAGCTGGCCGCGGGGCCTACGCAAATGTGCGTTCCCCCCAGTGAGCCTACTCGCACAGCTCCTGTGCAAGATCAGGGAGGACAAGGAGCAGGTCCTTTTGGTCGCCCCGTACTGGCACGGCCGGACCTGGTTCCCCGAACTCATACTCCTTGCGACAGCCCCTCCCTGGCCTATTCCTCTGAGACCGGACCTCCTTACTCAGAGACGGGGCACCCTATGGCACCCGCGTCCCGACCTCTGGAGCCTCCACGTGTGGCTCCTAGACGGGACGCGGCAGGTTTGAGTGGCCTGCCACCTACGGTGGTCGCCACCATCACTTCCGCTAGGGCAGAGTCCACTCGGCATGCCTATGCGTTGAAGTGGAACCTCTTCGTCACCTGGTGCTCTTCCCGCCAAGAAGACCCCTGGAAATGCCCGATCGGGTCCGTGCTTGAGTTTCTCCAAGAGGAGCTGGAGCGAAGGCTGTCTCCCTCCACCCTCAAAGTATATGTGGCCGCTATATCTGCCCACCACGATCTCATGGAGAACAAGAAGGTAAGTCAGCACGACCTGGTCATCAGGTTCCTGAGGGGAGCGAGGAGACTGAATCCTCCTCGCTCTCCTCTCGTACCCTCTTGGGACCTCGCAGTAGTGTTAAGTGCTCTGCAGAGACCTCCCTTTGAGCCTTTGCGGTCGGTTGATATTAAGTTCCTGTCTATGAAGACGGCTCTGCTGACCGCATTGGCCTCAGTTAAGAGGGTCGGGGACCTGCAGGCATTTTCGGTTGACGAAGCATGCCTGGAGTTCGGGCCGGCTAACTCTCACGTGATCCTGAGACCCCGGCCTGGATATGTGCCCAAGGTTCCCACCACTCCGTTTAAGGACCAGGTGGTGAAGCTGCAAGCGCTGCCTTTGGAGGAGGCAGACCCAGCCTTGGCATTGCTCTGTCCAGTACGCGCCCTCCGCGCCTACGTAGACATGACGCAGTGTTTCAGGACCTCAGACCAGCTCTTTGTCTGTTATGGTGGAGAGCGGAAGGGAAGTGCTCTCTCAAAGCAAAGGCTGTCTCACTGGATAGTGGACACCATTGCTTCGGCTTACCAGCAGCAAGGTCGACCATGTCCCCTTGGTGTGAGGGCACACTCCACTAGGAGTGTGGCCTCCTCTTGGGCTTTAGCGCATGGCGCCTCGCTAGCAGACATCTGCAGAGCTGCAGGCTGGGCGACACCTAACACATTCGCCAGATTCTACAATCTCCGAGTGGAGCCAGTGTCCGACTATCTACTCGCCCCCCCGAGGGGCCGGTAATGGACCAGGCTCAGGTGTCTTCGCTTGCTCGCCATTCCACTCCTCGGACTGGATACGTGCGATTCTTTCCTCAGGTGAGCTCCCCGAGAGCCCTGAGCTCCTCCAGCACTGTCGACGCCGTCATCAGTTCAGTCTGCCCTTTCGAGCCCAGACCCTCATGTCCGGCCAGGTGCCCCATGTGCATGGTTCCCTTCCGGCGACCCCCACATGTGTATTTCACCATAAGCCTCCGCAGTGAGCGGGTTTCTTCCCTTGGCGTGTCCCCGCCACCCCTAGGGTTAAAAATCCACCTTCGGCTGGTACCCTAGAGATCTTCCATATGCAGCCCTTAGCGGGTCATATGTGTCTCTTAAGTCCTCCCCACGGGTAGGCATCTTGGCATTCCCTCACTGGGGTATGCTTCCCAGTGTACCTTGGTATTCCTGTGTTAAGTGGGAGTCCTTCGTCCGTATTAGTCTTACGACAGGGTACTCACACTTACGCAGGGCGCTGGAAGACAGCTGAGTGGCGGGATTATATTGGGACCCCCATTTGTTAGTCACTAACGTTACGTCGTAGTGACTGAACGAAAGGGAACGTCTCGGTTACGGATGTAACCCTCGTTCCCTGAGGAGGGAACGGAGACGTAACGTCCCGTTGCCACTTCAGCTGTGCTACCTGGAATGCAGGAGTTCAGTCTTGGCTCCTCAAGCAGGTAACATAATGCGATATTGCCACGTACTTCCTTATATACTCACGCGGTGAGGCGGAGTTACGTATGCAAATTCCGCATGCCCCATGGCATTGGCACGCCATTGGGCGTTTTCTCTAAGCTCGAAGATGATAGGCTTCTAAGCGAAACCCCCATTCGTTAGTCACTAACGTTACGTCTCCGTTCCCTCCTCAGGGAACGAGGGTTACAACCGTAACCGAGACGTTTCCA
Organism: Gobio gobio; assembly: GCF_949357685.1. Lineage (NCBI taxonomy): Eukaryota > Metazoa > Chordata > Actinopteri > Cypriniformes > Gobionidae > Gobio > Gobio gobio. The sequence continues at coordinate 44,473,991 of NC_137100.1, read as the reverse complement.
TGACAGAGTTCAAAATAAATATTTTTTATTACCACTACCATTTTAATTTCAAATGATTATTAAACAGCAAGCACAAACTATGCAAAAGCGGCAGCCCTTCTGGCACACTCAGAATTCGCTCACTCGTTTTCATCCACTCCTTCAAGTGGACTATATTAGTGGAATAATGTGAATGAGGGTGGAGGGGGCGATTTTGAACACAGCTATTGAGTTCCATGTCAGCAGCAAAGGAGTTTATGAGCTTTTTAGCCCATGTCAGAGGCATTAGTGCTGAAAAAATGGGAGATTTTCAGCAATAAAGCTGCTTAGTCATGATGTATTTGTAGGCCAAACAGGCAAGCTAATTCGCCATAGTTTCCCAAGATCTACTGTATGAGCAGCGTTACTTGAAAAAAAAAAATCATGTTTTGTACCATTACATAAATTATCTTAATTTAGTGATTTCTTTTACAACATAAATTGCTCACAAGTAGTGTTAGCAACTTATGTTGTAAAAGAAATAGACAAGCAAGAAAAATTATATCCTTGTGGTTGTAGTCCTTTTTTAATTGTTTATGTTGCCTTGGCAACTAACTGAAATAACATAGGTTGAAGTACTAAAATTACTAAAACTTTAACTGAATAAAAATAAATTAAATCTAAATATACCTAAAACACACTACACACAAAAAAACTAATAAAAATTACAAAAGCACATTACAAAATTTCTAAAACTAAATTAAAATGAAAACTGAAAATATAAATATAAAAAAGCTAATTTAAAATAATAAATAATGTAATAGTACATAAATTAAAGTAAATAAAACTGGATAGCATGTAAAAACACAGCCACTCCAAAATTCATGTTTGAAGAATGACTGTATGTAAAAGTCATAAAAGTCTCACAGACCTTATTTTCCTCAAAAATAAAAAAACACAGATCTAGAAACTCCCCTAGGGAACCCGCTGTTAATTGCAATTCTGTTCTGGGTTTTAGGACAACTGATCAGCTTATTTCGCATGTGATCTTATTTTGACTTCAATTGTAGCCCATTTCGTACAAGATAAGTATATTATTAGTGCGTTAATGTAGCATAAAAGTAAGAAATGAAAGTGCGTTGCCTTGTGTTTTCTCTGAATGTTTACGTATTTCATTGTTCTGTGCTGACTGCAAACTTTGATGCCCCATAAGTTGTTTATTCTCAAGCGTTTAGAGATGCATCACCATAATTGTTTTTCATGGTCTTCTATTCTGCAGTGATGACTCTATCCTGCCTTCGGCACAGCAGGATATTTAGTGAGGGTGCGGGGTATATCCGATAAACCCAACACAACTATATTTCACACACACAAACACACACGCGCAGAAACGTACAGCAGAATTGCTCCCTATAGTCCTCTTGAATTTGCATTCTCACTTCCATATACATTTCCTTGAGTCTACGGCTTCAGGCCATTTGAATTTTAACTATTTCCCATCTTTTACACTTGTGATTCTACATTCTACTACCTGTTTTTGTGGGGTCACCAGTCTTTTGGGTCACCATATTGGCAATAAAAAAGTAGAACGTTTTTTTTTTCTTATCCTGCTCAGTAACAAGACACAAGTATCATCGGCCCCACTTTCTATTAGGTGGCCTTAACTACTATGTACTTACATCAAAAAATAAGTACAATGTACTTATTGTGTTCATATTGTATTGCAAAACACTTTTGCTGACATTGAGGTGGGATATGGGTAGGGTTAGGGACAGATGTGGTGGTATGGGTAAGTTTAAGGGTAGGGTTAGGTGTAAGGGAAGTGTCAACAGTGTAATTACAAATGTAACTACAGAAATTAATTACAGATGTAATTACGTGCAGGTTTATTTAAAAATCTAAGTACAATGTAAAGACATGTATGTACACAATAAGTGCATTGTATCAAATGATTAATTAAAATGTAAGTACATAGTAGTTAAGGCCACCTAATATAAAGTGGGTCCGTATGATCATATGATGTAATATACTGGACACACTTTACAAATCACTAATGTGAAGGACTTCAAGCTCAGTTTCAGAACTGATTGAGGACTCACTGGTTCTGTTGATGTCTGGTGGCAGGTTGTGTTCCGGTTGATCCAGACCTCCCGCCTCGAGATCGTACCGGTCTCTGTCATCACAATCATAGTGTTCGTGTCTGTGATGGTCGTGCCTTGGAAGTCTTCGTTCTACATCTGCATCACGACTCGACATGGACGACCGTCTCCGCCTGCGTTTGCGACGGTAACCGCGGGGGACTGGCACACCAATGTAGATAGATTGATGGTCTGAGAGAGGCAGATCACACTATGAGAAGAAGCTTAACAACATATTGTTCGAGGTCTTGAATTGCATTGATTTTGGAAAGTAATTTCATGCTCCATAGAAAATGTTCATTCAATGCTCATTCAAGCCAACATGTTCAAGACCAAAACTGGCATGATCTGGTGTAACTGTTGGAGTAGCCCTCAATAGTGACATTGTAAGATCAATAAATAGCCTATTTATTTGAAATAATTCTTCATGCTTCCAGTTATGTCAAAGTACAGACACTTGATACAAGAGAATATCTATCCATAAGAAAAACATACAGTTTAAATCCACTTTCATCCTGCTATTCATCAAAATTATTAGAGCAAAGCAATTGTTGGACAGATCCATTAAAATATGAATAAATGTTTTTATTATTATTATTATAATGAAAAAGCTTTCAAACGTTTTGAGTGTTTGCATAGCATTTCAAAGAGCTGTAGAGCTGTTTTCAACATTAATAAGAAATGTTTCTTGAGTACCAAAGAGACATTTCTTTAAACAAGACTTCTTTCAAAAAAAAAGAAGTAAAAACATGTTTTACCATCCCCAAACTTTTGGATGTAAGATGACCCCATAAGATTCACTGTCAAAAGCACAAAGCAACATTTCATACATTAATTTCTCCCTCAGGGAACACTGTTGCTTTTGTAATTTCATGTCATAACTATAATTATTCCTCATCTTCTTAACGTATGTTTCATGAAATGTGAAGTGGAGGAGGAAAAAAACTGTCTGGTTAATTGCGAAAGCGAGCGGAAATATGACAAACATTTTTAGCTGTTGGCACAGTAATAATAACTAATATGACCATAATGTGCTTTGTACAATGTTTCATTATTCTATCTATTTGAGATGGCAAAATGGCAGGATATTTGTGACACTTTATTTCCTGAGTGGGGTCTGTCAAATCTTAAAAAGATAATGGAAAGAAAAGGACAGAGAGTTCAAATGAGCCTGTTTCTGGCCCAGCATAACCTTGAAGCACACATTCTACATCCTATCTTATATAAACTAAGCAATAAAATGCTGTTTAATGTTTAATAAGCCCATTTTGTTTGTAACTTTATCAAAGGTGGCAAAAGTAAACATTAGAAGATCTCTGACAATTACTACACTCTTAAAATAATATTTTTTTTATTAGCATTGATGATTCCATGAATACATTTTAAAATCCATGGAACATTTCCATTCCACAAAAGGTTCTTAATAGTGGAAAAAGGTTCTTTGGATTATAAAAATGTTCTTTACTTGAAGAAAAGAAGAAATGTACGCTGAAATGTTCTTTGGGGAACCCAAAAAGGTTCTTCTGCATCACTGTGAAAATGATGAGGGTATTTTTAAATATTATCATTATGTTTTAATTATTCCTTTGTTTGATATTTCCTTTAACCAAACTGTGAGTTAAGATAAAATGTCCCAAACTAACCTCACTGCGCAACATGTAACTACTGTCATGCTAATCGCCTGGTTAACCATCAGTTCTTGAATTTGTTTGTGTGTAGGCTATGTGCGTGTGTGTGTACAGGTATATGTGGTTTATGAGGTCACAGGACAAATGTCTATAATGACATGGGTATTACAACGTAAACATGGTTAATGTGGACACTTCCTGTGTCCTCGTAAACCAAATGGCTTAAAAAAACAAACTACAAACTGTGTTTTTTTGAAATTCTAAAGTTTTGTGTGATGGGCAGGTTTAGGGGTAGGATTAGTGTAGGGGAATAGAATATGTGTTTTGAACAGCATAAAAACTATTATGCCAATGGAGAGTCACAGTAAACCATATTCGTGTGTGTGTAGTAGTTTCATGATTTATACTTCTGCGTCGGACCTGCGCCGTAGCCTCTACGCTGTCGGCTACGCGTCGATTTTCATTTATACTTCTGCGTCCTTGTCCGCAGTGACACGCATGCTACACATGCAGAGGGAGCATGTGTACCGCTGAGGGAGGAGTTCTGGCAGACCAATCACAGCGTTTGTGGTCCGCGTAGAATTTACGCGTTGTTACATTTTTGGAGAGATGCGCGTCAGGGTACGTCGTAGGCTACGCGTGCAACACACAGCCTACGACGTAGCTACGGCGTACACTCGAAGCAGAAGTATGAATTGGGCTTAAGGCTACTCACCCTCATCCTCCTCATAGCGGTAACGACTGTTTTCCATGCCTCGATCATGGTCCATCCTGAGAGAATGCAGATAAGAAGATTTAATATTGATAAATATGGCAAAGACAGAATGCAAAAAGGTGTTTGCTGTTTTTGACACTGTGTGTGATGTCAAAGTTGCAAAGCAAATGTGTAACATCCTGAAAATATTTCATATCATCACGCTCTCTCATTATGAGTTCTGATCATGCACAACAGAAGGTCAGAGGCATGACTGGAGGCAGTGGCACACACAGGGTATTGAGCTGCCTGATGAATCTCTGCCAATCACAGATCAATAGTGAAATAATTAACAGAACAAATGACCGATGGAAAGATACATAATTACACGACCAGAGGAAAACTCATGCTGTCTAACTAAAGACCAGTCTCTTCCATTCACTATAAAGCCACACACATTTTCTCACTGGTTATGATTTTGATATACACTTACATTAATGACCACAAATTAAACTTCAACATTTTAGGAGCTGAATTGCAGTGATTTAATTACAACTGTGATATTGAATTACTACTGCCTGCAGGCTTTTAAAGATATTTTGGATACAATCCAACACACAGAGAAAAAGGGTGTCAAAATTGTACCTTTAGGGGTACAACAGCTTGTCGCTGGGGCAGTACCCTTAAAAGGACACATTTGTACCTTGTTTACCACAAAAAGGTTCATAGTAGGACCTTAAGGTACATATTTGTACTCTAAGGTACTAATATGCACCTTTTAGGAGTAAAACAGGTACAAGTATGTCCTTTTAAGGGTACTGCCCCAGCAACAAGCTGTTGTACCCCTAAAGGTACAATTTTGACACCCGTTTCCCTGTGTGAATAAATGTGCAATAGGCTTTTTGTGAACACTACACATTGTGTAAATTGTTTTTGCTTCTAATCAATCTAGCTCTTGTGCAATTTGAAATGAAAATACACTACCATTCGCAAGTTTTTGAAAGAAATGTATATTTTTTCTTGTCAGCAAGGATGCGTTAAATTGATCAAAAGTGACAATAAAGACAGTTATAAAATATGTATATTTCAAATAAATGCCATTCTTTGAAAGAATCCTGATTTTTTTTCCTCACAGTTTCGACAAAAATAGTAAGCATCACAGCTTATTTTAAAATGTAAAAATATTTTACAGCATTACTGCATTTTTGATCAAATAAATGCAGCCTTGGTGAGCATGAGACTTTTCCCCCAAAAAATAATAAAATCTTACCGCCCCCTTATTTTGCACAGTAGTGTGTACTTAAATCAATCAAAAATGTATATAAAAACAACATGCTAATTTATTCTGATCATTAAAGCGGGATATTGACTAAGGGCCTCCAAAGTAATGAATACAGCCAATATATGATGCACCATAATGATCTTTTCCCCCCAAAAGGTTCCTACTTCTCTCTTATTCATAGGATTGCACTATCTTATTCATTGCTCAGATAAGCATGAACTTGCTCAGGAAGGGAATCATAAAATTTTAGATCATAATAAGAAGGCATGGTGTTGCATTTGATTAGCTCTGTTGGGTTCCAAACTGGATAATTAGTTGTCACATTGGTGTCCTTCACACTCAATGGCCAGCAGAGCAAGAGAGAGAACAATGGTGAAAGGGAGATAAAGAGAAATGCTGTCGGCCATCCTCACTCACAGGCTCAATCAATGGGTCCTCATTTGTACTCAACCCACTTACAGCACTGGCCCAGTGTCCTCTCACTCTTCCTGCATGTGTCACTCTAATTTCTTTTTGCTAACCTCCCTATTCTTTTTCACTTTGCGCACTCTCACTCAGACTAACATTTATAATTATTATGTTATGACAGCAGTTGTGTAAAAAATTTTTTTAGGATTCTTTGATGAATAGAAAGTTCAAAAGAACAGTATTTATCTGACATAACATTGTACTTTTGTAACATTGTACTACCGTTCAAAAGTTTTGTTAAAGAAACTTAAAGAAATGAATACAATATTCAGCAAGGATGCATTAAATTGACCAAGTGACAGTAGACATTTATAATGTTGCAAAAGCTTTATATTTCAGATTAATGCTGTTCTTTTGAACTTTCTATTCATTAAATAATCCTGAAAAAAAAACATTTCAACATTGATAATAATAATAAATGTTTCTTGAGCAGTGACTCTAAAGAGTGGAGTAATGATGCTGAAAATTCAGCTTTAAATCACAGAAATAAATAGCATTTTAAAATATATTCAAATAGAAAAAAGTTATTTTAAATTGTAAAAATATTTAACAATAATACTGTTTTTGCTGTATTTTAGATCAAATAAATGCAGCCTTGGTGATAAAAACAGTACAGTTTCCAAACTTTTGACTGGTAGTGTACAGTGACAGGCATTGACAAGAAACAAGAACATATTTATTTGATCAATTCAGCAGATTATCTCATGTATTAAAATGAATAAAGATAATGTAATCACTCATCATTGCATGAGCTTTTTTGAACTAGCATTCAAAAGTTTGGCCTCTGTAAGATTTTTTGGAAAATAATCTCTTATGCTCATTAAGGCTGAATTGAATTGATCAAAAATACAGAAAAACATGTAAACATTGTGAAATTGTATTATTACAATTTAAAACAACTGTTTACTATTTGAATTTATTTACAAATGTAATTTATTCCTGTGTCTCACGATTCACCAGTGAGAGTGGCCCTGATTATCACCTGAGGGCACTCCATCCCGGACTGTCATCACATCAAAGACTACATTACCCATAATACTTTGCCCGGACTCATCATCACTCATTGTTTACACCTGTGTCTCCTTTACCCCATTACCTCAGCCTATATATACCATGTTCACTCTGGCATTCTCTGCAAAGTCTTGTTTAGTGTTACAACTGCATTTGAGCGTTTTCCCTGGTTGACAACCAAAAATCTTTAAAGTAATTTTTCTCAGTTCCACACTATAGCGAGTTAAGGTCTTTTGCCTTTGTAGGGCAGAATAGGACAAAAATTTTACAACAAATATATAGATACAAACAGTGCTTTAAGTTTAAGTATTGTTCCCCGTTTTTGTTGTTTGATTAACATGAACGACACGGACACGAGCGGGTATATGCTATTAGATTGCTTTCTGCAAATTCCACACTGACACACGTCTCCCAATCTTGTTCACTCAAGACTTAACCACCAATATGGACATAGGCATCATTATGTGTGTATTTAAGCGTTCAAGGGCAATAAGCCTAAATATAACACATTCAGTAACTGACATCAGTCTGTGTGTCAGTACCGAATTGAGTTTGTGGTTTACATCGCTTTTATTAACTCTTTTTTTTTAGTGCAATCATACTTTTTATTTGGTCATTCATCCACCTTGCGTCATCACTTTGCCCGGTCCTTGGCGCTTATGCGAGACGGCAGATGAAAAATGTAATGATTCACCTTGGCTCCCACAATCACGGAACTGGAAGAACTGGAGAACTATTAGCTGAAGAATAAAATCAGTTTTATGTGTCTGTGGTAGGTAGGCTACAATCAGAAAGAGATTGGCTGTAATATACGATGCATGATGTTGGTCTCATTTGCAGTCGTAATACAGCTAATTATATTTGGACTAGCGAAAGAAAGAACGAGCCTACAACACCCCGGAATAAAAAACAAACACACGCACACAATGAGCATTTCAATGAGCATTAGAGGTAGTGTTACATGGACATAGAAAAATTAAGACTAGGGATGGGCATTTTTCAAAAATATTGTATTAGAATATTTGGTCTCAAAAAAACCAAATTCGAATATTTGTTTATTTAAATGACGTTATTTTGCGAAAATGAGAAAGAAGTTTTTTTTATTCATCAAGTTTTCATCACCATTTCTGAACAAGCTTGTTATATCTTGAGGTTTTCTTTCAGTTAAAATATTGAACAATATGTGTAAACAAAAAAAATATGCCTTAAGAACAAAAGCATTATAAACTCAAGCAGCGCGAGCGGAAAAAACGCTAATAAAGCAGAGAGCGCCAGTTATCATGCAGAACATACACTCGAGTCGGTATGGTTATCATGTTTATATTGTTTATGTAATTCCAAACATCGAGAGGCAGACGACAACATTATGTGATCAAATACAATCAACTTAACACGCTCAACAGCAATAACTGCAATTTTTAGTGGGATTTATCATGGAATCACTGCATTTACGGCCAGCAAAGCAACGTAAAATTCTAATAGTAGGCCTATTTCTATTTTTCGAATATTAATTACAGTTTGAATATTTCTGCACACCCCTAATTAAGACCTGTTTACATACAATACATAAGCGAATTTAAGACTAACATTTTTATTTTGAAATGTTAGACTTTTTTAGACTTTTTAAGACCCCGCAGAAATTCAATAAATTCAATTAAATTAATAAATTCAATGCTAACTTGTTAATTGATAACACAATGCTTTCGTCACATTAACAAAGCATAGCAATTATATAACACTTAATTTTAGCATTTACTCTCCCTTTCGAGTGTCATGGCAAAGCATGCTGGAAAATATCAATCCCAGCCCAGTTTCAGTTAAATTAAAAGAAACACGTTCATAAAACTCAAAACAAAATGAAAGTTCTATATACTCATAAAAGTCAATTTGATAGAACTAATTAGTTTAATTTAAGTTTACCCTACTCAAACTAATTAATTATTTTGATTAGGGCTGTCAAAAGATTAATCGCGATTAATCGCATCCAAAATAAAAGTTTGTGTTTACATAATATATGTGTGTGTACTCTGTTAATTATTATTTATATATAAATACACACACAAGCATGTATATATTTAAGAAAAAAATATTATTTTTATATATAAAACATTTATATTTATATATATTATAGATTATATAAATGTATATACTATATACATGCAAATATTTCTTAAATATATACATGAATGTGTGTGTATTTATATATAAATAATAATTAACAAAGTACACACATATATATTATGTAAATACAAACTTTTATTTTGGATGCGATTAATCTTTTGACAGCCCTAATTTTGATGCATCATTGCTGAATAAAAGTATTACTTGCTTAAAGAAAAATCTTACTGACCCCAATTTTTTTATATCTTTTGACAAGGTAGATAAAAACATATGTAGCTATGTCACAGAACCCTGACATCATATGTCATGCTGCTCAACAGATTACCCAAATTTCCTTCAGCTACAGCTTGTAACTTTTAATGGGGTATAATGTTTGTTTTTATACTTAAAAATACATTTTTGGTAAAAAAAATTCTTACCTGATCTCAGTAGCAGTGCACGGATGGAGAGGTAAAAAGTTAATCAAAAGGACTCATCAATACAGGAAATCACAGAGGACCACAGCTCTATGGGACACGGGACAAAAAACTGAGCATGTTATGGAACTAATCTGCAACCCTCTTTCAATTAATCACCTATCACATACACACAGACACACCCACTCATGCTAACACATCCACAATGTGCGTCAATAGTATAGACTGGTAACAAGGTCAATAAGTAGATAACTGGGACTCAGGCAAATGGACCATTGAGAGCTGTGCTAAGGGACATTACTGACTCACTGTGCAGTGTGCACTCACATGTTCACATCTGTTCATTTAATGAGACTATTCACTCTGTAAGGGAGGAGGTTTCCCTTCACTAAATCCTGTCCAAAACATTTTGAACTGGTCGTGTTGGAATGCTAAAGAAATACAATGACGTTTATGACGTTATTTGCTGGAATTGGTCATAGCCCCCTATTATATTTTGAGGATACATTTAAAACATGTATATTTTAAGAATATATTTAGCATCACATTCTTAGTGAAATGACATTGGCTACAAAAAAATCTAAATATTTTTCTCTTCTGTTCTCCAGCTGGGATACTCGATTTTGAGGCCTCAGGCTTTTTTTTTTTTACGAACACAAATGACAGGATAATGTCAGGATATGTGCTTTGACATTTATTGACCACTAAGAAAAATCCAATTCACAGCAGATGCTGAACTGAGTGCACAAACTCAACGCTCTGTGACCATCAAAGCACACACACACACACACACACACACACACACACACACACACACACACACACACACACACACACACACACACACACACACACACACACACACACACGCACACACAAAATCAATAACAAACAGAGACTCAAGATAACCTGTGTCCAGCAGCTCATTGGTTGATGACCTCATCCTTCAGGATACTTCATCCTTTGCGATTCCTGTTGACCTGGACTGATCGTGGTAATAAAGTCTTGGAGACCTTTTCCAGTCATTTCACAGTCTTTTGGCTGTAAAAAGCTTGATCGATTAACCGCTACTTGAAATCTTTGACACATTAAATTAAGCATAATTTGTAAACCATTAGTAGAATGATCGATATCACTTTACAGTAAGTTTCCATTTGTTAATATTAATTAACACTAACACTGAAAAATACTTCTAATTAAAGGTCCCATGGCATGAAATTTTCAACATTAATATGAGTTCCCCTAGCCTGAATATTGTCCCCAAGTGGCTAGAAATTTTGATTGGTGTAAACCGAGTTCTGGGTGTCTTTCTCTGCCTTTGAGAAAATGACAGCCCAGATGAGCTGATCTTGAATTTTCTATTTCTATTGAATTTTCCTACAGAACAGTGTTTTCGATCTTGTGAGTCAGTGTTTTTGTACGTCCTCGTCGCGTCTATCTGTTCTAAAATGTGCATACAGTCGTGAGTTTCGGCTCAACATTGGCAGAGCCACATCTTTAGAGATAAACCTCACGCATGCCGAAGCCCGGGCTGCACTGACCGGTCTGCCTTCAACATCACCGACCCCCAGTACTGCATCTGGCCCACAGCGGAGGCGCCATACGCGGCGCGAGGTTAAGCAGAAGGGGGGTAAGCGTGAGCGTATCCAGGCTAGGCTAGCCAGCTATCCCCACAATAAACTGGATTACATCAGGGGCGCGGGAAGTGGGGGTGCTGAGGGTGCTGCAGCACCCCCTGGTTTCAAAGGATTGCAATGCACATTTTTGTACATTTACATTTATTCATTTTTAGGATTTAATCATTTATTTGTAATAAACATTTTAAGTGGCCCATTAAAATGTATTATTTATATGTTGAATTATGTTTTTAAAACATAGCCTAAATGAGGTCATATTGTGACCGTTGCGGTGTGTGCGTATAGAAAGAGCGGTAATATTTCCTCCAGTGGAGAGCGCCTTTCTGGAGATTCCGTTGATTTCTGAAGCTCATTCCGCTCAGCACCGCGCGCTCAACCCAGAACTCCCTTTGTGACATTCTTGATCAAATATAGGCCTATCTGAAATAGGGCTGCCCCAGACTAAGGTTTTTTTTTTCTTTTCTTTTTTTCTAGTAGTTGTTCATTTAAGCCGTTGTTCACGCAGCGCGCCGCCTCCATGTCATTGTCTGTTATAGGCTATTTGCTTATTATTTATTAAATCCAGGCAATTTGGTTGATCAAATATTTATTAAAATAAAGATACAATGTATACAAAACGAAATTCAATGTAAGGCTTTCAACAAAACAAAACTTATTGCAGTATTATTTAACTTATTGAAGACCCCCGTCTTCTGATAAAGGCTATTATGCATCTTATGTGTCCTGTTCACTTTTCAACGTAGCCTACATTTAATAAAAAAATAACATTATAATATTTAAACTGAAACTAAATACGTGTTTTAATGGCTACAAGCAGTGTTGGGTGTAACTAAGTAATTAGTTACTGTAATTTTCCCTTGAAAAAGTAAAGAAAAGGGATTACTCTTATTTTTTCTGTAATTTAATTACAGTTAGGCTACTTCTGAAGTAATTGAACTAAATACTAAATACAATTATATATATATAATACAATAATGGAACTAACATCAACATTTAAAGTCTAACTTTAAAATGCATGTTTTTATGTATCCTTCTAACATTTGTAATACTTTGGTCAGAATAATTGATGTAGTTTTATATTATTTATTTTAATGAATTAAAAGAACCGTTTCAAGTCTATCCTTGAATCGCTTAACTAGTCGAAGTTGATATAGATTTGGGAAGTAGCCTAATTAGTAATAAGTAATTAAATACATTTTGGAGAGAGTAATTTGTAGCTACAGTAGGCTAATCAAATTACACTATTGAAGATGTAATTAGTAACTAGTAATTCATAACTTTTTTAGAGTAACTTACCCAACACTGGCAATTTGTAACCCCCCCCCCCCCCCCCCCCCCCCCCCCCCCATCAAAAATCACAGCACCCCCAACCTAAAACATCTTCCCGCGCCCCTGGATTACATTCGATTACTGCGCTGTTGTGTCTTTGTTTGCGCGGTGTATTAACTAGCGATTTAATTTTACTTATTATATGCCATACTAGCGTTATAAGCTAATCTGTTTTTAGAGATAAAACTCTTTACATTCGATTTTCATGAAAACGCATCCCAGAGAACGATCTACTCGGTAACCATATGTTAATTACCCCTAGGTTCATCTTTCACCGGAGTTGTCCTTTAAGCTGTTATTCTCCGTCTCGGACCACTTGTTTGGTGCACGCACGAGGGTTCGGATGGAAGGCTTTCACACTAGGTACGTTTTCTGCGGTTCGAGTCCGAGCTGGTCTGGTTTCACACTGAACTTGATTCTATGAACCCTGGTGCACTTGCGTACATCATCACAAACATATGATAGAAAACAAAACGTGGTCAGTATATTGTGTGTTTTTTTTTATTATTATTAATTTGGTGCTATTATGCTCAACTGAGTAAACGACACTTGGATTTATATGTGCGTCGCATGAATGCTGCTTGCAAAACAAACAGACAGACAGCTGGATTGCCATTCATTTGCCACCCTGATTGCACTATGCGCAAATACACTGCAGGCTCACTCTCGCATGTATCCCAGGTAAATAATCAACACTATCATCCCTTTTTTAAAGAAAATTATTCAATAGACAAACACCTTCAGGAGAACATTAGAGTTTAACATTCGTATTTAAAGTCAGATATCTAAAGGAAGTAATAAGAATCACTTACATACATATGAAGAGAACAAATAAAAGACAAGTGTTAAAAATTAAGTTTTAAGAAGGCCTACCATATATTTTATCGTGGAAACAAGAAGCCTACTAACACGAGATAGGTAATCAGAGGGAAAATAAAGATCAATATATGACAGAAAGCTGTTTAAACGAATATCAGAGCCATTACAAAGGAATCGTTCATATTGTTTCAGGAATCTATCACATTTTTTATGACACTATCATTCCTAAGGCTACATAGGCTATGTTTTATTGATACATTGTAATCGCCTAAAACACATGCGCAGGTTACTTTACTTCCTGAACAAGCGCGAGTATAGGTCTCTGCAGGATAGTAATAGGAGTTACCAGATCAGTGGGCGACGCCATAAACAGAGGGGCGTTCACAGTAGGGGTGGGGTCGGGTGAAGGGGATCAGTGTCATTGCATTGTTTATAAACACCGATCAGTTTGAAAACATCCACAAATTTAGAAATGCCCACTTTTGTTCCGCAGAGACCCCATACTCAACAAGTGTGCACCCGAGTCATTGTTGCTTCGCTTTCACATTCACGCAAATCGTTCGAGTTCGAGTGCAACCGAACTCAGACCACCTCCTCCACGTAGTCTCGGGTTCGGTGCCTCTGTGCGCTCCCAAGTTTGCATGACAGGTTTCACATGACCAGTTTCTCATGCGAACCGTGCCCCATTCCGAACTAAGCTGCCAGTGTAAAAAACGTCCTACATTTATCTACTTCAAGAACAGCACTGTTACCTTGCTAGTGAGAAATGTCATGATGCTTTTAAGTTGCTAAACTATTTAAGTCTACTGATAAAATCGTCAGAACAGAGCAGAGTGTGTGTCTGTACTCTAGTGTGTGCGTTTGAGTGGGAGAGAGAGCGGAGAAAATTATTTCCCTGAATAGTTTCCCTGAAAATAACTGCACTCCGACAACCAATCAGATTCAAGCATTCAACATTTTACATAACCTGTAGTATAAAAGCAATTAAAGGACACCTATTATGCAAAATTCACTTTGAACATAAATGTGTGTTGGCAGTGTGTGTACACAACCACCCTATAATAGTAAAAATCCACCCACTCCTTTTTTTTAAAATCCCCAATAAATCATAAGCAGTGTCTCAGAACAAGCCGTTTCCAGATTTCTGGGAATGTGACGTCACATTTCACAGGCCCCGCCCACGAGTGTTGATGGACACTGTCGTATTAGCATAGACCCGCCCTCAGAGAGTTGTAAAAAGTCTGCCATGTTTAGAGCATTTAACAGCAGCATTCAAGTAAGAAATGTGTTCTTAATAAAGCTACTACAGTTATTCAATCAAGAGCAGTGAGTGATTTTCTGTTAGATCTTGTTGTTTGATTTCATATTAACAGCAGATTTAGCAGTAGGTGTTGTATATTACACTCCTTTCACTTTAGTAACGTTACACAGATCTAACACACCACACGGGATTTCTGTACTTGCTGCATAAGTGCAAATAACCAACTGTTTTCATGTGAACTTTGTGTGTTTCTGACATAACCGTGTGTGCATTTGAGTCTAGTTTAATAGCCTACTCACGGACATGCCGACATCCAGCTCTCTGTGCGCATGCGTCGAGTGTGTGCGTGGTCAAGTTGAGATTGATAAGGCTTTAAAACGCATGCAGATGATAATATTTCATGATGATGAAGAACTGCAATGTCACATGAGTGTGTCTGTGATAGAGATGATCATCAAAACAAACAGATGTATCATGTTTCAATTTTCAATCGTTCACTAGTGTTCACGAGCTGTGTGAATGTGAAGGCTCCGCCCTGTAGGGCCGGGAGCAGCAGCTCATTTGCATTTAAAGGAGACACACAGAAAACAGCTCATTTTTCTCAAACCCAAAAATTGGCATTTTCAAAATGGTATATTAAATGATCTGTCTGGAATTTTGATCTGAAACTTCACAGACAAGCTCTGGGGACACCTGAGACTTATATTACATCTTGTAAAAAGGGGCATAATGGGTGCCCTTTAATGTTTTGTGTAAATGCACTCTTGATATCGCTAATATACAAAAGCCTATGAGACATTGCATAAATTTAATACAAAAAAATGCATACATTTTTCAATGTATATTATATATACAAATAATTTTGGAAGCCACTGTAAATTAAATGTCATTCGTGACCAGTGTTGGGGAAAGTTACTTTGAAAAGTAATGCATTACAATATTGCGTTACTCCCTTAAAAAGTAACTAATTGAGTTACTTAATTACTTTTTAAGAAAAGTAATGCGTTACGTTACTTTTGCGTTACTTTTGCGTTACTTTTGCGTTACTTTTTCTCACCTGGGCTGGGCTTGCTTTTTAGTTTTGTTTTTTAATTGCAAAAAAAGTCCTTTTTTGTGCCAATGTAAAGACCTCTTCATACCAAAATTGAAATAATAGGCCTCAGGCTGAGGTATAAATGTGCTGCCATTCTGGATAATGGAAGAATAGGACGCAGGAGAAAAACGTTTTACCAATAAAAACAAAAAATCTAGTAATTTTTGCTCATGGCTTAACTGAATCATCAAAGGTCAGCAGCACGACATTGGTCAATAAAGTAAATGCATAAAAATATTTGTTCTATTTAACATTTATATATTTGAGGTTTGAGTACTCTGATTTTGCATTTGACTGATTTTATTCATTTTGAGGAGTACAGAATCTTTATTGTGCGAGTTAGTCTAGAACTACAATAACCATCATGTTTACACACAACGCCTTTCCACTTATTTTTCACAACATGGGGGTAGGAGAGCTGTCAGTCAAATAAATGTGAAAAAGTAACTTGCGTTACTTTTTTGAAAAAGTAACTCAGATATTTTGTTGTAAATTTGAAAAGTAATGCGTTACTTTACTAGTTACTTGAAAAAGTAATATTATTACGTAACTCAAGTTACTTGTAATGCGTTACCCCCAACACTGTTCGTGACACTGTCACTCTTTCATCATCCACACGAGGTCCTTATTGACAGTCCATCAGGGACACATTCCAAAACTGCCAGCAGAAACTCACTCACCATTCAATGGACAGCTCTCAATCAACTATTCAGACAGAATATTTCCAGCAGAAATGGCTTGTTGATGAATACCTCATGACAGAATCTTACATTGCATTTGTGTCAGTAATCAGGGGCACTCAATGATATTCATTGACGAGATTGGATTCATTCTGCCATCCAGAGCATGGCAGTCCCAGTCTGATTCGTTCGGTGATAACACCATATGGGTTTTTTGTCAGGAGCTGATGAGAGGCGACTCTGTGCGTATTACCTTAGGGACAATGGGAAGGCGAGGCACAGCTATTACACTTCAAGTAAACCAGTGAACCAAAGTATGAAATGCAAGATGAAAACTCTAAATAGTAACAATTTAGATGTTTTTTGCACTAATTTAGGATCAAATGTGCTTTGATTGATTAAAATATTTTGACCTTAAAAGATGTTGGTTTTCTATAAAACCTTGCAGTTGCACAGGTGATGGAAAATTGGCTAGTCTACTGAGAATTGGAGGGCACATGTGCTAGAAAGCCAGCACTGTAATTTTGAACCCATTTTCTGTCATTTACAGTTCAGATTGTACCATTATTATCTAATTAGGTTCATTTAATATTTACCCTCCACACTGTTTTTTAGCTTGGGAGCATATTAAAAGTTCTTCAATGGTTACAGCCGTTGTCAAGATAGACAATTGAAAAAAAATTGTTTTGCTTAAAAAAAGAGTATATTTAGCTATAATATTTATATAAAAAAAATGTTTCACAGTGTGACTAAATGGACTGTGCACATGATGATAACAAGAGATGTTGGCACATGGGGTCGTCACAAACAATCACACTTGACTTCCTCTCTCTCATTCCTACTAAAATAAAAATCAAGTGCTATATAGCCTACTGTAAAATAAAATGTATTTATATGTTACTAAATAAGACTATTGTGTTGTTAGCTTTGTAGGCTAATTAATATCCTAGATATAAGACAGAACACATGTTGGGTAAATTTTACCCAGCAAATTAAGTTGTTTATTTAACCCAGCATAGTTGATAAATTTTTTACTATAATACTAGCTTCTTTCTTTTTTTACTTCATACATTAATTAATGTCTGTGGATTGATTTAAATCCCCTAAACGTTTTTTAAATAGGCCTACTCGAGTCGACACATGCACTGGCTTGCATGATCATTCCAAGCAAACATTTGGACGTTTAATGACCATTGAAAAGACAAAACACGTCCTGTCATGGTTGAAAAATAGTTCAGTTGAACAGACGTCTTTGACGTTTTCCGTAATGCATTTTTAGGAAATGTTCTGTTACATATTTTTACCGATTTATGCTGTCCTACCATGACTATTTTTTGGCCAGGGACACGACGTTGCCGTCGGGCCAATGTTTGCTAGGTTCCTTTATTTTTCGATCATATTTTACAGTATAGCATATATTATATCGTTTTTAATAAATATTGCCAACATTTACGCTCATGTAACAAATATTAGAAGTAAAAATTAAACATTTACAAGTAATTCAAGTGTAATCGACCAGTCTCTGTTGTCCCGTTTCCACCGTAACGCCGCAGGATCTCATGCCGGAGCATGTTCAGCGGGGGAACTTCTAACTTTAGATAAACTCAACCCATGGGTTGTTATATCTGACCCAGGATCTGGGTAACACAAAAAACTACCCAAACACTGGGTTGTTAATTATGTCTGACCCAGGAGCTGGATAACACAAAAACTACCCAAATACTAAAAAACTAAAAAAAATATCCCCCAAAAAATTACCCAAAAGGCTCAACCCAGGATTTGGGTAGAACAAATAACCCAAGATTTTTTAGAGTGCATTTATCAAAACAAAAACATCAAAACACCAACAAATGCTGATTGAACATGTTCAGTCAGGTGAAAACAAACCCAGACCAGCGCCAACCGACGCTGACAGGGGTAACACACTGATCCAACAAAACTCAACAAACTTTTTTTTTTTTTTTTTTGGCATTGGTCTGTGTGGTGTGAATTGGCCTTAAGGCTGTAAGATTACAAGGCTAGACAAATAAACTGTGCTTCAAAATAGTCAATCTGTTTTCTTTTATATTATACTCACTGATGACAGTTAAAGATGCTTAAAACAATAATGCTTATTTAGATATTCAGATAAGCTGATCTTTTAGTGTTATGAAGAACATTTTCTCACTATACTGAAAGAAATACCCACCTGTACTGGCATCTGCCCGTGGCCAAGTTAAGCTATAGCAGCTGTGAAATAGGCAATGTCATTAAAGACTGGGTTACACGAGCAAAAGCACCTGCAGTCAACAGGGGCATTTGTATAACAACCAGTTCTTACAACTAGTGTCATTTCACTGACAAACAATACAAGCAACTGAATGTCCTGCAGCTTTTTAAGTTTTATGTGTTCTTTGCTTATTTCAAAGACACCGGCCTCAGATCAACACTGATATGTTTTCATCCAGACTATAACCAAAACCTCCAAATCTCTATTGTAGTTCTGACACTTATCTCCTTGCCTGCACAATCCCCTCAGAGATAGATGTGCTGGGTTCATTACTTAGATAAAAAGATGCAGAATTTAAGCTGGAGCCGGAATTAAGCCGTATTCCCCAACGATTAGACACAAAACAAACAACTCTGGCCTTTTAATATTGTATTACTGTTTCAGAGTAGCAGCATAATAATTACTATTGGAAAAACTTGATCCTCTGATCACTCCTCCTAACTATCCACCAATAAGCCTAATTACATCAATTTGATGTCTTGGGAAGGGGATAAACTAATATTTTTCCTCTGTATATACAGTACAGTCTTGCAAACATGTTCATACCTAATCCTTGCCTTGTGGAACTTCTTTTCATCAATCATCTTTGAGATGTTACTACACTTCAATCGGAGTAAACCTGTGAAAAATTCAATTGAATGGGAATGATTTGGAAAGGCACACACCTCTCAATAATAGGTCTAACATCTGAAAATGCATATCAGAGCAAAAACCAAGCCATGACATCAAAAGAACTGCCTGTAGAGCTCAGAAGGAGACAGGATTGTGACAAGACAGATCTGGGGAAGACTACAAAAATGTATATTGCATTGAAGGTTCACAAGCATGTAGCCTCCATAATCCTTAATGGAAGAAGAACAACCAGGACTCTTCCTAGAGCTGGCCTCCTTGCCAAACTGAACAATATGGAGAAGGGCCTTGGTGATGACCAAGAAGCTGATGGTCTATTTGAGCTCCATGATCATATACGGAGATGGGAGAAACTAACAGAAAGACAAACATCACCGCAACACACCACTTATCTGGGCTTTATGGCAGAGTGGCCAGACTCAAGTCTGTCCTCAGTGAAAACCCATGAAACACTTGGAATTTGCAAAAAAGCACCTAAAGGGCACTCTCAAAAAACAAGACTGGACTGACGAACCTGCACATACCATCCCAACAGTAAAGTGTGGTGGTAGCAGCATCATGCTGTGGAGGTTTTTCAGCGGCAAGGACTGGGGGACTAGTAAGTGTAGAAGGAAAGCTCAACGCAGCCAAATATATAGATAGCCTTAATGAAAACCTAGTCCAGAGCATTCAGAACCTCGGACAGGGCAGAAGGTTCACCTTCAAACAGGACAATGACCCTAAGCACACGTACCCTAAGAAAATGCAATGGTTATGGACCACTCTGTGAATGTCCTTGAGTGGCCCAGACAGAGCTCGAACTTGAACCTACTCGAACATCTCTGGAGAAACCTGAAAATGGCTGTCCACCGACAGTCCCCATCCAACCTGACAGAGCTTGAGAGGATCTGAGGAGAAGAATGACAGACAAATCACCAAATGCATGTGTGCAACACTTGTCACATCATACCTAAAAAGAAGTATTGAGTTAAGGGTATACAAATACTTATGAAATGTACTTATTTCAGGTTTTCCTTGTTAATAAATGTGCACATTTTTCACAAATCTGTTTTTGCTTTGTCATTATGGTGTAGTGTAGATTGATGTGAAAAAAAGTAAAATAGTAAACATAAGGCAGCAAAATAACAAAATGTGGAGAAAAAAGGGAAGGGGTATGAATACTTTTACAAGGCACTGTATCTTTTTAAGAGTAATTAAGTAAATAACTAGGTTCTCTAAGCTTCTTAAAAACATGAATGTTTAGATTTTACTCCCTTCCCACCCCAACCCCCATCAGCTTTTCCAGATCCCATACGGGAAAGAACATCTACTTGAGCATTGACTATTCATCTGTAGTGCATCACTTGATCTCCTTGCCTTATCTTTTAATGCACTCATTCACATCACAGAACCGAGAACCCGTCCTCGAGCATCCCTCAAGTCGACAATTGTTAATTACTGTTATTAATGCTGTTATTATTATCATAATTACGCCAGTGTGGATGCATTTTGTTCTCTGCTCTCAGCGCACAAAGTGTTATTTTCAGTGCAGCAGTTCATTTCCTCCCATTGAGACACCAGCTATAATTATTCCACATGCCGCCTTTTGATGGCCATCACCATGAAGGGGAAAGTGGCGTGAGCATTGAGGAAATAATGGGAGAGAGGTTGATAGATCGCTCTGCACAGGAATTCATATAATTGATGTTATGATGATGCACGGAAAGCTTGCTATCAGTGTCCTTAAATACAATTTGAGTTCTTTGAAAAATACATTAGTCTTACAGAACCATCTACACAAATCACAGAACCACTGGGTCATCATTATGCAACATTCTCTCTTCAGAAAAATGTGAAATTTTGATTATGAACTAGAAAACGGCTTAGATGTTCAGGTGACCAGTTTCCAAGAATCCACAATCCAGATCCTCAGTTTTCACATCTCCACTTATCGCACCACTGCAATGCTCAAGAGACTTTGGTGTTTTATTCAACAATGTAGAAATAACCTGCTAGACATATTTAATAGGTATATTCAAGCCAATTTTATTGAAAGTCACATTAATGTTACTACAAAAACAGAGCTACATTAGCTGGAGTGCAGCAGTCCGTCTTTAACAACATCATCAAAAGGTATATTAGCAAAGGGGAAATCGTGGTGGGACTACTTACAACTAAAAGGTGGGTTTTGTGCATTAATGGCAGAGAGTCATAATTATGACATCCTACAAGCTAAACCTTTATCAATATTTCCATGCACCTAAAAAAGATAAAACATGAACTACACATTTAAAACATCAGTTTATGACAACTAAACATTAATTATTAGCCTTACTTCAAGACAAATTAAACTTCAAGTAGTGTTAAACAGGACTCCCTTTTTAACAAAAAAGAAAACAAATCCTACCTACAAATTACCTGCAAATCAATGTGGCTATTCCAGAATAGCCTGAGGTAAGAAAGCTTCAGTTGTACTTAAGGCAACACTTTAATAAATAATAATTGAATTGGTACTTATTACCGCTATGGAAAAATGTCAGCACTACACAAACCACATGCTCTTTTAAAAGAAAAAGAAGATCCATTAAGTTCCTTCTTTTCTCTGAGAGTTGGGTTCATCACAGCAGTGTAATATAAAAACAATAATAAACATAAATATTAGATATTTTAGAAACAATGTATAGACTAGAGATGAATGCCCAGCTTCATCTGCCAATCACAACAGTGATAATCTTTGACAAATTCCAAAACTACCACACTGCATGAAAACACTGAAATCCGGCACTATCCGGGCATGGTATACTCCTGTGTAATTTGATGTTTACCGGATGTATGTGGGAAAAAGCGGATCAGAGTAACACGGAACAGTATATTTCCAGAAAAACCCGGAAACCTCACGTATGCGGACGTATACAGGAATCCGTGAAATTTCACGGACATATACAGCTGAAACACTGCTGGGTGTGCTAGGACTGAAGACTGTTAGGTGTGAAGAAGACCTTTCATATGTTAATGACTGACACTTGTGCTGGCTGTTCTCAGAGGGAGGGGGGCAGGGGAGCACTTCAGGATTGAGAATTATCTCTGGTCTACTGTAGGCTACAGCAAACAAGCTTTTTACACAGAAAAAAAGAATTCTTAAGGCCCTGAAACACTAAACTGAACTAGCAATGACTAAAGCCGACTGTGGGGTTGGTTCACGTCTGGGTCTGGGCCAAACCATCAGAATGGTGTGTCAGGGCCTTAAAACCACTGCATGAAAAGAGTCTCTTAATCAAATATTTTTTATAAAAACAGTACAAAATAAAAACCCTGTCTGAACATATACGTTCACAAAAAAATCTGAATATGTAATGAAATAAACAAAGAAATGTAATGGAATTAACAAAGGATAATTAACCAAACATTTTAGACTATCCCCAAACAATTTTTGCAAAGTTTTACAAATTGTAGGCAATAATAACATTAAATAAAAAGGAGATGAAATGTGGAAAATGAAAAAGTTTGTTTTAAAAACACCAAAAACTGATATGCTCAAAATAAAAATATGGAATAAAAAAGAGCAGGGATTCACTTGCTCAAGAAACACAGAAACACAAGCAGATCTTTCAGCTCTGCAACTGTTAACAAAAAGTGTCACTCCAAGATTCTTAACTTTAAAGGGTTAGTTCACCCAAAAATGAAAATTCTGTCATTAATTACTCACCCTCACGTCGTTCGAGACCCGTAAGACCTCCGTTCATATTCGGAACACAAATGAAGATATTTTTGTTGAAAGCTGATGGCTGAGAAAGGCTTCATATAGGCCTCCATTGGCATTCAGTACACTTATACTCCCAAGACGGATAAAAGGCACTCAGAACATCGTTACAAAGTCCATCTCACCACAGTGACTCTACAATAATCTTACAATGCGACGACAATAGTTTTTGTGCGCAAAAAAAATCAAAATAACACCTTTTTCCAACTTGTTACTGCCTTCCGTGTGTGCCTCCACGACGCATGCGCGAGAATATGACGCAGATCCGGCGTTCGGACAGATGACCCAGAAGTGATTTGTTTACAATCAGAGGAAGACGCGCGTATCTCAGCTGTTGGATTCTACATTGATCGTGCTTTAGGTCTCGGCGTAGTGCTCAAAATGGGGTTAGAGTGTGCATTTCATAGATTCTCGAACCCCGGCGCTACGTCATATTCTCGCGCATGCGTCGTGGAGGCACACACGGAAGGCAATAACAAGCTGGATAAAGGTGTTATTTTGATTTTGTTTTGCGCACAAAAACTATTGTCGTCGCATTGTAAGATTATTGTAGAGTCACTGTGGTGAGATGGACTTTGTAACGATGTTCTGAGTGCCTTTTATCCGTCTTGGGAGTATAAGTGTACTGAATGCCAATGGAGGCCTGTCTGAAGCCTTTCAGAGCCATCAGCTTTCAACAAAAATATCTTCATTTGTGTTCCGAATATGAACGGAGGTCTTACGGGTCTCGAACGACATAAGGGTGAGTAATTAATGACAGAATTTTCATTTTTGGGTGAACTAACCCTTTAACACGCTGCAAAAGAGGGGCGTTTTAAGGTTTGAAATCCACCACTCACAATAGATGTAGGTGCAACCAATAAGGTTACCAATAAAAATAAGGCAACCAATAAAAATAATCCTAATTTTACAGAAAAAAACTTCAGTTTTTTACAGTATTTTCTTGTAATTTTGAATTATGTTTAAAACGATGTAAAATTACAAACAATATCTAAATAAACAACTTGACTGTTATTTTAAGGATTATATCATTAATGACAAATTGCAGTAATTCTCATTTTTTTATACAGGAACATCACTGTATTATTTTTCTGTTTTCATAAATAACAAATTCATGCAAAATTACAAACAATATCTGTAAATTAACAACTGTAATACAATATTTAGCTCATTATATTAAAGGTTTATGTTTGTGTCCATACTAACAATTTAACATTATTCTTTGTCATTTTAAAGTAAATCTTATTAGTTTTATATTTACACTGTAAAAATAAAAACCTAAAAAAAACAGCAGCTACAGCTGCAAAACAAAAACCGTAAAATAAGTCAAATATCTTAAGTCAAATAAAGTTTAAAAACTTCACAGAAATTTACATTAAACGTTTTAGAGAAAACACTATTAGTTTACAGATTTTTCCTTATTTAAATTAAGATATTTTACTTTAATTTTCTGTTTTACAGTGAAGGTGTATTTTTACATTCAAACTGGTTTTACATTCAATTCTGGATACAAATATAACAAAATATATAGCAAACTAAATATCAAACAATAATTGTTTTTAAAGAGTACAAATCTGCACTGCTCTCCAGGTTGAAACTTCCAGGCATCTGCCCACACCACAAAACACCATTTGACCAATTAATTAAATATAACAGCAAATAAAAATAAATATACACATTTTCTAACTGTTGTTTAAAACAAGTTTTTTTCTATATTTGCAAGGCTATTTGCTGTCTTTCCGTGTTCTTTTGAGCGTGATTGGTCAATCTGAACGTCATCCAGAAATCTGGCCAATGACAGTGCGCGCCTTCAGTTTGAATTATACACCCGTTGTCTTTGGAGTTGCTCGCGGCTCGCGGGGACGCGACGCGATCGCGGGTTCTAATCTTCAACAGGACGGCTTCTTCTGTCCATTAATTGCATTGCATGGATCATTTAAACCTGTTAAAATCTTATTTTGGACGAATTTTGATTGTGGGATGTCGACTGAGAGAACAGACTAAGTTTCCAATGGCGGACAGCAGACGGCAGAAGGTAACGTAACGTTAAATCCCTTTATATTTTTTCTACTGCTTATCAAGATATAACGTTAGTGCATTAAAGTAATATGCTAATCGTGATTAACTTACATATTCTGTTTCTGTGTTTTGTTGTAATATTGTTAAAATAGGGCTGGGTGTTATGGCGATCTGATGATACTGGCTATTGTTAGCGATTTTGCTGTAAACGTTAACATTACCTTTTTATATCGCGGAATGGGAATATAGCGTATATAACGCAGCACTGACTTTACTAAAACTTTTTGACATTTTGACAAGGAAACATGCATGAATGTAGAATAATGAACGGGACATGCATGTGTTAAAATAAGCCTCTCTCAGACAGCAGGCGATCCGGAAATCAATTATCTTTCTGTAAAATGCGCACAATTATCTCAGAAACCCTGTCATGTGAGGTATTCACTTGATTTAAACAGTCAGTTATGTCTAAAGTAAAGTCAAACAGTTTAAGTTAACTTGGGGAAACCCGGATGAGTGTCATTCTGTGCATCAGTTCTTAAAGGGGCTGCAGCTTTGTCATAATTTTAATAAAACAAAAGAATAGAGAGGACCTTCTACTTCTTTAAGAATCATGTGATATTAATTAATTGAATATCATACAGTGAAGACTTTTAAAGCAGTATTATTCTGTAGCATTTTAATAAAATATCCATCAAAATAAATATATTGTGATATCGTTATTGTAAAATAAAATTTCTCATGTATGTATAATTATATGGTCATAATGCCCATCCCTACTGTCAGCTAGTTTTAAGATCAAGCTTGTCATAAAATGTAACAGTTTTGGAATGAGTAATCTGAGAACACTGTCATGTACACTTGTTCAACAGAGAGGACAGGAATCCACCATCCTTGGACTCTGAAGAATTATAGGCAAACCAGGATTTTGGATCTACTGTGAAGTTTTTGTATGGGCCTGGTGAGTATGTTTTGCAAGTCCATGTCCGTAAGTTGATAATTAATATTAATGTTTTATCAAACAAATTAATATTCATTTGTGTGTGTGCATGTTTCTTCCCCCCTCATGATACAGAAGTTTTGGATCCATGATCCTGAAGAACTTTTACAGATGTTGACCCTGAATGTGTAAAAGGTAATCTTAAAAATGTTGTCATTATTTTAATGTTCTCTGTTTTTTTCTGTAATGTAGACACATGCATTTTCTGTGAAGTTGCTTTGAAACAATATCAGGGTTTTTCCTACATTGAACTAGGGCTGCAACGACGCGTCGACGTCGTCGATGACGTCGACTACGAAAATACGTCGACGTACGTGAAATGCGTCGACGCGTCGGCGGCACATTATTTACGTTCTAGAATGGAACAGAAGATCTAGAATAATGGCAGCTTCTGCTCCCGGGCATAGTGAAAATGATCATTTATCATATAAAGCCAGACCGCGACATTCAAAAGTGTGGGAGTACTTTAAACAGAAGCCGAATAAAACTGTGCTTTGTTCGCTCTGTAACGCCGGTTTCACACTGCGCGCGGTGGCAGAGCAGGAGCTGTGCGCGTGGAGAGCGGGAGCTTTCACACTGCAGTCAGTGTTGCCAAGTCGCTTTTTTCCGCGGAATTGGGCTACTTCTACACTGTTGCCGCGGGCTGTGTCTCATGTCCGCGGGTTGAAGCAAAAAAACACACATATTTAACCCCCCGAACGCGATGTTTACCAGAGAACCTCCCCGAAACGCGATTGGGCTAGTTTTGAGTAACGAATGGGTGGGTTTTGTTGTGTAAACCTGGCAACCCTTCCAGTGTTCTCTCCATGGTTCTCTCGCGCAGCTGAACCGTGGCGCGTGTATTGCAACAGACGGTCACATTTTCCGGGGTTCTTCTCCGACCCCAGTACGTCTCGTGCTTTTATTTATTATGGGCTGCATATATCTCCTGTTAATGCGACCTGGTTCCGCTCTGTCCCAAACACATATGCATAATAACTTGTTGTATATAGGTAGTTTACATGATTAAAGTAACATTAAAGTTAAGATATGCCTCTAGCTTTAATAATTTAAATGTGTCTTTGAAGTTTGGGCAAAAACTTCTGGCAGCTTTAGTCGTTGTTTATGCACATGTATATCTTCAAAATAGACGACTAGTTATACATTAACACTATGCTGAAAGCTCCTGTATGTGAACCTTTTGCAGATAAATACAAGTGCATTTTCGTTTACTAAGTAAATCATACTCAACTACTATAGTAAACAACTTTTCCTAATTAGGCCTACTCTGTATACATTTTATGATGAATAGTATCATTATATATTATGTTTAAAAAGCTTCTTTTGTTCATATATATTCATTATAAAATGAAATACTATGTACACTACCCTTCCTGAAATACAATTAATATTGTCATCATTCATTGATTTCATGTTAAAATAATATACAAATTCACTACCCTCTTTGAAATACAATAATCAGTAAAAAAGAATAATAAGATTAATCTGGAAAAATAATCGTTAGATTAGTCGACTAATCGAAAAAAATAATCGTTAGATTAGTCGACAGAAAAAATAATCGTTAGTTGCAGCTCTACATTGAACATTTTTTGCCGGCCGCCAAAACAAATTTTTGTCCCGCCAAAGCCTTATTTGATGAGTTATTGTGATTTATGAGTGATGTAGAACAGATGAGTGCTGCACTTGAGTTAACTGAGTGACAGAGAGAACAACCAGTGAGCTCCTACCCCGCTCGCACGCTCTCTGTCTTCAAAATAAGCATTCTTAGCTTTCTACTGTTTCACATTTTACGTTAATCAAAATCAAAAGGTCGGAAGACCGAATCCATGTTGCACGTGGCGCTATCAGACGATGTCTTCCTTTAATTACCGCTGGGTGTGAAATGCGCTCAAAAAACATTGACTGATTCTCTGACCAGCTGACATAAAGCATAATTTAAATAAACAGGAAACAAATCCTATCCGGTTATGAAGTGTTTTCTGTGTCTTGACAAATCTTTCGCGATTTTCTAAAGACGGGATTCACACACAACGCGTCTGCTAATGTCCGATTCGCCACCTAATGACTCCTTTGAACCGAATCATTTTAACGACTGGTTAGAACTGATCTGTCCAACACTGAACTCACGAATTAGTTTAATAATTTACTCAGAACAACACCTGAAATGAGAACACAAGTGTGCTTACCCACTTTAGCAAGAGTGGATAGTAAGAATTATTTTTAATTATCAACAGTCTTTCAGCTTATTTATGTGGACAATGTGTAGTAAAATAAATAGCCTAAAATCATTTAGTTTAGACTGGAGTGAGGTGAACCCAGAACAAATTTGTTGTTAGCTAGCTGATTGTAAATGGCAGAAAATTGGTCTATTTGTTCATTTTTTTAATACTATTTTTTTAATATTGATATGATTACCAAAACAATTATCAGTAAATAGTGTAAAAATGAGGGGAAAAAAACAAACATCAAGGTATCAAAATAAGATAAGCAAAAGTTACAAACTTTCTTTGAATTTATTTCAAATTTATTGTCAGTATTGCGCTTGCAGATCAAGTGGGTAGGGTATTTTTTTTTTTACCGTGCGTATGTGTGTGTATGGATGACCATGTCTGTCAGCCACCACCGAAGACCATTTTTGACCCAGGAAAAACCCTGAATATGTATTGTGAAAAGCGCTATACAAATACATTTTAATTGAATTGTTTTACTTACTTTTATTGGCATTAACTATATATTATTAATGTATTATTTGGCAGGTCGCAAGATGTATTTTATTTTGTGAGACTTTGCTGAGGAAGTATTCTTTGGCTCAGTCTGAAAAGGCCCAGAAAAGAAACACTATGAAGAACATCACACAGAACCGTCAGAGAAAGAAACGGGTAAGTTAAGAAACCGGTTAAGCTTTTTCCCTCCAGAATGTTACTATACTCCTCTCTGAGTTTTAGTGGTTAATTTACTGTCATGTTTTGCAGTTGCTGGAGACCAGGTCCAGGGTTGCACAAACCAACACAGAACCTGTGGAAGACCGCAACTATAGACCTGATGAAGATGAAGATGCTGCTGTTGTTGATGGAAGGCCAGTGTGGATGGTTAGGCTAGCTACTACAAACCAGACTAGACTGACCCACACTACGTGTCACATCACCAGCCCATCATGCCAGTTTGAAAAAATGTTCAAAACTCAAACAACATTGTGTTAGAGTTGGTCACAATTCTTTTATAATTATAAATTTAATATTCAATTGTTCCATTTTAGATTGTCTTTATTCCTATGTTTATATACTTATACTTTTATTGGTTCCCATATATAGAACATTTACATATATTTTATATACACTTTTTAATTTATAGATTTCTTTGTCTCGTTTTATATTGTATACTTTGTATGTTTGTAACTTTTTAGATGTCCATGTTGCTTTTGATCTCCACGTTTTGTATTGTTGTTCCTTTTACGTCGCCTTCCTTTAGAAACATTTTGTTCACTTATCTTTTCCCCCATTCATTTTAATGCATGTTTATAATGCTCTTTGTTCTTTTTATTTGGTTATATTGTTTACTTGGAATATTTATGTGTATTTTATATGCACTTTTTTTGTCTTATAAATGTATTGTTCTCATTTTATATTGTTTAATTTGTATATTTATTCTTTTCCTTTTTATGTTCACTGTGTATTTTATTCCTTTACATCTCTGTCTTTTAAATGCATTTTATTCATTTTTTTTCCCTTTTTGTTTCTTTACCAATTCATTTTAATGTATATTTATGTTCTTTGGACTGTTTATATTTTTACATTTGTTCCTTTACATTTTCATCCCTTTTAAATACATTTAGTTCACTTGTTTTTGTTTCACCATTGTTTTAATGTTTGTTTATAATGCTGTTAAGAATGTTTTTTTTTTTTTTATACCTTTTTAATAAATATTTCAGACTTTCTCAAATTGTTTTGTGTGTATTTTTCTTTTGGGAGGGAGAGGGGATTATTTTTTATATATTATATATTAATGAGCAAAATCTGCATAGCTGGCCTATAACCAATAAAGTCCCTATGCTACAAAACCTAGCCCACCCTTAGCCTTAGAAGTAACCAATAAAGTCACTTGACTGGGTTTTCAATCCGTCCTGTCCTCCAATAGCAGTCTGGGTTTTGGGAGTGGTTTAAAAAAAACAACCAATCCAGTTTGAGATGAAGGACCAATAGGGGGTGGAAGGCAAAGCTGTTTAGAGGTGTGAAAATGTCTCCTGGGAAAAACTTGATGGGATTATTTGCCATGGCAACAAATGGCTGTAGCATGGGAGTATACGGGCACAACATACATCCGATTTGGTACCATTTCGGATGAATACGGACATATACGGATCCATGGAATTTGACCTATCCGGCCAGTATACTCCTGGATTCTTCCGAATTTCAGCAGTGTATACAGGAGTATCCTGGTCCGGATACACCTTTTTTCATGCAGTGCCAGTTTCCTTGAACTCATTGAAATATGGGCTTATATGGCCAAAAAAACATTATTTTAAAAACATTTTAAAAATTGATTGCCAACAATTAATTAATAGAATCATTTCTATGTACCTTATAAAATGACAATATGACCAATAAAACAAGTCAAACTCCCTTAATCCCATAAGACACAGAATTAATCAAAATGGTGAAAAATAACTGACTATGTAAACAGCATTTGAAGTGATATGTTCTTAAAAGTTTGATAATACAAGCCTGTGGAGATCTCCTACCTTGATTCCCTCTACCAAATGCTTTATACAAACCTCTCCTTTTTCATGCCTAAAAACATTTTTTCCAACATGTAGTGCAACTAACTCACTTTATCTTAACACAGTGCAAGGGCAAACCTTTTTTATATACAAATCACAATAATAAAAAAACAATATGCTTAAGATGCGACTGTTTTCTTTGTGGTTCTTAAGCTCGATTGTCCACTTCATCCATTCCCACACCTGACCCAGGTCCTCGGCTCTCTAGTTGGGAATGCGTAAAGGCTATTTTGGGCTGTTCTTGTTCCAGGTCGAAAGGGATGGGCTCTGCTACAGGTACAGGCAGGTATCCTTCGTCACGAGGTAAACACATACACCATCCAGCACCCGAGAGGTCCAGTTCGCTGTACTCAAAACGACGTTTTAGGAACTTAAAGTCCACCATGTCTCCAGACTCACTCATCTCCACCAAAAGATTCCAGAAGATACAGCTCAAGAGAATACCAAGAAGCTGAAAGAAACATTAAAGTTGTAATCAAGAGGTGTTTTTTTTAGATGGATTTCTAAAAAATGGTTTACACCTTATCTGCAGGTGAAACATACAGCTGGTTACACACCAGTATGTTTCTGCATGTTGATGAATGCAAGTCAGTATTTTTTTTATTTACTCATTAGTTAGTAATCAGTTTGTAAATATTTTTTAAGAAATTAAGCAAGGACACATTAAGTTGATCAAAAGTGAAAGACGTTTATAATGTTACAAAAGATTTCAAAGAATTCTAAATACTATTCTTTTTAACTGTCTATTCATTAAAGAATCCTGAAAAGAAATGTTTCTTGAGCAGCAAATCAGCATATTAGAATGACTTCTGAAGGATCATGTGACACTATAGACTGGAGTAAAGGCTGCTTAAAATGCCTCTTTAAGGGTTTAATATATAATTTTAAAATATATTAAACCCTTAACTGTCACCCGTCCCGGTCTTTTTTTTTTAAAATATCATATTTTAGTAATTATCATACATTACGAACTCAAAATTCATCATTTGAAAACCATTTTGAAATTGGACATTGCGTTGCCATGAAAACGGTACTTTGAATTATTTTACTTGGTTCCCTACTGGGCGGTGTCAGGTTTCATATTACAACATTTATTTTAAATACTTTATAATCAAAACCCTTTTTAATCTTGAAAAAACGCATATCGTCGAGAAAGGTCTGAGCCTCAAGGTTCCATACTTTTGTGACTATTTTGTGATAAAAAATTATATTTGGACAGAAATGTATTATGTATTACAGCGCCTAAACAAAATCTCATAGTGACTGATATCAACTTTAAATTTGAAACACAACCTGGTTGGCTTTGATTGTATAATAAAAATATTTTGTAAAATATGTATTTTATATAAAATACGAAAATGTTTACTACAGTATACATTTGATTTACAGTAAATTTAAACTTCCATAACTTTTCATACTTTCATTTTCTTCAGAAATTATCTGCTGAGTGTCTGCTTTAAAACAAGACCAAAAATAGGTCTATGTTCCAAAATATTTTTGAATTACAACCATTTAAGTTTGCATTTTCACGTCTATTCTTATAAAGGGGGGTGACAGTTAAGACAGTTAAAATAGAAAACCATTTTAATTTATAATAATATTCACAATATTACAATTTTACTGTATTTTTGATCAAAAAAGTGTGTGCAGTTTGTGAGCATGAGACTTATTTCAAAAACATAAAAAATTCTTACTGACACTGAGTTCAATGGTAGTGGAAAAACTTTTTAATCGAAGTGTATAAGTGTTATACACTTCGATTATAAGTGGTCGTAAAATGAATTTTGTTCATTTTAGTTATTTTTTATTTAAAAATGATCCAATATACAGCATTGCTGTGCACATAGAGAAGCAGATCACTAATGCAACCATACCGCAATTTACCAGATTCCATCATATTTGTGTAAATGGGCTGTTCCTCTGCTCTAATTAGAGGATTAATGCATTAATTGGAGGAATGTGGCAGCACAGCCATGTGGCTGCATTTAATATGATCTCTTCCCTCAACTCAGCAAGGGGCAAGATGAGACAGAAAGAGAGAAAGAGAGACAGCAGGCTGGTTATATTATAAAATAAAGTTTTCAAGTTTGCCCTTTAGCAAAACTTGGCACCAGCTTCTCCAAGAGTTATGCACCCCTCTTTGGGTATTTGCATCTGGTCAGTGCAGATGCCCATTTTCTATAATTTATTGTTTGGCAGAGGAGTCTTTAATGAGGGAAGAGTCAAACAGAATAGGTAGTAGGCAATCAAAATGGAAATGTGGAATGGCAGGGGAGATTAAAAAAAAAAAGTGCAGAGGGAAAGGTACATGATGAAGAGATACATAAATTTACGGATTATGATATAAGTAATAAACAGGAAGCACAAGAAGGGAACGATGATTCAAAAACCTGTGGCAGTCCAACCGCACAGCAAATTCCAATAGTAGCACCAATGTTGTCCCCCATCCACAGGTTCACAGCATGTATGCAGCCACGCACATGAATTATGCCATCTACAGCTTCACGCTGTAATACGGAGATAAAAAAAGAAAGCAAAATGTTTCAGGTGACAGGTAATGCTCTGATTCTATGACAGAAACAAAGTTAAAATATCACAACTAAAGTCCATCGTAATGGCATAATGGAGGTGGTGCTCGTAATGGCTCTGATGTGATTTGCTTGGTTTTTATCTATGGAAAAAACAAAGGATTGAGCCACCATTATAGATGGATGCACTCGAAATGGCTATCGGAGGTTTTGTTTTCCTGTCACAGCTCCTCCTTTAAAGATAATTTCATGTGTCAAAGTCCATCAAATGATTCTCTCCGAATGCATCACTAGATATGAGTGTGTATTTCGTAAAGTGATGCAAGGCATTTAACATCAGTCAGTGATGGCTGGTTGCAGGCCATTACAAGAATGTGGACTTAAAATGAGACCCCAGAGAGCTCTACTTACCTGCTTATTTAGAGTTTTGTAGCCACAAAGTGTGTTCACAACTTCTCCGACCTGATAAAAACACACACACACACACACACACACACACACATTAGTAACTTGCATATTCTTGCGTGTTCTGATGACCTTTGACCCTTAAAATGAATGTCATATTACAGAATCCTATATGGAATTCCAGCACACACTTATAACCATGTTGATGTAACCTTTAAAGCAGAGGGTCATTGCAGTGATGGAATCTGTAATAGGACTGATGAACAGGGAGCTCATCTAATCCGATTACAAATAGGCTGTAAACATCCCAGCTCCCAAAAGCACAGTCCAATTCCTCTCATACATTCCAAACCATGTGACATTTCACCTCTGTTTTCTCAAAACAGGTCGGCAACAGCTACCAGATGCCATATTATAAGATGATGCCGTTTGAAATAGATGGAGAACACCAGTGGGGCTTCGGTAGTAAGGGAACAGGGTGAAGAAAGTGTCATTTCCTCAGATTTACACCGAATTTTAAGGCCCATTATGCCATAAATATTTTCTGATAACAGCACATTACATCATTTTTTTAACACATTTTTTTCCATCAAAACCTGGGCGAACAATGCTACAGAAATCAGCAGAATCCTGAGCATCTGCAACTAGGTATAGTTCATTTACTGAATGGCCTTTATTTACTACATTTCTTGTGCCATTTTGTGCCATTAGGATTGCACTTAATAAGGGGAACAGCTAAAGTCAAATATCTGAAACACAGATTAATGATCTGATATTAAATGGAAGATAAAACTCTGTCTCACATTAGGCTAAATATATCTACATTACCTAGGATGAGAATGGAAAATAATTGGACGGGGTATAAAGAATATGCTAAGGAAGCCTTTCTCATGGGGGTGGCATTTCATTCTTAGCCTGAAAAGGCCTGTGCGCTCTCACTGCATAGTGAGCTGTCATACCAAAAGGAGAACAGTGTATTAGTGCCCAATCAGCATTCATTAACTCCGAGAGAGAGAGAGAGAGAGAGAGAGAGAGAGAGAGAGAGAGAGAGGCACTCATAAACAGTAGAAGAGACTCTATGCAGCACAGGGCAGGCAAATTAAATCCTCTCCATTATGATGCACTCTCCACTGACTCATGGAGAACAGCATTTACTAGAAAGCTCTCTAACCCAGCAGAAAAAAAGCCCAGAAATCAGCTCCCTACTCTCACAGACCTGTGGGTCAGACTGCTTCGGTTGCAAAAAAAAGAAAAGTACATTCTCTTCGGCGAGAAAAGATTACTAGCAAAATCATGAAAAACACCTTTGCTGTGCGCAGGGGCGACATATGCATGATTAATGTATCGTGACTGAAAGAAGTGCACGGAATGACTAACACTTTGACGGATGCAGCAGGTGTATGGAACACCGCAGGCCAAAGGACTCGTGCCATTGCAGAAGTGGTACTGGTTTACGTCCCAATCCTTGTACTCATCTCCCCCACAACAAGAAAACTGAAAAGACAAACCAAAGAGTTATTATTATTCCATTCCAGCTTCTATGGCTATGTTCATGGCGAGAGCCAGGTTTAGTTATTCAAAAAATAAAAATAAATAAGATGTTTAAGATTACATTTTTGCTAAAAACCTTAAAGGGTTAGTTCACCCAAAAATGAAAATTCTGTCATTAATTACTCACCCTCATGTCGTTGGACACCCGTAAGACCTCCGTTCATATTCGGAACACAAATGAAGATATTTTAGTTGAAAGCTGATGGCTGAGAAAGGCTTCACACAGGCCTCCATTGGCATTCAGTACATTGACACTTCCAAGATCCATGAAAGGCACTTAAAACGTCGTTACAAAGTCTATCTCACCACAGTGGCTCTACAATAATCATACAATGCGACGACAATAGTTTTTGTGCGCAAAAAAAAATCAAAATAACACCTTTATCCAACTTGTTCTTGTCTTCCGTGTGCGCCTCCACGACGCATGCGCGAGAATATGACGTAGCGCCGGTGTTCGGGAATCGATGAAATACACACTTAAGCCCCATTTTGAGCACTACGCCGAGACCTAAAGCACGATCGATCAATGTAGAATCCAACAGCTTAGACACGCGCGTCTTCCTCTGCTCGTAAACAAATCGCTTCTGGGTCATCTGTCCGAACGCCGGATCTGCGTCATATTCTCGCGCATGCGTCGTGGAGGCGCACACGGAAGACAAGAACAAGTTGGATAAAGGTGTTATTTTGATTTTTTTTTGCGCACAAAAACTATTGTCGTCGCATTGTATGATTATTGTAGAGCCACTGTGGTGAGATAGACTTTGTAACGACGTTTTAAGTGCCTTTCATGGATCTTGGAAGTGTCAATGTACTGAATGCCAATGGAGGCCTGACTGAAGCCTTTCTCAGCCATCAGCTTTCAACTAAAATATCTTCATTTGTGTTCCGAATATGAACGGAGGTCTTACGGGTGTCCAACGACATGAGGGTGAGTAATTAATGACAGAATTTTCATTTTTGGGTGAACTAACCCTTTAAGACTAAATTTGGATTTACTTGGTTAAAAACCTTTTCAAAAGTATCAACAGAATAAACATGTTTCTCAAAGGGGTAAAAGTATTAAAGTCCAGCAAAATATGTTTAAAGGGCACATATTATGCAAATTTCACTTTTACATGGTGTTTGAACATAAATGTGTGTCAATCAAGAGCAGTGAGTGATTTTCTGTTTCTTTTGTTGTTTGATTCATATTAACAGCAGATATAGCAGTAGGTACTGCATATTAAACTGCTTTCACAGATCTAATATACACACAACATTTCTGTACTTGCTGCATACGTGCACAGACATAACCAACTGTTTTCATGTGAACTTTGTGTGTTTCCGACATAACCTTGTGTGCATTTGACAGTTTAATCGCAATTCACTTTTGATCAATGTAATGTGTCTTTACTGAATAAGTATAAAAAAATGAATGCCATATAAAAAATGTGTACAAAGCTGGATTACAGAACCAGAAATTTTTGACCGTTTATGATGCAGGTGCCGTGTTGCGACATCTGCTATGAGAAAACTGTTATGTTTATGAGATTACATGCATGAAAGGGACTTTAATTGATACATACTATGTGTTTCTGCTAGAAAGATGGACATTATTTATGGCGGACTTGATGTAGACCATATTAGGGTGGGTGTATAATTCACTTAGGTTCTAGTAATAAAACAGTTCAGTGAACAACCTTCTCTTGCACGTAGTCCAATATGTTTTTGAAGTCCAGGTCATCATAGTAGTGCTTGATTCCCTCACGTATACTCTTCTGAAATAATTTGATTGTCTAAAGACGGAGAAAATTTGGACTCATTAACAACAAACCGTACAACAACATTCTCTCAGCTCTCAATGTTCATCATGTCTTACCGTCTTTTCAAAGATCAGGGCAATGATGAGGGCAACAGCCTGGAGAGCCAGCAAAACACACAGCACGCACAGGAACTGCATGGAAAGGTTCATTTAAAGGGTTGGGTTATCAAAAAAAAGTCATTTACTCACCCTCATATCATTCTAAGACTTTCGTTCATCTTTGGAACACAAATTAATATATTTTTTAATGAAATTTGAAAGATTTCTGTGCCTCCATTGAAAGTTTATTCACCCAAAACTCTGATGCTTCAAAACATAAAGAGATTGTAAAATAAAGCCATACGAATTGAGCGGTTTAATCAAAGTCTTCTGAAGAGACACAATCGCTTTATGAACAGATTTAATTTAGGATTTTATTCACATTTATATAAACTCTGTGCACAACATAGTGCATGCAAATTTGGCATAAGGAAGCTCAGGTATTCATTCTCATTTATACTACGGGGTTGTCGAATGCTTGAATCCGATTGGTTGGCGAACGTTCTAAGGTGTGCAATTATTTTCAGGGAAATGCACGGCTAAAGTAGTTCCAGGCAGGTCTTGACCGCATTACAGTTCCATATAACTACGGCAAATGATTTCAGTTATTTCAAAGGTGCTTACAGCCTACAGCAGCAAAAGAACCAAAACCCACAACGACACTGACCAAGCAAATAAATATAGTAAACGATAGGATAAAAACAGCAAACTATGTCCATGTTTTTTACGACAAAATTATGTTTTATTGAGTACGGAAAGCACACACTCTCATTCTCCCGCTCTATCTGCTCTTCCACTCAGATGAACACACACAGTGCGGACAAAGACTCACACAGAAACGTGTTATCAGCACGACTCTGACGATTTTATCAGTAAAATAGAATAAAACTTAAAAGCTACATGACATTTCTCACTAGTGAGGTAATAAAAGCGCTGTTCTTACAGGTTTGTATTAGTAGACGCTGCTGCCGATCACCATTGAAAGAGACGCACAAACTGAGGTAATTCACATACGCGCTCTCTCTCTTTCTCTCTCTCTCTCTCTCTAATAACTCACTGCATTAATAACTGTCAGCTATCAGTGACTCAAACCTCCATTACTAGCTCTAAAATGACGTTTTGGAATTAGCAATTGAGGCTTGGGTTTAGATACATAAGAAAATAGTCCTGCACACAAGATTTATTTACGGACAAAACCTGACAAATGTCTTGAAATAAACCATTTGAACAATGTTTTGAGGTATAGTAACTTTAGTATACGCAGAATAATTGACTCTGGACCGTTGAATTAATAGAATTTAAAAAAAATTTGTATTAATGTTTCTAATAATTCGGCCCATCGTCAATTATTCCTTATGTATTACACCAGCACTTTCAAGCTTCTGCAAGAACCAATGAGGTTTGTTCTTGCGCATTAATCAAGTACGGTTGAGCTTCTGTTTATGTTTGTTGATGAATGTTTATATGTGAATTAGAGCATAAATTAAATCTGTTCATCATAGAAAGCGATCATATCTATTCACAAGTGTTGGATTAATCCGCTCAATTCATATGGATTCATTTTTGATCTCTTTATGACCGTTTTGAAGCATCAGAGATTCGGGTGAACAGACTTTCAACAGAGGGACAGGAATCTCTTAGATTTCATTAAATATATCTTCATTTGCATTCCGAAGATGAACAAAAGTCTTATGGTTTGGCAAGACATGAGGGTGAGTAATTGATGACAGAATTTTCATTTTTGGGTGAACTATTCTTTTAAGTTACAAGCTAAAATATCATAAAATAGTAGAAGCTTGGCCCACATACAGTACATATGATAAGACAAGCAACACTCACCATGTGCAGGAGAGTCTTGTTGTCCCTGAGGGATCCCACCATCCCCATCACAGACACAGTAAACATGACGAGTCCCAGCAGTATGAGAACCACAGCAGGAGCCAAAAACACCCCCTCCAGGGTGCGATTTTTCTGTCTCTCCACTTCTGCATACACTCCAATACATAGCACGCACAGACCAAGCAACTGAGGGGACAGGGACAGTTATAGGTTTGGTAAAACATCTGTACAAGTCACATCAGCTTTCATAATTTCATAACATTACGTTTACATGACTCGACTAGACATGCATCAAAGATATGACGTTGAAATCAATGTTTCGATGCACAACCAAGTCATGCAGATCAGTCATCTAATTCAACAATGTACTGTATAATTTGCGCTCCTTACATTAATTCCTAAGATGACAGATGTAATTCTCAGAGTGCTTAGCTAAAATGCACAAACAATGTCAATGGAATGACGCAAATCATAAAGAAGATTGATGAAGCAGCCTTAATACCAATTTGTATCATAACAAAAAACTACATTAGTACAAAGCATGCTAACTGAAACCACTTCATTTTCAATTTTCTTTCCTGACTGTTCTTTCTAGATGGTTAATTGAATAAGCCTGGTTGGCTGATTAACTTTGTTATCTGTCAATTTCAGACTCCTGACATCTTCAATTATTTTCTGTTAATTGATAGATGGTGGTGTTTTGGTGATGTGCAAGTGTAAAGGCTACAAGCCAAGCCAAGAGAAGGGGAGAAAGAAAAATGGAAAGAGAATTGAAGAGTATCCTGAGAGGCTTTTCTGCTTGTATCATCATGTTCCAAAACACCATCATAGTAAATATACACCCATAAGGCACTGACTTATTGCATTTCTTGTGAGAAGACAGAACACTCTGGCTAGTGAGTCAAGAAGAATACAGTGTTCCTTGTTGAATTCAATAAATACATCATAATGGTTGGTGGTTATTATAGCAACAGATTACCAATTATTGTGTAGAAACACATAATTTACAGACCTGAAACCTAAAATATCAAAATCAGATCAAACATCAAAACAAAGAAATATATAGATTTTAGGATTTCTTTTTTAATTCTTTCCAATACTGATAAGCCAATAATTATTTACCTGTTATGGCCAATTACTGCCAAAATACTTTGGTTAAAAAAAACCAAAAAAAAAACCTCAAAATATGGATTAATAATTACCTCTTTTAAAAAATGTCCTCAAAATCAGGATATAAAATAGCCTATATAAGGGATAATAAGGGATAAATAGCCTCTAAAAACCTTCATTAGAGAAGAGATCCCAGACATTTAACCCTTTAACAGCGCTCTCTCTTGTAGGTTGTTGTCTCTTTAAGGCCGCATATTGTAATGTGCCATGTACATGTAATGATGTGCAATTACAAAAGTACAGCAACCTTTATTAATAGTTGTATTTATTAATTTTGTTTAATGAGTAAAAACTCTGTTATAAATGCATGTTTGTCATAATCTATCACTATCCCTTTACGTTAATACTAGATGATTATTTAAATCTTAAAATGGGCAGAATAAATTAAATTTTCGCCGGTCAATAAATATCTGACAATTTATTTTAAAAAAATGGACCAAAAAACAATACTTTGCATCCCTAATAATAGACATTTCTATATAGGCTGTCCTATCCAGATCAATGCAATATTATATAGACTGGATAGGACGGGAAAGCAAAGAATATGGATTATGTACAAGTCTATATA
The DNA here is from genome assembly GCF_949357685.1 of Gobio gobio. Taxonomy (NCBI): domain Eukaryota; kingdom Metazoa; phylum Chordata; class Actinopteri; order Cypriniformes; family Gobionidae; genus Gobio; species Gobio gobio. The sequence continues at coordinate 44,433,121 of NC_137100.1, read as the reverse complement.
ATTTATGTATTATTATAGCCACCAATCATTTACAGGAACCATAAAAATAAAAAAAAATCACCATACATTTACAGTAACAATAACAGCGCCTTGTGCCTTTAAATCTGCCAGCGGCGCATGTCTACTTCCTTTACGTTACTGAGCCAGAAAGCTCAGCTGAGAATAATACATTTTAAAGAAGTGAGGCTAATATGTATCCCCAAATTCCCGGTAAACACGGCCAAAGTTAGTACTACTTAAACTGTATGTTTAACACAAACAGATGAGCGTACTCATTCAGGGCAAGTGTGTGTTTATGTGAGGTGAGGGAGAAACAAAGCAATGCTAGTAGTAGAAAATCTTTAGGTTTAAACGCACACTTACCGAGAATAGCATTGAATAGACATTTAGAGAGAATTTAACGAAATAATAGAAGTGATTGGTTTTTCTCAATTCTTCGTAAGACGGCATGGTGATAGCATTTATTGAGTTCAGTTAGCTTTCCGTGCATTCAGATGATAGCCGATGCCGCTAAGGCTCAATGAACCTTTGTTCTTAGAGAGAGAGCGGGCTGTTTTAAGACCCGTCTGAACACATAATAAGCACTTCCGTCAAGCATGTAACTTGGCTGTCGACTCCTCTGAATTGTTTTGAAAAACACATCAGCAAATGGAAGGTGTAACTCTTATACCAATAATAACTTCCGCCACGCCAAACAACATGCTGAACAAACCTTTTAAAGGGCCAGCACAGATTAAATTGGGACAGACAAATACCATGGGTAAACATGGTTGATTTGTGGCTACCGTGGTTTGTCAGATCACATACTTTCTATAAGATTTTGATACAAACGAGACTCCCATCAAACACTTGATGTCTTGTCTTTCTTAGGTTGACAGATAATGTGTGACCCATGGTCACAAAACCAGTCATAAGGGTAATATTTTTTCAATTAAGATTTATATAATCTGAAAGCTGAATAAATAAGCTTTCAGTTGATGTATGGTGTTTTGGGATAGTACAATATATGGCCGATATACAACTATTAGAAAATCTGGAATCTGAGGGTGAAAAAAAAATCTAAATATTGAGAAAATTGCCTTTAAAGTTGTCCAAATGAAGTCCTTACACAATGCATATTACTAATAATAATACATTGTTACGGTAGGAAATTTACAAAATACCTTCATGGAACATGATCTTTACTTAATATCCTTATGATTTTTGGCATAAAATAATTTTGACCTATGCAATGTATTGTTGACTATTGCCACAAATATAGCCTACCTATGCAACTTACGACTTTTTATAAAAGAAGATCGGCCAACTTGTAGAACTAAAGCCTCTTAAATATGCCCGGGAAAGAAAGTATCTCTCTAAAATGTGTCACAATAACTTTAATCCTCATAATTAGGGTACTTGTTGTTCACTTCTGACAATACATCAGAGAAAATCCTATTTTTTTTTTCTATAGGCATACACACACAGCACAGACATTGATTATCTTTCAGGTAGCTTGTGGTTGTAATTACATTTTTCAAAAGTCTTTTTCTTCACAGCATAGTCCTTAAACTCTCCAGCTTTTTGCTGCAGGGCAAATAATCAATATAAAAATGGTTTAGAGTGACATGTATATTGACCGATGCCTGAATGAATTCTATAACTTCACTCTTATTAAATGTGTACTATTCAGTCTTCATGGACTTATAGTAAACACCTTTGTGAAAGGTGAACAGCCAGGTGCAATATGGCACAGATTTACAAAATAAATATTTTAATGAATAAATTAATGACAAATATTATTTGCATTTCTTCTGCTTCTGCCATTCCACATTCTACATTATATTCAGTTCACTGTTGCAACATGGACAATAAAAAACAAATCATGTATTTGTTTTTATACGAAGTCTTGAATTAGACCTAAATTGCACATGCATGCCCAGATTTATCAAGGGGGCACTGGGCTTGAGTCAGGATTTAATTTTTTTTTATTAATGAAATTGTTGTAGCCCCTCTCTTTTACTCTTTTTTCCCCTCAAGGTATACATTAAATTCAACCCTTGAGGATGACAGTTGGTGTGTAAAATTTAATTTCTGATTTATTTCTTGTCGACAACCAGTGGTCAGCCAAATATTGATTTGTTGAGCAGAGCTCTTTGCCAGAGGATATTACAGTATGTTGCTATGATCAAAAAGAATGTAGAGTGCAGACAAGACTGAAAAAAAAAGACGAGAGCATTAAAAGGATTGCCAAATTATATTTTCTGCATTGCATTGGATCTTTTGAGTGAACCAACTTCCTTCAGACAATCTTGACTGGTTTAATAACAGAAAATATCTTATACAACCAACAAAACAAAAACAATGCAAAAAAGGAAAAAGGAAATAAAAAATGTACCAAGTGTGGATGAAATTGCCTGCAACCCAGAGTCTGTCGTGATACATGGTTAATTAACATTGATGAGTTGCAACGGCACATCACAATTAAGCTAAGTCCCATAGAGGTTCTTGAAGGAATCTGCAATTCAGGTAATGCATGTGATGGACTTTCCAACCCTTCTAAACCCATTGAATTGATTATCATGAAAGAGGGCTACAACAACGCGATTTGCATGCATGTATAGTACTTTCATTGAGTTATGGATTTTTTATTTATAGGCTACAAGAAGAAAACAAACTCTAACAGTGAAAAGAAGATGGCACCATAAATCTTTTCTTTGGTCTTTTCTAAAATCACAGAAACCAATCATGTCTAAAGCAAAAATAAACAAGGCAATTAACAAAACCTGTCAGCAAAAACGAAAGAAAGACAATATGTCACTCAGATAATCACAAATCTCAATCAACCTTATTAATCAAAGGCTCAGCCATCCCCAGAATGTAAGTTTCAGCTCAAAATACCCCACAGATCATATATTATTGTCACGTGTGAGCAGGGATGAAGCTGAGTCAGAATCCAAATGCAGCATGAATGATTTAATAACAAACAACATCAACATAAATCCGAGAACAAGGGTATCCAAAAACAGGCAGGAGCGCAACAACAGGAACACACATACAGGAGCAACGACCGACACCCAACAACTGAAGCACAGAGGTTTAAAGGGTCATGAAAGCCCAAAACACTTTTTTTGAGATGTAAACAGATATGTATAGGCTGCACATCATTGAAAACACTAAAGGGTACTCATTAATGTTATTCATATGTGAAAAATAGTTATTTTTGCATTTTTCCAGAACGATTTCTGTCTTCCGGTTCGAAAAGCTGAGTCAGAGCAACGTCACAAAAGCTGACGTCATTGTGTACTTTCGGCTGGTAGAACATGCTGACGTCGACCGTTTCGAGCGATTCTCAACATATAGCTCATTCAATCCAATCACTGCGCTGTAGTATGCATAAAATATAATTTAGTTATTATGCATGAGACAGTCACTTCTGTCGTCTTCCATCATTATTGTTGAGACACGGTGAAGTTTAGGAAGCAGCGTGCGTAAAAGTCAAGGAGGAAAGTGAGGTGTTGTTTTCAGCTTGTCGTGAAGGTGCTCCCTGGATTACTCTCGTGTGGGTAAAGACCGATAATCTGCGGTGGAACAGCCGAGGCGGATGGTCGTGCTGATACGAAGGAAGGGCGCTGAGCGAGCTGTAACTGGGATGCCGTCTGTGGAAGCCATTGCTACAAAGGTTCGGTAAAGTAAAATGAACTTGAGAAATCGCACGGCGAACCTGCAAGCGTTGACATTCATTTCTTAATTTATGTCAGGAGTGCAAAATAACCGATCTGTAATGAACAATATTTTGAATTAAATGTCAACAAGAATCAAAAGCCACGTCTTCTCCTTTTTATTTGTGGTCACAGACATGCACTAAACCACATGTGTTCGGGCTCTTAGTGAAACAGTGTGCAGGCACACCTGGGGAGACTAATCAATATGAAAAACTAAACAAAAACTACAAAACATGGCACAGGACAGGAAATAAAAAAAGTCCTCACAAGACAGGGAAACACAGGCTGGGATCATGACAGCGCCCCCCGCTTAAGGAGCGGATTCCAGACGCTCCACATGAAAAAAGAGTCCAGGAGGGACGGAGGGCCAGACCCGTGGAGTGGAAGAGGGCCTGGAGACTGAGGCAGAACAGGAAGCTAGGGAGGCATAGGCAATTCAAGGGATCATGGCGGCGCAGGCAGCTCAGGGGACCATGGCGGCGCAGACCGTTTAGGAGGCCAGAGCGGCACAGACCATTCAGGAGGCCAGGCTGGCGCAGAGAGTTTAGGGATGGCCTCCGTGGATGGGTAGCCCCATGAAAATGGGGCCCAGGATTGTCCGCGGGTCCTATAATGGCCCCACGTTAATTGCCCAGATGGATTTCATTTTGGATTGCAATTGCCACTAGGTGGGACTCAAGTGGGCAACACGCACAAGACCCATCTTGGTCCCAGCTTTGATGGGCATGCAGACTGCTTCTACAAACATTTGTGAAAGAATGCTCTCAGGAACTCAGTAAATTCAAGCATGGTGTCGTGATAGGTTGCCACCTGACCAAAAAAAACAAAAAAACATTTAGTCCTGGTCCGCTTAGCATTTAGATTGGCATCACCGAACCTAAAGGCATATAGAGATATGTTCACAACCTGATTGGTCAGTTTTTTATGACGCACTGCCTATTTAAATACGGAACTTACCGAACATCCAAACCAATGCTGTGTGCTGGGATAAATGTGCTCTTTGTATGTGCGTAGCCTGCATATGATGGTATTTTGACCAGCTGAGAACTCATGAAGAGCTTACAAAATGTGTAAAGGAGTCAAAACACCGTCAGGAATTCCTCCGTCACACACACAAACGAAGATCTGCTGCGAGGAAACAAGGTTCTAAGGGTCTGTACCAAACTGTGATGGCAAAAAAAATTAAAAATATGCGTGAGCATTCTGTCCTTTTTAGGGTCTAATCTTCCTGTCTTTGGGTCGTTTACATGTCTTTGGTCCATGTTGCATTCATATATCATTTGAACTGCACCAGAGTTCGCTTGTAAGCGGACCATGACCCATCTTTTCAGTGGTCTCGGTCCGCTTGTTTGGTGCGCACCAGGGTTCGGTTGGCAGCGTTCACTCTTCAAACGAACCCCACTAATAGAACAATCACACCAGGGTTCGTTTTAATCAAACCAAGCATGTGAACACACCCTAAAACATCTGTTTGGCTTTGATTACCATCATGCTCACATGACATTGCAGTTATTCATCAACATGAAAGTTCATTATCTGCATGCATTTTAAAGCCATGTCTTTTTTTTCTCCTTTTTTTATGTAACTAATTATTTTAATGGTATGTATCGTTGTTATGATGCAGGGTTATAGGATTAGAATGGTTGTTAATGTTGTATGTTATATGTGTTGTGCGTTGATGTTGTAGCAGTTCTCTAAAACAAATTTCTCCTAAGGGAGACATCATGTCTTGATATCAGTCTAAACTTCTGATTAACGGTTTTCTGAGCGCACACACCCGAATCACACTCACAGAAAGCTGGATGTCAGACGGAGCGTCCCATGAGTATTAAACTCTTTCACTTGTTATTGTGTTTAAACTGTCAAATACACATAAGGTTATGTCAAAAACACAGAATTCAAATAAACAGTTGGTTAAGTCCGTGAACATAAACAGCAAGTAAAGAAATTACATGTGCATATTAGATCTGTGTATTAAAGAGAAAGCAGCCTAATATACAATACCTACTGCTGTATATGCTGTTAATATGAATCAAACAACAACAAAAAACAAACAAACAGAAAATCAGTCACTGCTCTTTAATAAAAAATATATTTCTTGAATGCTGCTGTTAAATGGCGAGGAGATAAACATGGACTGCACAGCTCACTCAGGGCGGGGTCTAATAGAGACAGAGCGCATTTAGGCCACGCCCACACAGGGCAACCCTATGGCACCCTAAACCCTCACAGTCTTCCTCTAAGTCTGCACTTCCACGACGTAATGCTGCTTTGACTGACACCAGTGCTGGCTCGGCCGAAGTGTACATCAAGGGCGCAAATCGACTCGCGAGCACCCTTCTGAGACCTAAAATGACAAACGGGACACCCTACGGTCTCGTGGACTTAAAGGATTAGTTGACCCCAAAATGAAAATTTCCTGATAATTTACTCACCCACATCTCATCCAAGATGTTCATGTCTTTATTTCTTCAGTCGAAAAGAAATTAAGTTTTCGGAAGAAAACTTTCCAGGATTTTTAATCATATAATGGTTTTCAATTGCAACCAAAATGCTGAAGGTCCAAATCAACGCAGTTTCAAAGTGCTTCGATGGGCTTCAGAGGCTCTGCGTGATCCCAAATGCCCTTTACCAAAAACACTACATTTTCAATGTCAAAAACGTCCGATATCGTTGTTTGACCTTTTTTTGGCTAAAGGGGGCTTGTATTAGTCTTCGCACAAGCGCTTGTAAACACGGGGGCGTGATTACGTCATCCTTAACTCCTCGCAGAGCTGCGCAAGATGAACAATTTTGAACAACCTATATTAATTTTTAATGTATTTTTTTAAAATGACAGATCGTTTCGCTAGATAAGACCCTATTCCTCATCTGGGATCAAGCAGAGCCTCTGAAGCCTATCGAAGTGCTTTGAAACTACATTGAGCGGTCATTGTAAGTCCACAAGACCGAAGGTGCACATGAAGTGTGCCATTTGGGACAGGGCCTTTGTATTGCATGAAGCTGCCTTCTTGTCATTTCTTTCTTCTAACAAAAGACAGGGTCAACAGCTTATTTTTTTGGGTCGACAGCTTATAAAAACTTAGTTCTGAGTTTTAGCTTGTTTGCTGTACACCCTGTCACACAGCAGCTTTTAGGCATTGTTCTGTTATTTGTTATTTGTTATATAAGTCAGAAATGACAAGGAGGCAGCTTCACACAATACAAAGTCAATAGAGAGGGTTGGATTGCCCCACTCCCGGTGGACGTGGTTTTCAGATTAAGACGCGCTACTCTGTCTCTATAGGGTTAGTCGTGGGCGGGACCTAAGCATGTGATGTCACAAATGCTAGAATCTGCAAACGGCTTGTTCTGAGACACTGCTTATGATTTATGGGATTTAAAAAAGAGGAGTGGGGGGATTTTTACCATTATAGAGTGGTTGTGTATACACACTGGCGACACACATTTATGTTCAAACACCATGTAAAAGTGAATTTTGCATAATAGGTCCCCTTTCAAATTCCAAAATAAATAAATAAATAAAAGAAATTGAATGATTCACTAAAATGCTGAAAAATTGCTCTTTAAAGGACACATCCCTTTATTATGGACACATTCTTGAATAATGCACAAATTCTGTATGCTGCATGATGGCAGTGAATGGCCCTTTACAGAGCGCCATCCATACAGAAATGATTTATTGTGTCTGATGTGGAAGAGAAGGGCCAACACAAAGTCCAGACATGAATCCCAGCGAACACGTTGGGATGAAGTGGAACAGCATGTCAGGCTGACACACATCACACTGATGTTCCCATGTCTTGTTGAACATTTAAAACACGCCAAAAAAAAGCACTAATCCCTCCCTTTGCAGCCATAACAGCTTACACTCTTCTTGGAAGGCTTTCCACTAAATGTTGGAACATGGATAGGGATTTGTGGCCATTCAGAGCATCAGCAAGGTATGGCACGCCACTGAGGATGGGCTAACGTTAGCTTGCAGCCAGGGTTTCAGCTGATTCTGTAGCTGTTCAGATTAAACTGAAAAGTTGTGTATACTCTACATTATTGTACATTGTCTTAACAGACTGGCTGATTGATCTTAAATTGAACGCGCATTCAGATGGAACCGCCAGGGGGAGACCATGAACTTGAATTAGCCTACTTGTCAAAATTGAAATGACTTGGTATAGGTAAATCAATTGGTGTCAAAAGGAACTGTCCCCAACGCATCATAACAAGTAATTATACCGTTATCAATGACAAAAGTTTGAACATATTAGTAGACTATTTGGCTTTATTTATTATTAGTAGCCTATATTTGGCTTTTAAGAACCAAGCATCTATCAAATTGCATACAATGTGAGCTCTGAACTCACACAGCATCTGCGCGCGACCAGAAATCATCTGCGTGGCACACCTGGCACGCTCTGAATTACATATGCAGAATAGATTACTCAAATGTCGTATTAAAAAGAGAGACCCGTATTTGAAAGGACTCGTCCCTTCGTTTCCTCTCAGAGCCGCGTGTTCGCAGCATCTGTGTGCGCGCGACTTCTCTTTTGGCACGCGCTGCGCACTTGGCAGCGACACTCAGAGGAGTGAGGTGTGTGTAACCAAGAGCTAAAATTGGTTTCGTGATGAGGAAAAGTGAAGGAACAAGCCGTTGCGGTCTGTTCTCCTGATCTTGTTTGAGGAACACAGGGCTCATCGTTCCTTATCAGAGAAGACAATTGAAGAACACCTTTTGCGCCAAGAAACTCAATAATTTGACTTTTTTTTTTCTCGAAAGGGAACATGGTAGCTAGATTGAACATTAATACGAAAAAAGAAAAGAAACAATATTTAAATCGAGCTTAACATTTTCCCAGTAGGAATGGATCCACTCATCACTTCCACTGACTTCCAAAGTAACTGGACAAACAACTCCATCGCACAAAATGAAACCGAGATATACTGGAACCAGTTTGTGCAACCGGTTTGGAGAATAGTGCTCTGGGCAGTGGCTTACAGCACAATTGTCATTGTCTCCGTGGTGGGCAATGTCACGGTGATATGGATCATTTTGGCGCACAAACGAATGAGAACCGTGACGAACTATTTCCTTGTGAACTTGGCGTTCGCTGAAGCGTCAATGTCCGCATTCAACACCGTTATAAACTTTGTTTACTCCGTGCACAACGAGTGGTATTTCGGACTCTATTACTGCCGTTTCCACAACTTCTTTCCTATAGCCGCCGTCTTCGCTTCTATATATTCCATGACCGCGATTGCGCTCGACAGGTAAGTTCCTTCATTACCATTCACACAATGAGCGCGGATCTCAGCCGTGCGCGAGAGGGAACATTGGGTTTCTCGTTGACTGGCTGTGCTTGTGCCTGTTCTGTCGTTGTACACAATTATAAAAATGTACAAAATATAGGAAAGACGTCAAATATGAATCTGTTCAAAATGTAAATGACTAATCTGTTTCTCGTAAAGCAGCCCATTACAAAAATTACCATAATTTATTTTCCTCCCTATTCTAAAACATAACAGTGGTAATTTCTTATCAGCCACCACAGGAGGGTCTAATTTTATATTCAGTTCAATATTTTTTACGTCACAAATCTAAAAACATTACAGAGGTATTCAGCACAATGTCACAGATCACTATTTTCTAGAGAAAGTAGCCTAAATCAGATCAATAACCTCAAAACTAGTTTGAGTGACTGAATCTTCAAATGTTTATATTCACATAAATAAAAAAAAAAAAAAGCATTGATCACATTCGTTGAGATGAGATTATGTGCCATTTTATGTAAAGAGAGAGAGGAAAATAAGATGTCCCAGGGGCATCTTACCCCAATCTTAAAAAGAAAAGGTCATATAACCTTAAACGCTTCTGTCAAGCATTTCATATAGAACCTTTTAGGGGTTCTCATCAAGTCATCATGGGATCATTTTAGTGATTTAGTTTTAATTCATTCATTTTGTTTTAATTCATTTTTTATTTTAATCACATTTTAACAGCTCGCAAACATACGTTATCAGTAAAAATGAAATAACCTGTTAAAAATGAAAAATAATTTGCAAATGATTTAAGACATTTCTCCATATAAAAACCATTTGACATAAATTACTCTTTAAATTGAGTCAAGAACCGGATAGGGTTCCTATATTAAACCCCATTGGATCTTTAAGAGTGTGCCCTACTATTGCCCGAAACTATGGTTACAATGGATATAGTTATTGTTGCTAACGTTAAGCAATGTTTAGTTCTGCCTTCACAATGCAAACACAAGTGTGAAATTGTAGCTCTTTTCAGGTCCATATTAGGAATGATCACAGCATAGATGGCAATGGTCATTTGTCTGTGATGTAATATGATGATAGATGATGGTTACTTGTCATCCCACTCATAGTCATCGTTTAGAAACCTTAATTTCTTTAGTGTGTGTGTGGTTGAGAGGTGATGAGGTAATTGTAAGAGTGCCATGTCTGCCTCGTTTCTTCATTCATCAGTTACCAGCAGCATAAGGAATTATTCACAAGATGGGCCAGGTTTCAGTTAAAGTCTGACCTTTCCTCACGCCGTTCTAATTGGAAGATTTCATGTTTCCAACCTTTCGACACAGCACGGTTAATATAATAAAAACATGCCTGCTTACATTTATCTACATGCAGAAACATGAACTTCTTTCAAATTCTATTACCTGAGAGACCTGTAGGGGATGGAGGGCAGGCTTCTTGGGAAGACTGCACTGTGTGTGTGTTCAGGTCCTTCTAGAGGAAATACTTGTCAGAGCACTAAAGGTTATTTATCTTAGAAAGATTCTTTTGAGAAAAAAAGCCAAGATTACATTCTCTCTCGACATACGCATGCACAGCAAATTAATCATGGGTTTACAAACAAATAACTGAAAGCCTTCGTTTTTCTTGTAAAGAAGACATTTACAGAGCCTAGAGCTTTTCATCAAGCACTCCAAATAGTTCTAAGAGTAGAGCATGTTTTATCTTAGCCCAGTTTTAAGTGATTTCTGTCATGAAGTGATTTGATTATTATCAACTAATGGGCAATATGAGGTTGGAAAATTGAATTATGCCTAAAGATGTAATGTAGAAGTAAAATTTAATTAGCATTCTCAGAATGCTTGGTTCCTGACAAACCTCAAATTATTTCACATTAGATGAAAGAGTTAAGTCAGTATGTAATGAAAATTCGCCCTATTCCCTTTTTTTCTAAATGCATTTTATTGATCATATTGTGATCATCCAACGATTCATTCATGCATTTAATTGTTTTGTTTTTTTGACCAACATTTTTTATTGAAAATTCATAACTCAATCTACAGTAAAATGACAGAATTCTCTCTGGTGATGTTCTTTAATCCTTTAGCTTAAACCCCACCCCTTTCCTACAAGTATGCTGCCTTCATGTGCTATCGGAAATGTCCTACTTCCCACTTCTGAAATCATGATTATGAGCTCATCGCATTCAAATTTTGACATGAGGGGGCGTTCATGTTAAATTTTTTGTCTCATGTCAAGAGAAAAGAGCAGTCTACTTTCATTACATTGTGACTTAAAAAATGTCCAACTGAAAGACACAATAACAAAGCAGTTTAAATATGTTTTATTATTTATACACTCAACAGCCACTTTGTTATGTACACCTTCACTCTAAAAAAAAGGTTCTATATGGCACTAAAATTGGTTCTTGGCTCGTAACCATAGGGGAACCTTTTTAAGTGCTGTATAGCACCAATTTTGGTGCTTCAGTGGTTCTTTAGTGGTTCTTTTGCTAAGGTGCTAAATAGCACCACTGACTAAGGTGCTATATAGCACCGCTACCATATACAGAACATGTTTAGATATGGTGCTATATAGCACCAAAAGTGATTCCTCTAGGATTACAACGAAGAACCACTTTTTGTGCCATATAGAACCTTTTTTTTCTAGAGTGTTGCTAGTACCGGGTTGGACAATCTTTTGGCTTCAGAACTGCCTTAATGCTTCAGGTTCAATAAGGCGCTGGAAACATTCCTCAGAGACATTTGTCAGCTGCTAGCCTAGAAATCTAGACGCACCCTAACGGCAGCAAATATAATTTTCAGCCAGGGCGTCTTGCAACTCTCCGTTGGCTTGCGAGATGGAAAAACCAAACTCTGGTCAGGCCAATCACATTGTGTATAGAGTCGGTGGGTGGGCTTAACCTAATGATGGCAGAGTTGTGGTGGTTCCGCGTGCTACTTGAAAACAAAGAAGCTGGCGAACAGCGGTCTTTCGAATCGGCTTTGGCCACGACTCTGGAAGACTTTTTTGTTCCTAAAAGAACAAAGAACGGCACTGAAGTCATTCTTAAAGCAGTACTAGGTAGGTTTTGCTCTCGGGGTCCCCCTACAGTTGGGAAACAGTATTGTCCTCTACTACTGTCGTAAACTCTGTCATCCTCCTATGGTCATCCTACATCAGGGGATGCATCGCACGTGCATTTGTTGACATTACAACCTTGATAGCCCTGAACACTGCAGGAGGAGTTCACATGTCTATGAAGTTCACATGCAGGTGTTTTGTTTGCGTCGCGTGTGAAATGTCTTCATCCCAGGTACAGTGGCATATGTTTCAGCATGTAATATGAATATCATTTCATGGGTTTTATTTTTTTCAAAAGATAAATGATCGCGATGCTCACGTTTACAAGCCAGCGTCATACTATAGTAGCCTAGTCTATTGGTTACCGTTTTACAGAATCTATTTGATACTTCAATTCAATGTTTGAGTGGTAGGTAATAACCATATCATCAATATTATAATATCAAGCTACCATAGATGAATCTACAAATTTGAAAAATCGATTTGCATTATAGCTTGAGGCAAGACAAATAAACAAATATCACAGACATGTTAGGTATCCTAAAATATGATTTTGTACGTCTTATGTATTTACTTGCAAGAATGTAGCCCCTCCTCCTTCAGCTCACGCCAACGAGCAAACGCTGGCCCAATGTTGATCCTCGTCCTGCCTTTAATCCGATCACTTTCTCGTTTCCTCTTTTTGCTTTCCTCCGACAAAACCTTTGCTTTCTTATTTTTCTGTGCTGCTTCGGCCATGACTATAACATCCGGCAAACAAACGATAGTTGGGCTTGCAGGTCCGAGGAAGTGGGGGTGGTGGTGGAAGTGACGTATATGCCGTAAAGCAGTCAAATTTTGTAGTTCTTTTTGTTCTCGGGTTACTACCCGAAACCCAAAGTTTAAAAGTACGATTAAAAACGATACAGACCCCGTCAGGTTATGGCAGACGTGTCATTCAACCGATTGTAAGTCGATGTATCATCACAAGAGTCTTGAAAATATATTATGAAGGTTGAAAAGTTACCTAGTGCTGCTTTAAAAAAGGAAGATGTGTTCAGAGTTTTGCCGATCGGATATGGCAAAAGTTTAATCTATCAACTAGCTCCGCTTTACCTTCTTCGTTGCTTTGGTTGGTTGTAGCGCTATATCCTATTGCGTGCAGAGGGAATTTGAAAGACAACCGTTTATTCTGCCCCTCGGATTGAGCCCAGCCAATGGTGTGTTCCCAGACCCAACATCTTGATGTGGGTCTGGCTTGTCAGGCTAGTCGGCTGCACATCCATGATGTTTACGCCCAATTCTGACCCTACCATCTGAATGTTGCAGCAGAAATCAAGACTCATCAGACCAGGCAACGTTTTTCCAATCTTCAATTGTTAAATTTTGGTGAGCCTGTGCAAATTTTAGCTACAGCCCATCTGTTTCAAAGTTTCATGTGTTGTGCGTTCAGAGATGCTCTTCTGTAGACATTGGTTGTAAGGAGTGGTTATTTGAGTTACTGTTGCCTTTCTATCAACTCAAACCAGTCTGGCCATTCTCCTCTGACCTCTGGCATTTTCCCCACAGAACTGCCACTCAATGGATATTTTCTCTTTTTTTTTGGATCATTCTCTGTAAACCCTATATGATTGTGTGTGAAAATCCCAGTAGATCAGCAGTTTCTGAAATTCTCAGACCCCTAACCCCTGACCCGCCCGGCACCAACCAACATGTAACATTCAAAGTAACTTAAATCACCTTTCTTCCCCATTTTGATGCTCAATTTGAACTTCAGCGGCTCGTCTTGACCATGGGTGCATCTCAATCAGCTCTCTAATCAGGGCACTGATCAGGGAGTATGCCATTTTAAAGACTGTCTCAATTGTAAAATCCAATACCAGTGCACTGAAATGTTCGCTCCCTAAAAAGTCTGACAATGCACCGTAACAACTAGGGAGCATTAAAAGCATCATAAGTTCTGAAGCGCTAAACATAAATCATGTGAGCCTCACTACACACAATGACACGCGATATATGTTTAAAAAAAAATACAAACCATTATTTAATTACATTTCAGCATAAACATACATCACTAGACAGGTAATAAACATAACATTTATAGTTAATTTACGGCTGAAGTTCAACAAGCAAAGTATTTATCATAATGTACTTTAAATAACATTAAAGAATAATGTCAGAAATATATCGTTCTGATGTTGTTTATAAATACCAGTAGTGATGTTGTATAATGAGGATGTGGTCATGTCACCTGTAAAAAAGAGTCATCAGTGTCACATTGTGTAGTGAGCCAGGGTCCTTGAATTTGTGTACACAATATACAGATTCACAACCTAGGGACGCTAGAGCTGATTGAGACACACCCCATGTCTACAAGCCTAAATGCATTGAGTTGCTGCCATGTGATTGGCAGATTAGATAGTTGCGTTAACAAGTTGAACAGGTGTAAATTGGCCAGTAAGTGTACACTCTAAAAAAAAAAGGTTCTATATGGCACCAAAAATGGTTCTTGGCTCGTAATCATAGAGGAACCTTTTTTAGTGCTATATAGCACTAAAAAAGGTTCCCCTATGATTACGAGCAAAGAACCATTTTTGGTGCCATATAGAACCTTTTTTTTTTAGAGTGTATATATGTGACCCTGGACCACAAAACCAGTCATAAGTTGCACGGGTATATTTGTGGCAATAGCCAACAAGTCAATAATTATCAGTCAAAATTATAGATTTGACTTTTCTGCAAAAAATCATTAGGATATTAAGTAAAGATCATGTTCCATGAAGATATTTTGTAAATTTCCTACCATAAATATATATAATAATGTATTATTAGTAGTAATCAGCATTGCTATGGACTTAATTTGGACAACTTTAAAGGCTTTTAAAAGACTTTAAAAGATTTTCTCAATAGATTTTTTGCACCCTCAGATTCCAGATTTTCAAATAGTTGTATCTAGGCCAAATATTGTCCTATCCTAACAAACAATACATCAATGGAAAGCTTATTTATTCAGCTTTCAGATGTAGATAAGATCTTTCAGATCTATAACTAATGACTTATGACCCTAATGACTGGTTTTGTGGTCCAGGGTCACATATATAAATACATTTTATTTATATTTCTAACATTTATTTACACGGATATTACTTGTTTTCGCTTACAGTGCATATTAAAATCATCCAGTAAAACCCATATGAATAATTATTGCACAATCCTAGGCACGTTGGCTGATGTGTTATGCTTGCCCAGATTTCAGCTCTGTTGCTCTGGGTGAGTCATTGTTAGCACATGCAGACGGGTGTACATTCACAAACAGCAGCAGGACTGTCACCTCTGTGAAGACAGGTCACTTGGGCTAAACTGCAGTGTGTTATGTGCTTTAGTAGCAACGAACGATAGCCTTTTTGTCCAAATATAACATCTCACATTCTCTCTTGTCTCACTTATCAGTTGTTTTTACTTTTCATTTCTTGCATTTAAACACACGTAGACCTAAAAGTGCTGACAAGCGCACACACCTCAAAGTCAAGCTGTGACGGCATGCTTAATAGCATTTGTGTGCTGGTGAAACGGCACATGGCTCAGAGGCTCAAACTGTCATGTGTGGCAGGAATAGGAATCCTAATAAAATTACATTAAATTTGAAAGAAAAGCACTGCAAGCATCAAATTATGTAACCACACTGTCCGTCTCCGCCTCTAGCACGTTGTCGTTATTGATTTGGCCCTGCCGCTGTTCAGATGATGATCTGTTGCCCTGAGCTCCACTTATGTCAAACAGATGTGCTTGAATGTATGTCATGATCTGTCTGACCTCTTCACCTGCTGGACAGTGTGCCATGAGTTCATTGTCAGTTCCTCATTTACCCATTTATCTTTTCTGGCACTGTGTGTAATAAAGTTGCCATTCAGGACATTACATTTAAAAAAAATATTATTGTCTATCCCATTTAAGCTTAAAGGGATAATTCACCCAAAAACGAAATTCTATCATTAATCACCCTCATGTCATTCCAAACCAGTAAGACCTTATTGAGATATTTTTGATGAAATCCGACAGCTCTCTGACCCCTCCGTAGACAACAATTTAATTAACATTTTCAAGGTCCAGAAAGGTAGGAAAAACATTGTTAAAGTAGTCCATGTGACTCCAGTGGTTCAACCTTAATTTAATGAAGCGATGAGAATACTTTTTGTGTGCAAAAACAAACAAAAATAATGTCTTATGGGTTTGGAATGACATGAGGGTGAGTAATTAATGACAGTATTTTCATTTTTGGGTGAACTAACACTTTAAGGATGTGCGCTGGTGTTGGTTCAGCTGTAAGGTTTTCCCATTATCAGTGGAGTGGAAGTTCTCTCATTTTACTAAATTATGAATTTTAAGTTGATGTTTTATTTTCATGCTTTGAGGAACTATATTTAGAATTTTAAAGCAATAGTTCACCCGGAAATGAACATTTTATAATAATTTACTCCTCCATATTTTTCTAAACCTGTATGAACAAAACATTTATTTTGAAGAATATTCTATGCACTCATTTCTGTAATGAAAGTGAATGGGGACTGAATCTGTCTTACTCCAAAATGACAAAAAAATGCACCTTAAAAGATGACCTGGTAATGTTCCCCCTTCCAAAAGCTCTAAAAATGCATGTCAAAAGTAATATAGACTGCAAAAATGGCACATTAGAACTATTAATTGTCAGATACCATGGGCTTGTGCATGTGACAAAACCAAATTGTTGTCAAATTTAATTTGAGCAGAATCATTCCAGTGAATAACAACAGATTTAGTCTGTTCTTCACGCAGAGCTGTCATATTGCTTCAGAAGTTGAACGCTTTTTTTTCACAACGCTTATATGGTGCTTTTTTTGTCATTTTGAAGCTTGAACTAATCTTTTTCCTTTCACTTTTATTATAGAGCAGTCAATATCCTGCATGTTCCTCTATATAATGAAAGTGAAAGATTCATATTTATACAGTAATCAATTATTTTTGTTCCACTGAATATGGTTTTAGAACAATGTGAATACAAGAATTTTCATAATTTCAGTGTGACATTGGTTTTCTTAACAACAACAACCACAAAAAAGAAATATTCTGTGTGCATAAATATTCAATCCATGCAGGGACTCTTTGCACAGCAGAAAAACAATTGTCTTAACAAGGACACAGCTGCCTAACAATTGGCCTGAAACTATAATTTATTAAAATAAATGGATTATTATTCAGGTTGTGAATCTAAAAGACAGCTGAGAATATTAACTTGAGCATTCCAGAAATTTGAAGACTGGGGAGGAAATACATTTTTATTGTCAGGAAAGTTTGTTCTGTTGCCAAATGCTGAGATCATTTCAAGAATCAGCGATGCAAACTGCTCACTTTTCTGCGAAATTTGCTGTTTTATGTCACTAATGTAATCTCATGATAGGAACCCCAAAAATATAAAGCTCCTGACATAACCCTTTTAGGGTCTATATAGAACCTTTTCTTTTGAGAGTGTATGACCACACATTTTGTTAATGTTGGAATTCAGAGTCTTTATATTTTTTAAGGCATATGTGTGGCTTAAACCATAAGAAAAATGCACACCAGACACAGATTCTAAGGAAAACAAAGCAATGTCTGACAAAACCTGACCTTCAATACCATCTCACAGTCTGAAAGTGGTACATGGAGTATGGCATGGTTTCTCACAGCTGTTAAATAATTACTGCTACCAGTGTATTCATTGTCCATATAACTTATAACTGGAACAGATTTATTATTGCAGAGCTCATATCACAATGTTATTGCCTGTTGCACTATAGCACAAACCCAAAACTAATGTGTGTGTTGGGGAGATTTACTGTCTGGGCTTCATGTGTTGGTTTTATAATGATACAGCTCCATATTGGAGCAAATGATTTAAGAGGATTTATCTAGATACCACTGAGACCTTTGCTGGACGGAGACGTGTGTGTGTCTCTGTGTGTGTGTGTGTAATGATGAAGTCACTGATGTGTTGACAGCTTAAATTGTTGAGAGTGCAAAGCAGCACAATATCTCTTGCTTTCAAGCACAGCTCGAACGGCAAAGTATGAATGAAGATCACGGTGGGAAAATATGTGAGGTTGTAAATGTGAAATGTGTGCTGAGAGCCAAATCCACAAGCAGACAGGTTGTCTTAATTTACACCACCAAGGTTCTACTCCTAGAAGAAACGGTTCTATAGACCTAGCCGCCTATATAACCTTAAACAATTCTGTCAGGCGCTTTATAGAGCATTTTAGGAGTTCCCATCATGGGATCCTTATATGAATTTAGTTTTATTAAAACAATTTGAAATGACCCATTAAGCATGAAAGTATTACGCAATCATTTAAGGCATTTCTCCTTATAGAGAACCTTTTTTTTTTTTTTTTAGCAAAAAGGTTTCTTTAAAATGTAATCATATATATATATATATATATATATATATATATATATATATATATATATATATATATATATATATATATATATATATATATATATATATATATATATATATATATATTGGGATCATATATATCTATATCTATATCTATATCTATATCTATATCTATATCTATATATATATATATATATATATATATATATATAGATATAGATATATATGATCCCAATTTAACCAAAATTCTATATTGATCCCAATTGAACCTTTTTTTTAAGAATGCTAAGAAAGTGATTACAATCTTTTCTCTCTGAAAAGAATGAATTGTTGGAGATAAGGCTTTTTATAGTAAGAAGTTTATAGTAATTTTTTTTTTATATTTTTTTTATAAATGCCATTTAATGAGACATTTAAAAATGTACATTAAATTAACAAATGCATTTGAATGAACTTTCATTAATTTGATTACATAAAATACATTTTCCTTAACCGTAACAGAAACATTTGGAACATGCAATATTTACTGAACCAGAAAAATGTGGGTATTCATTTGTTTTAACCATAAAACCATAATTTATATTTTGGGTTAATTTAGAATATTCACAATTTTGTGTTATGTATTAAATACAAGTTAATTTTAAGTTCAACTGGAAATAAGCTTAAAGTAAAAAAAAAAAAAGATGTGGTGCTTTCAGCACATCTGTCTTGTTCTTCTTCCACAGATATATGGCCATCATTCATCCCCTGAAGCAGAGGATGTCTGCAACACAGACGAAGGTGGTCATCGGGGTCATCTGGGTTCTGGCTCTTCTGCTGGCCTTCCCCCAGTATTACTACTCTGACACGGACCAGCTGCCGGGCAGGGTGGTCTGCTACATCGACTGGCCTGAGTACACTCTCATGGACTTCAAAAAGATGTAAGCATCTCACTTTTAACTAATCAACATGCTTATCGCCCATGCTGCCTTTTGCTGATATTGGAAAATATTTAGGTTTAATATTTGCTTCAGAGATTTATGGCTGTAGGTGCAGAGAATTTATTTTCCAGATCGAATTTCACCAACGTTTCTGGATATTGCTGAAAATATTACCTTTATGACTCTCTAATTTGGAGTAATCAAAAATCAGTGCTGCTTTTCCCTTAAGTGTTTACTTATATAACAACAGAGAGGAGCTTTATTACAAAGAAAACATTAAACACAGGAAAGTCATGGTCCTAAGAGAAAGAAAAGGAAAACTTGCAAGACTATTAAAGCAAACATAATTGGAAATCTTGCCCAAGGGCAAAGACAATGACTTTACAAGAGCAGACGCTAATGATTATTACTCCTCCAAACTGTGGGGTATACGCTCAAAACGTTGGCTTGCATGCAGATTGACATTAATCTGAAGTGTTGAGGTCTAATATAAAGTGCTGTGAAAATGGTGCACAAAGCTGTCGTCCAGTAGGGTTCAGTCCAGCGAGTCCATTAGAAGCCGAAATCATTCTGCAAAGAGTTTTCATGGCCGTCACTTTGTTTTAAAATGCGGTGAGGACAGTTGTGGTGGTGGGGGAAGGGGGGGATGCACAGATGTGCCTGTTATGATGTCACAAATCCGCTTAACTCACAAAATACGATTATACACAAATAACTCTGCTAAACAGAGAACTGTTTTGATAAATAGTGCATGTGATGTACTGATCCAGATATCAGGTAGGCCTATCTATTGTGGAGTATTTGCTCATTTCCAAGTTAAAACTGAAAAGTAAATCGAAACATTAAGATTAGAAATGTGCAAAAGTCATTTAAACAGCTCTTGATAGATTATTGCAATCGAAACGTGATATATTAGTGTGAGTGTGTGTCTGAGAACTGTGTGCTGGAGAGAACATTGACGCTGCCACTTAGTTATAAACAACTACAATGAGCACTTAGCAAAACAATAACAAATTCCAGCATTGGATTATTACTCATTATAACACACTTGAACACACTAAAACTTAATAAAAACCTCTGCTCAACAATTCGAGATTCTTCTTCTTTATTAGATATCCGTGCTGTTATCTTTTCAGAGAAAGACACCATACAAAAGTGGCGTTACTGCCACTTATCACCTGCTTTAAAAGCCTAATTTCTCTTTCTCTCTCTCTCTTCTGTCTCTTTTAGTTTCTTTGTTGGATCTTTGTTACATTTCAATCACCCGTTTCTGCCTCTACCTCATATTCTGTTTTGTCCGACATTTATAACTTTCCGGTGTACTTGTTATATTCCTCCTACTCTGCCTTTACTGATGTGAGTGAGAACAAGGCAACATAGATGTTCCCTTAAGCACCCCACCATCTCTCTCTGTCTCTCTTACTCACTAAAACTCATTTCACATTTTACCCAAAATCCCCTCTTCCATTACCGTGCCTTTCACACCAGTTGAGATGTGATATAAGACCTTTTTGCTGGTGTTTCTACCAAGGGTATGGAAGCTAGCTAACACATACATTTTTCTACCGTACAACGTATTTCTCTATAATTCACACTTAACTGCAAGAAACTGCAAGATTAATGAATCACCCCCGATTTCACAGACAAGGCTTAAGCCCAGACTAAAATGCATGCTTGAGCGGTTTTCACTGAAAGCAACTTGTGTAGGCCTACTGACATACACTATATTGCCAAAAGTATTGGGACACCCCTTCAAATAATTGAATTCAGGTGTTCCAATCATTTCCATGGCTACAGGTGTATAAAATCAAGCACCTGGCATGTTTTACAAACATTTGTGAAAGATTGGGTCGCTCTCAGGAGCTCAGTGAATTGAAGCGTGGTACCGTGATAGGTTGCCAGCTGTGCAATAAGTCTATTCGTGAAATTTCCTCACTACTAAATATTCCACGGTCAACTGTTAGTGGTATTATAACAAAGTGGAAGCCATTGGGAACAACAGCAACTCAGCCACAAAGTGGTAGACCACGTAAAATCACAGAGGGAGCCCGCCAATGTTGAGGTGCACAGTGCGCAGAAGTCGCCAACTTTCTGCAGAGTCATTTACTACACACCTCCAAACTTTGTGTGGTCTTCAGATTAGCCCAAGAACAGTGCATAAAGAGCTTTATGGAGTGGGTTTCCATGGCCAAGCAGTTGCATCCAAGCCTTACATCACCAGGTGCAATGCAAAGCATCGGATGCAGTGGTGTAAAGCACGCCGCCACTGGACTCTAGAGCAGTGGAGACGTGTTCTCTGGAGTGACGAATCACGCTTCTCTTATGATAATCCAATGGACGAGTCTGGGTTTGGCGGTTGCCAGGAGAACGGTACTTGCCTGACTGCATTATGCCAAGTGTAAAGTTTGGTGGAGGGGGGATTATGGTATGGGGGTTGTTTTTCAGGGCTTGGGCTTGGCCCCTTAGTTCCAGTGAAAGGAATTCTTAATGCTTCAGCATACCAAGACAATTTCATGCTCCCAACTTTGTGGGAACAGTTTGGGGATGGCCCCTTCCTATTCCAACATGACTGCGCACCAGTGCCCAAAGCAAGGTCCATAAAGACATGGATGAGCGAGTTTGGTGTGGAGGAACTTAACTAGCCAGCCTGCACAGAGTCCTGACCTCAACCTGATAAAACACCTTTGGGATGAATTAGGCATCAATCAGACAGAACACATTTTTCAGGTTTGAAAACGTGAGGCGCACAGCACCTTTTTTGGTTGACGTTTTTTAATTTAGAAAATAGCAGTGCGCTGCGTTTTTTAAAAATGTTTCTAGGCAACCCCCGAAGTCTAATCAAGATAACTGTCGCCACAACGGAAGGCCGCACCTCTCCATTAATTCGATTGGACAATGGGGAAAAAATGAGATGACGTCGGACGGTTTTCTGCTCAGAGTGCTCCGGTCCCACTTTATATTTGGTGGCCTTAACTACTATGTACTTACATCAAAAAATAAGTACAATGTACTTATTGTGTTCATATTATATTGCAAAACACTTTTGCTGATATTGAGGTGGGATACGGGTAAAGTTAGGGACATGTGTGGTGGTATGGGAAAGGGTATAGTGTAAGGGAAGTGTCAACAGTGTAATTAAAAATGTAACTACAGTAATTAATTAAATGCAGGTAATTAAAAAATGTAAGTACAATGTAAAAACATGTATGTACATAAGTGCATTGTATCAAATGATTAATCAAAATGTTAGTACATATTAGTTAAGGCCACTTAATATAAAGTGGGTCCACGCTCCTTCAAAAACGCGTGGCGCAGCAGGTGGTTAAAACGCGAGGCGCCTGGGGCGCACAAACAGCGTTAGAGCGGCGATTGCGAATCGATCCAGGCCTTCTCACTAACATCAGTGCCTGACCTCACAAATGCACTTTTAGATAAATGGTCAAAAATTCCCATAAACACACTCCTAAACCTTGTGAAGCTTGTTGAAGCTGTTATAACTGCAAAGGGTGGGCTAACTCCATATTAAACCCTACGGTTTAAGAATATGCATGTAAAGGCAGACGTCCTAAAACGTTTCGCAATATAGAAATCTTAAAATATGTCACTGCCATTGTTTTGTCTCAAGATTCACACCAGTGATGTTTTTTTTCTGAGGTACGTTTATAAAAGCTACTTAAATGTCCTAATTGAACTAAGGCCTAATTCTAGTGATCGGCAATATATATCTGAAAGAAAAATAGTATGTTTAATACAGATAATTTTAATAACCTATATAATTCTATGTAATAATTCTAAAATAATTATTTCGGACAAAATGATTCATAAGCGCAAATTCATAAACAGAAAAAGTGCATAAAGATGTAATTCGTTTTGATTGGAATACATCACATCCAGTTGCACTGTTGCATACAGTCTAGCCACACAATTTCAAATATTTTAATGCACCCTTTAAGCTCACATTGGAACTGAAATATACAAACATCTCCCATATTATTCTCCATTGAAAATGAATAACTTCCTGTCTGTTGTCTGTCAGAAATGGTGAAAAAGCGGCTTACATGCTCATCCACCCTGAAATGGCAGCCGCCCTCATTATCCTTTTCATTCCATTCCTTTCCCGCAACTCTCCCCAAAAAGTCATGTGTTGTGAATAAGGGGCGAGTGTCTCGACAAAATCCAAACACAAGTGGTCACAGGAGACGCATATGAAATGCATGTTAATACCAGGTGGAAATCCTAATGCATCTCGACTGACCACTTGTGATCGGGTCACCGAAAACCCAGCTTAAAACCAGATGTAAATTTGGACTTGTTTACAGGAGTACATGATGTTGTAGATTTATTTTTCTTGCCTCATTGGCATTTTAATAATTTGTTACATTTATATAGCGCTTTTCTAGGCACTCAAAGCGCTTTACATATATAGAAGGGGGAATCTCCTCAACCACCACCAATGTGCAGCATCCACCTGGATGATGCGACGGCAGCCATATTGCGCCAGAACGCCCACCACACACCAGCTGATTGGTGGAGAGGAGACAGAGTGATGAAGCCAATTTGTATATATGGGGATGATTAGGAGGCCATGATGGAGAGGGGCCAATGGGCAAATTTGGCCAGGATGCCGGGGTTACACCCCTACTCTTTATCGAAGGACATCCTGGGATTTTTAATGACCACAGAGAGTCAGGACCTCGGTTTAACGTCTCATCCGAAAGACGGTGCTTGTTACAGTATAGTGTCCCAATCACTATACTGGGGTGTTAGGACCCACACAGACCACAGGGTGAGCACCCCCTGCTGGCCTCACTAACACCTCTACCAGCAGCTACCTGGTTTTCCCAGTTGGTCTCCCATCCAGGTACTAACCAGGCTCAGCCCTGCTTAGCTTCAGTGGGAAACCAGTCTTGGGCTGCAGGGTGATATGGCTGCTGGTAAGGTATTTTGTGAGGAAAAACATCACAAAATATTGTTCGATTTATGCATTAAACAAGAAAAAAATACCTTTTCTGGGAGGAAATAAGACTCAGTTGGGAAAGCCTGCCTCCTCAGTCTGACATCAGAGGTTGTCTTAACTAAACATTTTTCAAGAATTTATAGAAATGTAAGAACTTTTAATATATCCTTTGAAATACCCTTGGGCAGTTAAACTAAAAAAATATTCATAGTAAGGTCTAATTAGTGCACCCTCTTTAGAAAATGTTTCAGAGTAAGGCATTCTAAAAGAGATGGGGGTTTTAAGAATCTTCAGGTATTTTTAACTGAAAACTTCTAGCAGCATCATCATTCTCACAACCATGCATGAAGTAAAAACAGATGAGTTTGGATGCACTCAGCAGGAGAACAAACTGTCTTCAGCACTGTAAGCAGTGTGCCATTCAGCTTAAAGATTTGACTCATACTAATGCAGTCATCTTGTTTGTCTTAAATGAAATACTGTAGCTCATTTCTAAATTTTCTTCAGACCTCTACACAAATTTCACACACATAAATAAAAGCATACTATACATAGCTTGCATTTGCAATGATTGATTGCAAATATAAAATTCACTCAACGAAAATAAATCCCCTCATATTCTTTTGTAAATCCACATTTTAAGCATCATCCATTCAGCAGCTGATAGCATGCTTAACAATCACACCGTCCACGTCTGAATGGATGTAGCACTTGTTATTTTTATAATAAAGCCATAATGACTAGTACAGATGGGTTAAGTGCACCGAACCGAAACGAGACCTGTCTCGCTTTAACACAATAGATATGTCTGATTAGAAATTACATCAGGTCTGTTTTATAGCCTGGGTTTGAAGTGTTGCACAGCACATTGTCTCGCTCTTATTCATGGCTTTGCTGTGCTGTGCTGTGTGTTATAATAGACTGCAGACACATGCCAGAGTATAAATAGTCCACTGTGTTACAAAAGCTCACTTGCGACATACCTGACATGAGCTCACATGCTTATGTCCAAGTGCTGACAAATTATCTGTATGTTACTCAAATAACATTCACACACGTTTACATATACTTTTGCTCTCACATACACATGCAGACCACCCAGAGGAAATATTTTTTTGCTCAGAGAAAGACTTAATGGTTATGTTTCATTTAAAGACACCATGAAATGCAGGGACAACCTGTCATGAGATCATGTTGCATGAGGTCACAGCAGTAGCAAACCAAAACGATCCAACAAACCAATGATCCAAATAATTTCCATGGACATGATTAAGTCCTGTCCTACATTTTTTCTTGTTCGAGTTTCACTTGGATATACTAATAAAAGACTATCGCAACTTTCATGCCGACTTTAAAGGGATAGTCTACCCAAGAAATTCTGTCATCTTTTACTCACCCTCATGTTTGTCCAAACCTGTATGACTTTTCGTCTGAAGAGTAAAAAAAAAATCTTTTGAAGACAGCTGGGCTCCATACAACATTGGATCCCGTTGCAGGACTGCACGATTCATTGCAAATAAAAATGGAATTGTGAGAATCAAAATCGCAAAGGCTACTATGGGTCACTTGTGGCATGCATTTGGAAAGGCAACATGCACCAAACATCTTCTCAAACTTGTAAACGAGAAGCGCTTATAAACTGTTGTCAAGAAAAGAGAAGCTTTAAGCCTGGGCTGTCCCAGACGAAAGATTGGCATTGTGAAACAATCGTGGTGATTTCTGTGATTGTGGCTCCTAATTGGCGGTCTTATGTCGTATATTGAGAGAGTTTCAAAGACGGCCGTTGACTATGTTCAGTCATCAATGATTCAAATATTTTTGTGCAGAAAAAAATATACAGGTACTTACTGTTACGATCACCAATGAGAGTGCCCGTGATCACCACCAGAGGGCACTCCACCCTGGATTATTGTCACTTCATCTAATGGGCCCTATCTTGCACCCAGCGCAATTGACTTTGTACACCGACGCATGTGTCATTCCTATTTTGCACCCGCGCAAAGCGCGCTTTTCCCTCCACAGAAGCACGTCGCTAAACTAGTGAATGAACTTGCGCTCCCTGGGCGGTTCAGCGCAAAAAAGGAGGCGTGTTCCGGCGCAAACAATCCCTGGTGCTATTTTGCTGTTCCATTAAACAATTGCGCCACTGACCAGAAAAAACCTAGTCTAAAGTCAGTGGCGCGTTGCGCGTTGTTCATTATGCTATTTTAAGGGCGCATGCTTGACCATAATGTATAGCGTGCACAACGCGCATTCACTTTGCTCATGTAATCTACACAGATGCAACAGTTATTTTTGCAAATCATAAATTGTTACACTAAAAAATATTAACACATGAGATGACGGAAATCATTGTGGTGTGCCACGAAGATGTGAAAAAATAGGCATAAATCTAGCTTACAAATTATTCAGGCTAATTGTAGTCTAATAATTAAGGAGACCTGTTTGCCCAATAGTGGCAACTTCTGGCAAGACATATATGTATATAAGGACATCTAACAAATTGGTTTGTCCGTCAAGAAACAGGAAAAAAAATCGGTGAGGGTGGACGCAGCGATGTCCTCTGCTGGCGTCAGGTCCTGAGTAGAGGCAGATCCACCTCCCGTTACACGGCGTGCCCGATTGATGCTGGCAAGCTTGGACTTTCCCCGTCTTCTGATGTCATTGTAGCGCTTGCGGCACTGGTGCGACGTCCTGGGGATGCCAGCTGATGAAACAATTGTGGCTATTTCCTCCCACGCCTGTTTAACCGACGCTATTTTGGGTGGGTTTCTCCCATCCCCATACAACACAACTTCTCTGTCTTTCACTGCTCTTACAAGAACATCAGTCTCCTCGGCTGTGAACCGCTCCTGGCGTGCGCCTGGTAAATATGCCATAATAATAGCAATCCATAATGGAACTTGCGCACCTGCTTTTACAGGGAATGTTGGATGACGCTCTGATTGGTTTATTCACGTTACGCCCAAACCACACCTATGAATAATGAAGCTAATTCAGACCAACCCATTTTAGATTTGCGCCGGGCGCAAGAGCCATTTATCCCGCCGGGAAAATAGCAACAGCGCCGAGACCCGCCCACAAAGTTACTTGCGCTTCACGCTTTGACACTTGCGTTTCAGATCGTTAAAATAGGGCCCAAAGACTACATTTCCCACATCACTCACTACCCGGACTTCCTTCCTGATAACATCCACCTTCACCCCATTACCTTTTTAGCTCACACTTTATAAGACTGGTCATGTCTGTCATTCATTGCGAAGTCTTGTTTTATTCACACTGCATTTCTGAGCGTTTTCCCTGGTTTCTTGTCTCTTGATTTTGGATTTATTGCCTGTTCCGTGGATTACCCGTTTGCCTGTCTCTCCTGTCTTGTTTGCCTGATTGGACTGATTACCTGTTATGACCTCTTGCCTGTTTGTTGACTACGACTTGACTGCATTTGGATCCTCAACCTTTTGTCTCAGAGCAGTACGTTACACTTACTCTGTTACACATCTCGGGTCGTTAGCGACCCTATACAATTTTTACAAAAAATGAATGGGAAAACTATTAAATTATAATTTGATATTTTATAAACTATAAATTATAATTTTATATTTTTTCTTGTTGTATTCTTAATAATGAATTGATTGAGAAATACTAAGATGGTTGACGTTTACTTTAAAAATTGAAAGAGGTGGAGGGTAGTGAATGACATCCCGGGGGTTACTAAAGGCCCAATATGAATTTAAGCGCTAATAGTCATGTCAATCAGAATATTTTGGCCAAATGTGCAGCCCTACAAAATAAGCAGCAGACCTGGAGCATTGCATTGTAAACTGCATTTGAAATCTCTATTTTTATGAGAAACATTGCACAGAATAACTATACTTTTAAAGTCTCAATTTGATCTTGCTTCTGTCTAAGAGAAACAACCATGATTTCAAAGAGATCGAACCACATACTTTAACAGGAGACTTTGAGGTGGACCAGCATTGTACTGCCTATCATCAAATCATCATCTATAGATAACCAGCCAGACTTAATATTGCAAATTTTTACACATGCACACAGACTTACGAATATACCTAGTCCAGCTAAGGTAGCTAGATACCATGTTAACTTGCCCCCAAAATTGGATTCAGCATGACTACAAAAAAACGCAGAGATGTATGATGTTATTTCAGCACCCCACCACTGTTCTGACCCTTTCATCGTGTTCTCTGGTTCTGTTTGATATCGGTTCACAGATAACACATTCTCCACCCCTCAAGATTGACAGCTCACTAACAGCATGTGGCCAGTCTGTTACAGTTAGCCTGAAACTTAGATGTCTTTTTGGGCGACCCACAGGCTTTGCCACAGGCTTCATCTCTCTCTCCCCCCGTCTCTCCTTCTCAACTCTTGCGAGAAAAGGGGGAAATTGAGCTCTCCTCTGCCTGGATTCTGACAGGGTGCGCTCCGTGCAGCACTGATTTCAGCAAATTGCCATGAAACTCACATTTTATAGGAGAACACACAGTGCAGTTAGCCATAGGGTATTTTAATGATCCACAAATATGAACATATTACTGAGGTTTCTGAAGACAGAACAACATATAGCTGAAATAAATTCACATTTGGTGGCCATTCTAGAAATGTATAAAGGAGAGATCCGCAGAATTAATTAATTACATATGTCAATATGATTCTATGCTTTTGAAATGAGAAAAGAGATCAAAAATACCATTCCAAGGCTATTTGATTAAAAATACAGTAAAAACAGTAATGTTAAATATTATTAAATTGAAAAAAAAAACAGTTTTCTATTTTTACAAAATATAAAATGTAATTTATTCCTGTGATGATAAAGCTGAATTTTCAGCATCATTACTTCAGCCTTCAGTGTCACATGATCCTTCAGAAATCATTCTAATATGCTGATTTGCTGCTCAAATCATTGTCAATATTAGTTGTGCTACTAAATATTTTTGTGGAAATCAGGATACATTTTTTCAGGATTCTTCGATGAATAGAAAGTTAAAACAGCATTTATTTTAAATATATTTTTTAACACGTTTTTACTGTATTAAAAAATATACACTTCTTAAAAAAAAATCACACTGACCACTAACTTTTTATTGGTAATGTATTTGAAAATGTGTAGATTTAGCATTTGTTTTCTCCCTATAACATTAATAAAATGCCTGAAACAATTGTCCAGAACACAAATGACACCAAAATAAATGTTTTGAAATATCAATTTATTAATTTATATTTCATTACTCTCAAAATACTCTTATTAACCAATTTTATTATACTTATTGATTGTTTAACATTATTTTTATTAACTTTTTTTAAATAAACATAATACAAAAATAAATTAAAGCATTTAAAGAACTATTAAAATAGGTCAATTGAACAATTTCTATATAAAGAAAATAAAGTGATTTCAAAGAATCTACAAAAAATTCACCACCCCATTTACGTCATTGGACACATAATTTTTTGTTACTAAGTAATTTGGGCAATTGCATAATTGGTCAAGCATTTGTTGGTAGCGATATGATGTAAAGCAATGCTAAATAAGGTATAATCACCCTGTCTGACACATGTAAACCATATCAGATCTTCCAGTCTCTCTCGTTTCCTGTTTTTCCGGTATTTGACGATTTCGACATGTCCAAATCCTGAAAGAACATTTTCAAAGATTGTTTTTGCAAATGTTCCCCTCAAGCTGAGAGATCCAGTGCCGTTTTAGTGGAGACACTAGAAGACATGCAGAGGTGAGAATGAGAAAATACAGCCTTTATTTGTTTTATAATTAGGTTTCCATCTAGACTCATTGCATACTTTTACAGAATCCTGGGCCTGATTTAAATTAAATAATTGCCCATTTCTCCCTTCACTGCAAATGTCCTCCACTATTAGCTGAGGCTGAGACTGTATTTGTACATTTGTACCTAGCATTCTACTCTGGGCATTACTACGTTAGTTCTGTTCAAAAAGCAAATTTTCCTTTAGTATGGTTCATAACCACAGACATATCGTTATGTTCTTTATGATCCATTTCCCTATACATTTGGTACTGGAGTTTGTATTTTAAATATTATGAATACAATGGTCACTCATAAAAACAGACACAGCAAATCTGAAAGGTGGAAACCAATTCGAAACTGTGATACTGAGACTTTGTTTTTAACTGGCAGCCTTTTTTTCCAACACAGTTCTGTCAGACTCTTTGTCATTGCGTAAGTAAAAATTATTGGCTTTGACGCTGAAAGGAATCATTCTTGCTGGCATATTGCTATATCTCTTCATTACATGTTGACTGTGAATAGTCTGGTTGTTCAGACATATGGCATTCTAATTTACTCAATAAGTTAAGACTGCAATTCACCACTAAACTATTATAATATTTCATACAGTAACTTCTCAATATTGTTGATTACATTTCCACAGCCACAGATGAAAAATCACTTTCTCTTTGGAATTTTACCCTGCTATAGTCTGAATTTAGCGGGATGAATGAAGGTGCGTACGTGGCATCAGAATGAGTGTTTGAGTCAGGTGGGGCAAGATGGGCCGGCTTTGGTGTCACTATTTGACCCAACCTGCGCTAACCTTACAAAAATAAGTATACTTCAAGTTCATTTTATTAATCATAAGTAAAAGTTCAAGTTTATTTTTAATACATATACAGTATCAGTATAATTTATATACTAATATCAATGTAAAATTAAATTGGCCCACTTTTAGTGTATAAAAAGTATACTTAAGTATACTTTAAGTGTAAAAGTAAACTTTGAGTACACAACTAGTACGCTACTAAGTTTCTCATTTGAACTGCAACTATATACAAGTGAACCTTAGTTTACTTCTCTGGTAGTTTACTAGTCAAATACTTATTGCACATTTTTTAGTTTATGAAAGTACATTTGTACTCAGTAAAAGTTTAGTAGTTTTATACTGCAAACTTGTTAGTTTTCTTTAAGTGAATATAAAATCATACTTAAATTTTACCATTTATATATTATTTTTGCACTTTAGGTATAGGCAAGGCAAGGCAAGGCAAGTTTATTTATATAGCACATTTCATACACAATGGTAATGGACAATTCAAAGTGCTTTACATAGAATAATCACAACATATGCATAAGAAATATTAATATAATTTCGGTTCGTGAGACATACTATCAGCCCAGCTTCCTAGTGACCTCCTGCCCTTCAATAGGGAGGAGTTTTTACAACACCTTCTGCCTCTGATGGCTTCCAGTGTCTCTCCAACCCCTTAATGGAGTGGAGTTATCACCCACCGTCTGCCTCTGAAGGCTTTCGGCAATACACCAGCCTGCATCCAAGGACCAGGGGCCCGTTTCAATAAGGAGGTTCAACCAACTCTGAGTTTAAACCTGAACTCTGAGTTGACCTACTCTGAGATGGGAAACTGTTGAGTTTTGGGTTTCAGAACAGCTGAATTGAGGTAGTTCAATCAACTCTGAGTAGACTGACTCTGAGTTAAGCACATGCACTCCAACTATGAAAAGCCACGATCAATGGAGCTCCGAAATTACGATTCACCATGGCAACAGCACCCAACAAAAAGACGTTTGCATACTTCCGGGTCAATATGTAAGTTTAATTCTTAATTATTTTAATTAAGTTTAATTTTCGTGGTATCCAAAAGGCAAAAAAAGAATGTGGCAGCAGCTAAAAATGAAAAATAAAAACATAATTCAATCAGGTAAAGCTTTAAGCATAAAATGTTCATGGGTGTAGGTTTAATGACTTTACAAACATTTGACATATTAAATAAATACCATTCAGTGTCCAATGTGCAGCAGCTTTTCCCACATAGACCCTTTTCACAGACTGTGATGACATGTTTTAATGGTCATCAATTTCCTAAATCCTGCAACGTTTTTTGTATATATATATTTTTAATGTATGTACATTTATAACACTAATACTTTGTATTATATTACTTTTGCATCAAATTACAAAAAACAAGTTACCGCTGCTGTGAGGGTGTTTCTAATAAAGCGTCTATGGGAGTGATGGTGAAAAATAATATCTTTCTCTCTTTTCACTTCTGTTATACAATCTCACTCTATTTTTTCCCTCTTTTTGAAAGTTGTGAAATCACTATTGTGGAGTTTTTCTTTTGCTATTTTTGCAAATGGGGACAAAAAATATATATTTAATGTATTCTCTCATTCACCAATATAAAAGTTAACCCAACTATGACGACTTCAGCTTCGGAAACCCGGAAATGTGAAAAGGGTCTATGCTCTTTTCACATAATGAAATGTTCTCTAATCCCACCTGTTACATTTATTAACTAGGGTAATGACATTAACATTTGACTTCTACTCAGGCCAGCCAAACACCAGCACCACTGACAGATGAAGAGGAGATGGAGGAAGAATATTAACATCCAACAGGAAAAAGAATTAAGTATTTGTAGGAAATAAAGATGACCATAAAAATTGTAAATAAATGTATTTAACAGTTGTGGAGGTGGTTATGGCATATATCTTGGACTACCATCTGGCATTCTTCCATTCCATACAGTAATCCGTTTTCAGAAAGTGTGATGATGGGAATATGAGTGTCATCAATGCATCCAACCACTGGAAATCCTAAAGGAAATTCTAATTATTAGGTCACTTCTAGGTTCATCAAGTGAACCTCAGGATCCTGTATACAAGGACATGCCATTTTTGTCACTTTGACAGTGTCCTCATGATGAAAATATGAGCAATGAATGAATGTTCCTGCACTGCAAAAAAGGCTTTTCTTACTATTTATTTTTGTCAAGTGGCAGATCATTTAATGTGTTTTAAGTAAACTTTGCTTAGATTTAGATTAAATTTATAATTTTTTGATATTTGTACTTGAAATATGACCAACATACTCAGTAAGAAAAGAATTTGTGCAGTTTGAATGAATGAATTAAGTATTTAAACACTGCTGGCGCTTTAAAAAGGGGAGGAGACTGAAAGAAACTCTGGGTTTACCAAAGAAAACCTGCTCCTGACCAGGGGTGCGTTTCCCGTACAACGACGTAACTCACTGCTTAACTACCATAGTACGATGCATCGTTGAAGAAATCAACTAGCTAGTCACGACTGTTTCCCGAAACCGTATTGTCGCAAATCTGTCGTTCAACCACGTTGGTTAATGATGTCACGCAGGTTGTGGAATAATAAATGCTTTTAATTAATTATTTTGAGATCGAATTCATGCTAGATTTTTTGCTACACATTATGGATATGGCACCTGAGGAATAATTCAAATTTTTCTCAGTTATTTTGCTTTATTTCCAGATTCAAATAGGCTCTTTTTTACGTACTAGAGCACGTCCGCACAGGCGCACTCTTCAAAAACGGTGCTTTAAATCTCTTTAAAACAAACTAAAAGACATTAATGACATTTGTATGTATTCTAAATAAAAGATATAGGTTGTACTGAATGTCAGCTTGCTTATTTTGCTCGAGATAAGGATTTATTAAGCCCACATGTCATGCAAACAAGAAACTATGCTTCTAACCACAGGTCGAGAGCTGTCGTTGCAACCACACAAGTTTGCGATGCTGTTTGCGAACGTTCGTTCGAACGACGGGTTCGGGAAACACTGACTGGTTGAACTATGTTGATAACGACGGAACTTGCGACCATAGTTGGCTAACGATGCTTTTGGGAAACGCACTCCAGGTTAGGTTCACAGAGTAAGTTACCCTGGTAACTGACTCTGAGTATAAGTTACCTCTCTTTTAGAAACGGGCTTGACTTACCCTGCTTTCTCGGGTTTGACATACCTCCCATTCAGAAACAGAAAACCCAGAGTTTCCCTTATTTCAGGGTTAACATACTCAGAGTTTTCACTTAACCTCCTTTCTGAAACGGGCCCCTGGTGTTTCGAGTGTGTACGTAAACTCACCATCTCACTTCCCAATTTTCTCAACTGTTCCGACCAGACAGCCATAACCAAAAGTATAAAATCTTAACCAAAAAATAAAAACAAGCATAAATAAAGCAGTTGTAAAGAAAATTAAAAAGAATAAAATGATGATATATATTTAAATCAACCAACAGATGCTAACAGATTCTATAAGAAATAGAAATATCATGTATCAGAAATAAAAAATAACTTTCGGTTATTTTTTCGGTTACTTTTGGTTCGTGAGACACACTAGTAGCAGCCCGGCTTCTTAATGACCTCCTGCCCTTTAATATGGAGGAGTTTTTCCGACACCGTCTGCCTCTGATGGCTTCCAGTGTCCCTCCGACCCTTCAATGGAGTGGAGTTATCACCAACCCTATGCCTCTGATGGCTTTCGGCAATATACCAGCCTGCATCCTTCGGAGGGAACAAGGACTTGGTGTTCCACGCTCACGTCTGAGTATGTACGTAAACTCACCGTCTCACTTCCCAATTCTCTCAACTCTCCCAACAAGACACAGCACTAGCAGTGGCACAGTGCTCATTCAGTAAATGTCCAGCTAAACAGATGTGTTTTTAGTCTAGATTTGAATGTGACTACTGTTGGATCACATCTGATCTTGAAGATGGTTCCAGCTGCGGCTGGCATAATAGCTAAAAGCAAACTCCTATTTCTAGGTATTTCTAACTGACTTGATCCTGATGATCTGAGTGACCTGATGAGGTTTATATTGAGTGAGCATATCAGCAATGTATTGAGGTCCTAGGCCATTGAGTGATTTGTAAACAAGTAACAGTACTTTAAAATCAATTCTAAACCGTAAGCCAGTGTAAAGACCTAAGGAATGGAGTGATATGGTCATATTTTCTGGTTCTGCTCATAATTCTAGCAGCAGCGTTCTGTATGAGCTGCAGTTGTCTAATGGTCTTTTTGGGAAGGCCGGTGAGGAGTCAATTACAATAGTCCACCCTACTGGTGATGAAAGCATGAACGATTTTCTCTTATATCTTGTCTGGAGAAAAAGCATACATTTTTTTGTGATATTTTTGAGATGATAGTAAGCTGATTTATTTATTGCTTTTACATGACTACTGAGACTCAGGTCTGACTGAAAAAATCACACCAAGATTCCTGACTTGATTTTTTGTTTTCAGACCTCTAGCCTCAAGGTATGTGTTCACCTTGAGAATTTCATCTTTCTTTCCAAATGCAATGAGTTCAGTTTTGTCTTTGTTTAACTGAAGAAAGTTTTGGCACATCCAACTGTTAACTTCATCAATGCATTTGCACAGGGAGTCAATGGAGCTGTAGTCATTAGACGATAGGGCTACGTAGATCTGGGTGTCGTCTGCATAGCTGTGGTAAGCTATTTGGCTATTTTTCATTATTTGGCTCAGTGGCATCATATACAGGTTGAATAGGAGTGGTGCAATAATTGACGCTTGTGGGACTCCGCATACTACTATACTACATAGTATACTACTATGTTTCCATTTAGGACTTAATTTTTCATACTTGAAACATACCTTTAACTGTACTTTAACTCTTTCCATTTAAAAAAAAAAATATTCTAGCTTTTAAAGGGGGGGGGGGGGGGGCTAGTTTCAGCCAATATCATGTTAATCTTGAGTAGGCCTAGTATTGCATCCTTCATATCTCAAAAAAGTCTTTAGTTTTATTAGATTTATAGGAAACAGATCAGATAAGCTGTACTGACTCTTTACAAAAAAAGCAGAGCTCCGGAAGGTGGCGCTAAAGAATCACATTTGTACACGTACACACACACAAGACGCCATTGCATCATAATCTCTATTTGTTCCAGTTAAATCACAAAATAAAATGAACACAAATGTGTCCCTGCTCTTGATATAGAATCACAGATGAACACCTTTGGTTTTCATGAGAAAAAAAACTATACGATGGTGGATTCGAACCCAGAACCGAACCTCAGACACACTCGCCGGACAAAAGCCATACCACTGGACATATACCACAAGCATTTCATGCGAATCTATGTAAAGAATCTCGGGACTGACAATTTTGTTTTAAAGTTTAGGATTATAGTTAGGAGATGTAATGTTAAGGATGAAACTATAACGTTAAGCATGACTTCTCATGACTTCCCCCACTCACCCACTTTTAAAACAAAGTTACGCCACTGCATCGCATTATGGATAACTTTTGATTCACTATACGTTGGTGTTGTTTACATTGTTTGCACTTATGCGCCGATTGCCAACGAAACAGACATTTGATGCAGTTTCACTTACTGCCTGCAGCGATCTGCAAATCCAACGGGCCTTGCTTATAAAACATTTGTCACCAAAAATGCCAGGAACACACTTGAAAAACAACACTGCATGAGTTCTTTGGGAAGTTGATCAAGGTTACAACCAAAAACACACTTCTTTGGTGACATTGTTAAAAAAAAATCCTTCTCGACTTGCTACCCGGACGATGGGCTTGCTCTCACTTCTGCTCTGGTTGCTGTGTGCGTGCGCTTTTCCGGGAGAATTGTCCATACAAGGATTTTGCGCCGTTTATGACTTCATACAGGGCCACACTCGAAAAAAACGTTCTGAAACTTGTGAGAAACCGGAAGGAGTATTTTGGCACATAAATACTCCCTCTTTTTTTTTACTTTGGCCAGTTTAGCATGCGAATCCAACTCTTTAACAGTGTAAATAAGTCAAAATGCATGAAATAGCACCCCCCCCCCCCCCCCCCCTCTCTCTTAATCAACAGTTGAATGTGGGTAAGTTTCATAAAAGTTTCAACAACAAAAAACCAAGAGTTTAAATAAAAAGCTTTTTTTGTCAAAGACTATGTGTGGATCGGATTCAGAACGATGGAGTAGATCGAGTCCATCAATCCCCCTAAAGCTTCAGTCATTTCCTCTTCATGGCTTAAACATTTCATTCAGTAACATCAGGCAGTTTTGATTTATATGCTGTTGAATGTTTGATGACCGTTTTATTTTTCATGTGCATAAGCAATGCTTCTATCAATTGTTTCTGCTTCTTCACCTGTGTTTTGATCCAGAGATTTGGTACTTTTTCAGAATATGCGTAATAGCGCCTCCTACTGTCTAACAGTGAAAACATGGATAGCCAGAAAATTCTTTCAGTGGTGGGAAAAGAGTAAAGTAGAATTTAAATAAATTCCTACACTACCAGTGGACTAGCCTACAAAATAAAATAATTTACTCAGAATTAGTCATATATTTTTTCTTTATAAATCAATATTTTCAAACAATGTAACCTTATAAGACTGTCTGTAAAACTATGTGAAAAAAGTATTTAATAGAATAATAAATTATTCAATCAAAAGGGTAAACACAACTTCAAGCCAATAGCCTACTTTGAATACTTAATTATGATTTTAAGTAGATCTCGGTCAAAAGATTGAGTACAAGTATAGGCCAAATATACTAAGACGTTTCTGTCAGTATAAGCTAAGTAGAATATCCAAGCCTATATACAGTATATAATATATATATCCAAGCCTTTCGTTGTTTAGAGAAAAAAAAATCTCTATATAGCTACATGTGTGTTCCACAGAATAATGATTGTCATGCAGGTTTGAAATGAGATGAGAATGTGTAAATACAGACAGAATTTCATTTTTGAGTGACCTATCCCCTTAAATTATGAGATTTCAGAACCGAAAGGCAACAATAAAAAAAAAAAAATTGTTCACTCTTTACAGTCTATTCAACAATTATGCTTAGAGATTCAACACTGCTTTCTTATTCCCTAATGTGGACTCTCACTTTATCCTCATTAAAAAAGTTTTACATACGGTATTTCTCAGTTCAGGGGCAAAAAGGCACTATTAGTCTAGCTGAAACTGGAAAGAGAAATGTTACCCTATCCTAATGAACTGATTAGCAGATGCTTCTCTCTCTCTCTGTCTATCACTGTCTCAGTCTCTCTCGTTCACTCTATTTTCTCATCTACGCTTTTACTCCTGTTTTCCTGATTGCACTAAACTGCTAGTGAAATGATGAACGAGACATTAGCTGTGGTCAATATAAGGTGCCTGGACAGCCTTGTTTTACTCATCAGAGATCCTTTGTGTCGTACGTATAACTTCAGGCATGGAAAAGCTGTTAGTAGAGGAAGGGAGCGGATGAATGGAGCCAAGTACAATTCTCCTGATGACAGCATTCCACTAAGGAATATATGAAACAATGGAAGTATAATTAATCATGGCCTAATTTTTTCAGCTCCCTCATGGAGAGAATCACTGGAAGCAACAATATTACAGCGACATCTGTGTTGTCTTGAGATTGGCAGGTGGCATTCATGATATGAGTATTTCTCAGGCTGGCCCTTAGGTGTTTAGTGTTTACTGTCTGCTCGTAGAGAACATCAGGAACATTTTAGAAAGAAATTATAGCAGTTCAACAACATATTTCAAGCTGTGTTTGAAATTGTACATTTTTAGGTCGTTTGTCAGTTCCAGCATTTTTTCTTTTTTTTTTGTGCTATTGAGTAATTGGTTGTTTAGTTGTCCTAAAAAGGGATAGTTCAACAGAATTAGATAAACCTGATTTAATCTAGATTTAAGATTAATCCTTGTAGGTGCAACCCATGAGGTCCAGTGTTATTGGACTCCATTCTACTTGCATTCTGCAGAAGATAAAAAGCCAAACAGGTTTGGAATGATATGAGGGAGAGAAAATGACATTTTTCATATTTGGATGACCTATTCCTTTACTAACCTACCTACTAACTAACAGACAAAATCGGGTTTATTAATGAATATTAAAACCTATGTGCAAATGTAAAACTGGCGTCATATCTCTGCAAGAACTGCACAAGGTCATACTTAAAAATGCATATGCACAGAACATCAATTTATGAATAATACAATGGTTTGGCTCTTAAATATCACATAACATGCAATTAATATTAATGAGACAAATTAGTGACACCACAACCAGCCCCAACACTCATTCTGACGCAACAAACTTTCATTCATTCAAATTCCTTCAAACTAGAAAAGTGATTTTTCATCTGTGCACGTGGAAACATTTTAAGCAGTTCCTTTAAGAAAGGAAACACTGTATTGCTATTTGGCCATGGTTTTGCAAGTCATCATTATGATTTAAACGTGTGGTGCATTTTATTACAGTAGACTGTAAACTGAAGGAAAACAGGATGCAATTTGATTACTGTGTTTCCCTTAATATACGCATTAAGCAATCTATTTCACTTTGTAATTGCTGTTGAGGATTAATGTGGATTAATCTTTGACATTACATGTCTGACATTCTGCATTTGATTCATGATCTTGTTTTTTTTTTTTTTGCCAGACCCAGAGCATTAGGGGTAAGGAATGACCTGTGCCTAGATTTTTCAGACAGGCAAAATGACTCAAGTTTGACAAGAGATCTGGCAAAGCAAAAATTTTTTGAGAGTGGCAAAACATTTTTGAATTATTTGACATTTTATTAATTACTATCTGCTGTGGGAGGAATTCACCGAGAATGAATTGCACCTGCTGACAGAATCATTTATTTGCATATGCTGTTTGCATTTAGTACCTAGTTTACCAAAAGTATGATTACATTTACATTTATGCATTTGTCAGATGATTTTACTAATTTAAATAAATAATTTTACAGAGCCTCGCACGTGAAATTTGAAAGAAAAAAGATAGACATTAATTTGTGACCATGTTTTATTAATGTGTTCCCTCATTTTTCTTTAGTTTTAATTTAGTTAAATCATGGAATACATTCCTAATTCATCGCCGTGATATTAGCTTTTTCCCCCCACATTTTTCGCTTTTGGTTATGCATTTTTAATAATAATAAAAAAATATATATATATAAAAAATGGGAGGTCAAAATCAACCCAGCAAATAAAATGAATATAATGGATAAAATAATTAATGTAAAGTGGATAAAATTGTTAAAAAATTAAATATATGCACAGGGGGCAGCACAAAACCATGGTTGGTTAAATTGGATTTCATGCTGAAATTGGAGCAAAATTAATTATTACATCTAGAAATGTTTGAGTTATATTAATATATAAATTCTATCTATCTATCTATCTATCTATCTATCTATCTATCTATCTATCTATCTATCTATCTATCTATCTATCTATCTGTCTGTCTGTCTGTCTGTCTGTCTGTCTGTCTGTCTGTCTGTCTGTCTGTCTGTCTGTCTGTCTGTCTGTCTGTCTGTCTGTCTGTCTGTCTGTCTGTCTATCTATCTATCTATCTATCTATCTATCTATCTATCTATCTATCTATCTATCTATCTATCTATCTATTTCTTTGAAGGTACTTTGTGTGTGTAGCAGCGCTGATTTACTTCCTCCCTCTCCTGGTGATGGGCTGTGCTTACCTGGTGGTGGGTTTGACTCTGTGGGCCAGTGAGATCCCAGGAGATTCGTCTGACCGTTACCAAGAGCAGCTGAATGCCAAACGCAAGGTCTTTATCACATCATCCTCTTCCTCCTCCTTTTTTCATCATCCTTTAAGCCTATGACACTTGCATACACACACAATCCAGGTCAGACACTGAACTCTGAGTTAATAGATCAGACAGAGTTCAGACACAAGAAGAGAAGGGTCAGACAGGGCCGCATGAAATAATCACTATGAAACTCACCTGCAGTGAGACGGTCCGTCTGCTTCTTTCATCTGTATTCTGGGTGTGTATGTATGTTTGCCCCATTCTCCACACTTGAAGATATACCGTTTCACCATGAACATTTTCCTCTTCTTCCTTACACAAAATATCTTACAGTTTTTCTCCATTGGTTTGGCTCATTTCTTGAAACAGAAATTACATTCTCAAAATTGTAAGATCATTTGGCAAAACAGTCTTACAGTTCAGCACAACACTAGAGCTCACTTGCAAAAGCTAATATCTCTCCCAAAACTGTTCACTCATGCTTCAGAACTAAATTCTGTTCCCATATAAATGGTCAGTGCCACCAAAATGGCAAAGATCCTTCTCAATTGATTTGGCTCATTTCTTGAAACAGACCGGACGTTCTCAACACTCTTGGTGCTTTTGCCAAAATAACGTGGATGGTTCGACACAACACCATGGTTCACCTGCAAAAGCTCATACCTCTCCCAAAACAGTTCACTCATGTGTCAAAACTAAATTTCCATCTCATTTAAACAGTCAGTGCCCCCAAAATGCTTCGTCCCTTTGGCATTGTGTAAGCACTGCAAGTCAAAATGTTTAGATGTTTTGTCACCATGACAGAGGACCATTGAAATATCCTTCATGTCCACCTTTCAGTCTTAGCCCAGTCCTTCATTTTTGTCTAGCTAACAGAATACAATTGTGTATAAAACTGAAAAAAAAGAAATAGGATTTTAGGGTAAGAGTAGCCTCCAAGGTTTGACATCACACATTGCACTCATACTGCCAAGGAAATTGTAACCATTATTATTCACACACATAAAGTAACTTCCATACATCAGTAAAAAGAAAATGTATACAGCATAATATACTGTAATATAACACACAAACAAAAAAATACAATGAAAATTACCTCCCTCACCTTCCTGGCCGTCCACATGCTGCTGTTCTCAATCTTACTGTAAACACTTTCTAAACTTCACTTTCAAAATTTCTACTTTTCTAATGATATAATCTGGGTTCGATTTTTTTTTCAGAGATATTGTTTGAGTAAAGTATATGAATATATTGACCAAACAGTACACACAAGACCA
Organism: Gobio gobio; assembly: GCF_949357685.1. Taxonomy (NCBI): domain Eukaryota; kingdom Metazoa; phylum Chordata; class Actinopteri; order Cypriniformes; family Gobionidae; genus Gobio; species Gobio gobio. Next base: position 44,391,188 of record NC_137100.1, on the reverse strand, counting down.
GTACTGCATATTGATGAAAATATTTATTTCTCTCCACATTTGTAAAATCAATCGATTCATTCATGCATTTTCAAAGGTTTGTTTTTTTTATATCTGCTGAGGTTGGGCTGAAGTCTCTGTCCAGCCTCTCTCAATGACAACCCATGGGTTCTCAGTAGAATCACATCTGATAAATTTGGTCCCTGTCTTCTTTGGCCACATCCTACTCCAGGTCTACCTCTTCCTACCCTCCTTATCCTCTCTTCCCCTCTCTACCCCTTCCCCTCTCTACCCCTCTCATCCCCCTTCTCCTCTCTACCCCTCTCTACCCCCTTCCCCTCTCTTCCTCTCTCTACCCCTCTCATCCCCCCTTCCCCTCTCTACCCCTCTCTTCCCCTCTCTTCCCCCCTTCCCCTCTCTTCCACTCTCTTCCCCTCTCTTGTTCATTTACTTGGCCAGGTGCCTCCATGTTCAGAAATTGTACTGGTCCTGCATGGTCAATCTCTTTACATATATGTTTGGCAGCATTCACAGTCATGGACAGCATCTGTCAGGTAACTAAACATACTGTGTGATTGGTCATCTGAGATGTGTGAAAGTCCTCCTTCATTAGTCAAGTTCTAGTTTTACCTGACTGTCAATTGCTGTAATAAATGTATCAAATGTTCCAAGGGATTCATATATGGTATTCATGGTATTATGTTCTTGACTAATTTTGACAATTGAACAGACTATTGTGCATATGATGACTTATACAATGAAATGACGCTGATACGCTTTGGAGCGAACAACCATTAGACTGAGAATCAAACAATCAGTTTAGATCAACAAGATCTAATCACTTGCAAACTGTGCTAAATGTAGGCTACCTGTACTTAATCAATTGCAAAGATGTAATGAGACATTGATACATGTACTTCTTAGACATTTGCAATTTGATGAAATGAATGAGAAATGCTATTCTGTTGTGAACAATTGCCCAGTAGTTTGGAGATTTGTCCATGTTGTTTTGAGAATGTAATTTCTGTTTCAAGAAATGAGCCAAACCAATGGAGAAAAACTGTAATCTATTTTCTTAGCACACAAGTATGATGTTGATGACACAATGTGACTACCGTTGAGCATCAGAATGTCCCTGTTTTAGGTTTGAGCCTACAACATCAAAGATAAACACTCAGGAAAATTACTGAGTGTACTTTTAAAGCGATAGTGTGTGATTTTAGTACCACTAGTAGCACCAAATGGAAAAATTCTTTGGTTTCCCAAATACTTTCCTCAGATCAAAAAGCTCTCTATTTATTACGTTTTATTTTCAATTTTATATGACCAATATTAAAATGTTCTCTTCTTGCCTGCCCCTCAGGTGGTGAAGATGATGATTGTGGTGGTATGTACGTTCGCTGTTTGCTGGCTCCCCTATCATGTCTATTTCCTGATTCACCAGTTCTACCCGCACCTGTTCGAGCATCCCTTCATTCAGCAGGTCTATCTGACCATCATGTGGCTGGCAATGAGCTCCACTATGTACAATCCCATTATCTACTGCTGCCTCAATGACAGGTAATTTCACCTGGAGTGAAAACACAGTAATTGACGCACACACACACAGTCACATCTCTTTCCAGAGTCGCTGTAATATTTGCTATAATATCATTATTGTTCGAAATGATCCATCTTTGTACCATATAATACAGTCCAATGCTGTGATGTATTATTCTGTAATATAATCCCGGTTTTACCGCCTCACTCAGATGCTGAAAATCCATCACAAAAGCATTTGAAAGACAAAGTAATAATATCCTCTAGTCCATTTTCACCTTTAAACTCATCATCATCACATTTATCTATATTATTCTACATTTCTGCACGCTTCCTCAGGTTCCGTGCCGGATTTAAGCAAGCATTCCGCTGCTGTCCATGTGTCCCTGAGGGATCCTACGAGGGCCTAGAGCTCAAGTCCACCCGGTACCTTCAAACCCAGACCAGTTTGTACAGGGCAAGTCGAATGGAGACCACCGTGTCCTGCGTGATGCAGCCATGTGAAGATGGCCACAAGGTTACCTTTGGGAGCATCAGAGGGGCTGCTGGGAAGCCGGCAGCTCACAGCCCTTCCAGGGAGTTCGCCTCCAATGGCTCGTCCTCTCGCAGTATTTCCAAGACCGTGTCGGAGACCTCCAGCTTTTACTCCAGTAATAACATACAGGAATAAGCGCAGAGAAACACAAGAACCAAGCAGGACGAATGTCGCCATCTTTTTGTGGAGATGTAATCGTTTGATGAATCCTCTTAAATTCTCCCCCCAGTGTAAATCTTGAGGAATACTTTGAGTGTGTGCAGGTGTGTTTTAGCGGGTTGAGGACACACACAGCAAGTGTTTTACATTTCAAATGATCCATCATCTTTCTTTCTTGACACATTCTATTCATGATGTTAAACTATGATTAGAGGAACATTTACATTGATTTTTTGGCAAATGCTTTTTTACCAAAGTTATGTAATTGACATTTAATTGTGCTGACCTAAATGAGAGCCTGATTTATTGATCCTGCAATCGCTGAAGACATTTTAAAAGTTTACATTAATGGAAATGTGATGCAGTGGAACAATGAGTCATTATATATTGAATATGGCCACTTATATTGGTTTCTGTTATAATAGGAACAGGAATAGGTAAAGAAGCATACCCCTCTTAATCACCCAAGATGGCCCACATTGCTCAAATGATATTTGAGCACATGTTGTTTCTTCAGTGGCTTATCTTCAGGTGGGGAGACTATTTGAGACCTCACATCATATTTTCTCTGCAAGCACATTCTGCCTTCAAAAGCTCTAAACTGGCTGAGACTGAAGAAAAAAAAACAGAGGGCAGAGATTATATTACTGAAAATGCCACGGTGGTTTCATGGTCAGTTAAAGCAATGATCCAGCCTGTGAAATGAACATGAACCATGTCAATATCCACACCTCCACAGGCAAATTAAATGACTTTTCAGCATGTGCCTGGAAACACAAATGCATGGTGGAGAAAGCTCTAAAATGCCACAGATTTTGTGCTGCTCTGAAGAATAGATCAGGGGAAAAAATTTTGCACAAGGAATTTTTTCTTTTGACCGTCTCGTTTTATTTTTTTCTCTCTCCCTGTCTGCTTACCTTCATTTCTTTTTTATGTTCTTTTTGTAATTGACTCTTCACTAAGCTCCGCCCCTTGGTAACTGTTGCCACCTTGGTAACTGTTGCCACCTTGGATACTGTTGCCACCTTGGTTACTGTTGCAGATGAGATGAGCAGCCTGATTATCAGTAAAATGTGCTCATAAAGTGATAAAAATTATTAGATTTTATTTTTTACGTAGGCTGAAATGAATTTTGACTTCGCAAAGCATATTTTATAGCCAGGCTATGCTTTTTTAAAATTACGCAGTGACTGCAAGTGAGAATCGAGGCAAAAGGTTCTCAGTAAGCTGAAAGCAAAAATACAATTTTTATGATGAATAAATGAAAACATTAGTATATTAAAGAACTGTAATCTTAAAGACGCATTCTTTAATTTTTAGAACAATGGACTACATTTCCCAAAAGCATCTTAAGTAGATCGTAAAAAACACTCTCTATGATCTATTTTTGCTTATGATGCTTTTAAGAAACACAGCCCTGAATAATTCAAACACTCACCCATAATACTCAAAAAAACCTCAGTGGTCAATGATGTAAACAACATCAACATGCCACAGTTCGAGTGCAACCAAACTCAGTTTCACATTAGCAATTTTTTCATGCGAACTATGCCCTGATTCAAACTAAACTGCCAGTGTTAAAGCACCATAAGATGAACCTTATCCCTACCCGCTACTTCTGTGGAGTCAATTCCACTCCGAACTTTGTCGACTCTCAAATCCCAATGCTTTAGAATCAATTATTTTTGGGTCCAACTCCCAGCCCAATCTGTGTTCTTATGGTTCTAATCTTGTGTCACCTGACTGCTGGCAACAAAAGTGAGTAACTAGAGTTTTGCGGGGGTGGATGAGCTGCGGAATATCTGAGATGGATAAAAGATATGAGGAATATCTAGGGATCACTGACCTACGCTTGCTAGTTGTGATTATGATGACCCCTTTCGAACTGCACCGCTATTCATTGCATAGGCTTCATGTTTAAACATCACATGAACAGGAAAACAGGTCTCATCGCATCCACTCATCAAATTTTTTAACTAAGAAACTTATGATAATTCCGATAGCACGTGAAGGCAGCATTACTAACTAGCGGAGGCGGGACTAATTTGCATGGATCCGCGTATGCTAAATGAAGCATGGTGTTGCCCTTGCTTAGTATGAAGATCCATGCAAATTAGCCCCGCCTCCTCTCACTCACACCAGAGACCCTTTCCATCAACTTTTACTCAAGTTACTGTATAGTAAACGCTGCACAAAGGTATCGCTCTTTACAACGTCGGACACATAACGGTAATTAGTCTTTTGCTTGACCTTTTGCTGTTGATCAAACAGCTAATGTGTCGCTAATGCATAATTCACCCACTATATTGCTAAATGTTTTTTAACGTCAACAGAAAAATCTACTGGTATGGCTTCTCTTGAGACTCCCCTGCTTCACAGTAATGATGAAATGCTAAAGCCCACCCGCGACGTGATTGGTTACAGCAGTAACCAGCTATTTCAAACCATGTTTTTGACACTGTCTTTGGTTCACTGGACTTTTAAGGGGAAAATACTCAGCAATGGTGTTGACTTATGAATTTGCACATGGTTTGTCTGAAATCATATTAAAAACACCACATGTACATATAAACAACATTAAAAAACTTGATTTTCGCCACAGGGGATCTTTGAGTTTAAATATCCAAATATCTTCTAGATATTAATCTGCATATGCGATGGACATTGTTATGCTCATTTTTGGTAGCTTCTTTTAAGGAATCTTGAGTAAAACAGCTATATATTTAACAAAGCACGTACAAAAGGCCTGAACCGAAAACGATGCAACCTGTTTCACAGAATATGGAAGTTTGTTGCGCAGACACTACACTCTAAAAGAAAAGGTTGTATATGGCACCAAAAATGGTTCTTGGCTCGTAATCATAGGGGAACCTATATAGCACCGATTTTGGTGCCTCAGCGGTTCTTCACCGGTTCTTTGACTAGTGCTATATAGCACCGCTAACTAAGGTGCTATATAGCACCGCTACCATATACAGAACATGTTAAGATATGGTGCTATTTAGCACCAAAAGTGGTTCCTCTATGATTACGACGAAGAACCATTTTTGGTGTCATATAGAACCTTTTTTTTTAGAGTGTACAGTTGCTGAGGTACGATTTGTCAGTGGTCAGAAATATATTTGTAAGCTGGGGCTTAGTGAAGTGCCAATTCTGTAGTTATTCTATTGTACAAGCATTCATGTACACACTTCTCCCTCACACTGGACAAGGCCAAAGTAAAATTAGCTCTTCAGGCACCTCCCTGTATACAGTCACAGCAATATGATACCAAGGTACACAGGATTATGGGACAAAAGCAGTGAGGGGGTTATAAAAGTTACGCAAAGGATGTGGGATGGGGGGTTGAAAGAACACCTGCTGCTGTTCTTGACCAGGATTGTGACAGTGATCTGTTTTCCAAAACAGAGGAGCAAGCATGATTATGGGCCTGAGCTTTCATTGTTCGCACAGTGCATGGCAGAAGTCTAGTTATGGTGCAATATGTTCAGAATATCTCTGAACATACTGCACTGTAAATGACTGTGATCTGAATGTGCTTGACTGTTTGGCAGGTGCTAACAGCTCATTCCAAGAGTAAATGAGCCACATTCTGTTCCTGATCTACACATTTTATTTTAGAAATTCAGAACCATCAGTGATGCTTTTGCAGAGTCGCATCTGCCTTCACAATATATGTGTATATAGCGTGCCAAGCCAAAATTGGCAAATATTTAGTAGTCTTTTGATGGTCTTAACACTTTTAATCACACCTCACTGGTCAGGATATTAGCAAGAATTGCACAAATACTGTAGCCTTCCCCTCTGTTATCTTTAAATGTTTGAGCCATGTGGGTAAACCTGCAGACAGCTTTTTGAAGGAAGAAGAGTCAGTGTTTTTCCACTCAATGTTAAAGGCTTCAAACTGTTCATGAGTAGGTGATTGAAAAATGTCTCCCCAGTTTGTTTGAGGTTAATGTGAGACCAAATATTCACTATAGGGTTCAAATCTGGACTCGCCAAAACATGAGCCTGATGGACTTGCTCTTAAGCCACTTGTAAAATATCATCTGAACATTCCTCTTTACATAACAAGTTTTCATTTGTGGGAAGCAATTGCATTCTGCAATATTCTCCTGTACTCCAAAGCATTAAATGACTTTTCACAGTGAAGTACCTCACCAATACCAGCAGCTAAAAAGGCTCCCCACACAATGACACCTCTTCCGCATGCTTCATTTATTACCAGATTTTCAGAGACACCGTTCTGGAGCATCACCATGCAACTCATGTTTCATTGTGATTTACCACTCCAAAACTTCCCATTTTCTGCCAAAAACTTCATTATGTCTTTGATGTTTTATTGAGACAGCAATGGCTTTTTGAGTAGTGCATGTTGGCAACACTTTATGTTACAGTGTCCTTGTTACATGTACTTACCATAGTAATATCTGTAAATCATGCATAATTACATGCAACTAACACTCAACCAAAACCCTAATCCTATAGTAAGTTGGCTACATGTTGTTAATTAATATGACTCAGTACTTAAATATATAATGACACTGTAACAATGACACCTTAAAATAAAGTGTAACCTGCATTTGCTTAAATTTGACTAATTTCTTGAACAATAAGACAATTTAAAGCTGAGTGTTTAGCCATTTTGTGCCTGGCCCATGTAATGGCCAGTCAAAAGATTGGATTAGATTTTTGCTTTTGAAAGAAGTCTCATATATTAAAATAGAAAACAATTATTTTAAATTGTAATCATATTTAACAATATTATGGTTTATACAGTTTATCAAATGAATGCAGTGTTGGTGAGCATAAAATGCTTATTTCAAAACTCTCACAACACCAAAACCCATTGAAATTATATGGACAAAAAAGAAAAAAAAAGATAAATTTTACAAAATATCTTCTTAATAAGCAAGTCGTACCGTTTTGGAAGAACATGAGGGTGAGTAAATGATGACAGAATTTGCATATTTGGGTAACAATCCCTTTAAGATGAACCTAAAGAAAGGCATAAAAAGGATGAGCAGAAAACAAATGTTTGTTCGTCTGCCAGTTCGGGTTTTGTAGCACCTCTGTGGACTGTATTTATCTATTCGTGTGTGAGCACAGGAGGATTTGCTCTCATCAGCTCTATCTCTCTATAATCAGAGTAATTACCCAAGAGAAGAGAATACAGAGGGGAGGACGACAGCTGTGTATGAAAGCATTTACACTCTACTCATCCACCCTCCAGCATTCCTCACAACCCTCACAAGGCCTTTCTGCATGGCTGCTAAATTTCACTCAAAGTTATTATTCGTGTCCATACGTAAACATTGTGAGTGTGTGTGCGTTTAAACATACCTCTACATGAGTCCAGCTGGTATAGTTCATCAGTTATTCAGAAAGAAAGATGTGCTTTGATTTCCGTCCAGCACAGGAGGCCTGGGCTGCTGATTTCACTGACATGAAATGTTCATATGACTCTGATCACAAGAATTCTTGGCAATGTTTGTGTTTCCTGCACCAAGCACAGTCGTAATTTCAACATGTCCTCCAACCAATACGCCTATATAGGTCGTTTGTCACTTCCCTGAAATACGACCCATAGGAGCGTTTGCTAAAGTTGCGCCCCTATCGACAACAGGACACTTTCATTTTAATGCTTTGTTTCCTTTTATTTGCGTCATATTTCGGGTTTGTATAAAGTGTATATGCATTATAAATCACTGGGTAGGTTTAGGGTGGGATATAGTTGTTAATAAAAAAAGATTTTTGCTAAATGGAAATATGACAAATGGTGATAAAAAGTCCAAACATTGCATTTAAATGAACACGCATTTTGATTGGTAACAACAGTCATGCGTCATTTCATGACAACAGACATAACACGACACTGTCATTTTTACACCAGCTAGAGGGTGCATGACTTAAAAACGTAAATAAAGGTCGTAATAAGGTGCTTGAAAAACGACCTATAGAGTCGGGGGGGGGGGGGGTGTTTGGAGGACAGTTTGCGTAATTTAGTTGTAATGGGCATTTTCCACTCTTTCAGACCTTTTGAATTTATCGAGGTGTTTCGCTGATGTACCTTTAGATTTTCTCCTTCTTTGTGAAAAGAGTAACAGCGCTGCTGCTTACTCGTGTCGTGTGTTGGGGATTTGCTGTCTAATAGAGTTGGCGCTGATCCATCTTTCACAAACACTCTCTTTGCAAAGCCTGCATTACAATGTGACAGGTTCACAAAACAACATCTGCACACTTCAGTTAAGGTCAGACCGAAATGATCAGGGACCTTGGTACATACAAACATCAGCTCCTTCTGAAGACCATGGTGCCTCGGGTGCCACCCCACATCTTTTATAATAAGTTTTATGCCTTTTATCATTCGTTTTGCCGTTTCCACAAGGACAATTTGGTCCCTTAACCACACATTATTATATTACAAAATGGTGTACAGATCATTATTTTATCTATATTCAAATAGTTAAAAATGTAGTTCAACTTTGCTTCATATATTTTCATATGTATATTAATATCTGAAAGTACATCAACAACCAATCTGTTAAGAATATACGTAAGTGTTAATGACTTATTAATGACCGTACATTGCCTGTTAATGAGTTTACCAAGCTAAATAGTATTTTGTAAATAAATGCTTTTGGCAGTTTATGTGTTTGTAATATATTATAAAAGAGTTAGTTTATTATATTGCAATACTGAACTTTCAGTACAGATGGGTCAAGTTGTAACGAAAATAACGGCCGTCCACTTTTGCTTTCAATGTTGTGTTGAGTTGCTCTCATTTTATGTATGCTTTTGAAAAGGATTTTGTATGCTTGTGCGTTGTCTAATATATCTGTATTCAGCCTGTGTGTGCTTTGAAGGGAAGAGTTTGAACATCTCAATTTGACATTAAAGTCATGAAGCAAATCAAGCAGGTTCAGCTAGTTAGGATAGATCATGTTAATCGTTTGTGACACACATAATGTGCCGCTGAAGTTATTAAGCAGAGTGAAAGACAAAAGTCTGTGTCTCACAGTTAGAGCTATTAATGTCTTGTTAAAATTCAGATGTTGAGTTGTGCTCTCGTCTGCGGAGCAGGGTTGATCTGTGTTGCTCTTACAAAAGCTGTCAAAAAGAGTTAATCTAAATCCTAATATGTTCTTCCCGCCTCTTTTCTCAAAAAAGTTTTCGAGACTTGTGGTGAATATCTAAAGAATTCATTTATATTTAGTGCTAGTTGGCTTTGAGATCGGCATTTTCAGCTTTCATTTAAAATACATCTTAAAATGCTACTTTATGTTTTATTATTTTAAAATGATAAATTGTTGTTTATTTAATTAAATCACATTTTTGAGACTACACTTTTTTTTTTACATTGTATTACATTTACATTATATTACTTTTGCTGTTCTCCTTTAAAAACACCAATAATTGAATAACACTGTTAAATGTAATCTTTACAAATCCATTTTTCATATTGTGTATAATGTGATGCCTACATTCACTTAGCATTTAAAACTATGGATTTGTTTTTTTTTGTGTGTTAAATTGTAATATATTAAGACAAAAAAAAGTATATTAGTCATATAACATGAAATAATTATCGGCTTATCTGTATTAAGGGTTAGTTCACCCAAAAATGTAAATTCTGTCATTAATTACTCACCCCCATGTTGTTCCAAACCCATAAGACTTTCATCTTCAGAACACAAATGAAGATATTTTTTATGAAATCTGAGAGATTTCTTTACTCTCCATACATAGCTGCAAAACTGACACTTTGAAGCTTAAAAAAAAAATTTAGATTGTAAAACTAATCCATATGAATTGAGGCTTTTATTCACATAAACATGGATCGACGAACAGAAACAGCAGCTCATCCAAACCTGCTTGAGGAAGCTGAAACGTGCTGTGTAACACACAAGAATGAACCTCATTGGTTCTCGCACATCAAGCGAACATGCTTGAGCTTCCGTGTGCCATAAATGATGTGTGAGTTGTTGAATGTTTATATATGAATAAAAGCCTAATTCTGAAATCTGTTCATCATATTAAGCGATCGTGTCTTTTCAGAAAATTTTGGACTAAACCGCACAATTCATATGGATTCGTTTTATGATCTCTTTATGAACTTTTTGAAGCGTCAACGTGTCAGGTGCGTAGCTGTCAATGGAGAGAAAGCACTCAGATTTCATCAAAAAGATCTTCATTTGTGTTCCGAAGGTCTTACAGGTTTGAAATTACATGAGGGTGAGTAATTAATGATAGAATTTTCATTTTTGGGAATTTACATCTCTTTAAAGGAATAGTTCACACAAAAATGAAAATTCTGTCATTATTTAGTCACGCTCAAGTTGTTCCAAACTTGTATACATTTCTTTGTTTTGCTGAACACAAAGGAAGATATTTGGAAGAATGTTTGTAACCAAGCAGATCTCGGCAGCCACTGACTATAGGGGGGAAAACTAATAAAAAATACTATGGTAGTCAATGGCTGTCGAGATCTGCTTGGTTACAAACATTCTCCAAATATATTATTTTGTGTTCAGCAGAAGAAAGAAATTCATTCAGGTTTGGAACAACTTGAGGGTGAGTAAAAGTGACATGAACTTTAATTTTTGGGAGAACTATCCCTTTAAAATCAATGTATCCCTACTAATTTCATGCATTAAAGGATTGGTTCACCTCAAAATTAAAATGTCCTGATAATTTACTCACCCCAATGCCATCCAAGATGTCCATGTCTTTCTTTCTTCCGTGGAAAAGAAATTACGTTTTTTGAAGAAAACATTTCAGGATTTTTCTCCACACAATGGACTTCAATTGCAACCAGGGGCAGAGCCAGACGATGTAAACATTCGGGGCTTAGCCCAAACCTAGGGGGGTCCGGGGGCATACACCCCCGGGGAGATTTTTTTCCCATTTACATCAGCTAAATGCACAATTTTTCAGGCTGTTTGAGATAATAGAATGCCTAAAAATCTATATACTATCTGGGAAAATTATAAGTTACTCAGTTAAAAAAAAAAAAAATCACCCAGTAGAGCCTACAACCTGTTTTGTATTTAGTTCTAAATTAGTTCTCTTTTAGTTCTACAAAATGAAATGCCCATATCTGTATTAGCCAGCGCTGTGTGTGAGACTGAGAGCCAGGGGCGTAGCCATCTTTTCAGAAGTGAGGAGGACAGAAATGTCAGGTGTAATACCAGTTTTTTTCTGACCTTTTTTGTCTAATTGACAGATTTAATTGATCTCATCTCTTGCTTTTAATTCAGTAAGATATGAAAAACACTGCTGAACAATAACCACTAATATCTATAATGTTTTCCCTATATGTTATGTCAATTTTATGATTGGTTTATGTACTACAAACACTTGTGCATTAAGTCCCCATGGATTTTATGCTTTGTAAAAAAAATATCACTGAATAAGGCAGAAAATATACAGTACCTATCACAAGTTTGGAAACATTACAATTGTTAAATGTTTTTGAAAGAAGTCTTCTGCTCACCAAGGCTGCATTTATTTAATAAAAAATGCAGTAAAAAAGTATAAATATCCCAATGTAAAGCAGCTGTGTGAATATATAGTAAAAAATAAAAAAATTATATTTATTCCTGTGATCAAAGCTGAATTTATCATAATTACTCCAGTCTTGAATGCCTTTGGAACGTGACAAGTTTTTACTTCTACGAAACAGTTTAGTTTTTTCTTTGTGAGAGCGCCCTATATGGCTTCGAGTATGAATTGGAGTGCTGCACGAGAGCGTTAGCACTCCATGGTGTTCAGATAGCCTCGTTTTTGGATACGAATAAAATAACAGGTCATGTATAGATTATTTTGTGTCTTTGAAATTAAATCTAGATTTATTTACGTTGGCTTCTACGTAAACGAACTTGCTTGTGTAACAGAGTAACAGAAGTAGGCCAGCAAGAGCGGTGCGACTAGATGTCGGTTCGAATCCCGCCCGGAGCGGGTCGACTAGGACCGGTGCAACCCGGGAAAAGTGCGGGGGACGAATGTACATTTTATTAAAAGTGCGTAATCTACGCCCATGCTGAGAGCTTTATAATGAGACCAGGCATGACATGTTTCTGTGAATGGAGACGGCACGGGAGCTCGCGTTAGAATAACTTTGGATGATTTCAGGTAGAAATCTAAAGGCGCACGGTGACAAAATATAATGAAATAACCACCTTAATGTGTAATGTTGACATTTTTTTTATTTTGACATGAAAGCTTACATGTTAAGGGAGCAAACTGGCCCAAAATCTCAAAATTTACTATGTTTTCACCTGTCGTGTCTCGCCTTACAGTAACACCTAACATTATATAGTCACCAATACAGTCGTAACTCAAGTGTTACAACAGCGGATTCACAAACCTGTAACACTTGTCCGCGTTTCGTCTGACGCTGAATCTCTCTCTGGCCGGTGAGGTTTAGTGTTCCTTTTAAAAAATTTCGTTATGTCCATGTTAGCCGGTTAACTACGACGCCGGTGAAATACAAAAGCCCGCCAATCCCTGATGACAACTACGATGAAGAAGATGTATATTCTTCTTCGTTAGTTTTTATTGGCAGTTGGCATTGGCAAACAAACTGAGTGATGTGCGATGCATTGCCGACCGCCACCACACACGGTAATAGAGCTTTTGTTTCATTTTTTGCCGCTCCAGTCTGAAAGACTGAGAGGAAATGAAACAACGTTAAGTATTTTTTTTTTTAACTAAAAGATTCGGGGCTTTTGACAAAACATTCGGGGCTTAAGCCCAATTAGCCCCCCCCCCCCCCCCCCCCCCGGCCAATGATTGCAACCAATATGTTGAACATGTCAATGCAGTTTCAAAGGGCTTTGAAGTGCTTCAAATGGTACTTCACGATCCCAGCTGAGGAAAAGGGTCTTATCTAACGAAACGATCTGTCATTTTCTAAAAAAAATTCAAATTGATCATCTTGTGCTGGATTGCAACGAGCCAGGCATTACGTAACGTACGTTGAAAAGGTCATGCCGAACATGGGCGAAAGTACCACCCTATTGTTTAAAAGTGTGGAGAAGGAGGATCGTTGAAATTTTATTGTATGTTGAATGACATATGTATTATTTAATGTATCATTGTTTTACCCGTTTTGTTAAAAAAGCATTTGTAGTAGTCTTCGAATGTTCGCTTTGTAAACAATGGGGCGGTACTTCCGCCCACGTTCGGCATGACCTTTTCAACGTACGTTACGTTGGCTTGTTACAGACCAGAACAAGACGATCAATTGTGGTTAAAAAGAATTTACATTTGAATTTTCTTTAGAAAAAGACCCTATTCCTCAGCTGGGATCGCGCAGTACCATTTGAAGCACTTCAAAGCCCATTGAAACTGAATTGATGTGGACGTTCAACAATTTGGTTGCAATTGAAGTCCATTGTGTGGAGAAAAATCCTGGAATGTTTTCCTCAAAAAACGTAATTTCTTTTCCACTGAAGAAAGAAAGATCTGGACATCTTGGATGGCATTGGGGTGAGGAAATTATCAGGAAATTTTCATTTTGAGGTGAACTAATCCTTTAAGCTTAGAGCTTAGAAATTGTGAGGAACGACAAAAAAGTGTAAAGAGACTGACTAAAAAGTTTTAGCATGAGAGGAAAATAAATGAGTCTGAGAAAACCAAAAAACTTGTTAAACAGGTAAAGACTGGCTGAACAAAACAATCCGACCAAATCATTGAGTAAATGAGCAGTAAAGATTAAATATAAGCAGAGATCACTTAGGGCTTAAAAAAGATTAGGACTTTACAAAGTCTAGTTGGCTGCTCTTTCACCGCTCATGGAAGCCAAAGAGTTATTTATTTTTCCTTATGCTCTTCGATTCAAGAGCAGCATTTCTCTGAATAAAGGAAAAAAGTACAGAGGATATGATTGACAGCTACACCTCACAATGATTCAATGGGATGTGCAGCTAATACTAATGAACTAGAGGGTTCAGAGGATCTTGAAGCCAGTCAGAGTTAAATAAATATGTAAATATGGTGTTTTTTCTACAATTCAGTGAGGTTGCCACTTCAAGGATGGTTCTGAATTATAACATTGTTTACATTTCTTTTACCTGACCCTTTTGTGGAATAGCAAGAGAAGAGACGGTGATCTTCTCTTTCACCAGGGTTTTGGTATAGTCAGTGCCTCTGTCCAGCTCTCACAGCCTTGTAGATGCTAAATAGGCAAAATATGGATTTTAAAGCTAAGCAGAATGCTTATACGTATGTTAAGATTTCTCACAAAAACCATGACAGTCTCATTATAAATGTGTACATTGCTTCTTAAAATAGGAGACCTCTGTGGTGAGAGTTAAATCATTTGTGAATTCCCACTTTCAAATCAGGGCCTGAATACAAATCCTTGTCTTTCTAAAGCCTGTCTGCATACCGTAGTTAACAAATGGTGAAATGTTATTCGATTTCAAAAGATGTTACAGTTCCTCACTCAAACAATAATGTTATTATTTCCCTCAATGTGCCATTGTAACATGTTTGTATTGGAAAACCAGTCGCTTATGTCCCTTTAAGTTGTTTAGTTGAGTCAAGCAGAAATGCTATTATAAGTCAAAACATATATGTTACCTGCATTTAAAAAAACGAAACAATAAATGTTATAAATTGCTTTTAAATCAAAAGTAGCGGTCTTAACTGCATCTGAGAGTGTGCTGAGCAGAGAATCCAAAACTGGTCATCATAAAACTATCCCCTTTTTGTGTGTTATGCCTAGAAACATCATGAGTGTGTGCCTGGGTTTGTTTGTATATGTCTCTCACTCTTCTCTTTCTCACAAATCAAGGCTGGCTGAATCCGTGCTGACACTAGAGGCTTCAGGGACCATGTCAATGTCAGGAGTGGGAATGAATGCATGAGGGTTAAAACTTAAAACATATAAAGTATTAATCCAAATACATTTACATATGTTTGAAAGCCATATGCTGCACTGTGCATAAATTACTGTTTTCAGAGCATATTGAACACTTTCTCTTATGTTTAAGACTGAAATGGACCAGATAGGTGAAAATACTGCTGTCTAAATAGATCCAGATTAGAGAGGAGAACGAGAATAACCTCCTAAATCCTGGTTCAGTCTTTGCCTCCGGAGACCGGGTTTGTAGGAGGACGAGAGTAGGAGCTGCCCGGGTGCCCCTCTGGTTTCTCTTTCCTGACATCTTTTTCCTTCAGTTTCCCATCAAGCTCTCCACATGTGATTAAATAATAACAACAATGATGTGTTTGGCCTGCAGCGAACACATTGGATATGACAAATTAAATTGCCTCTTGTTGACAGGACATGTGGAACAAGGAAGAATGTGCTGGTGATTTTTTTCTGTTGTAGACACATAAAAATAGCTCTTTATATGTTTTATATTTTGGGTGTGTTTCTCAATCCTTCTCTTGCCTTTGTAGTAGATTTAATTTCCCACATTGCTATGCCCTTGGTATTGCACCGTTAATCTCTCACTCATCTAGATTCAAATGGCATTTCTGTCCTTAATCTAATGCAAACATAATGTTGTGGAGAAACTCAAAGGTCAAGCTGAAATTCTATAACAAACAGCAGCTTCGTAATCAATCTCCCCAAAAGAAATGATAAAACATTTTTAAATCCTCAGTGCATTTTATGCATAGCTAAAATACATAATCAAAACCCATGAGTAAAATAGATCCATATTTAGCCTGGTTTTAGATTTGATCAGGATCTCAGTCATTCACATATTCACTTAAAAGTTTGTTCCAAGACAGTAATTTTGCTTCATTAAAAGTATGTGAAACTCCAAAAACATGTTAAAGAAGTACCAGGTTGACCCCCTTTTGCCTTCAGAACTGCCTTAAGTCTTCGTAGCATAGATTCAACAAGGTGCTGTGACAGTAGAAGCCATTTGAGAATAGTGAACACATTGTCATGCTTAAAAAGACAGTTTGAGATTATTTGAGCTTTGTAACATGGTGTGTTATCCTGCTGGAAGTAGTCATTAGAAGATGAGTAAACTGTGGACATACATACATGGACATAGCCAGCAACAATACTCAGGTAAGCTGTGGCATTTAAAAGATGCTCAACTGGTACTAAGGTCTCCAAAGTGTGCCAAGAAAATCCCCATTACACCACCAGCAGCAGCCTGAACCGTTGATATAACCCAGCACACATTGGTCCGATGGCGGCGTCGTCTCCCTGGCCAAAAATAGTCACGGTAGGGCAGCATAAATAGGTAAAAATATGTAACACGGAACATTTCCTAAAAATGCATTACAGATCATTTCAAAGACGTCCGTTCAACTTTCATTTTGTAACTATTTTTCAACCATGATGGGACATGCCGGAGGGACGTCTTTTCAACGGACATTAAACGTCCAAATGTTTGCTGGGAAGGCAGGATGGATCATCCATTCTTTTTTGTTGTTTACGGAAAATTCCGACCCTACCATTAGAATGTCGCAGCAGAAATCGAAACTCATCAGACCAGTGTTCTTCTATTGCCCATCAGCTTCAAGGTACCATGTGTTGTGCATTCAGTGATACTCTTCTGTAGACATCGGTTGTAACAAGTGTTTATTTGAGTTACTGTTGCCTTTATATATGTATATATATGTATATATATATATATATATATATATATATATATATATATATATATATATATATATATATATATATATTTGTGTATAATTATTATGTGTAATGTATGTGTATGGGTATATATGTATAGATGTAGATGTATGTGTAAATATGGGAGATAAACTATTATATTTGTCTATATATATATATATATATATATATATTTGCTCGAAATAAACTTTAATTAATCAATCAATTTCTATCAGCTTGTCTGGCCATTCTCATGTGACCTCTGGCTTTAACAAGGCATTTTCGGCCACAGAACTGCCGTTCAATGGATATTTTCTCTTTTTCGGACCATTCTCTGTAATCCTTAGCAATCCCAGTAAATCAGAAGTTTCTAAAATATCCAGACCAGCCCATCTGAAACCAACAACCATGACACGTTCAAAGTCACTTAAATCACCTTTCTGTCCCATTCTGATGCTCAATTTGATGCTCGGTGGGTGTATATATATATATATATATATATATATATATATATATATATATATATATATATATATATATATATATATATATACATGAGTGTGTGTGTTTGTGTGTATAATATAAACTATATACTATAGGTCCCAGTGTATAATATATAATTTATATCAAAAGTTTGGGGTCAGTAAGGTTTTTGTTTGATAATTATTCAGCAAGGATGTATTAAAGGTGCTCTAAGCGATGTCACGCGTTTTTTAGGCCAAAACATGTTTTGTCACATACAGCAAACATCTCCTCGCTATCCGCTAGCTGCCTGTTCCCTGAACACACTGTAAAAAAAACGTGGTCTCTGTAGTCCGCCTAAGCTCCACAAACTGCAACAAAAACAAACTGGTGCAGTCTGTACCACGAAGCACAACAAACAGGGCTCCAGCCAATAGCCGACAAGAATGATTTCCACCCCCAAATCATTCTTGTTGGCTGTTGGTGACGAAAAATGTTTTGGCCTAAAAAACACGTGACATTTCTTAGAGCACCTTTAAATTGATCGAAAGTGACAATAAAGACTTTTATATTTACAAAAGATTTATATTTCAAATAAAGGCTGTTCTTTTGAACTTTTTCTAGTCACCAAATCTTGACAAAATAACTGATGCTGTAACACAGTGCTGCCAATGGCTTCTACAGTATAACCTGAATGAAGCTCGTTGATGGGCACGCTCTTGCTCTTGCTCTTGCTCTCGCTCTGGTTGATGTGTGCATGCGCTCATCCGGGAGAAGTGCCCATACAAGCAATTTCGCCCTTTATGACGTCATACAGGGCCATACTCGACAAGACATTCCCAAACGTATACGAATCCTGAAGGAGTGTATTTGGCACAAACTCGTTTTTTGAAATTTTGGCCATGTGAGAATCCAACTCTTTAACAGTGTAAATCTGTCAGAACGCATGAAATAGCATTAGATCCGCCTTTAAACGGTAGAGTAAATAGACTGTTTTATTTCATGTTTTGACTAGAATAAAATCTCATTTGAGACCACAGTGAATGTGGCAGCCTCAGCCAGTGTAGACAGATTTCACCTGTTCATGGCAAAGACTGAAGGTCTCTCCTCCCTCTTTATCCAGACTAATGAGCAGTAAGGGGCTGACATTCTCTGCTCTCATTCATCCTCTTTCTGTCCCTTTCTATCTATCTTTCACTTACTCTGCAGGAGGGGATGTTGACATTCCAGCCTGGAGGAGGGTGGGATAACCCCCACCGAGACCATGACCCTTAGTAGTGGAGCACAGGATGAGAAATGCCTGCATTAGCTTCTTCCTGCTTCCCCTATTATAATTCCTCAACCCAGTGAATCCACCATGCCAAAACCCAGTGAGTCAATTTGTAAAATCTAAAATGTTGCTACCATATTTCTTACAGTAAAGTTCTGACAACCACAGCTGCCCCCCCCCCCCCTCCCTTTTTTTTAACCAAAATGTTGAACTTTTTTATAGTGTGTTTTCTATGAAGCCTTTTGACAGCTAACTTATGCACACCAGCCTCTGTCTCAGTACATTACTTGAAACACGGTGAGAGCCTGTATTGTTGTCAACGACCAAACTGATGGGAGGCCGGTGCATTATGTTCTGTTTCACAGCTGTAGATATAAACACCATATTTACTGCATCAAGTACCTTTTATGCATTGAAATGTTCTGTAATGATGGAAACTAAAAGCTGCAAATACTGCATAAACCCTATCATTAGCATCTTCCACTGCCATTTTATGCCTGGTAATGAATTATTAGTGTACTACATTTGCATCTCTATATCGAGAAAATAAGTGTCGTATTATAAGACGTGATTTAACAGCTAATGTGAAGGCAAGGACAAACTGTTGTCTTGAGGGAGCCATTTCGCAAGTGAGAGGAACAGTGTGGGTTCCTGTGACTAAATCAATGGTCTAGAAGACAGCTGGAGTTCTATTGAGTATGTGTAGGGAGCCAGTGGTTGTTAATATAACAGATATGACACATTGATGGAGGGCCTGTTTCTCTGTGTGCATTTCAACCTTCCTTCACTAATGGAATTAAAAGACTATATTGCTAGATCGCAGCCAGCTGGATGCAGAATACAGAAAACAACTTTGACATTCACGAAGATATACGTATGCACATGCATGCATACACAAATATGCATGGAAACTTCAAAGGCCTTTTTGCTCTAGGCAGTAGTGAGTGTGCTTACTGTTTCCCATTATTAGATCATTTTATCTATTTTCTCAGCTCTCAGTGAGAAATTACCTGTCATATAAAAACAGTTTTTTTCCCCCTACAGTGTTCTTTAAAAAAGGGTAAAAGAAAATGTCTTCAATGTATTTAAAAACTCTTCAGTGTGATATAATTATAATACACTTCTCAGCTATTTAAAAAAAATAAATAAAAAAATAAAAAAATAAATATAAATATATATATATATATATATATATATATATATATATATATATATATATATATATATATATATATATATATATATATATATATATATATATATATATATATATATATATATATATATTTAAAATAATATATTTTGTAACAGTGTAAACGTGTTTACTGTCACTTTTGATCAATTTGATCCATGCTTGCCAAGCTTAGCTTCATTAAATAATATTAACAGATATAACTTTTTTATAAATCTTTTTTATAAATTTTAATATTGTATTTGTAAATGTTGAAATTACAATGAACTAAGATTAATAATACGATTTAGAAATATTGTTACTGTTATTTAATCTAAACTAAAGTATAGTTAACTAATGTTAATAAAGGGAACCTTATTGTGAAGAGTAAGAAAATCGTACCTTTTGTGTAGTGTACATTGAGGAGAATAATATGAGAGGCAAAACCTATTTCTGGGATCACAATGGGATAATTGCTAGATGATGTTGCATCCTGAGATAATAAAATCTCTGAAATTACAATTAGATAAAACCATCATACCATAGATGCTTGGAAGCCTGGCTGGAAGCCATAAGCACCCAGTTAAATCACTAAGTTAAATCACTGAATCTGATTTTGAGGAATCTAGTTCTGGAAATCTTGTTTGGAAATATGACATAATGTAAATACCTGGAGACTTAAGAGCAAAATGGTTTCCAGGGGGCAAGACTGGGTCATACACTTCAAACAGAACACTTATTCAAACAACAACACCTAACAAAAAATATTTGAAATCAATAAGAATGTATATAGAATTAATGTGGTATAAGTCACGATTTAATGGCACTTTGAGATTTATGAGATTGGTGGTGTGTGTCTGAGATGGTTTGACTTCCATGACCTCACCTTCTTCTTTCTTCTCCTCTCACAAATATGCATAAGCATAGAGTGTTTTAAATGCTTGCTAAAGTTCAAAGCAAATCTTTTTTGTTTGCTTAATGGAGCATGTTCATTAAAGTATAATACATATACTTTTAACCACTAGCTGTCCTCTACCTTCTCAAAATAGAGTGTAATGTAGTGGAATAAAATCAACACCTTCCACTTACTGTAGCTTAAGTGACAGCTTGTTTAAAACATTCCCTAAATTTAGACCAAAGGCATGATCTCTCAGTGACGCACACTAACAAACACACACACACACACACACACACACACACACACACACACACACACACACACACACACACACACACACACACACACACACACACACACACACACACACACACACACACACACACACACACACACACACACACACACACACACACACACACACACACACACACACACACACACACACACACACACACAATAATGTGTGAGAAACCAGTGGCGTTCTTCAGAATTTTTTTTTTTCACATTCACGCATATTTTTGCACTTGAACATGTGCTCATGGTTTCTCTCTCTGTGCATGTATTTACTTAAGTTCATTTGTATCACATTATTTTGCTGTATATTTCAAAGCTTTTTTTAAACAATATGAATTATGAATTCTTGACCTCAAATCAACAATGACTGGTTAAAAAAAATGCTTAGAGTAAGAAAGCAACCTTATAAGGAGCTCAAATTGTCTAGCAGACCATGGGAAAGACATAGCGGTTTCTAATAAGTAACGGTAAAGAGTAAGTACAGTAACACTGCATCTCTGTTGTAGTGGCTTTACAGCCATAATCAAATTCTAAACTGTTAGTTTAGGCTGATTTATTTAAAGGCACGATATGTAAGATTTTTGGATTCAAATATATGGTAACAATATATTTTGCTTTTCCATCGGCTGTGGAGGTGAAGACGGCAACTCCCATGATTCCACACTCATTCACTGCGTCATCAAGCTACGTCTTTGTTATTGTTTTAAATATAAGCGACGAAACTTGCATAATGTGCCTTTAAAGGTCCCATGGCATAAAATTTTCATTTTATGAGGTATTTCAACATTAATATGAGTTCCCCTAGCCTGAATATTGTCCCCAAGTGGATAGAAATGTTGATCGGTGTAAACCCGAGTTCTGGCTGTCTTTCTCTGCCTTTGAGAAAATGACAGGCCAGACTAGCCAATCCTGAAGTCTCCTGGTTTGACGTCCAAGCAGGAACGGTTCCCTCCCTTTCCAACGCCCAGAGAATCTGGCACGCCCATGCAAACGCTCGAGAGATCATGGGTTGTGAACGAGTGAACGCTGGCAGTTTCTCAGTGTTTGGATGTACAAATGAAAACCTAAGTCTTTTTTCAGTTCCTTCTGATCTGTGATCAGTGATTTCTTATGTGTAGCTAATTATTTATTATTCGTGCACACACTGCGGCTTCTCTCTCCCGACAGAACGGTGTTTTCTATCTTGTGAGTCAGTGTTTTTGTACGTCCTCGTTGCGTCTATCTGTTCTAAAATGTGCACACAGTCGTTTCTGCTCAACATTAGCAGAGTTACATCCTTAGAGATAAACCTCACACGCCGAAGCTCGGGCTGCACTGGCCCGGCCTTCAACATCCCCGACCCCCAGTACTGCATCTGGCCCACAGCGGAGGCACCACACGCGGCGCGAGATTAAGCAGAAGGGGGGTAAGCGTGAGCATATCCGGGCTAGCCAGCTATCCCCACAATAAACTGGATTACATTCGATTACTGCTGTTGTGTCTTTGTTTGCGCTGTGTACTCAATGCGAGTGAACGCTGGCAGTGACGGTTTTCATATGATAGGAAAATATCTAACAAATAATGCTATTATCAACACTTACTCGTAACTCGTTCATCTTGACAGCTGTAATGGTACTTTGCATGTGTTACAAAGTTGGTAGTAATGATGAAGACGGACTCGGTGTGACTGAGACTCGTGTTTATTCAGAACTCTCAGATACAAACATAATAAACTCGCGCTGACAGACAGCGCTCTCATAACTCAGTAATTACTATAAATAACTTTGTTAGCAATCGCTCCGTCTCCGTGATGTCCTGTTCGCGAAATATCTTTTTTTTGAACCGGTTCTTTTTAGTGAACCGAATCAGTTCACCAAAACGGACTGAATCGTTCTAAAGGGGTCTCGAGTCAGCGCTGATCCATAATTTACTAAAGTTACTAACTTTCTGACATGAGTGACAGCACCTCCGACTAGAAATAAACTAATAACCTGCAGTATATGCTGTAACTACAACAGTTCACTGACTGAACTGAGACTGACAGAACTGATGTGAAGTGAACTCAGGTCCATCCGTCTCTCTGGCAGCAGCTCGTGCGTCGTAGACCTCGTTAAACGACGCCCCCTCCGCTCATTTAAAATCCAAAGATGTCAGCCAATCACAACAGTGGGCGTTTTTACTGAAGTCTCACAGCAGACACGCCTCTTGAAGCAAAGCATTCAGCCACAGGGCAAACAGCAGTATAGAAAAAATGCCTTTTATTTCTACATTATGACATTTTATGATGTAAAAATCATACTAACAATATAAGTACACCTCAGGAAACATTATAAAATAATAGAAAAATGCCATGCCATGGGACCTTATGTATTTTTCTACAATATGTATTTTTTTGTCGCTAACCTCTTCAAAACAATAACAAAGGTGTAGATTAATGACGCAGTGAATGAGTGTGGAATCATGGGACTCGTCGTCACGCCGATGGATCTAATAATGTTTATGGGGAAATAATGTTAGATGAGTGAATGCATTCAAGTTTTTTAACATGACTGTGGTATGAAGCAGGGCGCAATTCCTAAAGAGACAGATATCAGCGCCACACGCGATTCCCAGGGGATATAATGAAATTAGGACATTTCATTACACCAAACTACCCGTGCTAACTAAGTGCTAAATTACTACTGGTAAGTTTATTTGACCAATTAAATGAAACGCAATTCGGTTTCACTTGGTCTACACTATCTAAACTGCATTTGAGTGTGTTGAAAGTTATAATGTGTGTGTAATTCTGTGTGTTAGTTTGTTGGCTGTATGAGACTAGCAGTAAGCTACATCAATCAAGCGCCAGCGTTAGTTCTGGCAGGCCACGTAGTCAAGCTCTGCTATCAGCTGATTGGGAAATTCTAACTCCGCCCCTCTTTCAGCTGATCTGTTTCAGCTGATCCTATGCTCTCAATTGGCTTCTCTCAAACAGGGCGGCTTACTTAAGCATAGCTTCACTTCAATCTGCCTGCTTGGAGGCTTCTGCTGCATGCTGCTTTGCAATCAGGATAAGAATTTATGGTTTTCCTATGCTTTATCATCTATGCATTTTGTGCAGTCTGCTTTATCAAATCACCAAACCATACACAAGGCTTTTTAAAGTGCAATTGCCTTTCACGTTGTATTCATGTATCAAACGGAGCTACAGCAATTCTATGTTCGTTTTGAGTGAGATAAGTAGGCTATGTGTTGGCTAATGATTCAATCACGCAATGTGAGCATTATTTTGGCAAATATGTATTCAATATTTACATACTTGCGTAAGACGAACGTGAGCTGCAGCTGCATTTTCATCAGAATTATACCAGGACATGTACTATTTCATAACTATGGGCACAGTAACAATTATGACCATGTGTTGGATACTTTCGTCAGCTTATTACTAGACTAACTGCTATCTCGTACGAATGATTTATTTATTTTTCCCAGCTTACCCGAGTATGGTGGTTCAAGTCTAACGTTACAAGCTATTTCCTCAACGAAAGCAACCCCGCTTGCTGAGCCTGTTATTTTATCATTTGACAAACGTTTTACTGGGTTTTGTGTCTCGGGCTCTGGGATACGTGCTCCATTGCAGCGTGTTTGCAGCGATGGGTGGCGGCCAATCGTCATGAACGTGATCCTGAGAGGTGGTCGTCAGAGGTATTTATTAGTTAAAATCACTCACTGCTCAAATGCATGTATTGCTTTAAAACAAGATTTGTCAGGAGCTAATTAAATGTGGAATTCGGCAAGCAAAACAGAATCATATCACAAGGAATTGTGCAGTGCGAAATATAGCGAGAGCAATTCGCCCCCACACGGTTCACCTCACATTCATTCAGGTTGTAAAAGTAAACTCGCGTTTTCGTCGCATGGTTCACAAACTGTCTAATTTGGAGTTTGCATCGCTGCATTATTTTCATGGACTCTCTGAAGGTATACATATGTTATGTGACTGACTCAAGAACAATTTCAGAGAAATCTGCACTCCACAAATTAAGTATATCAAGCCTATGTCTCAGCTGGCAATTTCATCTGTCTTCACGAAGCTAAGTTTATTTTTAACTCTGTTAAAATTATCAGGTCATTGGCAACGTAATTGACAATGGTATCTGCATTGCTTAAGCTTAGTCGTTTTCAGTAAAATGCTAGGCTTATGGATATTGTTCTTGTCTCTATAGTTGGTATTTGTAAATTGTAACTCATTTTAAGCTAAAGTTGATATGGGAAATTTTGTCTAAACTATAGTTGAGATTGGGAACACATTTGTCTTAAAGCTATTATTAATATTGGAAGTGCTCGTTCTTAAAGCTATATCTAATATTGAGTGCTTGCCTTAAAGCTATACTTATATTGGAAATGCTTGTTATTAAAGTTATAGCTAATATCGGAAGTGCTTGTCTTAAAGCTATAATATTGAAAGTGCTCATTCTTAAAGCTAAAGTTGCTATTAGAAATATTGTCTTAAGCTATAGTTGAAATCGGGAACGCACTCGTTCTTAAAGCTATAACATTGGAAGTGCTCATTCTTAAAGCTATAATTAATGTTGGATATGCTGTTATTAAAGCTATAATTAATATCAGAAGTGCTTGGTCTCAAAGCTATAATTAATATTGGAAGTGCTCATTCTTAAAGCTATAATTAATATAATATTGAAAGTGCTCATTTGTAAAGCTATAATTAATATCGGGAATGCTTGTCCTTAGAGCTATAATTAATATCGGAAGTGCTTGTCTTAAAGCTATATTAATTTTCGAAGTGCTCATTCTTAAAAGCTATAATTAATATTGGAAAATGCTTGTTCTTAAAGCTACAGTTACTGTCGGAAGTGCTTGTTCTTAAAGCTATAATTAATATTGGGAATGCTTGTATTAAAGCTATAATTAATATTGGGAATGCTCGTTCTTAAAGCTATAATTAATATTGGGAATGCTCGTTATTAAAGCTATAATTAATATCGGAAGTGCCTGTTATTAAAGCTATAATTAATATCGGAAGTGCCTGTTATTAAAGCTATAATTAATATTGGGAATGCTTGTTATTAAAGTTATAATTAATATTGGGAATGCTTGTTATTAAAGCTAGTTAACATCGGAAGTGCTTGTTCTTGAAGCTATAATTAATATGGGAAAAGCTTGTTCTTAAAGCTATAGTTAATATCGGAAGTGCTTGTTCTTAAAGCTATAATTAAAATTGGAAGTGCTTCTTATTAAGGTTTAATTAATATTGGAAGTGCTTGTTCTTGAAGCTATAATTAATATCGGAAATGCTTGTTCTTGAAGCTACGGTAATATTGGAAGTGCTTGTTCTTGAAGCTATAATTAATATCGGAAATGCTTGTTCTTGAAGCTACGGTAATATCGGAAGTGCTTGTTATTAAATCTATAATTAATATTGGAAATGCTTGTTCTTAAAGCTATAATTAATATTGGAAGTGCTTGTTCTTAAAGCTATAGTTAATATTGGGATATGCGTGTTCTAAAAGCTGTAATATTGGAAGTGCTTGTTGTTATAGCTATAGTGATTTTGGGAACATGCTTGGTAAAACTATTAGTATATTGGAAATAGCTTGTTGTTAAAGCTATGGTGTCAGGAACATGCTTGTCTTAAAGCGATATAGCTACTGGAAAACTACGTTTTCTCAAGCTATAGATGTTGGAAATGGGCTTGTCTTAAAGCGATATCGTTAGCTATAGTAGAGTTTGAAAACGTGCTCGTTTTAAAACTGTAGGTGCTATTGGAAACACACTTGTTCTTAAAGTTATAACTAACTTTAGAGTAGAACTTTGGAGGTACTTTTCAGATTTGATTAAGATTACCACAACACTATTTTTCTGGTGTATCAACTTGCATCGATTACTCTTTCACCCTTAAAGAGCACCTATCATGGAATTTTGAAATTTACCTTTCATGTAGTGTGTAACATAGATCTAAGTGAACAAAAACATCCTGTGATAGCTTGAAATATGACAGTGCACCGTATATATAGTTATTTTCTTTCAAAAGTAAGAGTCGACTCTGAGTCATTTTTAAGAATCGTTAGAAGACCGAAGCTTTTTCTCTGACTAGTTGACGTCAACTTGTCAAGTTATTTGAATACGATACGCCCACTTATTGCGCTCCAAGACGCCAGTGAAAACTAGAAAACATCATGGCCACGAGACGCTGTGTTCTGAAGTGCGACTCAAAAGCAAACTTTTTTCATCTGCCCAAGGATGAGCATTTGAAGACTAGGTGGCTTGAAGACAAACCATACATCATCGCGATTGAGTGTTTATTATTAGTCGTCAAATGTATGTTTCGCGATCTCAGGAAGCTTTTATTATGGACTTTTATTATGGCACATGGTATCTTCTTCGTCTGTCTGTACCATATATGGATTACATGTGCACAGAGCGCCCTCCGGCTGCCAGGATGAATTGAAAACAACACACAAGAGACTCAATCGCTCATGATTAGGCTATAACTGCCCATTTTGAGGAAGTATTGAATAAAAAATACTCCTCTGTTTAGAAATTTGACACAGACATATGATAATCTATCAATATGTCTCCTCATCTGCACACTTTTGAACTAAAAGCCCTGAGGGATGTTGATTTGTCGCGAGTCTTCGTGAGGAGTTTTTTTATGAATGAGATCAGCTGAGGCTCATATTACAATCAAACAGTACCGACGCGGTTTTCATATTCATAACTCCTGACACATATTAACAAATTACTGTCATTATAAGACTTTGATGGGCGTTCCGTTTCCAAGAATATCTGCACAGACTATACCAATCACAACTGACTGGGTCATCAGACCAATCACCGCAGATTAGCGTCACGTAAAGGCGGGGTTTTGAAAAGTGAATCACTAAAGGAATCATTTGAGAATCGCTGTCAAAACAGGTAAAAATAAATGCATATTATAAGAAAACTAAAGTCTTTTTTGTCATTGCATGCATGCAAAACTGTTGTTGGGGACTTCTAAAACAATATTTGGAACATTTTAAATGCCCTGATAGGTGCTCTTTAAGGCCTGTTCACACCGGGACGATTTTCGCGCGCGTTTATCGCCGACGTTTAACGCCTTGTGACTAAACAATGGGCGCCAATGTGAGTGTTCACACTGACGCGTAAAACGCCAGGCGTAAAAGCGTCATTTTAAAAAAAAACGCCTCGGGTTCGTTTTTTTATTTTGACGTGGCGCGTTAAAAACTGGCCGACCAATGAGATCAGCGCTTTTGTTCACGTGCCTGGAGCTGCTGAAGTGACAGTAAAACACGACTTGGTGGCGCTCAAGCACAAAATCGGTCTTGCCAACACACATTGATACGACGAAGAAGTAGTAAGTAGACAAAGAAGATGGGTTGCTAATGCTGCTTGCCAGTTAGCAAAAAGTGTGTGAATGGTTTTGCCATAGACATAATATATCTGTGGTTTTGGCAAGCACGTAAATACTGTCTCTCCTCTTCTTCTGTGTGACAAGCGAGTGTCAGAAGCGTAAGTACCGCAGCACCATCTTGTGTACCGGGAGCGCATCTACTGAATGTGCACGTTCACTCGGTGCATCGCCAGTGGAAATCGCTTGGGTGTGAACACTCAAGACGCGCCGAAAAACGTCACGAAAAACGCTGGTGATAAGCGCGTGCGATATTCGTCCCGGTGTGTACAGGCCTTTAGACTCACCCTAAATAATAAGCTTTTCCTCAAAGCTATAGGCACTATGGGAATTTGATATTATTAAAGCGGTAGTTTAAACCTGATATATTGCTAATACGTTTTACTCGCGGTCACATGACCTCACATTTCTTATGTATCAATTTATTCCTAGCACTTCAGCATAATCCTAAGCACACTAAACTGATAGGATAAGGGGATGAACGGCGTTTTATCTCTGAATCTGACTCTGCTTTGTCATCTATGTTAGCCTACCTGAGGAGCCATCCACAAGCTGTTCAACAGGATCCATTATTTGAGTGCTGCTCCATATATAAATTTAAATTACTTGTATTATTAGCGGTTACATTCATCATGCTAGCTTTACGTAGATCGATTAGATCTTACAATTAAAATCAGTTAGACGACCTTCTCGGAACGCTTTTTTATTTTTGGATCCTCCGTGGCTCTTCGATTAGAAGGAAGAACAGCGCCATATCACCTATTTACTATTTATTTACTCGTATCATTAACTGTAGCTACATTCCTCGTGCTAGCTTCACATAGATTACATTTTCTCATCTTTGTATCCTCTGCTGTCTCTTCAATCAGCTGGAAGAGCCAGGGAGGATTGCCTGGTATGGTCTGTTGGGGGATTTGCTCTGCCCTCCCAGTTAAATGGGAGGTCGTCCCCAGAATCTGCTGCTGTTCCCTGTCTTGGCTTTTCATGGAGCTCATGAAAGGATGGGGAATTTAGAACAGAGCCATACCGCCAAATCTAAATCTTTACAAAATATGCAATTAAAAAATTGTACTAAATGTTTGTCTATTGTGTTTTTTGACTTTAGTGGACCTGACAGAAATCAAGCGCCAGCGTTAGTTCTGGCAGGCCACGTAGTCAAGCTCCGCTATCAGCTGATTGGGAAATTCTAACTCCGCCCCTCTTTCAGCTGATCTGTTTCAGCTGATCCTATGCTCTCAATTGGCTTCTCTCAAACAGGGCGGCTTACTTAAGCATAGCTTCACTTCAATCTGCCTGCTTGGACGCTTCTGCTGCACGCTGCTTTGCAACCCACCTCCTCCCCAGCTCCTCCTTAAATTGCTAACTTAATCATGTCATTCTGTTGTCATTGATGCATGCTCTGTTCTAAATGGGGGATTTGCTCTGCCCTCCCAGTTAAATGGGAGGTCGTCCCCAGAATCTGCTGCTGTTCCCTGTCTTGGCTTTTCATGGAGCTCATGAAAGGATGGGGAATTTAGAACAGAGCCATACCGCCAAATCTAAATCTTTACAAAATATGCAATTAAAAAATTGTACTAAATGTTTGTCTATTGTGTTTTTTGACTTTAGTGGACCTGACAGAAACATTAGAACATCATACTGATGACAGGGGCAGACTGGGGCAAAAAAGTGGCCCAGGACTTTCTGGCACAAAGCGGCCCATAACAACCGGTCCGCCAAGTCGCCTTCATTTATATAACGCTTTTTACAACACAGATTGCTTCAAAGCAGCTTTACAGTGATAAAAGGAAATTAATTTTGCTTTTGAAGAAACGTTTTTCATCTCACCATAAACTCACTTGCTCATTATGCACAGAGCAATTTTAAACACCACTTACTAACATAAAAATATAGATGCTATTTATACAGAAATATAAATGTTTTTTTTATATTGAAATGCTTATCATTAACATTAATTAACGACTGGCATACTTCTTTAGGTTGTAATTGGTCTTTCCTGGTGCATATGGTAATTAATAATATAATTTTTTTTTAAACCATTTTGAAATCTTTTCGTGAAGTCTAATATAACTAAAGTTCAATACCTACCATAAAATCAGTCCATTTAAAGCAATGGTCTAGAAGACTTAGTATGTTGTGCAGAATGTGGACTATTTCATAGTGCCTTTCTAGTGGTTATAGTATTTGTCCTTTCAGGAGCTTGACAGGAGTCATTTTATGGAATAGAGCTCCAAATGTTTAAAAATTCAAATTGGTCCTGAAGTTTTTTTTTTTATGAAAAATAAAGCACATTAGTACAGAAAAACGGGTCACCTTGGTAGTTTCAATGGGTAGTAGGCCCCTCCAGGCCTCCCTGTAAGCTCGTTGCCGGGTAGTGGGCCTCAACAGGCCTCCCTGGAGGCGGGCTTCTGGACCAGCCCCCTTTGGCAGCAGGCACGGATACGGTTCAGGTAGTAGGCCTCACCAGGCGCTTGGTAGATCCTAGGATCGAGCAGCTAAACTCCCCTCGCTAGCAAGGGTTGGAAAGTGCTACGCTGAGCGCTGCTCTCCAGGATAACCCATCTCTGAGATCCGGTCTGAGGTGGACACTGCCAGTTCGCATCCGGTCTGAGGCGGACACAGCCAGTTCGCATTCGGTCTGAGGCGGACAAAGCCAGTTCGCAGTCCCTCAGTCTGGATGCCTCCCCGGAGGCGAGTGTCCAGAGGCTCTATTTTTCAACAGACAGGGCTGGCCAAGCCGAAACGTCCCACATAAGTGACGCCAGGTCAGGCCTCCCTGGTGGCATTCGGTGAAGTTTCCCGAATAGTGACTGGCTGGGGGTCCCTCGGGCCCCCTAGCCACATTCCCTTAAAGGAACCCCTTCTGTTGAATGGGTTGGTTCCAGGCCATTGAGCGGCCCGGGTAGGACTTCATGCAAATTGGACAATACGCAAAGGTTTCTCCTGAGGCTTATAGCTTGGGCTTTGACCGTAGGGAATGCTATCACTGACAGCCTACACTGTTAGACATTTCTGTAATTTGTACAGTTATTTACTATATATCACCCAGTATAATACTGTAAATTCTCCTTACAGTAAATAACTGTAATTCCCGTTGCATCATGGGTATTTTCTATGACGTCAAACACCAAATACAGTGATTTCCTGTATTTTTAAAAAATAAAGTATAATACTGTATTTACCACAACGGCCTATTTGGCACAATTGGGATCGACAGGATTTGCTTTAGATTTATATTAGGAACCATCAGTGCAGCGTTGAAAGTTTCACCCGAGGAGAGAGCTCACGGTTCCAGAGAACATGAGAGCTGTGTCCGGACACCCTGCGAAGATTTTTTCATCCCCCGTGAGAACGGCAAACAAGCAAGGTAAGTGTGATTTGTACTATCCGCGGTTGTCTGCACCCCAATTTTAGCTTGTCAGCATTGGTGCTAAAAACTGAGGTAAATCTAACGTTTTATTAATTTATTGAATTAGATTAGGAACCGGTGCAGCGTTCTAAGTTTTGCCCGAGGAGAGAGCTCACAGTCCGGACAACATACTTTACATAACGTTAGGTTATCATTTGCTTAAACTTTGCTGCTAAAAACTGAGGCAAACCTAACGTTTTATATAAAAAAAAGAGTTTATTGAATTAGATTAGGAACCAGTGCAGCCAGCGTTGTGTGTAACGTTATTGCCCGAGGAGAGAGCTCACGGCCGGGACAACATACTTTACATAACGTTAGGTTATCATTTGCTTAAACTTTGCTGTTAAAAACTGAGGCAAACCTAACGTTTTATTTAAAAAAAAAAAATGAGTTTATTGAATTAGATTAGGAACCAGTGCAGCCAGCGTCGTGTGTAACGTTATTGCCCGAGGAGAGAGCTCACGGCCCGGACAACATACTTTACATAACGTTAGGTTATCATTTGCTTAAACTTTGCTGTTAAAAACTGAGGCAAACCTAACGTTTTATTTTTTAAAAAAAATGAGTTTATTGAATTAGATTAGGAACCAGTGCAGCCAGCGTCGTCGTTACTGCCCGAGGAGAGAGCTCACGGCCCGGACAACATACTTTACATAACGTTAGGTTATCATTTGCTTCAGCTTTGGTACTAAAACTGAGGTAACATAAACCTAACGTTTTATTTTTAAAAAGACTTAACGTTAGTTAGTTTATTGAATTAACTTTACCAATACAATGAAGATTTTGTTTATCGAGCATATTAAGCGTACATTTAGGACGACGTTAGTTAGTAAATTAACGTTGGCCACTAGTTGCAAAAATAATGTCGTCAACAAACAAAGTTTACATTTGGATTGACATTATTTATTTGACATTTTAGATAAGAATACCAGGAGCCTGCCTGTGCTGTGCGACACTGGAACTCATACAACGGTAAGTAACGTTACTCCTCTTTGTTTCTCCACATATTACTGATAATTCAAAGTTTTTCTTGTATGTTTTAGTCGGGTCTGTTTAACAGAATCACACAATTATTTAGTTTTTCCACCTCTTTTTAGCTGTAACTAGCCATGTACCATGTTTTTTTTCATAAATTATATTATACTAAAATAATCCAAAACTGTGTTTGTCCAGGACTGACAGATTATAATTTTATTTTCTGGAATTGAAGCAGTCCTGGACAATTTTTGGACGATTTTGGCAGATGAAATATAATTTATGAAAAAAAACATGGCAAAACTTTAGAATAATGTTGCTCAAGTGCAAACCTGAATACATTTCTGAACACAAAAGAAGATGAAGAATGTTTGTAACCTAACAGATTGAGGCACCATTCACTTCTATAGTAATTTTTTTCCTACCATGGAAGTGAATGGTGCCTCAAAATTGTCTGTTTACAAACATTCTTTAAAAGGTTTAGAACAACAGGGTGACTAAATGACACAATTAACTTTTTTTTTTTTTTTGGTGAACTATCCGTTTAATGACGGACCATTATTCTAAAGTGTTACCAAAAACATTTAAAGCAAAGGCACTAAGGGTGATGAAATTTAAAATATCTTTATTCTCTTAATTTTCTCTTGCTTTAAGTTTTTTTCGTGAGGAAAAACCCAGAGGAGGGAACAAGATGCACCACCAAAACCAGAGTGAGTCGGAAGACCGGGGAAGTTGTGAACAGGAAGACAACTGTAATCAACAACAGAGTGTCATCCTTCCTTCGCCACCTAATGGAGTTTGAATGGAAAAACTTGGACTAGGTGAGACACTTTTTTAATAGGATATGTAATGTACACAGACACTTACGCTGCATTCACACAGGGCGTCATGCATAGTTGCGTTGTTATATTGTCATGTTTATCAAAATAAAACAGATGAAAAACGTAGACCCCCACTTCATTGATAGTTTAGGCTTGTATGTTGAACTTTATTCTTGTACAAACACACGCTGTATTAAGTAGTGCATAAAGTTTTACATGACAAAAAATGTCTCTGAAACATCTGTGCATTGACAAATATTGCATTTATTTCACTTCAGCTGATAAAGTGTGCAAACACAGTGCAAGCATCACTGCGGGAAGCAGAAAGTGTCAGACTTCACGTCTCCGTTTGCAGCTCCTCCCCGCCTGCACGCGGCTACTCTCGCCGATTGGTTGCATCCAGCCACAGCTGATGTCCAACACACCTTTCAACTTCTGCCGCTTGCAACGTGAGTGAAGCGACGCGACGGAACCCACAATTCAGTTCAGCAATGCATGACGTCAACCATTCAAAGTAAATGAGAAGCGTCCCGTGTGAATGTAGCATTAAGTTTGAGGAAACCTTACTAAAGCAAATGCAGTATACATGTAATCCATCCTGCAATAAAAGGTTACATTGTTGTTTTTGATTAAATAGTTTGTGAAATCATGTTGAGGTGATTCAGTAATATTACTTTTTTGGAGCATGTAGTTTGTGCTGCTGCTACTATTATGTACTAACAGTTTTCTTTAGTTTTTTACTCAATATCAATTTTGTTAAGCTAATAACAGAGACACCTCTCTAATATGCAATCAGGTTCAGCATCACTACAAAGTACATTCTTCAAAATATTCATAACATTGAATCACCAGCTAAAACAAAAACTGAACATTTCATTTCACATCTTCATGAAGGCATTGTAGGACTGGATTAGACTAGACAGCATACGTTGAGCTAGGTGTACCTCAAAGTGTTAACTGTCTATAAAATAGTATTTTACCATTATGATGAATTGTAATGGGATTATTATTTTTTATTAAATTCCAACAGTGTAAAATGTTTGTGTATACTCAAATTGTATGACTAACTTCATATCATTCTTATCTAGAGGGACTTCTTGCCATAATGGAGCAGAATCCTGGTTCCTGTTTGAAATCATCCAATGTGGAAGATGGCACAGATCGGTACAGGCATGAAACTTGTGTTTGTGTTGTGTTGTGATAACTTGTTTCAGAATTAATTTGCTCTTTGTTTATATTTTATTCATGTATATGTGTATTTTGCACCAAAGTTACAGTATTCTTCAACCAACTATTTACAGTATTCTACCAACTATTTTCTGTTTTTAAAATTGTAGCTCAAACAATAGTGTGTGGCGCTAGCAAGGTCATGGGTTCAATTCCCAGGGAAAGCAAGAACTGACAAAATGTAAAATGTGTATCTTGAATGCAATGCAAGTCGTCTGCCAAATGCATAAATGTAAATGTAAATAAAATGTAAAATAAGTGATATTGAATGCACTCTGATTACTTTTATACATGATTTTCTGAAAATAAGATTTGATTCCAGGATGTTTTAAAGTGAACTTTTTCCACACATTTACATGTTTAAGTTAAAGCACTTAAAATGTTTTAAATAAAGAATTTTATATTTCATAATAATTGTCTGTTTGGATTACTTCTGTAGGATAGATTAATGTAAGAATTAATGTAATTCAGTAAGTATTAATTATTGAATAGGATTAGGATTAATGCACTGTTAACCAAGGTTTACAGTAACAGTACTGTATTACAAAATTACAGTAACATGTAGTTACTGTAAACTGAAATGCGGTTATTGTACTGTAAATCTCAAATACAGTAACTTACTGGCAACAGTGTTGCCAGTAAGTTACTGTAAAATCTCTTATAAATGTCTAACAGTGTAGTGTGACCAAAGGGGGAGTGGTTCAGGCATTTCAGTTGAATTTGCTTGTCCTGACAGTAAGTCACTGCCAGTGGGCATGCACTCCCCTCGGCATGGCGGCGTGGGTATATCGTTCCCCGTAGCTAACGCAGCGCAAGTTCCCTTTCGAAAGGGAGCGTCTCCGGTTACGTATGTAACCTTAGTTCCCTGAGAACAGGGAACGAGATGCTGCGTCTCATTTCCATGCCTCGGGGCCTGTCTGACAACAGTCCCTTCAGACAAGTGGATAGTGTTGTGTTTGCACAGCGCCCTTATATACTTCCTGGTCGCACGGTGATGACGCCATAGGCTGTCGCCGGTCAATAGGATTGATGTGATTTGATAGCGATTCAGACACCTGTCACGCTGGAGGCTTTCCCCCGAAGCGTCAGCTGATGCAACGTCTCGTTGGTTACATACGTAACCGGAGACGTTTTACCACATTTTAGTGAAAATAATATTTTGAGTTTGTAAGACCGCATGAATTCGCTCCAAGGATCGGTAGCGAACCGCGGTGAAGGCCGCATGCACGTTCAGTGTTTCAGCTGGAAAAATTTATTTCATTATAATATCGTCGCTGCCCGATGAAACTCACGTATGTCCAAAACGCTTACTTTTCAGGAAGTGAAAAAAACACTGTATTTCAAAAGCAGTTGAATGTAGCGTTGTTATACTTGGTACGGCATCTTTACATGTAACCATATTCTTGCCAGTGTAATGATATAATCCACATTTGACCAAAATTGATTTTAAATGGACATACGTGCATATTTTACAGTAACGGTGGTCGATATGCGTTCTTCCGATCATTAATTAGAATGGCCAAGTCCCGTTTCATATTGACAGAGGAATACGTGCTGGACATTCTCAGCCTCTGGCAAGCGGTGATAGCAGAATGAGTGAGGCATGTTCTAGTGACAATCATGACAGTAGCATTACAGGCTATAATTTGATCAGTTTGACTAAGAAAAAAAAGGCTGAATCTTATCAATGAGACCGAGTTTATTTACATACTAGCAAGCAAACTAATCTGTGAAGAACTAGATTAGAACTAAACTGTGGAGACCTTCAATGTCGTACTTTCGGCTATCCAGTGCTGAGCTTCGATGAAACAACTTCACGAGACCGGCGAGATGCTTCCACAGGGCGGGGAGATACGCGGCGTGATTGACAGCTTTGACACCAAATGGATATACGTGAAAATCAGATGACATGATTTCACAACTTTTCATTGGCCATTTAGATATGTGACGCATACTGTATACGGAAATGAACCTGGACATTCAATCCGTCGAAAAATCTCAAAATCGGCAAAATGGACATACGTGGTTTTCATCGGACAGCGACGATATTCTTTATCTGACTCCATTCATCATAGTTGTTGAATTTAGAAGAGAATCCCAACTGGTTGTTTGGTCATTTATATTTGATAGTTAATCATACATTTAATCATTCCGTTTTAACCCTTTGTTGCAATTATACCGTTCCGTATTGGAGATAGTTAATAATTACAGATTAATTTAGAAAGGATCAAAAATTTTACAATTTATTAACAAAGGAAACACAAATTCTAATTATGGTTACACTTAAAATAGTTTCAAATAGATGTAAACTTAAACCCTTAATTATACTCAGTAATACTATGCCTAGAATGTTACCTGTGAGAGTGAGAGAGTGAGAGAGAGAGTGAGAGAGAGAGAGAGAGAGAAAGAAAGAAAGAAAGAAAGAAAGAAAGAAAGAAAAAGAAAGAGAGAGCTAAAGAGCAGCTCTCTCTAGAGAAGGGAGAAAATCAAAAGAGAGCGAGCTACAGTTGAAATTTTCTTTTATCCTCCTCCCTGATGTCACCAAACTCAAATATGACTCATTTAAAAGCTGACCAATCAGACCAAAACGTGATACGTTTGAAACTAACCAATCAGACAAAACTTCTCCCACTGTACCAAAGGTGTGAAAAACATTTGGCCGGCAAGCCATTCTTTTGTCCTTAGAAATTCCAAATTGCCCTTCTGATGGGGTTAAGGGGGGAGGGGGTTGAGTCAATTTCAAATATCTTGGTCACGACGATGGTTGCTAACAGTAAAGCAGATGATTTTGTTCTATTTCAAATATCTTTGATTATTTTCCACCTTACGCATTTTATAAATCATTTTCAAATGACTGTGATATTACTGAAGAAAGCCTGGAAACAAATACACAAACATTCACTCAGATATGCTGAAAACTGCTATGTTAATGTTTTGTTGTGCATTGTGTCGAATAACGTAATAAGCTAATTAGCAATCTGAGAAATTCAAAAAGGTCAGTAGTTTGCATCCCTGGAAATTAATGTCCATTTGTTGAATATTTTTTTAATCGTAAACAGTCGTGAAATATTGTTGTATTGACTCCTCAGCTGTTAAATCTTACCTCGGCTCGCATTCAAGTGCCGCGCTGCTCGGTTTCTCTGGACAATAAATCCCGCCTCCTTCAATTTGATTGGATATCTCAAATATTTTGACATTGACGAGCGTTTTTAGACCACTGAGACTGATTAGGCAAAATAGATTAGAGTGGGCCTCAAGTGGGCCGCGCGAGCCAGTTGTCTGGGCTGACGGAAGGAAATAGACTAGGATACGTAAATTTACTATTATTTATTCTTCATATATATTCACGTAGCAACGGGCCGGCCCACTTTGTCTTGTCAAAGTCAACTCCCGGTGCTCCCGATGGCCAGTTAAACCCTGACTGATGATATTCTAATATTTCATCGTGTTGAGCTACATAACATTGATTCGTTTTATGTACATTTGCTCACCTGTCTAATAAAGCACATGCAAGAACAGCATCTCTGTCAAGTCGAAGTTTGTTGCAAAGCTCTCGCCATCTCGAAAACAGCACATCGATACTGATCCTCTTTTGATTTCTCATTTTGTTCCAAAGTCTGCTTGCCATGGTCCATAATGTTTGAACGAAAACAACAGCATGCCGCTAGACATTACGCAGTTGACCACGTCTGTTGGCGACTCCCTCACACGTCCCGGTTCCTTGGTTAAAATCGCAATTACAAATAGCTGGAAACATTTGGGATATTGTAAGTACTCAACTGAACAAAATATATAACACTGGCTTAGTGGTTTTTGGATATTTTACTGCAAAAATCTTACATATGGCACCTTTAATCTTTTTTTTTTTAAATCGGTTTTCATCTATTTGAGTCCCTTTACAGTCCTAGTGCAGCATTTTAGATCTTATTTAATATTTAGTTAAATACTGCTGTTTATCCTCTCTTTTTGTTGTATTTAGAGTATTATGTTCAATTATCTCTTCAAGCCAGTAATTACCTTGTCAAGTCAAATGCTGTCTATAAAAATGCAGTCAAAGTCCTTCAACATTTTTGTACCTAGTTTTCAAAATTTAGTAGCTCATAGTTGACCTATTATGAGCAGCTTGGAAAGTTACAGTTTCAGAGTAGCTTTTTCAGCACAGTGTGATGTGATGACAATTGAGGTCAACAAGAGTCTGTCATGGGGAGTCTACGTACGTATGATGGCGACAGGCTTGGTGGGATACAAACAGATGAGCAGTGAGAGGATTCATGCAGAGCAGGTGGTCCGGGGTCAGGTAGGCTGGATACGGTAGACCTTCCATAGCTAATGAGGATCTTGGGGCCAAGGTAGAAAAGGAAGAATATGTATTAATAATGAGTAAGCAAAGCTGTTAGTTAATTGAAACTCCTTTGAAACTGAACACACTTGGGAAAAGCTGTAAAATGAAATGAAACTGGAAAGGCATATTATTTAAAAAAAAACATAGCTCAAAAAAGTGGAGATTAACAATCTTTGCTCTTTTTTCTTTGTCAACAAGGGTCAAGACCTTTTATGAGTTTGCATCATTCCTTAACACCATTTGAGGTTACATTTACCAGCCAGAAATATATTTAAAGAAGTTAATTGGCTCCTCTCCATTTAGTCAATGTCGTCATGGCCAGATTGGCATGGGCATTGTGCTATTACACGGACTAACCAAGTGTGTCACGTGGTAGAGTAATAAAGGATTGCACACAATCACGCTGACATTCACTCCTTTAAAAAAAAATGAAAGGAAAAAAGAAATACAAAGAGGAAGGGGGGGGGGATCAGTACATGTTCAAAGGAAACCAGCCAGAGAACAGAAGGAACAATTGGAGGGAACAGAAAGACAGCATCATGGTTGGATGCCTGATCGCAGCAGGCGCTCCTTCTAAGTGCTGCAGAGACAGAAATGTTACTGTAACATCCATCATCATCTCTCAATTTCTTTTTCTTTTTTTGTTTACTTTCTTTGCTCCCTTTCTTTATTTGACCACCAAACCAAACCAAACCCCTACTTTCTTGAAGTATCTGACTGTCAAATACCACCTTCTGATTT
Organism: Gobio gobio; assembly: GCF_949357685.1. Lineage (NCBI taxonomy): Eukaryota > Metazoa > Chordata > Actinopteri > Cypriniformes > Gobionidae > Gobio > Gobio gobio. The sequence goes on along the minus strand of NC_137100.1, from coordinate 44,351,383 downwards.
TAGACCATTAATATACATCAAGTGACAGAAGGAATGGGACAAATATAAAAATGAAATAATCAGTATAAAAAGAAGTGTCTTCCATAACTTCAAAAAGTCATCTTCACCAGGTGCCGACTGGGTCACTCAAGACTTACACATGGGTTTCCATTGATGGGCAAAGTTCCTCCTTTATATCTCTCATGTCAAGTTCCTTTGACAGTTAAACATTGCCTCATTGCTAACATGGTGTTTTATTTATATCAATCTGATGTAAATGGCGTGGAAATAGAGCTTGAGAACTTTTAATGCTCACAGAAACACACAAATTGTAAGAAATTATAAGTGAATGAGACGCATTATTAGTGTGAAACGAAGATGAAAAAATAGGCCTATCAAGAGTCTTGAATATGAAGCTCTTGCACACACAAAGATAACTTGCTATTATACCTGCATGAAAGATTACAAGACAACACAGACTCAACTGTATTGTGATGAAGACTGAACAAAATGAATTAATGTCATCCAGAATGACATCAAAAAGGGCATTTTTAAGCCCACATTCGAAAACATTACAATACAGCACTGGTCAATACAGCTTACTACTCAAGACAGGTAGCCTATTTTTTTACCAATCTATTGAGATACTTACCAGCAACCTTTGTTTATATTAAAAAAATATTAAAGATACAGCACCGATATATCATGCTGAAACCATTGCAGTGTTTAAAGAAACAGTTTCATAAACCTTCTGTTTTAACTGTGATGACTTCCATAAGGCTGGAAAACAAATAGAGAAAGAGAAACATAAAATGAAACAAGGAATCGTAGCAACCAAATATTATCTCTAAAAACAAGTCCTATTCATGTTTGTATTAAAAGTTCTACCAGAAAGACTCGGGAGAATAAATACTGTGACAATTATCCATTTATTAACAACCCAGCAAGCAATAAAGTACTTTGGCCTAGGCCCCGTCCGTAGCTCGCAATCTGAGGGTCCGGACTCTGCATATCCTGCCTGAAGACGAAGGCAGAGGCGCAGTCGACCCCCCCGTGAGGTATGGAAGGGACCATCCTGGTGGTGGTGGGGTGGATGTAGGGAAGGATTTGACTTGGAGGTGGTGGGGAGGATGGCGGTGAATTTGAGCGTCAGCATCTGCGAACTCAGACATGAGCAGTTACCGATCTTTTATACCCAAGTATTAGAATGTGATTGGATAGATAAAAAGTTGAAGTGACGTGACAATTAAGTCTTCCCGGCAGAACTTATGCTAAAGCTTTCATTTCTTGTCGTGTAGGGTTTGATTGACATCTGCAGACTTCAATGTAATGTTCCCATTTACATACATGTTCGTAGAAGATCTAAAACCAAAGTCTGTCTATTTGGCTTTTCATATTTGCTTGCATTTAAAAGATAGCACTAAAAGTCATGATAAACCCCAGATCCACCATGACATGTTCCCGCATGAATCAATAGGCTAAGCAGGACTGATCTGTTTAGATTTTACTTTGGCGAGCAGGTTTTGGTGGATGATGAGATGCAATAAACACTTTCAACGGCTCCTTCACATGAAGGAGTGGATCGATCGCATCCAAACCTAAGCTAAAACAAGAAGCATGTGTGTTTAAGAGCAACAGAGAAGCTCTTACTGGAGTTTATCAAACAGACTCCAAATCAGAATTTCAGGATGGTCCTGTTGCCTAGGTGATTTTTGGGAGCCTGCTTTTGGATTTTGTCAGTGTTTGGCAGATATAAGGTGTCAGTGTGGCTGTGATTCACAAAAAGCATTGTGGTGTCTCCTCACAGGCAGCGTCCCTGTCATTCATCAGTATTCATGTGCTCTGGGCTCCCGCAAAGCGCTTACTGAGCTATCAGACATGGCAGGAGCCGGACGGGGTGACCCCAACACCTGATTCCTGAAGTGCATTCTGCCAGTGAGTCTCTAGAAATGTATTCCAAGTCTCTAACCCTTACAATTAGTTGCAGGAATTATACAGTATAATTGCTCTCGCCATGAGGATTTTATTAAAACTTCCCTAAAAAGACTCTAAGTGAGAGGAAAATTGAAGTAATGAAGGCCTCACTAAAATAAGAAACTACTTAAGGATACTGATTGTGTGTGTGTGTGTGTGTGTGTGTGTGTGTGTGTGTGTGGTCAAGTCAAGTCAACTTTATTTATATAGCGCTTTTAACAATGTAGATTGTTTCAAAGGAGCTTTACAGTGTTAAACAGGAAAATAATGCAGCATAATTTTATTCAGCTGTATAGCCATTCTGGAAAAAACGCTGATGTCATTAGTTAATTTCAATTATCATACAGTGACAGTGTGGGCTTTAGATCAATAATTCGATCAGTAATTTAGTTTAAATGGTTAATTTAGTTTATTAATTAGATTTATTTCGATGTTTAGTTGAAAAATTTAGCGTCCCCAACTGAGCACGCCAAGCCAGAATTCAACAGTGGCAAGGAAACCAAAACCCCATCAGGTGACCTAATGGAGAAAAATAAACCTTGGGAGAAACCAGGCTCAGTCGGGGTGCCAGTTCTCCTCTGACCAATTAACAAACAGCGTATTATTATTATTCTGGCAGCTTTACAGCTCAGAGGTCATAATAGGCAACATGCTGGAGACGGGTTTATTGAGGATGATGTTGATTAAATAATTATTAAAGTGCATTATTCGAATGATCGGAGGCAACACGCAGGAGACGGGTTTATTGAGGATGACATATCGATTTAAGTATTATTTAATTGTAATATTCGAACAATCTGAGTCAACACGCCTGGTCCCAGTAAACATACGCTATGGGGACAAGAAAAGTATTCTGTGCAGAATGTTTTCTGTGAGGGTTGTGTTTAGGGGTAGGGTTAGGAGATAGAATATGTCCAGTACAAAAATATTTTTTCTATGGAATGTCCCCGTAAAACATGGTGTGTTTGTTTGTGTGGTCCTGTTAAACCCTACACTATCGGGACAAAATTTCCCCACAAGGATGGCAATAGCCTACAAGAAATCTTTGACCTTGTTTTTTTTTTTGGTCCCCATGAAGAAAACAGCTTAGAAATCATACTAAGTGATATATTTTTAAAATGTTTTCTGTGAATGTTGTGTTAGGATTAGGGGATAGAATATACTATTTGTACAGTATAGAAAAAACTTTATGTCTATGAAAAGTTCCCATAAAAGTCCCCGTGTGTGTATGTGGCCTTGTAAACCCTACATTATGGAGACAAAATATCCCTACAAAGACGGCAATATTCAAGATCCTTGTTCTTGTGAGGACATTTTTGGTCTCCATGAGGAAAATAGCTTAGAAATTATAATAAGTGATGTTTTTTTGAAAATGTGAAAATGTTTTCTGTTCTGAAAACTGTATACCAACATTCTTCATAATATATTCTTTTGTGTTTAACAGATGAAAGAAACTCATACAGGTTTGGAATAACTTGAGGGAGAGTAAATGATGACCCCCTTTAAAGGCTTAAAATAATAAGATAATTAATGTAAAATGCATAACCTTAAGCATTCCCAGTAAACCTATACTCTAAAATGAATCTAATTTAAAATAAAATATTGCTGATCTCTAGTGTTTGGATAGGTGATTATATGTTGATTATTATTTATACTGTATATAAAGTCTGGAAAGACTGTTGAAAGGTGATAGACATAAATACCCTCTTGGAGACAAAGGGGAGAATGGCAGAGGAGAGGGGGGCGTATGACAGCAGATGGAGTGATTGCATTCATGTGGAGGAGGCCTAAATGTCTTGAATTTGGCTGCAATATTCTCCTATTAATAACCGGTCCAGGGCCGTGCAGAGAGTTCTTCAGAGGCAGGGGCTCAAATGTAAAAAAGGGGCATTATGTAAATATATATATATTAGGGGTGTAACGGTACACAAAACTGACGGTTCGGTACGTACCTCGGTTTTGAAGTCACGGTTCGGTACGGATTCGGTACAGCAGTTTTACAAAATTGCTTTTTATTAATTTTTATTCAACAGTGGTTTAATGAAAAAAAAATTGTGTCTGTCCTTAAATGAATTCAGTTATAACTAAAAGTTTCTTAAAGATAATGCTGTAAACTATATAGGGAGCCCTTACATATTGCTATTAAAGATTAACAACAGAGCCCAAACTATTAGCCTAAATTCATTTGCTATTTATTTTTAGATATAAAAATCAACACTCATAAGCTTCACATAAGGCAGTTTTTGCATTAATATCTAAATCTAATTATTATAATTTTTTTCTCCAACTCGTTGTTGAAATATAATCATTTAGTGGCTGTAATTTTCATGACAGGTTTATTTAAACATACATTAAATAAACAAGACATCACTAACAGGCTAAGTGGTATATAATGAATATATATAGGCTAATATAACGAATATATAGGCTAATATAGTGCATGTATTCAGCGAAAGAGTTAAACTCTCTAGTGAACTTCACAGCTGTGGACACTGAATGACTTCTGAGGTAAATGTGATTCTACATGACATTGTTTACAAGCTGTTTTATTGTCTTTCCGCGGTTGAAACAGATGGAGCGAACATATGATACGTTTCAATAAGTTGTAATGTATCCTCAACATACCTTTAGATATTCATTTCTTTAGGAAGAGATGATCGCGTTCACTCGCGCGCCGCGCGCTGCCGCTTGAAGTTGAACTGATACGCTTCTCTCTGTCACGTCACATAATAGAGCGTTAAAATGGCATTTATCGTTTGAATTTCGTGATAAAATGGACTGAATACTTAATATGTTCGTGTGGGAACTCGGATTGAAGTGTGTTCCGCGCTTTAAACAAGCCGACTGTTATAGATTACATTCATAACCGTTCGGTACACGCGCGCACCGTAGGCTTACCGAAAGCCCGAAACCTTAGTTCGTCTGTCCATGTAATTTTCAAACGATTTATGAATAAGAACAGAAAATTACTGCTCCACTTCACATGCCCAATGGAATTTGAACTTGCTTTGCCAGATCACGATTGGTTGGTGTATATACATGACAAACGGGCATTGGTGAATTGTGTAATACTTTAAAATATATAATATATAGATTTGTAATTAAATCAACACATTAGCTCTGATTATGGATGAAAAAAAATATTGGTTTACTTTTTTTCCCGTAAGGCCACACGCTCTCTGAAAGGACCATATTTGGCTCGAGAGCCGCTTCCGAACAGAGGAAAATCAGCAATCAATCAAAACGCACGCAACCCATAGCAACGCGTTATGGCAACGCCTCAACAGAAATTGTCCGACTTTTGAGCCGTTCGTTACATGTTATAATAATCACAATTATTTAGTTTTATTGACCACAATATTATCATTGATATTTGTCTGAGAGGGGCACTTTTGATTCATTTTGAAAAAGGGCAGGGGCTCGAGCACCCAAAGCCCCCCCCTGCACGTGCCTGAACCAGTCCCACATTATGATTCCATAACCAGATAAGTAGCAAAGGCAGGGCCGGCTCTAGCTCTTTGGTTGCCCTTGGCGAGATTAAAGGGGTGGTAAAACACATTGTTTTGAAGGCTTGATTGTGTTTGTGGGGTGCACTGTAACATGTGTTAATGCTTCGTTTTTTAAAAAAAATCATTATTTTTCATATATTTGACATTTATTCTACACTGCTCTGTCCCTCCTTGTAAAACGGTCTGATGCTTTCCGGGTTGTATGAAGCCAGTCCCTCAAAAATACGCAGTGGGCTCTGATTGGTTAGCTGGCCCAGTGTGTTGTGATTCGCTAACCGCAGTGTACGTTTGTCGGAAACGTCACGCCCCTTACCTTACCGGTACACTGTGCTTTGGTCAGTATTAGAAACGATGGCGTCAATAAAACCATACCAATCTGAGCCCGAATCAGACCCAGAACATTTTAGTGAAGATGATCGAGCAGAACCTGTTCAGTCCTAATGAGTAAAGACTGCGGATCTATAGTGATCGCTACTGAATGGCACTGTTACTTTTGTATTTTTAGAACGATTATAGCCAAATATCTGTCGCAAGAACTATTAACCCAAAACACTAAGCACTGGCTTTACTATAGTAGCCAAATCACACACAGAACCATGTTTAGCATGCCTGTAGATAAATAATACATAAAAGCTCTAATCAAAGAATCATTTACACTAATGCCAAGTTCGCTGTTGAGATTTTAACGTTAGTGTTTGTAACGATAGGTGTTCGTCGGATAACGTTAAGTATGAATAAGCATTTAACAGACTGGTTTGCAGAACAGTGTTGTCATCTGTTTACTTCCTTGCTACAACCTATTACAGGAAAACACATCGATGAAAAATAAACCAGACTTACAGGTTGTGGCCCGTAAACAGCTTCAGTTTGTAAATCCAGCTTTCAGGTCAAGCCGTTGTGCATATCCTGCATTGAACTCGCGAACATTGTGAAAGTTTTCCTCCGTGAAATGTGCTGCGGGAGGGAGCCCCGCGCGCGTCGTGCATTTACACACTGGCAGTGTTTGTCTTATGCAGCTGACGTTGTGCAAATCCGGTGTTGAACTCGCGAACGTTGTGAAAGTTTTCCTCCGTGAAAAACTGCTGCGGGAGGGAGCCCCGCGCGCGTCGTGCATTCACACACTGGCAGTGTTTGTCTTATGCAGCTGACGTTGTGCAAATGTGGTGTTGAACTCGCGAACATTGTGAAAGTTTCCCTCCGTGAGATGTGCTGCGGGAGCCCCGCACGTGCCTGTTCCCTTCTGTCTCATACACACGTGCAGGGGCGTAGCCGTCTTTTCATAAGTGAGGGGAACAGAAATGTCAGGTAAAATACCAGTTTTTTTCTGACCTCTGTCTAATTGACAGATTTAATTGATATATTGCTTTTAATTCAGTAAGATATCAAATACACTGCTGAACAATAACCACTAATATGTATAATATTTTCCCCTATATTTTATGCCAATTTTATGATTGGTTTATGCACTACAAACACTTCTATGGATTTTATGCAATGTTAAAAAAATATCACTGAACAAGGCAGTGTAGTTAAAAAATTACAATTGTTCAAGGTTTTTAAAAGTGAATATATAAAAAAATTAAGTAATTTATTCCTGTGATCAAAGCTGAATTTTCAGCATCATTACGCCAGTCTTCAGTGTCACATGATCCTTCAGAAATCATTCTAATATGCTGATTTGCTGCTCAAGAAACATTTTTGATTATTATCAATGATGAAAACAGTTGCTTACTTAATACACTGCTGAAAACACTGCTGCTTAATTTTTGTGGAAACCATGATAGTATTCAAACTTTTGTGGTAAGATTAAAAAAGAGAGAAATTAATACTTTTATTAAACATGCATTAAATTGATCACAAGTGATATTTATAATATAAATAAAGATTTATATTTAATAAGTGCTTTATTTAATGCAAATAAATGCAGTTAATTTAACTTTCTATTCATCAAAGAATCCTGAAAAATAAAATGCATCATGGTTTCCACAACATTTTTAAGCAGCACAACTGTTTTCAACATTTATAATAATCATAAATGTTTCTTGAGCAGCAAATCCTCATATTAGAATGATTTCTGAAGGATCATATGACACCGAAGACTGGTGTAATGATGCTGAAAATTCAGCTTTGATCACAGGAATAAATTACACGTTTACTAGCTCAGTTACATAGTAGGCTAAACAGCTGTTTTATATAATAAATGCAGCCTTGGTGAGCAGAAGATACTAAACATTAAAAAGGATGTCAGTTAGCACTGCATTATTCATATACTTTATTGTCAATAAATACCTTGAGATGGCTTGAAAAACACACATGAACCATATAATGTCGAAATCATGTGTTTGTCGTCGCGTTTCATCAGTCATAATTCTCTTCATTTAGCTGCAGGTTCAGCGCTGTGAATGCCTTTGGAACGTGATTACTTCTACGAATCCGTTTTGGACTTTCTGTGAGTGCCCTTCGGCTTCGAGTATGAATTGGAGTGTTGCACGAGAGTGTTAGCACTCCATGGTGTTCAGAGCGCCTTGTTTTTGGATACGAATAAAATGACAGGTCATATATATCTAGATTTATTCACATTGGCTTCTACGTAAACAAACTTGCCCGTGTAACAGACGTAGGCCAGCAAGAGCGGTACGACTAGACGCCGGTTCGAATCCCCCACGGAGCGGGTCGACTTGAACCGGTGAGACTCGGTAAAGTGCGGGGGACGAATGTACGTTTTATTAAAGATGCGGGGGACACGTCCCCCCCGTCCCCCGCGTAATCTACGCCCATGCACACGTGCATATAACATGTTGTATGTTAAACGCTCTGCAACGCACCCCTGTCCCTATGAAGGCTGAACAAAGCAAGTACCCCAGACCTGCAATCCGGATGAATATAACAGCGTTTCCTCGGCATCGCGGCAACAACACTCCAGCCTAACTATACCACAACAGCGCCGCGATACAAAATGGCCTCACCCCCCCCCCCCCCCTATTTAATATTCTCGGAGGAGGGGTTTATGTAAATATTGGGGCTGGTGATGTCACCAACCCTGGAGGAATGTGTGTAGTCGCCTACTGGCCGTTTGCTGTAGTTCTTAGAAATGGATTTCTTTAAAAGCAAATATCTCCCTTTGCTTTAAACTTTGAACGTTGTAACTTTGCAGATGTTGTTTATGCTAAAGCAGCAACATTACACGCTAGCTTAAGTTAGAATAGTGAAATCGTGGTTTACCACCCCTTTAAGTTTTTCGCCCCCCCCTTAATTGTTAAACCCACCGGCAACTATAGTTGCCAGTGTATAGTTGTCATTTTGTCATTTTCCTTCTGTAAGTATTTTTCTAGAGATTATCCATGTTTTATATCTTAATGACACACAAGCAGACAACCAAATAAAGGATTTCAAGAAAAAAAAAAGTATTAACTTCCAGGGAGCACAACGAAGGCAAACCCTCCCAAAGAAAGGTTATTTTCATGTTACTAATAAGTATTTTTTGTTGACATATATATATCAACATAATCATGAAGGTCTCTAGAATCATCCAAACAAAACAAATCTTACAACAGATCTATAGTTTTTAGTATACTTAGTCAAACATAATACATTTGATTATGAATAAAGATTGATCTGTTGAAAGCAGTTATTTTGAGTTAGATGCTAAATGTTCTCCTCTTATTCATATTTGACATTGAAGGGGTGCATACAACATAGGCCTATTTGCCCACCGGCAACTATAGTTGCCACAGATTCAAATACGATTTTCAAGAAAAAATACAAAAACCTGGGGAAAATAAATGCAGAACATGCCATTCAGAAAAAAATTGGGCACAAATGGGTTAAGTATTTATAAAAACTATACAAAGAAAAATGCTCCTATAGTTACTCCAAGACTTAAAAAGCTAATTATGACTTAAATGATACACTCTAATAAATTGCACCAAAAAAAAATGCTACAAAGAACGTTGGAGGATATTTAACAAATTATGACTCAAACTATGGATGAACAAACAAAAATGCTTTTATAGTCACTCCAACACTTAATCAAGAAAATTAAGACTTGAAGGATCAACTGCAATAAATTGGTCATACACAAATGCTAGAAAGAATGTTCCAAGGATATTTACCAAATATTAACTCCATAAACAAAAACTCTCTTAAGCACCTGTAAAGACACTTAAGCAAATTATGACCCATAAACTGGATTAACTATACCTCTACAAACAAAAGTGCTATTATTGATACACTGTACTTACCACTACAAAATTAAAATATATAAGTTCTTGTAGCTCTATCCCTATCTTAAATAATAAAAGATGAACAGTTGTTTCTGGCATTTCTATTCACCTTCAAAATTGACGCAGCATTAAAATTTGGCTCGTCTGGATTTCCTTATTGTCAGTGAAATGCGTAGTAATATGTAGATAACTAGCTAGCTAGTGATAGCTTAGTGACAGCAATAAAACGTCCAATGCCGTCCAATATTAGTGTATAATATCGATAATACGAAGTAAATTTATTTTGTTTGACACCTTTATGGCTGAGATGAGAAGACTTACCTCTATACTGGGCTTTCTTTTTATCGTCTGCCTTTCTCTTTTTCCGTCCCTGTGCACTCGAGGGTTTAGACCGCTTCATTTTTGAAGAACGCACCAGTGATGAGCACTTGCCTGATCTAACGCCTGAACGCCTGTGCCCGACAATACTCACCATCAATTCAATCTAATAATCCGGTTAAGTAATTAAACGTGCGGCTGAGGGGGCGCCCAAGGATGATCATGTTTAATAAACAGTATGTTTTATTTCACTTGTTTTAATTCTATGCTTAATGGGAAGTAAGTTTAAGGCTGCGCCCCCAACACATTTGTCGCCCTAGGCAACCGCCTAGCTCGCCTATAGCAAACGCCGGCCCTGAGCAAAGGGGAAGTGAAAACAGGAGATTAAGAGAAGAAGTGTGTCTGGAAAGAAAATAAAAATATTGTAGACCAACTCAGCCTTTTATTATGCATAATACATGGACTATAAATATATAAAGAAATGGAAAAAGGTGGAAAGAGTGAGAACATAATAGAAACATTGCACATCTATGTATGTCTGAACATGTCATTTCATCCCAAAAAGCACAACCCATCCCCTCAACCTACCCCTTCATAGGTCAAGAAGAAAGACATGGCGCAGAGAGATATAGCTCAAACTGGATTTCCATTACCTAAACCTGAATGCAATTTCCTCAGAATAAAGTAGAAATGAGAGCAAGATGACAGCTGAAAAAACCTGTATTACTGCCCACCCAAAACTTACAAAGCAGACTGAAATAACCAACAGTTATAATAAAGTATTTCCAAGATTTGTCAAGGTTTTCACGGTAAATCACAGTCATTCAAAAACTCTACTTTAAAAAAATCAGTATCTTTCATATGAAAAACATTAAAAAAGAAAATATTATCCATAATATTTATATTAATTCCAGATAATATTTTGCAGCACTGTAAAACAAACTCTCTTTTAAAGCTGATTAAACATCTAATGCAGACAAAGTTTATAGAAAATTGATTGTAAAAGTAAACTTTTAGGCCATTTAGTACAAGCAACTCACTAAAGCAAACAGAAAGAGCGTTCAGTATTAGAAATGGTCATGGAGGCTATTGATCTCCAGTGCTCAGTTCTGAGGAAGACATTGTAGATGATTGTGGGGTGGGAAGTATAAATATTGGGAATAAAAAATGTGCAAGGGTTACCCAATTCTTCATGACCTAAACATGGGTAGAAACAACCCAGTATTTTTTAGAGTCCCGAAAGCGTCCCGTTTTCACAAATATATTGTCACATATTGTTTTTACATGTAAACTTAAAGTAGAGTTTAAAGTCATGAAATCATAATTGATATATTAGCCTTATAAGCAAGTGTGCTCCAAAACAGGCACAATTCACACTTAGAAAATAATCATTCAAAACTTACAGTTCCGCCAATATGGATCAATGATTTTGATGACATCACGCTGCACTTCAGCTAATCATCAGATTTGCCGTCCAATCAAATGCTCTCTTGAATCTAAAGCTGCAGCCGCCCCCTTAAGCTGCAGCTAAAATCGGTCACTTGTTGACACGTTTACTATTTTCTACATGGTGAATGGCACATAATGCACTAGGGGATAAGGAAAAATTCAGACAGTGTAAATATGCTTTCCATTGGGGCGGATGAAGTCTGGTTTCACGCACCACCACAGCGTGCACAGTCTGCTCCGGTCTAGAGACACGATAGCACACAGAGCAGATATGATCGAGTTGGCACAGACCACAAAACATATTGGACCCATTTGAATTCTACACAAAATGCTATATTTTAAAGCGATAATGGAGGATATTAGATGGAGAAACTGATTAGGAGGAAACTGCGGATTACTCGGCTCTGGCTGAGCTGTGATATAAACAAAACACTAAAGAGACAGAGCGCATTTAGGCCACGCCCACACATTGTTTGCTGTACACCCTGTCACACAGCAGCTTTTAGGCATTGTTTTGTCTTTTGTTAGAAGCAATAAATGACAAGGAAGCAGCTTCACGCAATGCCAGAGGTCAATGGAGAGGGTTGGTTGGTTTTTAGATTATGATGTGTGTCTCTCTGTCTCTATTAGCGTTTTTTTAAAGGGGAGGAGCTGATCGATATGTCCTGTCTATGTTACGTCAACACATTGAATGATGCTGCGCTTTTCAAGGCACTTCAGTGGGCCTTTAAAACCAAAACTTCTAGGAAGAGGATTGGTTTGAGTAACATTGGTGTTTTCAACAACATATTTAATGTACATGTTTTAGAGCAATCCTTTTTCAAATGTATATTATAAACTGGTAACAATGAGAGCTTTTAGCGTAAGTTCTACCAGGAAGTTTATAATGCCATGTCATTCATTCATAATGGCCAATCACTTCTTGACACCTAGAGTATATAAGCACTGAACTCTTTGTTTCACGTTCACAGTTGAGGACACTGACGTTCCCCACCATCCTACCCACCACGACCAGGTTGGCCCTGTCCGTCCATGGGGGCAGGCTCCGTCCCTGCCTTTGTCTTCAGGTCAGCCGAATCCACAACAGGAATCTGACTATGGATGGGGGCCATGGGGCCTAAGCCAAATAACTTTTCTATGCAACTAAACATGAATCATGTAGCTCAATACCATCTGTTAATACTTTACAAAATAAATACCATGCAAACGTTCACCTGCCCCTGAGTCTTTCTGGTAGAACTTTTTTTCTGATTGCAAAGTCTTATCATGCCTGTTTCAATGCCAAAAATCCGAGCTCAGATTCAGCTCAGCATGGTCCAATAATATCAGGTTGGAGTAGATAAATTTGTCAGATAAAAATTGCATCTTGCTGGTTGGTGGGGACACAAGGAGCATGATGACATTTCTTTCTTTCTTTCAGACTGTCCCTTAATTAATCTGCACACAGCAGAAAGACTTGTTGGAATCAAGATGTAACCCTTCACCTGAGAGGAAAATCACTGATAAGAAGCCTAGGCTGTTGGATTCTTTATCTCTCTATAAAGTCATGCAGATCAAAATTAACATCCTTGAAGAGAAAAATGTGTTAAAAGGAAACTAATAAATAATGGAAAATAATGAATAGGGGAAAAAATAGCAGTATAAATGTTTCACTAAAACAAATAAAGTCTGTCCAACACTCTTTTTATTTTGGAATATATAGCTCATGCTATAAAACAACAACTGTACATTATCATAAATTATTCACAATATTTCAGTCCAGCCACATATCCCTTTTTCAGAAACTCTTCTGTGAAAAAAAGAGCTAAAGCAGGAAATTACTGTTTAGGAAATGACTGAAGCCAGAATAAAGAAACAACAATATTTACAAGTAATTATATCTTATGTAGGTTTGCAGCGAATTTTAGGATGTTCCATGTTTTCTAACTTTTTGGCCGCAAGTCTGTAGAAGTGTCATTGATTTTAAATAATTTGCACTGTAATGTTAAGCACTGGATATAAAGATATTTCATGTGATTAAGACTTCAAAAACCAAAATACACCAAATACCAGATTTTCTTATCCTGGACTAACTGAAGACAGTATCAGAGGAGGACATCATAAACACTTAAATATTTAAATATTTGCTTTTATACCTGCATGAAAGTTTACGAGACAACACAGGCTCAACTGTATTGTGATAAAGATACAACAAAATTAGTTAATGTAATTCAGAATATTATATATTAAATATTTCCCAAGCTGGTCTCGCCTTTAACCACAGTCTTTCTCCACTAGAATGGTGTAAAAAAAAAAATCCAGCCTGCTGCTACTTGGGAGTTCAAGGCCTTTATCTTCTCCTCCTACCTGCTGTGATGCCTTTAAGTTTGTTTCTGTCACTTAAGTGACAGCATTTCAACATTGTGAAAAACATTGCCAGCCTTGATTCACCCTGTAAATCTTTTGTGGTCTCATTATCTGCTCCTGCATTAATAGATTAGCAGTATGCATCCTTAGAGACTTGCTGTTGCAACATAGGCAGTATAATGAATGCTTATGTCAATCACAAGGCTGTCCAGAGGTCACCTCTCACCACAGGTCAACTGACAAAGGAAAGACCTTAAGGCACCATCCCTCCCCAAGCTATTCATAGTTCAAATAAAATCAATATGTAGGACTGCAGGAGTTGGGTTCTTCTCCCTCGTGAAGAGGTATTGCCACAAAAGTTGATGTTAGCAAGCTTACTTTGCTTTAGAAGGGACACCTCAGTTTACAAAGTCGGTACGAAGAAGTTGCAATAGACTTTTCTTTCCTATTGTCTAAAATGAATCGCTTCTCGAACAAGAAAAAAATGAAGAGCGGGGCTTGATTTTGTCCATCAGGAATTTATTGGAACATTGGATGGCTGTGGTTTGCTATTTCTGTGATCTATGTCAAACACATCATCAGAGAAGAGATCAAGTGGGAGGGAATGTGATTTTGATTGAAGAGTACGAGAGCACATGGATTTAAGAAATTTGTTGTACACTTTTGCACAATGTAAAATGATGTACTCTAATAAATCATTTATAATAAACACTACAATATATAAAAAAGTATTGTCCATTTTGATTTCATGGTGACAGCTAATCCACTACAGCTCACAGGGAAGTGAATGTGAAGAAAGTAAGAAGGAAAGAGAAAGAATACAGAAAGGCAGAATATAAACAACAGACACAAGCAAGGGAAGAAAAGACAAATCAAATTAGTATTCATTCAAGTGGATTTTATCTTTATGTGGATATATTGAGGTCAGCTGCATTATCAGCAAATTCATTCACGATCAGCCTCCGGCTCAGTCTTTCTGACATTAACATATGTGCTTGGGCAAATGCCACATTTAATGCATAGCCTATACACTGGTCATGTGCACACTCTTTCCATCTCCTGCCTATTTGGTTTTCCAGTTTTGGAGGAAGATATCTTGATGGTTCGATTGAATCCTCGAGCAATCTATTTAAAATATAGGCTAGGCCTATTACAGTATTTGCCTCTTATCCAGCCAGGTTACCAATTCAGACCTCAAGGTGCAATATAGTAGATATAACTCTTTTATCTACTGTGCTGTTAAATAGAGGTAAACTGAACAGGTTTGCATTAATCCATGATTCCAGTCCAATCCAATAAAAAGATTTTGATCTTTTTACAAGATTGAGACTAAAATGTATCGCAGCAAGCAAATGTGAGAAATGTTTCTCTCTAAAACGTATTCTCTATGCGTTTTCATCGAAATAGATGGCCTTCAGGACCAGACTGCCGACAGACATGCTTGAAAACTAACCGGGGGATGGGGGTTGGTTCTATCTGCGTGCGTTGACACTCTAATCATTCTTAAAGCTGCAGTCTGTAACTTTTTGCACTCTAGCGGTTAATAAACAGAACTACTTCTCCCTGTTTATGCCTATGGCGAGTCACGCATGGACTAAGCTCCTCCGCAGCAGTTCCAGACCTGTTTACCAGACTTATTATCAGTGTACCATAATGATTCAGGGTAATAAAAAAAACACGGTTTGGAAAATGGATTCATGTTGTACATTATCATTATATAATGTTTGTACATTTTGTACATGTACAACACAAAAAAAGTTACGGACAGTATAGTAATAGTAGAATAAACGCGAGTCCTACTTTGCATTTAAAGGGTTAGTTCATCCAAAAATGAAAATTCTATCATTAATTACTTACCCTCATGTCGTTGGACACCCGTAAGACCTCCGTTCATCTTCGGAACACAAATGAAGATATTTTAGGTGAAATCCGATGGCTCAGAAAGGCCTCCATTAGCACAATGCACTTTGCACTCTCAAGACCCATAAAAGTTACTAAAGACGTCGTTACAAAGTCCATCTCACTACAGTGGTTCTACAATAACTTTATGAAGACGAGAATTTTTTTTTTGCGCAAAAAACCCCTAAATAACGACTTATAGGCTATAGTGATGACCGATTTCAAAACACTGCATCATGAAGCTTCGAAGCATTATGAATCAGTGAGTCCATTCAGCGGTTTGAATCGCCAAAGTCACAGGATTTCAGCAGCTTGGCGGTTTAACATCGCAATCCGAATCATGATTCGATTAACTGATTCATAACTCTTCGAAGCTTCATGATGCAATGTTTTGAAATCGGTCATCACTATATAAGTCGTTATTTAGGTTTTTTTTGCGCACAAAAACTATTCTCGTCCACTGTAGTGAGATGGACTTTGTAACGACGTCTTTAGTACCTTTTATGGGTCTTGAGAGTGTACAGTGCATTGCGCCAATGGAGGCCTTTCTGAGCCATCGGATTTCAACTAAAATATCTTCATTTGTGTTCTGAAGATGAACGGAGGTCTTACGGGCGTCGAACGACATGAGGGTAAGTAATTAATGACAGAATTTTCATTTTTGGGTGAACTAACCCTTTAAGTCCACGGCAATGTATCTATGGCAAGCCATTTTGACTTTTATTCATTCACAGGATTTGAATTCTTGATATACCCAATTGGATTTTCACTAGTTAAAATGCTAATTCTTGATATCAGTAATTGTATTTTCACTAGTCAAATGTCACCATATTTTTTAGCCATAGAATTTAGAATTTAATTCTTGATATCTACAATTGAATTGCTAGGCTACTAGTAAATATGTTTATTTTAGATATCAACAATCAATTGCTACTAGTGACAATGTTAATTTATGATATCATGAATTTGATTGTTATAGCAAGAAAGCCATATCTAAAATTATATTGATATCAGGAATTGAATTATTGATATCAACAATTCAATTTGAATGGCAGCGCTATGGTGACATTTCATTAGTGAAAGAACAATTACTGATATCAAGAATTAGAGTTTTTACTAGTTGAAATTCAATTGATGACATCAATAATTCGCATTTTAACTAGTGAAAATGTAATTGTTGTTATCAAGAATTCATATCCTGTGAATGAATAAAAGTCAAAATGGCTTGCCATAATGTATCACATTTTCTGCGACTTTACTGCCATCTAGTGGACAACAAGAAATCTGTTTATTTTAGTCTACATATCATCGATACAAAGACTGATAGCCTATATACCAGTCTTTTATCTCATAAAGCATTTACTGTCGAATTCCAGTATTACCTTTTCTGAAATCATAAGTAATATTTAATAGCATTACTTCTTACTTATACTTATATGTTTATAATTCGCGTTTAACTTAATGCATTTTACAAATTTAAGAAAACAAATATAATATATTTTTAAATAAATTTAATAAAAACATATTTTAATTAGCGTTATTTATATTTTTATTCCATAATTACACGAAATAAAATTCAATAACAATCGTCTGAACGTATACGTCTGTACGTATGACATCATTGATGACGCGTGTAACCGTTCGGCGCTAATTTTCAAATGGTCGTCTGAACAGACGGAATAAAGAAAGTTTGGATCAGTTATACTGCTTATAAATCATCAGTTCATCGCAGGTAATTTGACCTTTCTTTGTTTGTACTTCATCTAAGATACCTTTTCGAAGCCACAATGTATCATTTGATCTATTATGCTTCAGAAGTGTGTTTAGCGCGAGCTAACAGCTAACAAGCGTTCATACAATGCTAAACTAAAATTGAAAGTGTTTGCATGTATGAATTTCGCTTTTGGAAAGGAGCTCCAGCTATGTAAACGTCTGCTTTTACATAACGTTTATATTGTTGACATGTTTGTTAGTTATTCGTTTGCTCATCTTAAGCAACTAAATAAACGTTTCGTGACGTTGTTTACATGGCGAGGTCTCCGGTTTAACCAGTGTTGGAGTAAAACAATGACTGCACTTAATGGAACAGCTGCATGTTAGTGGTATATGTATATGTGACAAACCAATATTGCTTCATAGCTTCGTTATGAGCGCATTCAGTACCCCGACCTCCCGGCCACTGCAGTGGTCTTCCCCGGCAATAGGACACAAAGCCGCTCTGTCAGCCACCAGCACACCTCTGCTGGATAATATCCAGGGAAACGATGATGAACATGAGAGGCGTCAAAGACGCAGATCCAAAGTCATCGACCTTCACGGAGTGACCGACTCCTCCATTAACGAGGCCGGTAGCCATAGGTTGGTTGAAACCCCGTGATCAGCTCCATTAAAAAAAACAAGACAGCACAATGTTCAAACTTATGTTTTTCTTTTCCCCCATAGTTCTACAGCTACACCCGCTGCTGTCCCTAAGCTGTCATCAGCACAGATATCTGAGCATTATTCAACCTGCATCAAGCTTTCCACTGAAAATGTGAGTTAAAATCAATGTACACTGACTTTACTGTATTTTTCCTGAAAATTCAACAGCGCTGTTTTACTTGTCCCCTTCCTTTTGCAGAAAATTACCACAAAAAATGCATTTGGTCTGCACCTCATTGATTACATGGCAGACATTCTCAAGCAGAAGGACTCTGAGATGAACTTCAAGGTAGAAACCTACTGAATTTGTATTTTGCTCCAGTTTACATGCATTATTAGAAATGATGATAACTCTGTGTTTGTGTGTTGATCTAGGTGGCAGCGGGCACCCTGGACGCCAGCACAAAAATCTATGCAGTGAGGGTGGATGCAGTCCACGCTGATGCTTACAGAGTTCTGGGAGGCTTGGGCTCTGAGACCAAACCAAAAGAGAGTAAGTAGATATTCAAGTTATGGGCCTGCTGACATGATGTTACATAAAACCAAGATGGCTTGTGCTGTAGGCCAGATTGGTCAGAGAGGGTTATGTGATCATTGACTTTATGGTGTACGGGTGGTGTCGTACCCTGCACAGAATGACTAAAATCTCATCTCATTCCAGGTCAAGATGGTGACGAGGAGGCTGTAGCCGAGGGCAGTCAGGGAGAGCTAGTGGCTGCTAAACAGACTAAGAAAAGACCTCCGAAGAAGACGGTGGAGCAGAACCTCAGTAACATCAATCTCTCTGAATCAGAAATGAAGTGTGAGGTGAATAATATCCAAGTGTGATTGAGTCAAGTCAATTTTTGTATAGCACCTTTCGCAATACACATGGTTTTAAATCAGCTTTATAGAAAATCATGACGTTAATGTTTGTAATATCTTCATGATTAGAGCTGGGCGATGATGCAATCAATCAAGCAGTTGAGATTTGCTATATAATATATATCACCTTCACAAGTATACTGTATGTATATGGATAAAGTTGGACATACTTGTATATCCAACTTTATATAAAGATTAGATTTGATAAGAACATTTTGCAACAATGTAAACAATCACACAGTTGAGATTTGGTATATATTGTTTTATGTATTTAAACTATATCAATGCTGGGAATGTAGGATGTATGATGATAAACTATAATTACAGTTTAAAACATTTCACAATAGAACCATCAAGAAGATTTTCTAGAGAGTACATATTCTGAAAACTGTTTCTTTGATGGTTTAAACAAATTGATTTATGTTGTGAGGACCCCATAAAGCATGTGGTGTAAACCTACAGGAAGATCTAAAGCGTACTTTGTGCAGGTGGACCCCATGTTCCAGCGCATGGCTGCTTCCTTTGATGAGAACAGTACAGCAGGCGTGTTCCTGTCTGTGCTCTTCAGTGAGGACAGTCGCTGTGAACTGCGCTTTCCTTCACATATGACCTTGCTGAAGTCACATTCGCCTCCTGTGCAGGTGCCCCAACAGAACGTTCCTGCCTCACCATTTACAGGTTAACAGCTTTCCACATCGCACTCTGTTCCAAGTTACAGGACAGTTTACTCTTGGGTTCAATGAGCAATATTCAGTGTTCATAACTTAAACGTTTCTCTACATGTGTTATGAGTTACAGTCGATCTGAGTTGTTTGACAATGTGAGTGCATTGAATACCTTTTTGATTCTTCCAGGTCATCTGAAGACACTTGAGGACAAGCCAATTTGTCCATCCTTAGAGGATTTCTCTTTTACTAGATGGACTCCTGAACAGGTGAGACTGTTTTGATGACTATTTAAAGCAACAACTTATTAACCCTTTTTCAACAGTAGTTTAAGTGCAATATTAAATGCGTTATATTGATTTGATCATGTCTTTCACATTGTTAATATAGAGCACAAACCTCAACCAGCTGCTTGAGAAGATGAAGCAGGGAGAGCATGCATTTGATGTCAATGCAGACATTGAGCCAGATGAGGATGACAGTCCAGATTTTGGGGATAATTTTGATGCAGACATGGATGAGGGCAGACCAGGAGACTGTGAGGAGTTTAAGGAACACAGAGAAGCTTGTTCAAAGAGCCCCCAGAAAGGACGGTTAGTACTTGTGAAATGTATTACACTAAAGTGTTTGCTAATTTGTTGCGTTACAAACAGGCTCTGCTTCACAATAGGGGAATAGTTGCGGTTTAATACTGTGAATTTTCACCATAAAGTCAACCCTAAGCTCGTCCTTACCTACTACCTACTATATATTCATGTTGTATTTTATGTATCTGAATATTAAATTGTATTTGCATTCAAATGTCTTTTCTGCTGTTTTTGTGTCCATTCACTGAAGTGTATTTGTGTTCTTAATAGAGGTGTTATTCCTATTGGTGAGGTGGATATTGCCACCATGTGTCTGCAGTTGTCTGATCAGCCCAGAGAGTACTCGTACTTCAGTCCCAGGACCATGGCGACCTGGGTCGGACCTGGCTACTGGCTCTTCAAACCTGGACATAAGCGTAAGTCATAGATTAGCCTTGGAGTGTTTGAATGTATGTTATTGCTTTCTTAGGGTGTTTTCACACTTGTAGTTCGGTTCACTTGGTTTGTTTGTTCCAGACCGAAAAAACAAACAAAAAAACATTTTGTCGATTAGCATTCAGATTGGCTTTTTTATCACCGAGCCAAAAGATACTGAACCTAAAGACATAGGGATACTTTCACAACCTGATTGGTCGGCTTTTATGACGTATTGCCTATTTTAAAAATGGAACTTACTGAACATCCAAAACAATGCTGTGTGCTGGGATAAATGCACTTGTTGTGTGTGCAAAGCCTGCATATGATGGTATTTTGACCAGCTGAGAACTCATGAAGAGATAAAAAAATGTGTAAAGGAGTCAAAACGGCGGCAGGAATCCTCTGTCACACACACAAACGAAGATCTGCTGTGAGGAGACGTGGTTCTGATGCCTGTACTGAACTGTGATGGCCAACATTGCGACTACCGATATGCTTGAGCATTCTGTCCTTTTTAGGGTCTCAACTCCCTGTTTTTGGTTTGTTTACATGTCTTTGGTCTGTGTTGCATTCAAATATCATTTGAACCGCACCGGAGTTAGTTTGGAAGCGGACCGAGACCCATCTTTTCAGCAGTCTCGGTCCACTTGTTTGGTGCGCACCAGGGCTCGGATGACAGCGTTCAGACATGTTCAAATGAACCGCACTAACAGCACAATCGCACCAGGGTTCGTTTTAATTGAACCAAGTGTGAACCCACCCTTAATATAATTTTTTATATTTCATTGTCTATTGTGTTGAGTGTTGTGCCATTCAATTTCTAATTTATCCTTTGTAGAGGATCACAAACCAGACAAAGAACCTCGGAAGCGAGCACCAAAGAATCCTCTCGTTATTGACTTTAAAGGAGATATCAACTTTCATAATTACTTCAAAACAACTAGAGTAAGTTCCTGTTTGCTAATTCTTTATTTTCACGACTTCCATAGACAAAAGCTTCATAACAGCAATTCGTAGAATGCTATTTACAGGGTTTCCGCGGGGTCATAAAAAGTCATAAATTTAACAATAAGAATTTAAGGCCATAAAAAGTCATGAAAACGTCCGGATTTTCCATACAAGGTCATAAAAACATTTAGCCACGTCTTAAATGGATATGCTCGTCCATTAATTTGTTCTTCCATCGAAATGCGCTCGCGGCGGCAATGGCATTCATTTGTTTCGCCTGTTGTAGTTCTCTATGAGGAATCTGGGTGGTATCACACTGCTATCACAGCGTTCCAGAACTACAAGGTCCTTGCGGCAGCATACAGACTTGTCGGAAGGACTTTCACAGAGACCCGCGCAAACTCCGAACATACTGTATCATACTGAGTCACTGCTTAGTTTAATTAAAATCATCCTGGCTATCACAATGTGAAAATGTACCTTTAAAGATCTATGGCTCGAAGACGGTGCGTTTAGTAGCTGGCTCAAGCCAGGCCCGGTTCTACGGGGGTGCTAGAGTGCTAAGCACCCTCAAACGCAAGTAAAAGCACCCTCAGTTGATACTGTAATAATTTTGGCGAAACAGATTTGGCAGATTTGCAAATTTGTTTCCTCTGGAGAGCGTCAAATGCATCTATTACAGCGAGTGTTTGCAGCGGTGAGTATTGCAGCCAATGATTGCAATCACAGATATAGTTATTAATCTCTTGAACGTGATCGTAATCTCACCGCTCAAAACGGCAGCGTTTTTAGGCTTGTTGACAACTTAATTTTTATAACGGAGCTTTGTGAGATCGCGATGAACTGACAAAGCAACAGCATTTTAGGGATCGTAGCGATCTTGGCTTGCTTTCGAGGCTACAGTCTGTAACATTCATTGAATAAAACTATTGCTGCTAAGAGGACCGACGTCTTTTTACAATTACATATTGTCCCAAAACACATGAATATACAAATTATATTCAGTGTATAGATGCATTGCATAGAATGGGAATGGCATATGGCCATGTTTACACACATATTGCATAGTAAAATGGTATATCAAATTATTATTTTATATCTTTCATAACATTCAGAATCATCTTTATACAAAGTTTGGATAAAAAAAGCTTGAAGCATAAAAATTGACTGGTGAATGAAAAAAAAAAAAATCCCATTGTTTTTGTCTATTCATGTCTTTTCATTTTCTCAATAAATAGTTCTGGTGTCCTCTACAGAGCAGAGGATATAGCATATAACATAGGATTTTTTTTATGCTCCAAACAATGTAATGACCTAAAAAAAATGTAATGTAAAGGCAGACTAATAGATTAATATACAATTTGAAGCAAAATATTTGTGAAATTCCAATTATTGGTAAAAGTGAATAGTAAATAAATAATCATACATTTCTCACTGTACACTGCTGTGGTGGAGCACATTTACTAGAGCACCCTCAGTAATTTCAGAAGCACCCTCAGTGATTTGATTCTGGAACTGGACCTGGCTCAAGCCCGTCGCTAACAATCGGTATCAAGCCTATTGCACTATGTGTAAGAAGACGTTGGAGCTGTCTAGTTTAGGCATAAAAGCCTTGAAGTCGCATGCAAAGTCGGAAAAGCATATCGTTGCTGTAAAAGGCCTGCAGCGGGTGCAGGCGATCCGTCAGTGCTCCGTCACTAACGTTACCCGGTCCAAGTACAGCACGGGATTCCGTTTCAGTCGCATCCAGTGCCAGAGACTGACTGACTGACTGACTTGTTATTTTGGAAAGTAATGCCATAAAATAATTGTTAATTTACAATGTTACTTTACAATGTTCCTGTGTTCTTGATACTCAAGAAAAAGAAGGCGAAGGCTTCAGTTTCTTAATCTTAAGTAAGAAATAATAGAATTACTCTTTAAATAATAAAACTTGTTACTTTCAATGAAAGTCAATAATAAAGACTTTTGAAAGGAATTTAAATGACTGAAGTTATTTATCGTGATTCGTGTAGGTCATAAATTCAAATCATAATGGTCATAAAAAGGTCTTAAAAAGTCTTAAATCTGACTGATTAAACCCTGCAGAAACCCTGTATTTAATCCCTCTAGCAAAACTTTTAAACCTTGTAGAAGTCAGCAGCAGATTATTTGGTGACAAACTGACAATGAAATGCTCGTTATTTCCAGGCAGCAACCACTATTAGTAAGTCGGCTTTGAACAGCAGCAATAAGAAAACCACACTTCCAGCAGACTTCCAGTATCCACCCAGTAACCTGTCACAGCTCAGCCTCAAACCCACCAACACAGTAAGAGCATGAATGGTTAATACACTTCAGCATTTTGATTGTGGCAAATCTACAACATCATTAGAAGAATGATTTACAAGAGATTGACTGCTGGATTGGTTTGTTTTGTTCATTTTACAAAGCTGACTGATTCATTTTCTCACTTCAGCTCAGTGCAGAAGGAAAGAAGAGATTATCGGGAGAGCTGGGTGGGGACATAGGAGAGTACGATTACAACAATGCCAATGACACGGCCAACTTCTGTCCTGGTCTCCAGGTACACTAAACACTACTGTTATGTGTTATAGGTTGGCATGGAAGACAGTCTGTTTAACGGTTAGTGGTTTCTGTGAATAGGAAGGGGACAGTGAATATGCTGAAGGCTTTGGAGGATCTGATGACTCTCAAACAGATCGACCGACACCTTTCTCTCTGGACACAGATGACATCTCTACTTATGGAGAGGACTGTCTCGTCCCTGAGCCTCACAAGGTAAAATGTTGGACAGAAGAGGACAGATATTTGGTTATTACGCTACACCGTGATCATGTAGTGAGTTTTTGTTTTTATTTCAGTTGTTTTGTATAGATAAATCATTAATTGTTTGCTCATCTAGGTAAACACTATTGAGATAAACTATGCCAGAACGGCCAAGAAGATGGACATGAAGAAGCTGAAGACCACTATGTGGGGTCTCCTAACAGAAAGTCCTGAAAAACCAGCCACGGTTTGTAATTGTATCTTTCTGACCTTGGTGAAGCTGTTATTTATTTACTTTTGTCAGTGTCTTTATAGCAAAGTTTAGAAGTTCGCGTTTGCATACTGAACTTGGTGTAATAGTAATCACCCTTCATCTTCATCTCAATCTCATAACTAATTGTTTTTTTCCCTCTATAAATTTGTAATTCTGATCACAAAAGGCAGAGCCGATAATTTGGAAAAGGTTTATAGAGGGGAAAAAAACGATTAGTTATGAGATTGAGATGAAGGGTGATTACTATTACACCAAGTTTAGTTCACCAAGTATTTTTAATATTCCTATTGCTGTACAATATACTGAAGGAATAAAATAAAAGGATTACAAAACTAAACACACAAATTTAAAAACCTCTGCAAAAATTATTCCAGAAAAATTCTAAGACAACAATACCATGTCACTCATACATTATCAAAAGCTAATGTAAAAATGTTTATAAATGTCTCTTAATTTCACTCAAAGTTGATGATCGTCTAATACACTCTTGTGAACTGGTCTATAGCCTTGGGCCGGCTTCTGCAAAAGCGTGCTCACCTCTGGACTTCAGTTTAGAGCTAGGAACATTTTGCGTATGAGATCTTAATCTCTTTGATTTTATGAATGTGAATCAGGTCAGCAATATATGGAGGGGCTGTACCATGCAAAGATTTAAAACAAACATTAAAATCTTAATTAACTTTGTAAGAAATTGGTAACCAGTTAAAACGGGTCATATTTACGAGTACCTGTCAACAATCTTGCGGCCACGTTTTGGACCATCTGTAATCTGTCCAAAATGTTCTTTTGAGCACCATAGTAA
Organism: Gobio gobio; assembly: GCF_949357685.1. NCBI lineage: Eukaryota > Metazoa > Chordata > Actinopteri > Cypriniformes > Gobionidae > Gobio > Gobio gobio. Next base: position 44,325,939 of record NC_137100.1, on the reverse strand, counting down.
AGTGAGTTGCAGTAGTCTAATCGAGTGAAGATAAACGCATGAATAACCTTTTCCAAATCCTTATGGGCTGAAAAAGGCTTAATCTTGGTGATCATTCTTGGTTGAATAAAACTCATTTTAACAACTTTATCTGATTGTCACATTAAGCACGGTCACACACAATTTTTTTTACTTTGTTGTTCATCATTTCTTGTGGTCAGTTGATTTAACTTTTTTTTTTCTTCTTCCAAATAACTTGCTTTTACCATTTACAGCAGGTGGAGAATGAGGAGACAACAGAAGTACCTGGAGAAAAATCATTCAGCCAGTCTGTCAGGAATCTTGTACAAAGGTACAGTTTTTCAAGGCCTGGTGCTATGTGTCTAACAGTCTAAGGATTGACATTTTTCATGCATATACTTTACATTCGGTTCTTTTTCCTGCCCCACCAGACTTCCCTCCACCATGGCTACCAATCTCTCAGTACCGTTGGCTTTTGTGGCCCTTCTGCACTTGGCTAATGAGAAAGTGGGTACTACTTTCTGCTATATATAATGATTTCAAAAACTACTGTAGATGGAGGTCTGTTTACATTTCTGTGATTTTTAATATTAGCATGCCGTTTATTATGTTTAAAGATCTACGTTTCTTGCATTAGTTTGCATTGAATATTTTGTAACTTATAGGCAGAATTATTTGTGATCTCATGATGCATCACAACATGTGGTTGCTGTAAATCTTAAAGCTCTTCTTTCCATCAACAGAACTTGGAGCTGCACAAGATTGACTGCATGACCGATATCATCATTAAACAAGGCCACTGAAAACTGATACAAAACTTTTATACTAAAAAATCCAGTCTCTTATGTTCTCCATAGAATGTAAAATATCTATGTGGAGCCAAAACAATATAATCAGGATCATGTTAAAAATGTTGTACAGGAAACTACCACAGATTTTTTTAAGTGAAACTGAAATATGTCAAAAGCATGTACCAGGAAAAAAAACAGCAGTGTGCAGTGCATGAATAATATGATTGCTTTGAAGATATGTTTAGCAATAACTTGTTTTAGCAGCTTCAGTAAAAGTAAATGCAAAGTTACTTTTGTCAATGTCACTTTTTACAAATGTTTTATTTAAATTGTAAAAATTCATTTTATAACTTTGAGGTTTCTTTTAGATGTATATTCTACATCTGATTTTGAAAAATAAAAGTTATCAAAGTATTGTTGGATAATTCTTTATTATCGGTTTATATTGTTTTGTATGTAATATGATGTCATTTTGGAATGATATAATGTTTTGCATGAATACATGTTATGCCAGAGGCTTTTAGGTGGAGCCAATTGTTGCCTGTGCGGAAGAAAGGAGTTTTCTGTTTCGTGCATAGAAGTCTAATGGTTTTGCCCTAATAATGTCATGCTCAATCATGTTAAAAACAACAAACTGAAAATATATATATGTATTAAATAAAGTAAAACTGCGTTTAATCACATATAAAACATTTTTTAAGAAAAAGTAACAGGCGTTTCTGGCCTTACGTGAACAATCTCATACCTGAAATGTTGATGGCTCGATTAGAGTCTGCGCTCTCACCTTACAGGTGTCATGAATCAGCGCCCTCTGGAGGATGCTATGGGAAGTGGCGCTACAGAGGTGAGCCAAAGCATCGCGGCTGAGTGAATAGACTGAATTAGAGACCAGGAAGTGTTGACACGGTGTACATCTGTTGGTCATTCGAAGAAACGGTTACAAACATTTTAACTCCAAAGGACGGTGAAATAGTTTTTTTCGAGGAGTAAATAAAAACATCAGACATGGGGTTGGGTGATCCAAATAGTACGGTAAGTTGTGAACGTAACGATAGCCAGCAGGTGCTTGTTCGCTTGTTTAGTTTAAAAGTAGACTGATTAACGTTAGCTGTGTAAACTCGGTTCCTCTCTATATCCGTGTAAATTATATTTTTAAAGTGCTGCGAAAGTTTACACTAGAGCAGGCTGATAGATTATTTTTTTGGTTTAGTTTTACCTGTTGATGTGAGTTGACGTAAATTACTCAGACCAGGGCGAAGCTCGTTTTTCAAGTTAGACTTAGTTTCTACGTTCCTGTTGTCAGTTAACGTCGATAATTTGCTTGAATTGCTTAAACAAATGTGCTGTTTGGATACTACTTTGGTACTTAAGCTTCACCCAATTTGTATTGCAACTTTGTTGTACAGATTTGTTTACATAGATGGATTGAATTTACCTTGAGCTGTGAAGCATAACCGGCTTACAAGACAACCGGCACTTATTGAATGGTGACTTGGTTTAGATGTGTTTTAACTTACAGTTGACAAATGTGCTGATCACATCACACGTCCTCTGTTGACTGTTGAAGTGAACCAGGGGCCCGTTTCAGAAAGGAGGTTAAGTGAAAACTCTGAGTAGGTTAACCCTGAAATAAGGGAAACTCTGGGTTTTCTGTTTCAGAATGGGAGGTATGTCAAACCCGAGAAAGCAGGGTAAGCCAAGCCCGTTTCTGAAAGAGAGGTAACTTATACTCAGAGTCAGTTACCAGGGTAACTTACTCTGTGAACCTAACCTGGTCAGGAGCAGGTTTTCTTTGGTAAACCCAGAGTTTATTTCGTTCTCCTCCCCCTTTTTAAAGCACCAGCAGTGTTTAAATACTTTATTCATTATTTCAAACGCCACAAATGCTTTTCTTACTGAGTATTTTGGTTGTATTTCAAGTATAAATATAAAAAAATTATAAATTTAATCTAAATCTAAAGTAAGCAAAGTTTACTTAAAACAAATTAAATTATCTGCCACTTGACAAAAATACAAAGTAAGAAAAGCATTCTTTGTGGGAATATTCATTGCTCATATTTTCATCATGAGGACACTGTCAAAGTGACAAAAATGGCATGTCCTTTTATACAGGATCCTGACGTTCACTTGATAAACCTCTAGAAGTAACCTAATAATTAGGATTTCCTTTAGGATTTCCAGTGGTTGGGCGCATTTATGACACTCATATACCCATCATCACACTTTCTGAAAACTGATTATTGTATGGAATGGAAGGATGCTGCCAGATGGTAGTACAAGATATATGGCATAACCACCACCACAGCTGTTATATAAATTTATTTACATTTTTTATAGTCATCTTTATTTCCTACAAATACTTTATTCTTTTTCCTGTTGGGTGTTAATATTCTTCCTCCATCTCCTCTTCATCTGTCAGTGGTGCTGGTGTTTGGCTGGCCTGAGTAGAAGTCAAATGTTTAATGTCATTACCCTGATTAATAAATGTAACAGGTGGGATCAGAGAACATTTCATTATGAGAAAAGAGCATAGACCCTTTTCACAATTCTGGGTTTCTGAAGCTGAAGTCGTCATAGTTGGGTTAACTCTTATAACGGTGAATGAGAGAATACATCAAATATATATTTTTGTGTCTCCATTTGCTCAAATAGCAAAATAAAAACTCCACAATAGTGATTTCACAACTTTCAAAAAGGGAAAAATTAAAGTTAGATTGATAACTGCAGTGAAAAGAGAGAAAGATGTTAATTTTCACCATCACTCCCATAGACGCTGTATTAGAAACACTCTCACAGCAGCGGTAACTTGATTTTTGTAATTTGATGCAAAAGTAATATAATACAAAGTATTAGTGTTATAAATGTACATACATAAAAAAAAAAATACAAAAAACGTTGCAGGATTTACGATATTAATGACCATTAAAACGTCATCACAGTCTGTGAAAAGGGTCTATGTGGGAAAAGCTGCTGTACATTGGACATTGAATGATATTTATTTAATGTGTCAAATGTTTGTAAAGTCATTAAACCTACATCCATGAACATTTTATGCTTAAAGCTTTTCCTGATTGAATTATTTTTTTTGTTTTTTGTTTTTTTTTAGCTGCTGCTGCCACATTCTTTGTTTGCCTTTTGGATACCATGAAAATTAAACTTCATTAAAATAATTAAGAATTAAACTTGTGTATTGACCTGGAAGTATGCAAACGTCTTTTTGTTGGGTGCTGTTGCCATGGTGAATCGTAATTTCGGAGCTCCATTGATCGTGGCTTTTCATAGTTGGAGTGCATGAGCTTAACTCAGAGTCAGTCTACTCAGAGTTGATTGAACTACCTCAATTCAGCTGTTCTGAAACCCAAAACTCAGAGTTTCCCATCTCAGAGTAAGTCAACTCAGAGTTCAGGTTTAAACTCAGAGTTGGTTGAACCTCCTTACTGAAACAGGCCCCAGAAGTGTGAGATTCTCATTCTGGTTTGCTTCTAATCAAGTTGATCAACTGTAAAAAAAAATGTTTTTAAACAATATCAACAGTACCGCGTAGGGCAGGCCTTTAGACATCCCTTTTTATTTGTATGTGGCACTGTGGTTAAAATACAATTCTTCGACAGTTTTGAATTACTGAACTTGACTTGTATTCAATTACAAGTTTGCTATTGTTCTTGAAAACATTTTGATGCTGGTGTTACACGGACTTCAAGGAAGAAATAATGTTTTGTTTTATACAAAGAGTAAGAAAGGTGGACATTTTCTAATTTCCAGTCTAAATGGAAAAGCAGTTTAGAAAACCTATCTAAATCCTTTAAAAACAAATACACTGGTAAATCATATAATAAACAGATGAATACATGTTTTACTTTGTATTATGTTGTTGCTATATCACATAGTCACAGATAGGCCTATCACATGGAACCATTTCTCCACAGTGATGGTACTTCAGGCTGTCAGTATCTGATGTCACCTAATAGCTTTCTGCCATTCTGCACTGCAGGCCTTGTGTTGTGACCAACTCACACAGCCATTGACTAGAATGGAAAGGGTGGGACAGAGAGAGCGGTAGTGACGCAGCATTGCTTTTAGTTTCCTGGTAACACCTTTTGTTTATGAAGTATCAGTTGTGCAAGATAGCTTAAAGGTGTTTAGCATGGCTAAACGTGAACAAATCCCCCCAGGATTTACTCTTTAAGTACCCTAATGACACAATGCACAAGATGGCAATTATGGGTCTTGCACTGCATTTTACAGTTGGTGTTTTGATGTGTGAAATGTGGTAAAGCCATCTTTTTACATCGCTTTTGTCAATATCACACTTTAGATGTCACGCCTGATCCTTAGCATCTAAAGGCATTACTAAGGACTGTTTTGTTTTTTTTATAATAGCTATCTGAACATGGTATGAAAATGATGTATTGTAGTTATTTTTATTGTTATTAAGTATTTTATTTAATATTAAAATGGGCAGCACTGTATTGCAGCAAATTCTTAAATTGCTTAAATCATTAATTCTGTTATAACAGAAATTATTAAATGTAGCTCTCCATATATTCATGTACACAAGTCATAAAAAGACTATTATGTTTGATTAGATCAAGCGTGAAGCACTAACAACTTATTGTAAATGTTTTGTAAATGATTATATATATATATTAGTGCTGGGAATCGATTAAAAAAATTAATTAATAATTTTTTTCTGTAATTAATAGCGATTAATCGCAAGTTTTTAATATTTTAAGTTTTTAATATTTTTATATTGTAATAATTTCAGTTACTCTCCAAATTAATGTAGAAACAATTTAAAGACATTTAAATATGTATTGTTTAAATATGTATATTTTAAATATGTATTGTAATGGCATCTTTTTATGAATGAAGGCAAGTATCACTCATACTAATGTCTCTATGAAACATTAATGACGTTACATTACAGTATAACTGAAAGCTCCCAATTTCAACATTTATTAGGCTTTAAAAAAACAACTTTTAATTTAAGTGAACTTAAAACAATCTTTACATAAACCCATTATAATAAATGTTATTTTTACCTGTGGCCTTCCCTGTTAGACATACAGAAATGTAATAGTTATCAAACACCTTTCTTAACTGCATAAATATAGATTAATCATCATTAAAGCTATAATTTTCTCTGTTCCTGTTGTTCTTTGATGAACATTAATGACCACAGGCCTCATCAGTGCTCCTGTCACTTTAAGGACAGCCGCTGCCGAACATGACGTGGATCTGACGCGCTGTCCCGCGTATCTCATTTCATCAAGTTCATTTAAGACGTTATTTAACTAATTTAAGACGCCTAATATGAGAATACTCAAAATTCTCTGTGTTGTTGTTATTGTTTGTTCAAGAGCAAAAGAGAACTCAATGTGATCAGGAGACTGACGCGAGTCTGTCTGTGCGTCGAGTGTGTGTGTGTGTGTGTGTGTGTGTCAGAGTGTCCCTCGATTAGCTGACATTAGACGCAGCCACACAGACAGGACATTGACATACAGCGCGTTCTCTTGTCTTGTCGCGCTTGGAAGCATTTACATGAATAGGAGCGTGATCATGTAACGCTAGGCAAAAATGGATATAAAGACGGACGCTGCGTTATTTGCGTTAAATATTTTTAATGCGTTAAGCTGAAAAAATTAATCGCCCGCGTTAATGCGTTAATTTGCCCAGCCCTAATATTTATTATGCAGTTTTTTACACATACACATTCTTCATATCATATGTTAGATCTCCTCATACTGAACAACCACTGCTGTCAATTAAATCGTTTTAAATAATTTAAAATAGTATTATTTTTAATTAAAATATTTTGTGAACTGGCTATAGGTTCTTTGATCATCCTCAACAAACTCACTGTAGTGCAACATCTCTGGACTGTCTAGATCAATAATTACCAAAAACATTGTATTTGGATGGCTATGACAGGGTCATTAAAAATATGTGTGGTGAAATGTGCCCCTAAATAGCTTATAATTCCTAAACCGAATCCTCAAAACTTTATACTACTTGGTAACAATATGCGACACAACTAGCAAAGAAATCTAGATGCACTCTAGCGGCTGCAAATCTAATTTGCAGCCAGGGTAGTCTAGCAACTCTCCGCTGGTTTGCAAGCTGGAAAAACCAAACTCTGGTCAGGCCAATCACATCGTGTATAGAGTCGGTGGGCGGGCTTAACATAATGACGGCAGAGTTGCCGCGGTTCCGCGTGCTACTCGTAAACAAAGAAGCTGGCGAACAGCGGTCTTTCGAATTGACGTTGGCTGCGACTCTGGAAGACTTTGAGTTAAGCTTTTCTTTGAGAAAAGAACAAAGAACAGCACTGAAGTCATTCGTAAGAAAGGAAGATGTGTTCGGAGTTTTGCAGACCGGATACAGCGAAAGTTGAATCTATCAACTAGCTCCACTTCACCTTCTTCGTTGCTCTGGTTGGTTGTAGCGCTATATCCTATTGCGTGCAGAGGGAATTTGAAAGACAACCGCTTATCCCGCCCCTCGGATTGAGCCCAGCCAATGGTGTGTTCCCAGACCCAACATCTTGATGTGGGTCTGGCTTGTCAGACTACGACACAACACATAACTCTAAAAAAGTCTGTAAACTTTTATGGAGATTGGACGATAGGTGGCGCTGGTGCTATAACAGTAATAAACGTTTAAGACACTATATTTTTATGGTAAATTATGCTATCTGAAAATGTCTTTTTTCATCTCAGAACCAAGTTTTGTAAAGTTCTGTAATCCACTCTGATTTAGGTGGTTACAGGCTTGCTAAATAATGCATATCATTTTACGAATGCACTCAAACCTCGGTAACTGATGCTTGAAGATGTATTTTATTTGCGTATTTTAGTTTTTGCATATGAAATGTATTTCGTCTGTATAATTGTAAACCTTGCTTGCATGCTATAATTTATATTTATGGGCCAGATATAAGGCTGGCTGTTTTTACAAAGTTACAGTCTCTTTTTAAACTGCTTCATCATCATGAGTTTCATTGTATAGATTTTTGTTGCCTCCTCTATTGCGACAACAATGCAAGTTATTTTTGTGTAACTGTGTGCTTGTGGCATTTTGATCATGTTTTGTTTTTTAATTTCTCTGAGTGCAGGAGCCGATAGAAGGAGAGTCTTCGCAGGACATGGATCCAGTTAAATCTCTACAGTCTCAAGTGGACGGGGTCAAGGACATTATGACCCAGAATGTCGATCGGATCCTGGCCCGTGGAGAAAGACTGGATGATCTGATGGGCAAATCTGAAGACCTGCAAGCTGGGGTGTGTCTTTCAGTACAAAATCTTTGATTCTTATCGCATATTACAGCTCTAAGCCCTGCACACTGTTTTTACTATGCACACAACCATTCAAACGTTTGGGTTTGGAAAGATTTTCTTATGTTTTTCAAAAACGTCTATGGAAGTAAAAAAAAAAGCCAAATATTTTTGAAACAAAAATAAAAATACAATGCATTAAAATGCATTAAAATGCGTTAAAATGCAAGCATGGTTAATGGAATGCATATTTTTTCAATTAGTGCAATTCAACAAGCTTTTTTGTTTCAAAAATATTTGCCATTATTTTACTTCCATAAAAGTCCCTTACGCTCTCAAAGGCTGCATTTTTTTGATAGATAATGCAGTAAAAACAGTAATATTGTCAAACATATTATTACCATTGAAAATAACTGTTTCCATTGTAATATATTTTAAAATGCAATTTATGTATGTGATAGCAAAGCAGAAATTTCAGCAGCCCGTTACTCCAGTCTTCAGTGTCACATGATCCTTCAGAAATTAATCTAATATGCGGATCTTACTGACCCCATACTTTGAAATAGTAGGCTACTGTATGCAGCTGTAGTCCCACACTTGTTGACATTGTAATGGTCTTTGCTTTCTGCTTTTTAGGCTCAGAACTTCAAGCACACCTCTCAGAAGGTTGCTCGCGCTTACTGGTGGAAGAACGTGAAGCTGATTGTGCTTATTGTTGTGATAGTCCTCGTCATTGTGCTGATTATCATATTCCTTGCCACTGGTGTGATCCCAACCAGTTCGCCCGCACCCAAACCTCCCACCACCCCAACACCCTAGGATTTCTGTCAGTTACACAGGCACACACGCATGCACACACGCATGCACACACACACTCTTTATTTGCACATTTTGCTCATAAACCTTCATATCTCATGGTATCACACCTCCTTATTATGAGGAGCTTCCATAATGACAGCTTTGAAACCTTTAAATGGAGGATTTTAAGTAGTCTATATAGACAGAATGCTATCTATTGTCTTAAATACTTCTCACCTCCTAAAACATCATCCTAATGGCCACTTCAGCTGACTCTATGGTTCTCTAAAGCCTGATAAATGCCACAACTGTAATAAATTACTTCAATTACCGAAATATTGTTCATACTGAAGGTACGCTTTAAATAATCCTATACTGGCATTGAATCCGAGAAGGTAATGGGCGAAAGTTCTCTCTATTGAATTATGAAGTATATTTAAAACTTAGATTAGATTACCGTACATAAAATGTTGACTTGTAATTTGGGAATACTTTTAGATCTCCAAGTGTCTCTATTTTGTACTCTGTACTTTGTTGTGTCCACATGTATGCATGTCATTTGTAAAAGGTCAAACCGGAAAACTGTTGCATTGTCCAAAACACACCTTTTCTTTAAAGGAAATGATACTGTTTGGAATGTTTTTCCCTGTCTTAAATCTTTACTGAAATGTGCTATGCCCCAAGTTTCAAAACAGAGAAACCGATTTCCTTAATATAGAATGAATGAAAGCTTTTTATGAAACGAGCACCTGAACAAGGCCATTTAGATTGTTTTCTATCCTCATCATAAATCACTGCATTGTATTTGACATGCAGTGTAACACTTGCACTGTACCACATGCAGTCAGTACTGTAATCATAATTTAATATTGCATCAAAGATTTGCCTTGCTCTGTGGGAGCTTTCGGGAACCCAAGAAGCATAACCTTTTACTGTATGGAAACAGAGCAAGGAGTAATGTTTTCGAGTCTGTACTGTCATTTTCAGTTTGTAGTTTTTATTTAAGAAAATGCTACCACAGCCATTGAAAATGACTTCTGAATGTTTTTGTTGGCTTGTCATATATTCGTCTGCTGGGTAGCTTTTGCACTTTGCTTTGGAGAGGTCAAGGTGTTGTATGTCAGTCTATCTGCATGTAGTCAGAATGACGACTGTGCGAATGTCTGTAATGTCTTATGCTGTATCTCTTGTAGCTTCAATTAACATCATACTGTATGTAAAAATGTATTATTCTCCCATGATATTATGATCAAAATCAAAGAAAACATTTAAACTTTTTAATCAAACATTTAATCAATTTAAGTTTTAGTCATCTATAAATAAAAACTTGGAAAGTGCCTTGGATATGAGTCTTATTAGTGTAAACAGCCTGAAAATGCAATATTTTGTAAATAAACATGATCTTTCAATAAAACAAATGATGAATGTGACATATTTTTAATGCTCTCATTTGTAATTTACATAGACTAATGGTAAACAATTATGAAATACTATTGGGTATGTGTTTAGTTTCCCATGTCCACCATCTGGTATGCAAAATGGAACAATTTAGATATTCAGTTTTAGATATTGACATTGCCAACAGATACTGACCTTAGCATTCATACATTAGTGATGGACACGGCCAGAGGTAAATAATGTGTTTTTATGGTTACTGCATTGAATTCTATAGATTCTAACAACTCAACATTGAAACAAATTGGTTAAAAAAAGAGCAAGTTAAGGAATGCGCACTAGTTATTGTCCAAACATGTTTTTTGTTTTTTTTTACCCAGCTGTGATTTTTTTTTTTTTTTTCCTACACCAGCTGCAGCTCACTTTTCCCTCCAGATTTCCAGCGACTATTGTGATTTGTGAATCGGTTTGATCTCCTGGGTACAACTGTCCATGTATGAGGACATTATAATTTAGTGAATATCTCTGACACCATACATGTCACAGTTTTAAGTCTGGATGTCCTGTAAAGACCACATTCAGGGCTTTTCAGAGATATTTGTTTTGAGGTTTAACCAGGACAACAACAACTCCTTGGCCTTTAAAAATGACTGAATGATCAAATTTAGCACTCTTATGGAAATATGATAATATTTTGTAATTATAGTTAAAATCTGGCAGATTTTCAAATTGTTTGTTATAAATCAACATCTCATGAAAATGTTATGGGGTTTCTAATCAAAATATGACTTTATGTTACAAAACAGGGCATTCATTTCATATATGTCTGTAGAGGACACCAGGACTTAAATCGTGATTAGGCATTTTAGCAGACACAACAAGTGAATGGGGAAAGAAATGACATATCAATCATCCCATAAAATATTAGATATTATTATGAAGATGTTTCCAACTATTACACTTCTTTTTTTTCATTACATGTTGCTCCGAGAATACATTAATATGCAAATTAGAGACTGTGTAGGTACATTGCATTGAATGGGAAAACTATGTACCCACATAAAGTAATGTTATATCAATTCATTCCATTATATCTTTAATTACATAGTTGATAATCATCTTTAAACAAAGTTTGGTTTAAAAAAATATTTATTTTTTTGCCTATACATGTCCTGGTGTCCATTTACGAAGACATAGCTTAACATATGAATAAAATATAATTAAAAAAATGTTTTCCATTAGTTTCTCATGCTCTAAACAATGTAATGACATGAAAAAATACAAAAAATCCTAGGGTCTTATAGCTTATTATTAGAGCAGTAACCTAACCATGTTAACTGATTCTTTAAAAGAACCGATTCACAAAAGCAATGACAAATCGGACACCGCCCTTTGTGGCAGCTTGACTTGTTTGAACTTTTTGTGAATAGCCTACATTAAAAGTATTGTCGAGCGTTTATTTTGAACGCAAGTTTTGGTAGCCTACATGCCACGAACAATATCATAAAAGTTACAGTGTAGCAACAAGTTAGGATATGGGCGTTTACATCGCCATGCAGCTGCGCAGTGTGATTCTACCCGCCCTGTAAAGATAAGGGAGACGCTTCCTTACAGCAGCAAGGCAGAGGATTAAAGCCTTGGACTGGAAGAGGTGGCAAAATACGCGTGTGAATTTTTATAGATATCGAGCTTGTATTGTATTTTCTCCTCTACTGCTGGTGTCTCTTTCAGATGCAGTACATTCGGTGACAGTTTCTGGTGTAGTAAAGCGACAGATCAAAACAATGCCAGTAAGTTGTTTCTTCTTTTTGTTTCGTTTTGCTGAAGACACTCATTTCATTACCCTTATTAACCTTGTTTTATTATAGCAGTAACCATGTTTTTTTTTATTTGTAGTAAAACCATGGTTAATTTTCGCAAGGGTAGATTTGCTATTAGCCTAACTTAGATTACTTATTAAAATGAAAGCATGACCATGTAAGGGCTGAACATTTAAAAAGCAAATATTTAGATTCGACTTGGATAAACAAACAGCAACTTTGTTAAAGATGTAAACAAAGCAGTTGCTTTGAGTTCGTTTAATGATGTGGTCCAAAGAGGTTTAGTTATGTTCATTGTGTATGCCACTTTAAATTGTCCAAGTAAAGTTATGAACTAACTTTGATTTTTGATGACTGGACGATTTTTGTTTTGACAGGCACATTCATTTATTTGAGGTATACAGTGCATATTTGATAAGCGTCAGGTTATTGTTTATCATTTAGTTCTTTATGAGCTGTTGTCTGAATTTGAAACCTAGGCCTACCTAGGTTTTTATCATGTTACATGTCATTTGAATGTCATGCAGAAGGTCTTTAACCCTTATTGTTGGTTCATCTCAGGTGACTTGAAATGACAACATGACAAGTGTTTATTTGAACACGAGAGGGGATTTTTGCCTTGTCTCAAGGAAATTCCACATTCATTATAACAGTCAAAATGAGAGGGGAAGGAAGGGAAGGAAGGAGGCAGAGAAAGGATGTAAAAAGAGATGTGTATCCTGTAGTCCTCCATTCATATGCAATGACTGTTCATATTTTGGAGCTCTCTGTCTATTTATGTGTTGCCCATTTTACTAAAATCTTGTTTGGGGGGGGGGGGGGGGGGTTGCAAAATTAAAATCAAACATTGGAAATGTATTAATTGATTTATTGTAAGCAGATATAAATCTCTTGAAGCTTCATGCTGTTAATTTTTACCACACAAAATATGTTTATCTTCACTGCACTACTGTGGGGTTTAAATTGATGTAAAGCCTTCAGCAGCAGCAACAATATATGTGGGGTTTAAAAGTTGATAAACCCTTTTAGTATTTGAATTTGGCAATGTTTTTTTTCCCCCGTGACCCGCGAGCCACTTTGAGAATCACTGTTCCATTGTGTATGGTTCTTTTGTGAGATGGCATGAATAATAAGTGGCGTTTCCTGTCAAATGAATAATTTCATTGATCTTTGCATGACAGTTTCCCGTCTATGATGGGCCACTCATCAACTAAACCTTGACCTCTAGTCACTTGCATCCGTCTGAGCATAAAAAGAGGAATCAACAGTCTGAATCATCTGATATATAATTATATGTCTGATGCTGTATGGAGACCGCTAATGTCAGGAATTTCACAATCTTTAAATGCCCTATTTCATAGAATACAGCCATGTTGTTTTCACAAAGGCCTCATTGTGGGTTTTGATGCATTGGCTTCTAGAAATGCACAGTTTGTCTGTCTCTCCCCTGTGCTGTTCCTTGTTAAACTGTGAGAGAGCCGAGGCACTGTTCCAGAATTCCATTCCCAGTGCTTGGAGTAAACCGAACTCTAAGGCCATTATGATGGGAGGCGTCCAGAAAGTCTTCATTGCCACTTTTTGCTTTTAATGGTTCATTGATTGCATTTCTTCTGGTGGGGCGGCAGTGGGTCAGTGGTTTATGGGTCAATGACATGACATGTATTTTTTTGTGTGTCCGAATTCATAATTTTCCACAAAAAAAAAAAAAAGTATAAATACATGTCACCATATCAAATTGATCTACAACATTTCCTTTATAAGATACTCTTTTAATTTTTTTGAAATTCAATTTACTTTTTGAGTTGTGGTGTTTCAAAGACCTAAAATGTCAGGTGGTGCGACCAGCAAATTTACATTTAAAAGTATCAATTCCCATTGCAATTGCAAAATGAAGTAAGGAATATATATGTTAACCATTTTATAATGTATACAAATAATAATAATAATAATAAAAAAAAACACCATAAAAACTCCTTATGGAAAATTGTGTTCTGAACACAGAAAAGTGTCCGTTTATATGAATTGGACTAAAAGGGCAATACATTGAAAAGGGAAAGGGAATTTGCCATGTGATATGCATTTTACAATGATTCATACAGTGAGGAAAATAAGTATTTGAACACCCTGCTATTTTGCAAGTTCTCCCACTTAGAAATCATGGAGGGGTCTGAAATTGTCATCGTAGGTGCATGTCCACTATGAGAGACATAATCTAAAAAAAAAAAATCCAGAAATGTTGTTTGGTGTTCAAATGGTGTTCAAATACTTATTTTCCTCACTGTATGTATATTGTATATTATTTTAAATTAATATATGGTCGCGCCACCTAACATTTTCTGGGTGGTAAAATCAGAAATCTTGTTTAATAATGAATTAATGCGGTCTTAAGCTGTAAAACCAATATGAATCAACACCATACATTTTTTTGGACATAAAAATGCATTTTAAAACACTTTTGCTAAAAATAATTATTTTTTAATCTTAAAAAAATATATATTATTATTATTTTTTTTGTCATTGTTTTGGTGACCATGGGTCTGTTAAAAGCGCTATATAAATGCAGTCCATTTACCATTTCTCTTGTGTTAAATAATAGTTGGACATTCAATAACGTCTAGTCCCTCATAGGAAAATGTATGTTTTTGCAAAATGATTATGGATGCTGATCTATGATAGAGGATGTTTGCCTTTCCTAATGAACCATTTCATCTGTCCCCAGGAGAATGGGCAAAGCCGCCTCCGTCAGGCCCAGGAGGATGTGGAGGAAGTTAAAGTTATCATGTTGGATAACCTAAACAAGTCTGAAGAGCGATCCGCAAAACTCGGGGAGCTGGAAAACAGAGCTGAACAACTAGAGCAACAGGTGGAACCTTTTTGTGATGATCTTTTACTTTATATTTATTAAATAATAATAATAACATAAACTATCAATTAATTTATGCACATAAAACAGCTCGTCAAAAAGCATGTCCACTTATTTATTCATTCTATGGTCCAATGCACATGCTTTATGGCTCATTGAGGACTATGATCATAAACTGGTTTTCTGGAATTCCAAGTGTTTCTAGGGAAACCAAGGGCATGTCATATTGGAGTCTATTAATAGTGTCTAGGTGGGGTGTGCGGAAAAAAGAGTGTACAAATTTGCATCCTGACTTTAGTTTACCATGTTAATTTTAGAAAGCCATTTCCTTTTGTTATGAAATAAACAAAAACTTGTGTAATAGTATGGCAGGCTGTTTGTACAGGATGTGCCATGTTGTCAGGCAACAAATTCACTTTTGTTTCATGCAAGAATACTAAAAATCCCACTGGAGCTTTGGTTGGTCAAGTCACGTTGATTTTATATAGAGCTTTATACAATACAGATGGTTTCAAAGCAGCTTCACACAGTCATAAACAGGAAAATGCTGTAAAATATAGTCATGTTATTAAAACAGCTCTTCAAAAGATGGTCATTATTCAGCTCAATTTAGTGCAATGTTATTTCAATTCAGATCAATACTGTGTCAATGTTGTGAAGTTCATCAATTATGAAATTAAGCTCTATAAGCAGCTCTTCACAAGGCAATATTGCCTTTCACCTCAAGTCAGTTCAATATTGATTCATTTCAATAACACAGTGTTGTTGCAAAGTTGGTATCCTTATCGGCTCAATTCAGTTCAGATATTGTTCTTATTTGATAGTGTCAGTGCAGTTAAAGCAATGATAATATCACTGGATATATTAATTGAGCAAGCTAAAGGCGACAGTGGCAAGGAACCAAGACTCCATCAGGTGACCGTAGTGGAGAAAAACAACCTCGTGAGAGACCAGGCAGTTTTCCTCTGGCCTAAAGGAATGAGCACAATGTGATCCATAATTCACACTGCATGGCTGGTGTTACTAGTTCAAACAAAGATTATAATTAAAGTAAGGAAAACAAGTTCAAAACCTCACATGTTCAGATGAAGAGCCTCTGTAACAGTCCTGTTATTAAGTTATCATTTTTTTTTTTTTTTGTAATACATTTTTAAAATAATTGTATTTCTTTTCAGAGCAAAACATTCTCAAAGACCTCCGTTAAGGTGAAACAGAAGAAGCGCTGGGAGAATATAAAGTACAAAGTGATAATCGCGGCAGTTGTAGCTGCAGTGCTTTTTGTCATAATTGTGGCTGTGGCTGTGAGCTTCAGCAGCAGTGAGGACAATCAATTCACAACGCCACCCACACCATCGACACAAGCACCAGTAAAGGGCTAGAAGAAAGACAGAACATAAGTTGTTTAAAATGCCTCAGAATGTCACCTGGAAAGTCTTGTTTCTAGTACTTTTGTGAAAGTAAATAAGAGTGACGATTCATAGATCACTGAATGCACAACTTATGTTTTGATGTAACATTCTACCAAGAGTATGCTAAAAAAAACAAAAACAATGTGGTGGGTGATACAAAAATGGTACAATGGTGTCACCATCTTTCCTGCTTTCATTTCATTTTTCAATTGTAACACACATACTGTAGAGTATGTTGCATTAATGGTAACAGTTTACATGCATTCTTGTTGGACTAGACATATTTTAACCACAAATTATATAAATCAGAGCCAACTGCAGGTTAAGTATGGAAGGCATGTTTGTTTATACTTCGTCAGGGGGTAGAGCATTGTTTTTGAATCTTGTTCCTCAAAACAAACTTTTCTTGATTCTGTATCATCAGGGAAAAGTGTCTGTAATGATCTCAAAAATGTCTTGTGTTAAGGTTTTCTCTAATTAGTTACAGATACAAAAGAATAAAGAGGCAGGTTTATCTGACAAATCCACTTTCAAGTCTTGGAGTCTCTACTAAGCTGTAGAGACTCCATCGGATATGTTTGATTGTGGAAACATACAAAATGTGCGATATTGGGGTTATCCACTACCTGGATTGGGACACACATTCTGTGACTTTGGCACGTTTTGTGCTGAAACGTAATATTTGATTACATACTTATTCATTAGCCATGTAAAAGCAGGTTAATACTGAAAAATTGTAACTTGACATAGACAGACCATCAAAAAAAAAAAAAAAATGCTGCAAAAAATTTCTCTAATATGTATGTGTATATATAAATAAATGCTTCTTATGTAAAATGCTTCTTATGTATCTAATTTTTTTTTTATTTCCTTGTGTCTCATTTATTTCTGTTTTAGCCTATATGTATTTCCTTTTATAAAGATTTAGTGAGTTGACACACAGTGACCAGTGTCGTGCAGTCAAAACCGGAATTTGAAATTAAGTTGACAGTGAGTTTAACAATTATAATTATGTATCAATTTAACCATATCATGTAGCCTAAATACAGAAATGTGGAGCTCGAGGTTGAACTAGAAGGTAAAACGCCACCTGGTGGACATTTTAAGGCGGTTGAAGAGCACTGACGTAAAAAGAGCAAAGTGGACAGCAAAGAACGTATCAAGGACAGGTATGAAAATCAAATATACTACTGCAAAAATTACAGGATTTTTTTTTTTTTTTTAAAGAGAGGACACGGCCAGTTTGCAGTATTAAAATGTGCCCAATTCTATACTTTTTGGAGAATTACGTAAATATGAATTATGAAGAACATAAAAACGTTCACAAAATAAATATATTTTACACTGAAGTTGAACGTTTAATTATTTTCTCTGTTTCTAACCAACGCGAAATCTACTTAATAGACCCTTTCACATTTCCGGGTTTCTCAGAGGAAGTCATCGTAGCGGTGAATGAGAGAATACATTCATATATATATATATATATATATATATATATATATATATATATATATATATATATATATATATTGTGCCTATTTGCTCAAATAGCAAAATAAAAACGCCATAAAAGGGATTTCACAACTTTCAAAAAGAGGGAAAAAATAGAGTGAGATTGATAACGGCAGTTAAAAGAGAGAAAGATGTTCATTTTAATCATCACTCTCAGACGAAACACCTTCACAGCAGCCGAAACTTGTTTTTTTTTTTTTTTTTGTAATTTGATGCAAAAGTAATAAAACACAAATTATTAGTGTTATAAATGTATATACGTTTAAAAAAATGCCGGATTTACGATATTGATTATCCGTTCAAAACCGTTAAAACGCGTCATCACAGTCTGTGAAAAGGGTCTATTTTTTTTTGTAACGTGCTGGTGATCTGGCAACAACACCACCAGCAGTAGCAGTGCACGCGTGACGCTCGTTGTTATAGCAACGTCAACTAAAACCAAAGTGCGTTTTCGGTTGCGACAATGATGGTCTAAATAGTTTTCTCATGCAAATTACAAACTTTATTATATAGTTATTCTCACCCAGACAACAACAAGAATGGTTCACGATGACACTCGAGTGGAGTGGATTAAAAACGTTGTGTGTGAGCTGTTTTGTTTGCCTGATTCAGGCTGTTTTGAGGAGTTACTCAGTCGCGGTGATGGAGAGGAAGAGCAGAAAATCATAAGCTTTTTAAACATAGTCACAGAGGAAGAGGCGGCATCAGCTCTTTTTTTCATCAAGCGTATACGAGAAGAAGAGGTTGAAGTGGAAATTCCTGTTGGTACGTTTATATTTCAACACACTAACAATCTGTTTACTTTTAATTTACAGTAACGTTAACAGTTTAACAGTTAATACAGATTTTCTCCAAGCGATTGTAAGGCTTGAAATATGAAGCCAGATATAATTTTGTTCACTAAGCTGATAAAAAGTCTTAAAGAAAGGTCAATTACGTGTGTAATAGTAAATAATTTCCCTGTCCATACACGCCAAGATCCGGTAGAAAGTACGGAAAATGACTCCGAGAGAAGTCCATCTGTTTCGTCTGATGGGACACTCCTCTCAGACAGAGAGAAACCCCTTTCTAACAGTGAGTCTGCTTCCTCAATTCTAATTGATATGATCAGAAAGAAATTCATCAAAGTTTCAAGTTGTTCTTGTCTTTTGCTCCAATGCTCAGACATGACTGAAGAGAGAGGAAAAGATAACAACAGAAAAAGCCAGGAGTCCTCAAACCCAGAAGACTCTCAGAGTCCGGATCTTTCAGTTGAGGGCCTGTCGGAGGCAACACATGTGGATAAACCACCTCCCAATGTAATTTTCAATATTGATAGGCATATATATATATATATATATATATATATATATATATATATATATATATATATATATATACTTAGGACAGGAAAGAGATGTTTACTTTTTATTTTTACTTTTTATTTAAGTGTATTGAATATATTTATTAATAATCAAGATATGTATGAGATCTTATTATAGGATATATATATATATATATATATATATATATATATATATATATATATATATATATATATATATATATAATGCTTTGACATTTCTTTCCCCATCCCAAGATTGAGGTTCAGATTGTGTATCATGTAGAGCTTCATGTAGACGTGAACAATATCCCAGTGAGTTTTGAAAAATACAATGCCCTCTACTTCCTGAGGAACACTAAAGGTAGGTGGAGTGCTTTCAAAATGTGCCTCCCAAAATTTGCTAATTTATTTGCACATTTAACTGATATGTCTGGCGGTTTATCCTATCCAGAAACCATCACTGAACCGGCGGACATAAAGGAGGCTAATCATTTGATGCCCAAACTTATTGAGTTTAGCATGATGAAAGACGACCCCTTGAAGATGCTTAGAGAGCTTCTCAGCCATGTGCGTGACTGAACCTCTCACTCCCATAAAAATGTATTAACTTTAATTATACCATGCAACTATATATATAAATCTACATTGAACTCTTTCCTTACAGGTGTATATTCCTCTTCTCTCTGTGAACCAGCTGAAGCTCACTGATGGTGGCTATCATGGTGTTGCTGGCTCGCAAGACTCTCAAGAGAGCTCTCAAGAGAAATCCTATGGAGCTTTCGAGGTCCGAGATGATCTTCTCCACAGCACATATAAATTCTTGCAGGTTATAGACCAAACCTTACAGCAGCTTGAAGGTATGCTAGTTTTTCAATGTTTCTTAAAGAAGTCTCTTATGCTCACAGAAGCTTAAAAAACAACAACTGTATAATTGTGAAATATGATTACAATTTAAAATTATATTATAATTTAAAATGTAATTTATTCCTGTGATGGTCAAGCTGAATTTTCAGCAGCCATTATTCCAGTCTTCAGTGTCACATGATCCTTCAGAAATCATTCTAATATGCTGATTTGGTGCTCAAGAAACGCCTCGGTTACATATGTGACTGACGGAATGAGTTTTCGCTTAGAATCCAATCGCCTTCGAGTTCTACAAAACAAGCCAATTCGGGCCATCGGTCTGCGGAATTTGCATAGCGCAACTCCGCCCCACCTCGTGGGTATATAAGGAGTTGTGCATGCAATCTCACATTGTGTTACCTGCTCAGGAGCCGAGGCTTAGCGCCCAGGCCGTACCAGCGGTACAGTGGTTGTGGCATGGGAACGTAACTTCTCCGTTCCCTTCCTTCAGGGAACGAGGGTTAAATACGTAACCGAGACGTTTCCTGTCAGTCAGTTCACTACGAGTTACTTCAGTGACTGATGGAATGGGAGTCCCAATCTAATCTCGCCACAACGGCTGTCTTCCAGCGTCCTGCGCTGACCTGAGCTCATTGGCGTGAGACTAGCACGGACAAGGGGCTGGACTCAAACGCCAATACCAAGGTACACTGGGAAGCATATCCCACATGGAAAATATGCCAAGCAATGCCTGCCCGCAGGGAGGACTTAAGAATACACATATGACCCGAGTACGGGATGCTTATGAAAACACTGAGGCATCCAGCCCACAGGGTGGACTGTTTCAACCCCAGGGGTGGCAAGGTGTCTTGCCAAGCAACCCTCTATGCACACCTTGGCAATATAATCACCATTGGCTAGTACATTTTGTAGTTTACTCGCCAAACTGATATACTGTTTTATTTATATTAGCGCTGTCAAATCGATTAATCGCGATTAACCGCATCCAAAATAAAAGCCAGGCTCCACCATCACCCAATCACAGCGTTCTATGTCACCTTAGTTCTAATCACCCGCACCTGCACCTCATCTCCCCATCAGCACTGACCTATTTAAGAACACACCTCAAACAGTCACATTGTCTAGTCTCGTTCATGAGTAAGGACTCACCTACCTGATATCACCTACCTGATTCCAACGAAGATTACCTTCCTCCATTGTATCTCCTGTTCCATCATGTCTACTTTATCTCCCTGGTCCTTCGTGTCTGTTCATCGTCTCCTTCTCCATTCCCGGGCTTCCTTCCCTTCATCGAGGTGTGTGCACTCGGTTCTGTCCTCACCGCCATCCACGACCTCCTCATCCATCTACAACCACAGAGACTGTCAGTATTCCCATTCTCCATTCATCTACCATTCATCACATCTGAAATACTTACCTTCTCATCTCCATTCCCTTCTGCTGTTAATAAACTCTTTTATATTAACTCTATTCCTGGTTTTGAGTCTCTGTTTCGTAACAATAATATATGTGTGTGTACTGTGTATAATTATTATGTGTATATAAATACACACACATGTATATATTTAAGAAATGTTTTTTTATATTTATATATAAAATATTAATATTTATATATAATATACATTTTATAAATATATACATTCATGTGTGTGTATTTATATATATATAAATAATAATTATACACAGTACACACACATACAGCCCTTATACACACATAGCATGTACACTCACCTAAAGGATTATTAGGAACACCTGTTCAATTTTTCATTAACCCTCAGAGCCCGACGGCATCGCCCACGACGTCACACGGCACCTCTGATAAATATCTATATTATTTCATGAAACTTTTATCGATTTTCTTACCGTTTTTTCCAGCAGAAAGCTAACGAGCTAGCCATCACGGGGGTGTCTTTGGTGTCTTTGTAGCCTTTACAGAAGGTTTTCTATCCAGCCTGGAACATGTGCATCTTTTTGGAGTTGTTCAGCAATAAATCAAAACGCTTACATCCAAGATATATCCACTTGATGTCCATAATTTATAAATTTTCCGTCATTTTTGCCGCTAGCGCGATGCTAGCTGCCATTTTGGATGAGGGTTTGACCAATGACAGGCTGATCCGTCATCCACGTTGGTGTGCGTCATTACGCATGAACCACAGCTCTTTTATTGTGAAGAGAGAGAGACGCACGGCTAGTGTTGAGGATAGAGAGAGAGAGACGCGCTGCAGTTTTTAGTAGTTTTGTGGAGAAAGTTTGAGGAAAAAGTTTGAGGAGAAGTTCCTGATAGGAACTGTTTTGAGGCTTGGCACCATTAAATATCCAAAATCCAAAGAGGCCAAAAGCGCCTGGACTTTTTTTGGAAAAATGTAAATAGTTTTGGTTCTGTATAAGTTATCATGTTTATTCCTGAGTTCCAGGACTCCAAAGACTTGAACAAACTGTTTTCCAGAGGAAATATGCTTAGCTTTTATTTATTTGTGTGTGTTTTCAATAAATATTTGAGTGATTCAATTTCCGTTTTATGTTTTCATTTGTCTTTATGGTTCCATAACTTATTTTACATTCAGGTGACATCAATGCAACACAAATATACTGACAGAGCAACTTGTCTTGAAAAAAAAGAGGTGTGTCAATTGTCTGTGCACAACAGAGTTGATGTTTTACAAGATTTTTTAGTAAATAACACCAGGCGGAAAATTAATTGTAAAAATACCCTTAGGTCTTAAAGGGTTAATGCAATTATCTTATCAACCAATCACATGGCAGTTGCTTCAATGCATTTAGGGGTGTGGTCCTGGTCAAGACAATCTCCTGAACTCCAAACTGAATGTCAGAATGGGAAAGAAAGGTGATTTAAGCAATTTTGAGCGTGGCATGGTTGTTGGTGCCAGACGGGCCGGTCTGAGTATTTCACAATCTGCTCAGTTACGGGGATTTTCACGCACAACCATTTCTAGGGTTTACAAAGAATGGTGTGAAAAGGGAAAAACATCCAGTATGCGGCAGTCCTGTGGGCGAAAATGCCTTGTTGATGTAAGAGGAGAATGGGCCGACTGATTCAAGCTGATAGAAGAGCAACTTTGACTGAAATAACCACTCGTTACAACCAAGGTATGCAGCAAAGCATTTGTGAAGCCACAACACGCACAACCTTGAGGCGGATGGGCTACAACAGCAGAAGACCCCACCGGGTGCCACTCATCTCCACTACAAATAGGAAAAAGAGGCTACAATTTGCACGAGCTCACCAAAATTGGACAGTTGAAGACTGGAAAAATATTGCCTTGTCTGATGAGTCTCAATTTCTGTTGAGACATTCAGATGGTAGAGTCAGAATTTGGCGTAAACAGAATGAGAACATGGATCCATCATGCCTTGTTACCACTGTGCAGGCTGGTGGTGGTGGTGTAATGGTGTGGGGGATGTTTTCTTGGCACACTTTAGGCCCCTTAGTGCCAATTGGGCATCGTTTAAATGCCACGGCCTACCTGAGCATTGTTTCTGACCATGTCCATCCCTTTATGACCACCATGTACCCATCCTCTGATGGCTACTTCCAGCAGGATAATGCACCATGTCACAAAGCTCAAATCATTTCAAATTGGTTTCTTGAACATGACAATGAGTTCACTGTACTAAAATGGCCCCCACAATCTCAACCCAATAGAGCATCTTTGGGATGTAGTGGAACGGGAGCTTACAAAAATGTAACAATTTATTAACAATCAAGTAAATGTAAAATGTCAATTACATAATAGACAGAAATCTCTTTTAAAAGGAAACACAAATTCTAATTATGGTTACACTTAAAATAGTTTCAAATAGATGTAAACATAAACCCTTAATTATGCTCAGTAGGCCTCTGCCTAGAATGTTACATGTGAGATAGAGAGAGAGAAAGAGAGAGAGAGAGAGAGAGAGAAAGAGAGAGCTAAAGAGCATCTCTCTCTAGAGAAAGCCAGAGAATCCAAAAGAGAGCGAGCTACAGTTGAAATCCTCTTTTATCCTCTTCCCTGATGTCACCAAACTCAAATATGACTTTTAAAACTGACCAATCAGACCAAACCGTAAGACGTTTGAAAGTAACCAATCAGACAAATCTTCCCCCATTGTATCAAAGGTGTTAACCATTTGGTCATCCAGCCATTCCTTTGTCCTTCTAACTCCAACTGGTCCCTCTGATGGCGTTAAGGGGGAGGGGGTTGAGTCAATTTCAAATATCTTGATCACGACGATGGCTGCTAACAGCAAAGCAGATGATTTTGTTCTATTTCAAATATGTTTGATTATTTTCCACCTTACAAAATATTCCTATTAGGAATAAACTGCCTCGTTTTTGAGCTGTGCAGAGCTGTAGCTGAATAGTTAGGTCCTCTACACTACTGTAAGTTGGTTTAAAGTTGCTCATTATGGTGGTACTTGGAGAGCCAAATATTTTCTGAGTTGGTACTTGGTTTAAAAGTTTGAGAACCACTGCACTAGAGTTTACGGTACAGGTACGCGCATCCATTGAGCTGAACTGAACTAGACAGATTGCTTGACGGAGAGCGAAACTGTTTCTTCTCTGAATGTTCAGCGAGTGAAAATATATCTTTGCTCAACTTATTCTTAGCCTCTTAGACATACACTGGCGAGTAAAATCTAAGCAATTTTTAGCCAATGGCTAATGATAGATATCGTTTAGTCGCCCAGAGTGAAGATTTACTCGCAAATGCAAATTATTTATTCACATTGTAGAGGGTTGCCAAGGAAAGACACATGCTCAAAGAGACTTACCATGGAATACACATGTGGGGGTTGCCCAACGGGTGAACCATGCACATGGGGGCACCTAGCCTAACACGAGGGCTGACCAAGAGGGCATGCTCTCTGGTGTCGGCGTCAACAGTGCTGGAGGAACTCAGGGCTTACTGAGAAACTCACCTGAGTGAATGTAGCGCACGCATCCAGTCCGTGGAGTAGAATGGCGCAGCAAGCGATGACACCTGAGCCTGTCCATTGCTGGCCATTTGGAGCGAGTACACGAGAGGACACTGGTTTTACACAGAGATTATAAAATCTTGCAAAAGTGTTGGGGATCGCCCAGCCTGCAGCTCTACAGATGTCTGTCAGCGAGGCGTCATGCGCTAAAGCCCAAGAGGAAGCCACACTCCTGGTGGAGTGTGCCCTTACCCCTAGGGGGCATGGCAGTGCCTGAACCTGTTATGCCAAGACAATAGTGTCCACGATCCAGTGGGACAACCTTTGCTTGGAGAGAGCCTTCCCTTCCTGCTGCCCTCTGTAACAGACAAAGAGCTGGTCTGAGGTCCTGAACACTGCGTCTTGTCTACGTAAGCGTGAAGGGTGCTAGTGGACAGAGCAGAATCAAGGCTGGATCTGCCTCCTCTGGGGACAGCGCTTGCAGGGTCACCACCTGGTCCCTGAAAGGAGTAGTGGGAACCTTGGGTACGTATCCAGGCCAGGGTCTCAGGATCACGTGAGAGTTAGCCGACCCGAATTCCAGGCACGCTTCGTCAACCGAAAATACCTGCAGGTCCCTAACCCTCTTGATGGAGGCCAAACCAATCAAGAGCGCTTTCTTCATAGAGAGGAACTTAAGCTCTATGGACTGCAAGTCTCAAAGGAAGCTCTCTGCAGGGCAGATAGAACCACTCAGAGGTCCCAAGAGGGCATCTGTAGAGGGCGAGGAGGATTTATCCCCCCCATGTGGGGGTTGCCCAACGGGGGAACCATGCACATGGGGGCACCTAGCCTAACACGAGGGCTGACCAAGAGGGCATGCACCCTGGTGGCCCTAGCGGAAGTGATGGTAGCCACCACCTCAGGCGGTAGGGTACTTAAATCTTCCACGTCCTGTCCAGGGCCCACACGTGTACCACAGGTCGGGACGCGGATGCCAGAGGGTGCCCCGTCTCTGAGAAAGGAAGGTCCTTCCTCAGAGGGATTGACAAGGGAAGGGCTGTTGGGAGGATTGCGAGTTCGGAGAACCAGGTCCGACTGGGCCAATATGGGGCGACCAAAAGGACCTGCTCCTCATCTGATCTTGCACAGGACCTGTGCAAGAAGGCCCACTAGGGAAAACGCATACTTGCGTAGGCCCTGCAGCCAGCTGTGCGCTAGTGCATCCGTGCCGAGGGTTCCCTCGGTCAGGGAGTAAAACCAGCGGCAATGGGAAATGTCATGGGAGGCAAACAGATATATCTGTGCGTCCCCAAACTGTTCCCAAATCAACTGAACCGACTGGCTATGGACTTACCATTCCCCTGGAAGTGGCTGAAACCGTGAGAGCTCATCGGCTGCACGATTCAGATCTCCCGGGATGTGAACGGTCCAAAGCGACCTCAGATGCTTCTGATATCCGGTGGGAGCGTAGACCACCTTGTCGGTTGATGTACGCTACTTGTCTGAACAGACCAGTACGTGTTTGACCTTCAACAGGGCTCAAAAGTGGTACAGGGCTAGACGTATGGGCAGCCACTCGAGGCAATTGACATGCTTTCCAGGAGCCCGCGGCAGTATGTACATTGCACATGGCACCCCAGCCCGTGGTGGAGGCATCTGTTGAGACAACAACATGCCTGGAAACTCGGTCTAAGGGCACTCCGGCCCGTAGAAGGTGAGGTTCGACCACAGGGTGAAAGTCTGATGGAAGGCCCAAGTGACTGGGACCCGGAGTGTGCCTGGTTGCCATGCCCATCTCGGGACTCGATCGTGAAGCCAGTGCTGAAGCGGTCTCATATGAAGCAATCTGAGCGGCGTAACCGATGCTGCGGATGCCATATGCCCCAGGAGCCTCTGAAATAACTTCAGTGGAACCGCACTCTTGCTCTCGAATTGACAAGTCAGCAGTAACCAGGGGCTTTTGTAGACATTGCACAGATCAGCAGTAGGAATGCGTAACTCGCTGGAATGAGCCGTAACACCAACACCGCTGAAGAGTTGCTCGTCTTAAGGTCCTTTCACACTGGACGCGATTTTGACGCGTGAAAAATTTGCGTGATGGTTTTATTTTTTGATCAACTGTTTGTGTAATGAGTGCTTCCACACCGAACGCGAATATGCTATGGCGAAAAAACTAGCGACAGAAAAGGCTTAAACCAATCACATACAAGGAAACAAAGGTCACGAAATGTCCAGTTCATGTCATTAGCTATTCAATCAACATTAACCTTTGCCAGGTATCCCATTTCTCATGAGATTACAGCTTTAGTTGTAGTTACAGCTGTACAGATGCAGCTGCGTTTGCCCAATGTAGTCTACAGACAACGATATCATAACCTTTTGAGTTCAAACTTGTTGATTTTTTTCTAACCTAATTGTGTCCGCAACTATTGGAAAGTGAACGTGTTTCCCTCAGTACGACTGTGGCACTTAAATGTTTACATTGTGACTATGACTGGAAACATAGCTGGAAACACAGCGGCTCCGGATCGATTGGTTCCTGAAGTGTGTGTTTGTGTCGTCCGATGCGGTGCTACTGTCTCTGGAGGAGCTCCTCAAATTGTCCCACGGACATTTGAAAGTAAGTGCAGAACCGGCCATGATAAAGTTTTAGCTCCTGTACAAGATTAGCATACTCCCCTTCAGACTCTCTGTTCTTTAAGACTGGGTGCACCCAATACCCTCTTTTCGGTCTTTTAAATAAAATGAGAAGCTCGTCTTCACTGGATGATGAAGTGTTCGTGTTTTCTCAGCTGTCGCCGCGAATGTTTTGGAATGTTGGAATTCTAAAATTTCACAGACTCGCATCGTGGCTGATGTGAATGGTTTTGAAGCAAACTATTCGCACACAAAATATAAGTTTTTCCGCTTCGCTTTTTCATTACGCGTCCAGTGTAAAAGGGCCTTTACTTGAAGAGAAAAGCTCATGAGGCAAGTGATGCAGAAACCGGCTCCGAAAAGGCTCCGAAGCAGAAACATAATGCGAAATTGCATGCGAAGCTCCTTAAATACCCACAAGGGGGCGGAGTTGCGCTATGCAATTTCCGCAGACCCATGGCATTGTCATGCCATTGGTTCGTTTTGTAGAACTCGAAGGCTATTGGCTTCTAAGCAAAACCCCCATTCCGTCAGTCACTGATGTAACTCGTAGTGAACTGACTGAAAGGGAACATTTATTATTATCAATATTGAATAAATTGCTTCAAATTTTTGATCTCTGTGTTATAGGTGAGTTTAAATTGCACATTCCAGATATGGATTTGGAGGGTGAAGTGGAGACGCTCTTGTCTAATCCAGGGATGGTGGAGAAACTTGAGCAGTGTGTGATGAATTGGCACACACAAATCACAATTGTCATCGAAGAGCAGAAAAGGAATAAACCACTGGTTTGTAAAATTTCAAATGAATTCATCTGGATTTAATTCTACTTGGTGTTAAATTGTTGTTAAGCATTTAAAGGATTAACTGACTGACTGTTTTTTTCACTACTGAAGGGACCCAGTCCTTTGGCAGAGATTGAGTTCTGGCGTGAACGTTTTGCTGTCTTGAGTAGTTTGAGTGAGCAGCTGAACCTGCCAGTGGTGAAGAAGATTCTGGATGTGATGACCCATGCCGACTCATTCATAATGCAGGAGCTGGAAAAGACAACAGCTGAGCTTAGAAAATACCATGAGGAGTCTGCCAGTAATGTACAATTCCTCTCCACAATGGAGAGACAATTCAGGGTGAGAAGTAACCATTCCTATGTTGCTGCCTCACATAGGAATAGGTCATGTTTATTAAAAAAGTGCTTTGTACAATACCAGTTGCTTCAAAGCACCTTTACAGTAAAAATCAGTGCAAGTGTCTCAAAAATTCAGTTTTAGAAATCAGTAGTTTCAGTTTTCATGACACAACTTCAAGTACTACAAGTACAACAAAGCATCCCAATAGCAAAATTCATTATTTAGTAATCCCTGTTTCGTTCTGAACCTATTGTAATTTTTCTCTTTGGAACGAAAGAGTAAATAATTCTGAGGTCCCCTCACCAGCAGAGTGGCAAGGCTCAAATATATATGTAAATATAAAATATAGTGTTTCTCATCAATGGTTTATTATTTACAGAACCTTGTCACAGGACTGGATTTCAAAGTTGTCTTGGACACTATTCCTCAACTGATGACCGGGCTGTGTACAATCTGGATATTATCCAGGCATTACAACACAGATGAGCGTTTGGAATCTTTGATGGAACGTGTTGCCTGGGAACTGTCTGAACGTGTTGCGAGAGTCGTAAATGTCCATGTTCTGTTTAAGTGAGTAAGCAAAATCTGTAAAAGTCAAACCACAAGCCAGTAGTGAAACAAAAAAGATGAAAATGTTGCATTTGAAGTGACTTTTGTTTGGGGTGGAAAAAAAATGAGGCTTGTACTATTATACTATTATTAAATGTTTAATCAATTTAGAAGTTACATAATATTACCTTAAAACACACAATGGTAATTTATAATAATTGTAATCACCACATTAATTGATATTATGCAGAGACAAGAACGTGGTGGCCAAAGCCAAAGTTCAGGATGGAAAGCAAGTCTTGGATCAGTGGAAGGCCAGTTATTTTGAGGTCCGTGCACAGATTGAGAAATCAGACCGTAATTCCCGCTGGGAATTTAATCGCAAAAAGCTGTTTGAAAAGACAGATTATATGGCTTCAATCTGTCAGGACTTGTATAACATTTTGCAGGTTAGCCAAATTAGATAAAGCATATTTAATTTCATAACTTTGTATTTTACATGAAGAAAGTTGTCCTCACAGACAGTAACCTTTTCACAAATGAATATTCCCTGATAGACTCTGGACGAGTTCTATGTTATCTTTGGACCGGAGTTAAAAGCTGTGACGGGTGATCCAAAGCGAATAGATGATGTTTTACACCGTGTAAACTGCCTCGTCAAACCGATTGAGGACATTCCCTTTGACCCTTTTGACAGCCGCAAAATGAGCAGTTGGAAATTGGTCATACAAGAATTTAAAACTGATGTCCAGGTAAAAATCTGGCAGCAACTATATTGTCACTTTTCATTTGTTTCCTTCTTTTGATTGTTTTGTTGTATTAAATTCTCTCTTTTTATTAAGGCCATTGAAAAAGAAGCTATCAATTTCATTGATCACTCCTTCAAGACGCTGCGTTCTTCATCTGCAGCCTTTGACCTGCTGCTGAAATTCAAGCACATCCGCTCCAGAGATGCCATAAACAATCAGTTGATGAAGAAGTTTAGTGATATTCTTACTAAGTACTGCAAAGAGGTGCCTCATGACCTGCTTACTAATAACCCTAGGATATGTTTGATTTTTAAATGTTTTCATAGTTATACAGAGATTGCATTTCTTGCTGTTCTTAAGTGTCTTCTTTGGTGTTGTTGCGTAGATGGACCTTCTAAATGACATATTTATGAAACGCAAAGATAATCCACCTCTGAATAAGAATCATCCTCGTGTGTCAGGAGCCATTATTTGGGAGCGTTTCCTGCAAGACCGCATGCATTACCCCATTAAACGTTTCATGAAGTCATGTGAGCTGATGGACAGTGAAGAGGGCAAAGTAGTAAGTCTTCCTGCATTGTCAAAAGTAAAAAGTTTAGTAAAAGTTTTTGTTACTAGTATGATGAGCTGAGTGTCAAATCTTGTAGGCATTCAACATAAATATAACAAAATGGGGATATACCTGTTATAAAGGCCTATCATGAATTTGTTTTGGCGAGTGCTGCTATCAGCCAATGTTAGAGCACGCTGTCAACACTGCAGCGTTAAGAGGCTCCGCTCCACTTATTTCCAGTAGGTGGCGCTGGTCTCAGTGTTTGTAGAATATAGCTCCTCATGGAGCAGGTAAAAACCAATCAGACATGATGCTTCCTTCACACTTGGTGTTGCGTGCGTTTATAGTATTAACCAAACCACACACTCAAATACCAATGTACTCATTTGCAATGATGTGTTCAAAGTAACTTTATTTAAACTGTGGAATTAAGGTGGTCTCTATGTCTCTTATCGGATATCTGTGGTGAACTAGTTTCCAACTGGCATCCATATACATTTAAAATGTAAAATTTTTAAATTATATTATGTTGTCATATTTTTTGCCAGTTTTGGAAAAGGTGCATCTTTATATTCATTATTGAACCACCCATACAGCCATACACAGTCAGATGGATGTCTTTACACTGTTTTTTGAGTGTCCCACTGGTCATTTCTAAGATGGTGTGTTAAATAAAATAGTTTGAGGCTGCATTCTTTTCCATTCTGTTTTGCCAAATTTACCTGTTTTTGAATGCAATAACATTTCTTACTGTAGTCTTTAAGTAAATTTAGGCCCCCTAAAACAATCTGATCAGGGTCAGGTGCCAAAAACCATTGTAATTATTCAGGGTTTAATTGGTTACTAGTCATTCAGGCAACACAATTTTGAAAATGTGTAGTTTTGCACATCCCTATATTCTATTTGGGTACATCAATCAGAATTCACAAACTTGAACTTAGGTATCCAGGAAAAGAGAAAAACATCTTTGCGTATTCTTATGCTCTCCCATATTTGCATTTACATGAATGACTTTTATGTCCTTTTGTCCATTTATTTTTTCGTTTGCAGGTGAAATCCAAATACTTAGAGGTGGCTTTGTGTATGAGGAAATATGAGGAGGAGCTCTTTAAGCATTGGAAAGCAGAGACTAATCAGACTGTGCCCCTTCTTATGAAGAGAAGTGTGCTGATCATGGTTGACAGTGCTGGGGCTGTCTATGAAGACTCCATACAGCCAAATAACGTACGTTGCAGTGACAGGGAAACCTGTCTGTTAGCTTTGAGGAAAAGATGGTCAAAATTGATAATGGTCCTAATAGCATGGAAGTATTAGGATAAGTAATCTTAATGATCTCAAGGCCTTTGTTTCCCTCTACTCTATAGCCATCATGTATTTGAAATAACATGTTATGTCTGAATATGTCTGTGATTGCAGACTGCTCAGGGCTCAGAGAGGGGTGTGGAAAAGGATGTGCGCTACTCTGTAAATTTTGCCCCTGAACTGCAGGAGATCATATCTGAGACAAAATATATGGATCGCCTGGGCATCTTTTTACCAGATGTGGTACAAAATGTGGCTCTGCAGGAAAATAAGTTTCTCAGGTAGTCTGCCTATAATGAATTCCTACAATTAATTTCACTGAACATTCATGACATTTGACCTAAAAAGACTTCCTTAAAATGTCTCTTTTGTTACCATTTACTATTATGCATGCAGGTACAAAATTGAACTGAAGAAGTTAGTAAACCATTACCATTCTCTGATGGATAATCTAAATGATGCCGAGTTCTCACTAATGGCTGATCAGGTGCAGGAACTGAGGCAAGTGCTAAGCAGTGGGTGCAAAAGACTAAACTGGAAATCTTTGGGTAAGTTGCACACATGCAAAAAAAGAAAGAAAAAGATTTAGGGCTAAATTTAAGATTTATGTATTTGAAGTGCATATAAAATTTGGTAACTTGTATATATTATATATATATTCCTTGTTACACAACGTTACATGTAGTTACTATATCTATAAAGTATGCATAATTTCATGCAACTAACCCAACACAACCCACAACCCATCTAACCCTATTGTAAGTACATGTAGTTACTAGTTAATTCATATTACTCAGTACTTAAATGTATAATTACACTGAAACAATAAAGTCTAACTTAAAATGTCCATCCATTTAGATCACAGTGTTAACATAAACTAATAAGCTTAAGTAATAAATAAATGAATAAGGAAAGAAAGTAAGATTTCTGTAATAGTACCAATAATCAGATTTTTAAAAAATACACAATAATCTAGTTTATATGTTTATCATCAATAAATCAAATTTGTTTAATTCCTATACATTTTATACAACTGAATATTGCTTGTTCCACAGCCTAGACATATTTTATCTTTGTCTATACTGAGTAAATATAATTTTTTTTCACAAATAACAGATTTATGCTAATTCTAAGCGATTTGAATTCATGCATTTTGAAAATATGACTATAATATAAAATAGATTTATATACAAATAGATTGATAATAGTTGATAATAAACTATGCCATTTTTTGAGTGTATAAATTTGACCAGTTTCTTACCTGTTTCAAGTATGTATGACATCACATTAAGTTTAGTTTATGTTAAAACTATGTAATCCAGATGGATCAAAATTTCATATGAAATTCAAATACATAAATCTTACATTAAGGTCAATATATCATTTTTTGAGTGTAGGCTATACTAGTCATTTTTGTGTACCCCGTGAAATAAGTTGTGGCTGCCCCATCATTTTGACTTCTAAAAGTTCTTACCAATGTAATTTCTTGAATTAAACTTAATTTAACAGGTATACCAAAATTCATCCAACTCGGAAACCAGGCCACTTCCAAATTTGAGTCACTGGTGAATCAAATTCAGAAGAATGAACGAGACATTGACGATAAACTCAAAACCATTGAATCTGCAAACCTTTTCAAGTTCCCAATGGCAGATAAAACCGGACACCTACCAGGTTAAAATGTTATTTGCAATGACTAGATTACTCTCAATAACTTGCAAGCACATAAGGTACAAAGTGACAATGTGTTAAGGTGTTTTCTGCCTGTTATTCCAGGAATAAAGGAGTTCTGTGATTTCATTGAGAGTGAGAGGGCAAAGGTGGTAAACCTGCTGGTGAATAAGTATGCAGCTATCAGTCCTCTCCTCACCAAGATGGAGAGTCTGATCATGGGGACCAGCACTGGCAAAGCCAAGCGCATGGCTCAGTTCTACGCTTACTGGGAGCGCAAAATCTTTGATTCACTTACCAAGATGGTGCTTCAGTAGGTTTATTTGATTGTTTCATAGATGCATTTACATAGATCTCATAGGTCTAATGCTCTTATGCTTACCATTACATTTGTCTTTCAGGAATATTCAAGCTTTTAACAACGCACTGATGGGCACTATTCCGCTCTTTCAAATCGATGCCATCCTAGCTGCTCCTGAGATTGCTTTGCTTCCCAAGAACAGTGAGGTGTACAAGCTTATTAGACAGTGTGTCGCTGACTGTGTGGAGAGCACCAGGGTATGTTGCAGGCTACATTTAAGTCAAGTCACCCTTAGTTATGTAGCACTTGTACAATATAGATCTAATTCTGCAGTAAATCATCTCTGAGCTGTCATTAACTCAAGTCAGTTCAATGTTGATTTATTTCAGTTCAATAACTGTTGACATTGAAAAATTCATCAATTATGATTATTTAGATAGGAAAATAATTTACATTTATTCAAATGAGGAATACAACAAGTGATTTATCTAAAAGAGGCAATTAACACGAGAAGTGCTAGTAAAGTAAGAACAGGGAGGGATTAAAGGGTTAGTTCACCCAAAAATGAAAATTATGTCATTAATTACTCATGTCATCCTCATGTCATTACAAACCCGTAAGACATTTGTTTATCTTCGGAATCTTTTTAATTAAATCTGAGAGCTTTCTGTCCCTCCATTGACAGCCTACGCAACTACCATTTTCATGTCCCAGAAAGGTAAAAGGTAAAGACATAATTCAAGTAATCCATATGACTCCAGTGCATGCGTGAGTCTGCTCTCATGTCAACACAACACGCATGTGTCGTGGTTCTCTTGGACGCATGTTGGAGATTCATATTTTGATAATAAAGTGGTGAATTTTATTTAGTTTCAAATTGAAACTACTGCGGAACCGTTGTGCTTTACAAGGTGTGCTTTAACTGCAGACTTTTAGCTTTAATTTGAGGGTATTTACATCCAAATCAGGTGAACGATGTAGGAAATACAACAGTTTGTATATGTGCCTCACACTTTTTAAGGGACCACATTCCTTGCACATCTTGTTCGTTTCATTTCAAATCCATTGTGGTGGTGTATAGATCCAAAAATATTAGAATTGTGTCGATGTCCCAATATGTATGGACCTGACTGTATATATATATAAATATAAATAACAATCTATTATTCTAATTACAAATTAATACAGTCAAAATACAAATTACAATGAACATACAAATAAACAGTAAACAAATGAATGATGCATTAAGATATAAATAAATTAACAACAGAAACTGACATGCTTCTCTGACATGCATACTGCATATAGTTTTTGTGCAAAATAGATATTTGGTCACTCAGGTCACCTTTTCCCCTGTTTTTATCTTTTTAGCGGTTTGTTCGCTGGATGCATGGCAGTTGCATCCATTGCCCTCCACAGTTTGTGGATGGTGAAGACAAACCATTCGTCTTCACTTTTTACAATGAAGTGTGCCAGCTTCCACAGATAAATGAGCAAGCCACAGCCGTCTCCCAGACGATGCAGCGTCTCCTTAATGGAATCAGCCTCTACCTCAAAACCTGGATGAGCTACCGCTCTCTCTGGAAACTCGACAAGGCTATTGTCATGGAGAAGTTTGCAGCCAAGAAGCCCTCCTGTGTGATGTATGATGAGAAGTTTCAGTTCTATGTCAAGGTCAGCAATGAGGTAGCAAAGCAGCCTTTGGTGAAGCATGAACACATAATCAGGCTCAACCTGGAGCCGCTGGCCTGTGCCATCCAGGAGAACGCACAAGCGTGGGTCACTTCTCTGGGCAGGCTACTCAATGACTCGGCCCGAGAGGAGCTTTTCGACCTGCGCAATGAGCTGTTGGTGAGGACAAATGTTGCACTGTTTTAAATCTTCATCTAAGAATCATGTAAGTGAAATGTTTGAGATTTCGAGACAGTCTGTTCTTATAGAATGCATTTATTGTGAACAGAAACGGTCAGATAATTTGAAGAGGAGCCCCAATACCTTGGAGGACCTGAAATTTGTTCTGGTCACCATCTCAGACATTAGAGATATGTCTCTCTCAGTGGAGATGAGAATCAGTGATATTCGAGAGCGATACAGAACTCTGAGCATGTACAATGTGGAGGTGAGTAGACCTGAGCGTATCAGACAGTAGAGCAACAGTTCATGTTTAAACCAATTAGTCTAAACCAATTTGTTATATTAAAAGTTGATACAATGTGCTTGTGTTGAACCCATATGTACTATTCAAGTCACTAAATTACTGTATACACTACTGTTCAAAAGTTTGGAGATGGTAAGATATTTTATTTTATGTTTTTGAAAAATGTACTTATTCTCACCAATGCTGCATTTATTTGACAAAAAACTGTAAAAACAGTTATATTATGAAATATTATTACATTTTAAAATAACTGTTTTATATTTTAGTATATTTTGAAATGTAATTTATTCCTCTGATGGCAAAGCTGAATTCATTACTACAGTCTTCAGTGTCACATGATCCTTTAGAAATCATTCTAATATACTGATTTGCTGCTCAACGAACATTTCTTATTGCTATATGCTGCTTAATATTTCTGTGGAAACAGTGATACTTTTTTTTCTTTGATGAATAGAAAGATAAAATGCATTTATTTTAATATATATATATATTTATATATATATATATATATATATATATATATATATATATATATATATATATATATATATATATATATATATATATATATATATATATATATATATATATATATATATATATATATATATATATATATATATAGAAATATTTTGAGATTATAAATGTTGTTACTATCCTTAGTTGTCCTTGGTGAATAAAAGTATTAATTTCTTTCACCAAAAAAAAAAGAATAATAATCTTACTGACTTACTGACTGCAAAATATTGAATATGCACTAAAACGTTTTGTGGTCATTCCATTGATCATTATCTGCTTTCCAACTCTTTTGTTCTGAAGACTTTAGAGGAGGAGGTGCAACTGTCTGCAAACATCTGCAATCTGTGGAGTGAACTTTTTAAAGAGTCCAGACAGGTTGACCGCAGTTTGGGAAAAGTAAAGAAGACTTTTGCAGAGGTAGTACAAATCATTTACCAATTA
This sequence comes from Gobio gobio, assembly GCF_949357685.1. NCBI lineage: Eukaryota > Metazoa > Chordata > Actinopteri > Cypriniformes > Gobionidae > Gobio > Gobio gobio. Next base: position 44,288,981 of record NC_137100.1, on the reverse strand, counting down.
AGCTTAATTATTGTAGAGAAGCAACACACCTGTGACCGGTTGTTTAAACTATTAGACTAGTCTTAAAAGTTAGTCATCTAATTTTTTTCTTCAAGACGTGTAATAACTTTAGCTTTAAATCTAAAGGTAGATTGGTCTAATTTGAATTCGAAGAATGCAACTGGCTCCTGATCTTTGATTTCTAAATGTTTCAATTCTCTCTCTCTCTCTCTCTCTCTCTCTCTCTCTCTCTCTCTCTCTCTCTCTCTCTCTCTCTCTCTCTCTCTCTCTCTCTCTCTCTCTCTCTCTCTCTCTCTCTCAGATCACCCTGAATCAGATTGAGGAGTATAAACAGGAGATCTCCATATTTGCAGAGAGCTTCAACATGCATGGGCCTGGAGCAGTGGGAGACAATCTAGAGAAAGGCAAGAGCACCAGGACATTATCCTGATGTGTTTTGTTTTTCATATCTTACCCACCTCATCATTGTTTATGTGTACTCTCATAGGTTTAGAGATCATGGATACCTATGAGAAGGAGTTGGCTAGGGTAGAGGCAAGCCGTCAGGAACTGGCTAAAGCTGAGAAGTTGTTCAACCTGCCCATCACTATGTACCCAGAACTTCTCAATGTACAGAAGGATATGAGGGGCCTGAGACAGATCTATGAGATTTATAAGAGCCAGAAAGTTAGCATGTCAATTCATTATATAAACTTTGACTTATTATTATGTTGGTCACATGTTCTGAACAGTTGTGACACAGGTGTGTGTATATTCCTCAGGCAGCTAAGACAGAGTGGTCACATACCCTTTGGGTGAATCTGGACATAAAGTTCCTGCAGGATGGTATAGAAGGACTTATCAAGAGTTTGCGGAAGCTGCCAAAGGATGTGAGAGCTCTTCCTATATCTTTCTTCCTGGAGGGCCGCATGAAAGAATTCAAAGAGTCACTCCCTCTCCTTTTGGACCTAAAAAATAAGGCTCTCAGGGACAGGTAAATGTTTTTACAAGGAACACATTCCACCGTTTTCGAATCCATTCAGCCGATCTCCGGGTCTGGCGGTAGCACTTTTAGCATAGCTTAGCATAGATCACTGAATCCTATTAGACAGTTAGCATCTCGCTCAAAAAAAAAAATGACCAAAGAGTTTCAATATTTTTCCTATTTTTAAACTTGACTCTTCTGTAGTTACATCGTGTACAAAGACCGACGGAAAATGAGAAGTTGCGATTTTATTGGCCGATATGGCTAGGAACTATGCTCTCATTCCTGCGTAATAATCAAGGAACTTTTCTGCCGGACCATGGGTGCAGCAGGATCAATGATACTACGCTGCACAGTGACAACCTGCTTGCACAGGGAGCGTAATATCATTGCATCTGCTGCTCCCATGGTACGGCAGCAAAATTCCTTGATTATTATTCATGAAGTTTTAAATAGGAAAAATATCGAAACTCTTTGGTCATTTTTTTTAGCAAGATGCTAACGGTCTAATCAGATTCAATGATCTATGCTAAGCTATGCTAAAAGTGCTACCGCCAGACCTGGAGATTGGCTGAATGGATTTGAAAACGGTCAAACTCAACTGTTTAACTCTAGGGGAGTTGGAAAATGAGCCTATTTTCAAAAAAAGTGGAGTGTTCCTTTAAGATTTTGTTTTCATAATGTTTTAACTTAAAGTAATATGCTTTATGCCACACGAGACTCAACTGCTCACTTGGTTGCTGCAGGCACTGGAAGGGCCTAATGGAGAGGACAGGCACCAGCTTTGAGATGAACCCAAACACCTTCACTCTGGAGAACATGTTCTCCATGGAACTGCACAAGTATGGCAACGTCATCAGTGATATTGTCACTTCAGCTGTAAAGGAGCTTGGCATCGAGACGGTTAGAAATCTCACTAAAAATGAAATTCAACTACACTTCTTTTTATAGTACTGGTTTGAAATCCAGCATAAGCTTTAAATGGAAAGTTCACCCAAAAATGATAATCCTGCAATCAAGAAACCTGTCGTTCCAAACCTGCATGCCTTTTTTTCTTCTTCTGTGGAACATAAAATAGTATAGTTGGTATAGAAAGAAGAATGTTGTAACCAAACAGTTTCTGTTCCCATTGACTTCCAATGTATTTTTGTCCATACAATGAAAGTCAATGAGAACTGAAACTGTTTGGTTGCCAACATTCTATGAAATTTCTTAAATGATTGTGAAATTAGATTTCAGAGTGTTTGTGTATTTTTACAGGGGGTAAAAGAAGTGGAGGAAACATGGGATATTATGAAGTTCAATGTGCAGCGGTTCTTAAAAGGCACACAGGAGCATGGCTTCATTCTTGGTGCTGTGGATGACATTATCCAGCACTTGGATGATGATGCCATGAACCTGCAAAGTATGGCAGGCAGCCACTATGTAGGTCCCTTTCTGGCCACCGTCCAGCAGTGGGAGAAGAATCTATCACTCATTAGTGAGATTATTGAGGTCAGTGGAAACCAACACTATCTTGACTTTAAAACCACACTTCCTCATGCTCACATTTCTTTACTGTTGTTCTTAAATGTGTAGGTATGGATGTTAGTACAGCAAAAATGGATGTACCTGGAAAGCATCTTCATTGGAGGGGACATTCGGTCACAGCTACCCGAGGAAGCTAAAAAATTTGACAATATTGACAAAATGTTCAAAAAGGTGAGTTCTGCACCAACAACTAATATGTAAATGTGTTTTTTGGGGAAGAATGTAAATCCCTTATCCTCTGATGGATATCCCCAGATAATGACTGACACAGTGAAGGACCCTGGAATTAAGAGATGCTGTCTGGTTCCAAATCGTCTGGCTGACCTGCAGAACCTAAGCGATGGTTTGGAGAGGTGTCAAAAGAGTCTGAACGATTACCTCGATTCCAAGCGAAACGCTTTCCCACGCTTTTTCTTCATTTCTGACGATGAGCTGCTCAGTATTCTGGGGAGCAGTGAGCCTACTTGTGTGCAGGAGCACATGATCAAGGTCATTTTCTGTGCTAAAAAAAGGATGAGATGAAACTTTGTTTTATAAATTCTATTTTCTAAATGCATGTTATTGATCTTATTGAATGATTCACATGTATATTTGAATTTTATAAACTATAGGGATAGAACAAGTAGAATTTGGCTAGTCATATGAACTTAACAAGTTTCATGTGCAATAAAACCTGCTTTTATTAGGCTACTCATACTCTACTGCAGGGGCTTTCAATCTTTTAGATGCCACGGTAGATGCAACCCCAAAATATGATCATCCTCATGCAAGGAGCCCCATCCTAAAATTTAAAAGGCAGTTATATGTTTTAAAGTTAAAGACCCAATTAATACTGTGGTTTTCTATTCTCTGTAGTGCTGTATGGTTAAATGTATTATTTAAATCAAAATTTATTTCTAATAATATATATAATATTATATATAATATTTCGAATCTACTGTATCTAAATTTCAAATCTGTCTGTCTGTCTATCTATCTGTCTATCTAACTGTCTGTGTCTGTCTATCTATCTGTCTGTCTGTCTGTCTATCTATCTGCCTGTCTGTCTGTCTGTGTCTGTCTATCATTTATCAATCTGTCTGTCTGTCTGTCTGCCTGTCTGTCTGTCTGTCTGTCTGTCTGTCTGTCTGTCTGTCTATCTGTCTGTCTGTCTGTCTGTCTGTCTGTGTGTGTCTGTCTATCTGCCTGTCTGTCTGTGTCTGTCTATCATTTATCAATCTGTCTGTCTGTCTATCAATCTGTCTTTCTGTATGTGTCTGTTTATCTGTCTGTCTGTCTGTCTGTCTGTCTGTGTCTGTTTATCTGTCTGTCTGTCTGTCTGTCTGTGTCTGTCTATCATTTATCAATCTGTCTGTCTATCTGTCTGTCTGTCTGTCTGTCTGTCTGTCTGTCTGTCTGTCTGTCTGTCTATCTATCTATCTATCTGTCTGTCTGTCTGTCTGTCTGTGTCTGTCTGTCTGTCTATCTGTCTGTCTGTCTGTCTATCTGTCTGTGTCTGTCTATCTGCCTGTCTGTCTGTGTCTGTCTATCATTTATCAATCTGTCTGTCTGTCTGTCTATCTATCTGTCTGTGTCTGTCTGTCTGTCTGTCTGTGTCTGTCTGTCTGTCTATCTGTCTGTCTGTCTATCTGTCTGTGTCTGTCTATCTGCCTGTCTGTCTGTCTGTGTCTGTCTATCATTTATCAATCTGTCTGTCTGTCTATCTATCTGTCTGTGTCTGTTTATCTGTCTGTCTGTCTGTCTGTCTGTCTGTCTGTCTGTGTCTGTTTATCTGTCTGTCTGTCTGTCTGTCTGTCTGTGTCTGTCTGTCTGTCTGTCTGTGTCTGTCTGTCTGTCTATCTGTCTGTCTGTCTATCTGTCTGTGTCTGTCTATCTGCCTGTCTGTCTGTCTGTGTCTGTCTATCATTTATCAATCTGTCTGTCTGTCTATCTATCTGTCTGTGTCTGTTTATCTGTCTGTCTGTCTGTCTGTCTGTCTGTCTGTCTGTCTGTCTGTCTGTCTGTGTCTGTTTATCTGTCTGTCTGTCTGTCTGTCTGTCTGTGTCTGTCTGTCTGTCTGTCTGTGTCTGTCTATCATTTATCAATCTGTCTGTCTATCTGTCTATCTATCTATCTATCTATCTATCTATCTATCTATCTATCTATCTATCTATCTATCTATCTATCTATCTATCTATCTATCTATCTATCTATCTATCTATCTATCTATCTATCTATCTATCTATCTATCTATCTATCTATCTATCTATCTATCTATCTATCTATCTATCTATCTATCTATCTATCTATCTATGAGTACCCTAACAACAGCATAGCAACCACCCGAGTACCATAGCAACCACATAGCAACACCCTAGCAACAACATGAGTACCCTAGCAACCACGTAGCAAGACCTTAGCAACCACTCCGAGTACCCTAACAACCAGATAGCAACAACCTAGCAACCGCTTTAGCCTCGTTCAGACTGTCAGTCCAAATCCGATTTTTGTAATAAAATCAGAATAAAGCCACGCATACCAGCCTCATGCGGTTCTGCCATTGCCTCAGACGATGCAGTAGTCCAGCGCACGGCAGCTGCACAATGTCATGTTGTAAATAAGACAACATCTGTATTACAAACCTCTCTATGTTGGGGTTTTTGTCTTATGCCTACCAACATAATGTCATTGCCATAGAAGCCAATGCAGATATTTTGGAAAATGAAAGAGCTGCATGGACACACAAATCGGTCTGAACAGTGGCGATACACAGTGTGGACAGTCAAACATTAGATCAGATTCCAATCAGATTTGCATAAAAATCAGATTTGGACTGACAGTCTGATAGAGGCGTTTGAGTACCCTAGCAATCTGTCTATCTAACTACTAAACTAACACTTAAACTATTTCTATTATTTCAAAGCCAGATTAAAGTTTGACATTAAAATTATTATTTTTTTATCTAGTTTATAAATGTAATTTATTTGAACCAAATTTAAATAAACATTTATTTAATCAATGTATTATTTTATTTTGAAATGTATTTGTTTATTTAGTTATTAGTGTATATACTTTGTGTATATTAGTGTATAAAATAATAATAATACTTTTTGTATTATTTATTTATTTTTATGTTGTTTACATGGATAAACTTTTCCACGGATCCGCCAGCAATCCTTTGTGGCCCCCTGGGGGTCCCCGAATCTCGGTTTGAAAACCCCTGCTCTAAGCTGTATAAGCTTATATTAAAATCATTCAAATGAACTGAATTCTGGTTCAAAAATAACAGGTGCACAACAGACCTTAAATGAATTAATCATTATTTGTTTTCCTCATCGACAGATGTATGACAACATTGCAGCTTTGCGTTTTGATACGGGAATGAATGGAGAGATGGTGGCAAGGGCACTGGTGTCTGCCGAGGGCGAGGTGATGGAGTTCAAACAACCTGTCCCTGCAGAGGGCCGTGTGGAGGACTGGATGACTGGAGTGCTGCTTGAGATGAGGAGAACCAACAGACTCATCACCAAAGAGGCTATTTACTTCTATAACCACCAAAAGACTAGGTGAGGGCATTACTAGACTGCATCTCATTGAACTTTTATGTCTAATTTGAATTCATGAGAATTTTATAATATGGTCACCTGGCCTTCCATCAGGGTGGACTGGATGCTTGACTACCAGGGCATGGTGGTGCTGGCAGCGAACCAGGTGTGGTGGACCTGGGAGGTGGAAGACGTCTTCAAAAGGATGAATCAAGGAGAAAAGCAGGCGTTAAAACAGTACGCAAAGAAAATGCACCAGCAGATCAATGACTTGGTGAAGCGCATCACACAACCTTTAAATAAGAATGACAGACGGAAAATCAACACTGTCCTCATCATTGATGTCCACGCAAGGGACATTGTGGACACTTTTGTCAGAGATAGGTAAGATATGAAAACTGTCCCCTCAAAAATATTTTTTAAATATTCCATCCTAAAAACACTTTTTCTGTGGGCAGTATTACAGATGCCCGTGAGTTTGAATGGGAGAGTCAGTTGAGATTCTACTGGGTTAAAGAGCCTGATGAGCTGTTTGTGCGGCAGTGCAGTGCTCAGTTCTCTTACGGCTACGAGTACATGGGGTTGAATGGCCGGCTGGTCATCACCCCCCTGACTGACCGTATCTATCTCACACTTACCCAGGTACTTGATTTACACAGTTGTCCTGCCCTAAATAGCCTGTTTTATTTGTACACGTCTTATTAATGCATTGCATGATGCGTTCAGGCCTTGTCTATGTTCCTGGGTGGAGCACCAGCTGGGCCTGCGGGTACAGGGAAAACTGAATCCACTAAAGATCTGGCAAAAGCTTTGGGGCTTTTGTGTGTGGTCACCAACTGTGGAGAGGGCATGGACTACATGGTAAGAGACTGCAAACTCTACTGAACTCACTCTACTCATACTCTGCTTTGCATGGTGATGCGTTTAGTTCAACAAAATTATTACGATTATGTATTTCAATATGATGTATGTTCAAAATGTATCAAAAATACAGTAAAACAGTAATATTATAAAATGATAAAAACTTTTATTCTATTTTGATATTCTAAAAAAATAAATGTATTCCTCTGATGGCAAAGTTGATTTTTCAGCGTCATTACTCCAGTTTTCAGTGTCACATGCTATTTTAAAAATCATTCCAATAAGCTGAGTATTATTACAGTTGAAAACTGTTGTTTTGCTTAATATCTTTGTGGAAACCATATTTTTTTTCCCCAGAATTCTTTAATGAATAGAAAATTCAAAAGAACAGCATTTATTTGAAATGTGAAATATTTTGTAACATGGTCTTCAATGTCACTTGATAAATTTAGCATCCCTGCTGAATAAAATAATTAATTTCTGGAAGAAAAAAATCGTTACCTGTCACAATATTTTTTAGTGTATTTTATTCATTTAGATTTTGTTTTTCCTGTCCTTTAGGCTGTGGGGAAAATCCTCTCTGGTTTAGCTCAGTGTGGAGCCTGGGGGTGTTTTGACGAGTTCAACCGCATTGACGCCTCAGTGCTGTCTGTCATCTCATCCCAGATCCAAACTATCCGAAACGCTCTCATGCTGGACCTCAAGAGGTTTCAAGTGAGTTTGTTACTGTAATTCTATTCCAGAGTCACTCTTATGGTCAAATACTGAAAGATGGTTGTTGTAAATATTTTAGGCTCTGAGTGTCGTTGTTTTTTTGTGTTGTTTAGTTTGAAGGTCAAGAAATCAGTCTAGATAACCGTATTGGGATCTTCATCACAATGAACCCTGGTTATGCTGGCCGCACAGAACTTCCTGAGTCAGTGAAAACTTTATTCAGACCAGTGGTAGTCATCGTACCTGACCTGCAGCAGATCTGTGAGATTATGCTCTTCTCTGAAGGCTTCCTTATGGCTAAGGTGGGGACTCCTTCTATTTGAAAATGAGGGCTGGGCTGTCAGTAGATTAAATGGTTAGTTCACCCAAATTTTCTGTCATCAATTTTCCCACCTAATGTCGTTACAATCCATAAGACTTTTGTTCATCTTTAAAACACAAAAGAAGACATGAGAGATTTCTGTCCCTCCATTGAAAAGTCAATGGAACCAAAACTTGGACACTTCGAAAAGGTTTTATTAAAAATATCCTCATTTGTGTTTCAAAGATGAATAAAAGTCATATGGGTTTGAACGACGCGAAAGTAAGTAATTGATGGCAGAATTAAATTTTTTTGGGCGAGCTATTAATATTATTATATTATATATGTCTATATAAAGAAAAATATAGTCAGTCAGTGACTGCAACTTTTTGGAAAAATACATTTTCTAAGATGGGATAGCATCTCACAAAATCATTGATCATCATTCATCATTGATCAGACTAAAGAGAGAATAAATTATACAATTTAACTGTCTTTAATCGAAAAGATTAGTATTTTCACAGCCGATTTTTGCTGTGTGAATAGGTAAACAAAAATTGCATAAATGGTTTACTTGCAGGTTTTGGCAAAGAAGATGACAGTGCTGTACAAACTAGCCCGGGAACAGCTGTCTAAACAGTCACACTATGACTTTGGGCTTAGAGCACTGAAGTCAGTGTTAGTAATGGCAGGGGAGCTGAAGAGAGGTTCACCTGATCTCAGTGAGGTATTGATCTCTCTTCATTATTTTCCGACCCACCTTAATGAGCTGCCATCACAAATACTCTAATTACACCTATTTCTTCTCTTCTTTATCTTTCTCCTTTCTTTACCCCTATTAGGATGTTGTTTTGATGAGGGCTCTTAGAGATATGAACCTGCCCAAGTTTGTATTTGAGGATGTTCCTCTGTTTTTGGGCCTCATCTCGGATCTGTTCCCCGGGCTTGACTGCCCACGTGTACGTTACCCCAGCTTTAATGATGCTGTAGAGGACACCCTGCAGGAGAATACGTATATTATGCTGCCCAGCCAGGTGATTCTTCCCTTCTAAACCCTTTTTCAAATGATTGTAATTATTAGGTGTAAAGATGCGTGGCTAATTTGTGAATGTAGGTGGACAAAGTGGTGCAAATGTATGAGACTATGATGACCAGACACACAACCATGGTGGTTGGACCAACAGGAGGAGGGAAATCTGTGGTGATCAACACACTCTGCCAATCACAGACCAGGTCTTTGTCTACTCATAAATAACAATATATATTCATACAATGGCTCATGACTGCAAATTTTTTTTATATACAAAATGTCTAGACATTCTGCTACATGTTCATAAAAAAAAAAATTCTCTCAGGCAAATACACATAACTGTTCAATTGTATCTGTAGGTTGGGTCTGCTGACCAAAATGTACAGCCTGAACCCTAAAGCGATGAGTGTGATTGAGCTGTATGGGATCCTGGACCCAGTCACACGAGATTGGACTGATGGGATACTGTCTAACATATTCCGTGACATCAATAAACCCACAGACAAAAAAGAAAGGAGGTGAAAATCATGGCTTAAAAATTCTTCTACATCTATTTTATATCAAAGGCATGAAATAAAACAGAATTCTACCATGAATTTGGCTTTGCTTTACAGGTACGTCCTCTTTGATGGAGATGTAGACGCTCTATGGGTGGAGAACATGAATTCAGTTATGGATGATAACAAGCTTCTCACACTGGCTAATGGAGAGAGAATTCGTCTACAGAACCACTGTGCTCTGCTCTTTGAGGTATTATGTAAACCCTTCATTTTGTCAAAGGAGTGTAACTGTTGTAGACTTGCAAACCAAACTGATGTATTTTAGGTTGGAGATCTACAGTATGCCTCCCCTGCTACCGTTTCACGTTGTGGAATGGTGTTTGTGGACCCGAAAAACCTTCGCTACACTCCCTTCTGGGAAAAATGGGTCAACAGCAGAGCCCCTAAAGTATGTCTATATAATCTACACTGTTCTTAACTTATCCCCAAAATTTCTACTAGAGGTTCGTCAAGCAAGAAAGCTGAGCGTGTACTTTTTTACATGTCAAAGGAGGTTGCCAGCCATAACAAACATTATTTTTTTTTACAAAAAAGGGGGAAAGGGCTAAATTGTGAAAAGATTATTGTCATTTATTTTCAAGGTAGTTTTAATATCTGTGTGTGGGAGCATACATTTTAACAAAATACATAATAGATATAATTTAATTACATAAAAAATTATAAATTTTTTACAATGTAAGCAGATCAGTTTTATCTTACACCTCAGCCTCCGAAGAAAATTCTCTGACAAATCGCCACTGAGAATAACAAAAAAGTAAAAATCATGTTCTGACACTGCTAAGATTATATTTTCAACATGCCTTTGCTGTGTTAACAGGAAAAGACAGAACTCCGCAAACTCTTCGAAAAATATGTACCAAGTGCCATTGATATGATAGTGGATGGTATGGTTGATGGAAAACAGACAGAGAAACTGAAGAGCGTGATCCCACAGACGGATTTAAACATGGTGAGTGAATCAGTAGAGACCTGAACAACTCTAAAGTGTAAGTAATCTCTGTAGCATGTAGCACAAACGTCTTTTTTCTTGTAGGTGACGCAGTTGACTGTGATGCTGGATTCTCTGCTGGAGGACGAGGACTTAATTTCTGAGGAGCTGGAGTGCTATTTTCTGGAGGCACTCTACTGTTCACTGGGGGCTACTCTCCTGGAAAAAGGCAGACAGAAGTTTGATGAGTTTATCAAAAAGTTGTCCTCTCTGAACAGTATTCATGATGAGAAGGTGCTTGCTGGCCCTGGACAAATTCCAGGTGAGGTGGAAGCAGTGTCCAAAATTAACTGACAGTGAATTGAGAAAATATAAGTATTTCTTAGTGCACATGAAACTGTACACATCATTTTATAAAACTGACAAACAACACCGATCATTGTGTAACTCCATATAGAAGATCAGCCAGTTCCCATTTTTCATATAAATTATTATACTAATTAAATTCAATTATTAGTAATCAAAATGCTTCTTGTTATTGTCTATTTTTTCATTCATTTATATTGTATTATTTTGTTTCATTTTGCAGTTTACTTGCCAACTCTCTATGATTTTCATTTTGATGGAACCCAAAAGAAGTGGGTTCCCTGGAAATCCATGGTATCAAAATACATTCATAACTCTGATATGAAATTCATCGATATTCTTGGTAAAGCAGCTTATTTCTTCTCTTTATTCCTTCTTTGTATTGCTGTCCCTTCCTCTCCAACCTTTCCCTTATTCTCTACTAGTCTAGTTCATTTTATTCAGTACTGCATGCTTCACCAATAAAAACTTATTTGATCCGTTGCTCTCTATCAGTCCCGACAGTGGACACCACTCGTGCTAACTGGCTGTTGGAACAGATGGTGAAGGTGAAAAGGCCAGTGGTGCTGGTTGGAGAATCTGGCACCTCTAAAACAGCCACCATACAGAACTTCCTGAATAATCTCAACACTGATACAACTGTAAGTCCATCAATATGAATATGAATAAATGTAAAACTTTATAAATGAATGCAGTCCAATTGGACTTCACAGACAGATTAACAATATGCACCTTTCCCCAGATAATGATGACTATCAATTTCTCGTCGAGAACTACATCTATGGACCTGCAGAGGACTCTGGAGGCAAGTGTTGAAAAGAGAACCAAAGACACGTATGGTCCTCCAATGGGCAAAAGACTCCTTGTCTTTATGGATGACCTCAACATGCCAAGGGTAAGAATGAATTGATACTGTAGGTGATATTCAAGACTGAACCTTCACCTCACGGCTCATCATGGATTCATGTTTGTTTGATTTCAGGTGGATGAATATGGAACTCAGCAGCCTATAGCTCTTCTAAAGCTGCTATTGGACAGGGGTGGCATGTATGACAGAGGAAAGGAACTTAACTATAAACTCATAAAGGATTTGGGCTTCATTGCAGCCATGGGGAAGGCAGGGGGCGGTAGGAATGAGGTGGACCCTCGATTCATCTCTCTTTTCAGTGTGTTCAACATCCCCTTCCCGGAGGAAGAGTCCCTGCACCTCATCTACTCTTCCATACTTAAAGGACACACCAAGGTGCGAGAAATAATTCAACTGCCCATATCAGAACAAATTACATTTGCTCTCATGATTTCATACAAAAATCTCTATGTTAGGCCTGTGAATGCACAATCATATATATATATTGCAAATCTGTTTCACTCATATTGTATTGATACTTTGGATCATTGCCAATTGTTGGGCTAATTCATGAAAGTAATGATTGACATTAATCAGAATTATTGCTCTTGTATTTTTAAAGCCCTTTGAGGAATGCATTCAAAACATCTGTGACAAGTTGATCTTTTGTACTCTGGAATTGTACAAAACCATAATCAAGGACTTGCCGCCAACACCCTCCAAGTTCCACTACATCTTTAACCTGCGAGATCTCTCCAGAGTCTACCATGGCTTGACAATGACCAATCCTGAAAGGTTAGGAGTTTCGTCATTCAGATGAATAAGAAAGCACTTAGGAAGTTCTTTTTAGTTTGATGTTTGCAATATTTAAATACAGTCTGTACCAGTGGTTCTTAAAGGTTTATTAATTTACCTATATCGACATTCCTGTTCATAATATATTATAGCTAATAGATATAGTCATATTTCTGTTAATATTATATTATATAGAGGGCTATATTGTGATATAATCCAAAACGTTGAGAACCACCACCACCATATGCAGTTCTCTATACCACTATGCTCCATATTGTACAGTATGCCTCACTCAGTGTCTTTTATGACCAGTTTGTGTCATGTTTATTTTTATAATAAACGTGTATTTTGCTCTCATTTAACTCCAGGTTCTGCACAGTCACCCAGTTTGTACGTGTATGGAGGAATGAATGCTTAAGGGTCTTCCATGACAGACTTATCAATGAAACTGACAAAGTCATGGTATGCTTACTTCCAAGTAACATGTTCCAAAAGCCTGCAATTGTCTCCATCTTAAACCACACACTTATCCACACACATGCTTAACCACACACATGCTCTGGCTTTGCTCTCTACAGGTCCAGGGGCATATAAAGAATCTGATTGAAGAGCACTTCAGATCAGACCTCGATTCAGCCATGAGAGACCCCATTCTGTTTGGAGATTACAGAACAGCTCTCAAGTCTGAGCCAAGAGTTTATGAGGATATATTGGACTATGATGCATCCAAAGCTTTGTTTCAGGTGCATAGATGTCTTGATGTTCTATTTACATTTACATGCATCTGGTTGGCAGATGATTTTATCCAAAGCAGCATGCATTGCAGTCAAGCTATACATTTTTTTTCCAATTCATGCATTACCTAGTAATGCCCTTTCCAAAGCAGAAATCCATCAGTATATCTGAAAATGAACAAGCTTGGCAGTCTGAAGCTTTTATTATTTTGCTTTTCATGCTCGTTTTTTCTTTTCTTTGACCCCTATAGGAGATCCTGGAGGAGTATAATGAAAATAAGACCAGAATGAACTTGGTGCTGTTTGATGATGCTCTTGAACACCTGACTGTCATTCATCGCATCATCAGAATGGACCGTAGTCATGCGTTGCTGGTTGGCGTAGGTGGTTCAGGGAAACAATCTCTTACAAAGCTGGCTGCCTTTACCGCAGGTTATGAGGTGATTCGTCGTTTTCCATGTTCTATATGCAATATTTCATGTCTTTTTCCTACTTTTATATATTTTATCTAGATTTATCTATCCCCTTCATTTTCTTTTTAAATTGGTAATTTAGTAGTATTAAGAGTCATTTTATGATGTTTGTTTGTTTATAGGTGTTTGAAATTGTGCTTAGTAGAGGGTACTCAGAGACTAACTTTCGTGAGGATCTGAAAACTCTGTACCTTAAATTGGGTATAGAGAACAAAAAAATGGTCTTCCTGTTCACTGATGCCCATGTGGCTGAGGAAGGTTTTCTGGAGCTCATCAACAACATGCTTACATCAGGTATTTAAAACAACTGACTTAATGAATTCTAATAAGGTAACACACATTTGTAAATTAATCTAATTAGTATAAATTACTTGTATAACATGTAAGCATGAACAAATCATGTGACAGTTTTATGGACTGTATTAAAGAGATGCTAACAGGAGTTTCTTTGTGTTGTCAGGGATGGTTCCAGCACTGTTCCCGGATGACGAGAAGGAATCAGTTCTAAACCAGCTGCGAGATGAGGCTATGAAAACGGGCTCTGGTCCCTCAAAAGAGAGTGTATGGCAATACTTTGTCAACAAGAGTGCCAACAACTTGCACATAGTGCTGGCCATGTCGCCTGTTGGAGACACTCTCAGAACACGCTGCAGGAATTTTCCAGGTCTTTGAGCAATGCATCAGAAATGTTTTTGTTTGGTCTTACTCCTACTTCCTTGATTTCAGAGCTTCATGGATTTTATATGTGTGTTTTGTGAATCAGGGTTGGTTAATAATACAAACATCGACTGGTTCTCCCCATGGCCTCTTCAGGCTCTACATGCAGTGGCCAAGTCCTTCTTAGGTATGTGTTAACTAGGGATTTCAAGGCAGTTTATAGATTGTTGTTTACTAACCCTGTGCATGCATATATGATAACAACGCACACTTATTCATGCTAGTTTATGTATCGTATTTCAGGCGAGAGTCCAATGATCCCGGAGTGTCATTCAGAGGCGGTGATTACTCATGTGTGCATGGTGCACGGTTCTGTAGGGGAGTATAGTAAACTGTTCCAGCAAACACTGCGTCGCAGCAACTTCGTCACCCCTAAAAACTACCTGGATTTTATTAGCACCTACTCCAACCTACTGGAGTACCAAGATAAATACATACTGGGTAAGAGCACATTTCTCTTGAGCTGTTTGGGAACATTTTATTTATGATTTTGAAATAATGTACTGCATCAACTAAACGAAAATTTGAAATGTTGCATAGCCTTTTTTAACATTACAAAAAAAAAAAAAAACTATTAAAAGCTCATAACAAAATCAATACAAATTAATATATATATATATAAACTGGAAATACAAAAAATAAAAGCTAATTTAAAAATATTAATAAAAACGGTATTATTTATATAATCCTAGAATAACACTGATCTGTATGCATTTTCCAGCCCAATATAAACGTCTAGAAGGGGGTTTGGATAAGCTGAAGGAGGCGAGTGAGCAGCTAGCAGAGCTCAACATCAAACTAGCTGAGCAGAAAGTGGTGCTGGCAGAGAAGACTTCAGCCTGTGAGATTCTTCTAGAAGAGATCTGCTCAAATACTGCTGTTGGTTAGTACAACATCACATACAAACATTTCTGCAGTAAAACTATAGGTAATTAATATCAAGTTGGTTTTTATTCCTGTTACAGATGTGTTTATATGTCACATATTTATTAAAATAATGTGAAAAGTGGGGAAAAAAAAGGAATATGGAAAGGTACAAACACTTAAACAGCAACTGCTAAACATAGATTGTAAACTCTCTCTTTCAGCGGAGGAGAAGAAAGCCCTGGCGGAGGAGAAGGCTAAAGAGATAGAGGAGCAGAATAAGATGATAGTGGTGGAGAAGAAGGATGCTGAGGACTCTCTAGCTGAGGCTCTTCCTGCTTTAGAAGCCGCTCGCATCGCCCTGCAAGACCTGGAAAAAAATGATGTTGTAGAAATCAGGTAGCGACTTTGTTCCTGCACTCTAATACTAAATCAAAGCAAAAGTATTCATTCTTGACTCTTGCTGGGCAGATTTTTAGAAAATATATATATACCGTATATTGTTCTGAATATAAGAATTTTTTTCTTAGAAATATGCATCTGGAAAAAAACGGGTTCATCTTATATCCAGGGTCTAAGAGATGACTGTCACGTTTGCGTGCCTCGATGACGGCACCAAACTTCTCCAGTACAAGATTTTAAGATGGCTACAGGCTATTTTTATGATAGGCCAAAAAGTGGTTATTTTTAAATGTGATCATTTGAATATTTTACCAGTATTTACCATACTTTAAATACAAAATTTGAATATAAAAATATGCACTATGAAAATTATTTTAAAATAAAAGCATTTTCTTTATAGGTAAGCCTTTTTCCAAAAGATACATCTTGAAAAAGGGTACGTCTTATAATCAGGGTTGTCTTATTTTCGGAACAATACAGGTATTACATTTGTATATGAAATATTACAATTATTATATAGTGCAGTTAATTAATTAATTATATAATAATAATTATAATAATAATAAAATATGTAACAATTATAATATTAATAGTACATTTTAATATATAATAATTATAATATCAATATTAGAACAATAAATAGGAAATAAAGTGACAGGTTTTTCTTTTTTTTGTGGTGAGTACAATTTATTTTCAAAAATAAATGTTTACTTGCTGTGGATCATTTTCATTGGCCCCACAACCAAAAAGTGCTTTTCTTTTGTTGCATGAAGGCCACAAGCTTCATGTAAGACAAACAGTGTAAGAACAGTACGCTTTTCTTAGTTTTCTATAGGGCTTTTCACATGGTGCTTAATCCCTGGTTATTGTCATTCTAAATGGGTAAAGGAACGTTTCACACTCGTAATTTAGAAGCGGGGTTAGCACCGCTTTTGTACCGTGGGAAACAATGCGATGTTGGAATATAATGACTAGATGCTTGGCAACTGACAACCAATAGCGTGCCTCATATTCATGTGTTTTGGACAGTCATGGAAACACCACATGTTGTGTAAACAGTAGTTTCAGCGTTTGAGGGGAAAAAGGTCAAACAGCGATAGAAAACCCGACAATTTGAGGGACGAGGAAGCTGTTTCATTCTTACCAATATAGTCCAAAAAGTTAATTCAGGATAAACTAACTAAAATACACTAGTTCTAGATGGTGCAGTCAGCAGGTTTGACAATATATAATATGAGAATTCTAGAGCCATTATGTAAGGACAAGGACAATAAGGTTTAGGAATGTACAATGTGGAACGGCAGTGTACGAATACCCAGGATTAATTGTTAACCCAGGGTAAATTATGAAAAACGTAAAACGTGAATCAAGATAAACCAGGATTCCATTTACCCAGGTTTATAATGACCCAGGATTAAAGGGATAGTTCACCCAAAAATGAAAATTTGATGTTTATCTGCTTACCCCCAGGGCATCCAAGATATAGGTGACTTTGTTTCTTCAAAAGAACACAAATGAAGATTTTTAACTCCAACCGTTGCAGTCTGTCAGTTGTATAATGCATGTGAATGGTAGAAAAATCTATGAGAGTAAAAAAAAAAACATAAAAAAACATGCACAGACAAATCCATATTAAACCCTGCGGCTCGTGACGACATATTGATGTCTTAAGACACGAAACGATTGGTTTGTGCAAAAAACCGAACATTATTTATATAATTTATTACCTCTAATACACCACTATGTCCAACAGCCTTGAGCGCGCGATCACTGCCGGTGAGTGAGGTCAATGTACAATGTACAAAATATGGCGTAGTTTACACAAGCGCCGGAAGTGATCTCTCGCGCGTATCTCCACGCCACATCGTGTACATTGACCTCACTCACCGGAAGTGATCTCTCGCGCGTATCTCCACGCCACATCGTGTACATTGACCTCACTCACCGGAAGTGATCGCAGGCTCAAGGCTGTTGGACATAGTGGTGTATTAGAGGTAAGAAATTATATAAATACTGTTCGGTTTCTCGCTCAAACTGATCGTTTTGTTTCTTAAGACATCAATGTGTAGTCACGAGCCGCAGGATTTAATATGGATTTGTCTTTTTTGAATGTTTTTTTTACTCTCATATTTTTCTACCATTCACATGCATTATACGACTGACAGACTGCAACGGTTCGAGTTAAAAATCTTAATTTGTGTTCTACTGAAGAAACAGTCACATCAAATTATCATTTTTGGGTGAACTATCCCTTTAACTAAGTGCGAAAAGCCCTTGTGCAGTTTGCTCAGTGATCCTCAGATAATTCTCATTTTTGTTTTTTTGTAGGAAAAGGAAATTAAATGCCTTTTAATGACAGCAATGCTCATTTCTGATCTATTCCTTTACACATTCCATTTCATCGGCGGATGTTGTAGCGACTTGATATTTCTGATTTATGGTTCTGTGCTCTTCACTTATGTATCTCCTCCAACCTCTTGTTTGCGGTATTGTAGATCCTTCGCCAAGCCACCCAAACAGGTGCAGGTTGTGTGCGAGTGCATCCTAGTGATACGGGGCCAAAAAGAGATCAACTGGAAGGCAGCCAAGGGCATGATGTCAGAGGGCAACTTCCTGCGCACTCTTATGGAGATGGACTGTGACTCAATCAGTGCCGGTCAAGTCAAGACTGTCAGAGGTAAACCAACATCCATATATTCCTCTTCTTGATGCTTCTCTGTAATCCCAGTGCCTTGAAACAACTTATGAAGTATCTAGCTCCTCAACGTAAACCCACTCATGGAAATTCTGTTGCCTCCACCTTGTCATATTGTATACCCAGGCTACCTAAGGAACCTCAACACCAGTTTGGAGGAGATGCAAGCCATCAGTAAAGCTGGTTCTGGCATGCTAAGGTTCGTGGAGGCCGTCATGGGCTACTGTGACGTGGCCAGAGACATTAAACCTAAGCGAGAGAAGGTATGGTATGCTTATATAATAGAGACTTTAAATGCATAAATTCATTTAATTTATTTGATCTCATTTAATAAAATGAGCTGAAATTAAATCGCAAAATTACATTTAAAGGTAGCTCGTCTGGAGAGGAATTTCTTCCAAAGCAAACGTGAGCTGGAGCGAATCCAGAATGAGCTCAGTGCCATCCAGAAAGAGCTTGGAGCTCTTCGAGACAAATATGAGGCTGCCATCACAGAAAAGAAACTTCTGCAGGAAGAGGCAGAGGTTATGGAAAGAAGACTCATTGCTGCAGACAAACTCATCTCAGGCCTGGGATCAGAGAATGAGCGGTCAGCTTACTCATTAAAACCTCTGCCAAAAAAAAAATAGCTTGAATATGAATGACTGATCAAAAATCACCAAGTTAAATGCCATTTTAGGAATATTTTACTGTATGTCTATTTACGTGTAGCTGGATGGAGGACCTGAAGGAGCTGAAGCAGCGGCGAGTACGGCTTCTGGGAGACTGTCTGATCTGCGCTGCCTTCCTCAGCTACGAGGGAGCATTCAGCTGGGACTTCCGCAAAGAAATGGTTTACGAGGTGTGGCAGGCAGATGTCCTGGAGAGAGGTATTCCTCTGAGCCAGCCTTTCCGAATAGAAAACCTGCTCACTGATGAGGTGGAGATAAGCAGGTGAGTCATCAAAGCATGTGTAGAAGAATGAATGTATATTTGTTTATGGGGGAAATAAACTGTGTGCATTCACTTAGATGGGGATCTGAAGGTCTTCCTCCAGATGAACTTTCAGTGCAGAATGGCATCCTGACCACCAGATCCAGCCGCTTCCCCTTGTGCATTGACCCCCAGCAGCAAGCCCTCAACTGGGTTAAAAAGAAGGAGGAGAAGAACAATCTGAAGGTTTCACTTCATTCCATCACTTTAGTCTGCACAAAGTTTTTCTGTAATCAATCTTGGACTACTTTTATGGCAACCTTTCTGCTTTGCAGATCTCGTCATTCAATGACCCAGACTTCTTGAAGGGGCTGGAGTTGGCCATTAAGTATGGCTTCCCCTTCCTGTTTCAAGATGTGGATGAATATATTGATCCAGTTATTGACAATGTCCTTGAAAAGAATGTAAAAGGGGCAGAGGGGCGTCAGGTTGTCGTACTTGGTGATAAGGAAGTTGACTATGATCCCAACTTCAAACTTTACCTCAACACCAAACTTGCAAACCCCAAGTTCTCTCCTGCTGTATTTGGGAAGGCCATGGTTATCAATTACACAGGTGAGCGCAAACTTTATGCCAATTCACAATGCCAATTTTTGATCGTTCTCTGTATTACATCATTTAAATTTTTTTTCTAGTTTTTGAATAAGTGAAGTTTTAGTAACTAATTTCGGGAGGAGCACGTCCAGATAATTAAACCTATCTAAACAATGGAGCACGCCAGATAATGTAACCTAATCAAACCCAAGTGGAGCACCCTCAGATAATTAAACCTAATTAAACACATGTGGAGCACATCAAGCCAATCGATTTAATCAACGATAAGAGGTGTGTGTATATATACAGCATATTTACCTTCTTTCGTTGACCGTTTTTATTTTTAGCATCCCTCCACCACCCCATCTCCTCACTTTGATTTAATAAACTCATTAGACGTCAACACAATCCATAATAAAATACAGTCTAGTTCTAGACTATCTTTATCATGGGGGGGATACTCTGGGTTCGGGCCAAATTCCGAGCCTGGAGCCCTCCCCCGGACAGCACGCCAAATACGCATAATCTTTACTCCATTTAATTTGATGTACGTGTGAACTCGTGAAATAAAAAAAACAGTGAGACAGATTTTAAGACTTGGTTTTAATTTGAGATTTTACAGATTGTCATTTAATCTTTCTGCTTAAACTTTTTCAGTAACCCTGAAGGGCCTGGAAGACCAGCTGCTGAGTGTTATCGTGGGATTTGAGCGGAAAGAGCTGGAAGAGCAGAGAGAACGGCTTATTCAAGAGACTAGTGAGAACAAACGTTTGCTGAAAGACCTGGAGGACTCGCTGTTGAGAGAGTTGGCCACCTCCACTGGAAACATGCTGGATAATGTAGAACTGATACAAACTCTGGAGGAAACCAAGTCTAAAGCCAGCGAGGTCAGTTCATTGCACACTACACACATGTATAATCGCCTACTAATTATTTCATAAATATTTATCACAGGAACTCACTACCATTCAAAAGTGCAGGGTTGGTAAGATTTGTTTTAATGTTTTTGAGTCTCTTATGCTCAGCATTATTTGATCAAACTTACATTAAAAATGATAATATTGCCAAATATGATTACAATGATAACATTCCTATTTCATATTTTAATATATTTTTAAATGTAGTGTATTCCTGTGATGAAAAAGCTGAATTTTAACAGCCATTACTTCAGTATGCTGGTTTGGTGCTCAAGAAACAATGTTGAAAACAGTTGTGTTTATTATTATTTTTTTTTTCAAGATTAATTTTTCAGGAAGAACTGCATTTATTTGAAATAATAAAACAATGTTTAACAATGTAAAAGGATTTACTGTCACTTTTGATTAAATTAAGGCATCCATACTGAATAAAAGTATTCTTTTTTTTTTCTTTTTGTTTAATCATAAACGTTTGAATGGCACTGTACATACTGATTAATGAAACTTAACAGGGTATGAGCAGTTTATGATTTTACGTTCATTATTTGACAACAGGTGTTCGAGAAACTGAAGCTGGCAGAAAAGACAGCCATTGATATTGACACACTGAGAGATGGCTACCGTCCGGCTGCCAAGCGGGGGGCTGTCCTATTCTTTGTGCTGGCTGAGATGGCTCTGGTCAATAGCATGTATCAGTATTCGCTTGCTTCCTTCTTAGAGGTATTTGACCTCTCACTGTCGAAGTCTCTAGCCAACACAATCCTGCCCAGCAGATTGAAGAACATCATGGACACACTAACACAGAATGTCTATAACTATGGCTGTACTGGTAAGCCTGTTAAACATTTGAAGTCTAATAGATTCTGATTAATTTTAATAAAATATTAAAACTTCATGCCAAGAGATTGACATTTTCTAGTCCATGAACATTAGCAGTTAGTGATGACAGGAACACGTTTAGATGAAATCACTGTTGTTTCTTCAAAAGATTCAAACCAAACTTCTTTTTGCTTTGTTGTTTAGGTCTGTTTGAAAGACACAAACTTCTCTTCTCCTTCAACATGACTATTAAGATTGAACAGGCTGATGGCAGAGCACCCCAGGATGAACTTGAGTTTTTCCTCAAAGGTAGGAGCTTCAGGAAGACTTGTCTCCCAATCTTTCTCTCTTTTGCAATATAAACATGCATAGCAATGCACATACACATCCAATCTTCTTCCTCTCTCCAGGTAACCTCTCTCTGGAGAAGAGCAAACGTAAGAAGCTCTGCGACTGGCTGCCTGATCAGGGCTGGGAGGATATAGTGCGCCTTATGGAACTCTTTCCTAATGAATTTGGCACTTTAGCCGATGATATAGAAAACAATCCTGAGGAATGGAAGAAAGTGAGTGGCAGAAATCATTAAACACACACCAGATAAACCTATGGTGAGATAGTATACATAACTTATGTAGTCCCACCCATAATGTCTTTCTGTTTCTGCCACAGTGGTATGACTTAGATGCTCCAGAGCAGGCTTCCTTTCCCATGAAGTACAAGGACAATCTCACTACCTTCCAGAAGCTTCTGCTGATCCGCTGCTTCAGGCTGGACAGAGTCTATCGTGCCGTCAGTGATTACATCACACTTACCATGGGAGAGAAGTAAGAGGAAACTAAAAACACTTATGGGTTTTATAAAACAGCAGCATATTACAAACCGATCATGTAATCAAAGGGGTGTACGTTTAATGAATAATTATAAAAAATATGCTATCGATACAAATTCAAGTTAGATAGCAATTTTGATTTGGTGGATTTTTAGTATTGAAAAAATTATGTGGATAATGGAATTTTTTTTTTTCAATTATATTTTGATTTAACACATTATATTAATTATATATTATATTATATAATTATATATTATATTAATTATATATTATCATATATTTAAATGAACACATAAAACCTTAGGGTCTTATTATAAAAATTATGTTTGAATTGTCAGGAAATTGCATTATGCAAATGTTTTAGTTAGGACTGCAGAGGGAAAATTTTGTCTAAAGGCTAGAATACGCTACACAAGTTTTAAAATCCAAACAATAGGCTTCATACACTTGCCAGATTAGTAAAATGATTGAAGAGAAAAACTGGGCGTCATACACTAAATGATGGAGGATTACACTCAACTTTAACTTTAAAATTGTTCTAAACTGGTTGCTAGAAGACGCATAACAAATTAAAACAATATGTGTTCTAAAAACGATTCAAAATATCAAACATGTGTTTATATCCTCTGACTGGATTGAATAATAGTCTGTGTCCATCCAACTGAAAAACCCCACACACATCTACACACTGGCTCTGACTTCCATCAACTAGCATTGACAGTGCAAACTGGGACAAAAATTTATGCAAATGTTGTTTAGTGTATTCCGGCCTGAATGTTAATGTAATAAAAGTCCAAGCTTTTCAATGTCAGACAATCAGAAACAATGGCATTTGTTGGCAGGGGGAAGTTCTAACTTTCTCTTTGTCACTTCTTCACTCTGTCACTCAGATACGTGCAGCCCCCCGTGATCAGTTTTGAAGCCATCTTTGATCAGAGCTCCCCAAACTCTCCCATTGTGTTTATTCTGAGTCCAGGCTCAGAACCAGCCAATGATTTGACAAAATTAGCCAAACGCTCTGCCTTTGGGACCAACAGACTCAAATTTCTTGCCATGGGGCAGGGACAGGAGAAGGTAAAATGTGCACAGACACAACAACACAGTCTAGAGTATATGCTACAAGTATAAGATACAGTTCTCATATTTGACACCAGTACAGTGCACTGCGGTGGTGGATTGCAACTTGACCACCCCAAATATCATAACAGGAAAACCCTTGAACACTTCAAGACAGCCTGTAAAAAGGTACAAATATGACATTTCTATTTCAGGTTGCATTGCAGCTTTTGGATACCGCAGTGGCACGAGGCCAGTGGCTGATGCTACAAAACTGTCACCTGTTAGTGAAATGGCTGAAGGATCTAGAGAAAGCACTGGAACGAATCACTAAACCCCACCCAGACTTCCGCCTGTGGCTCACTACAGATCCCATAAAAGACTTCCCCATCGGCATCCTGCAGAAATCCTTCAAGGTCAGGACACATTTAATGCATGTACATTTAATGTGTGAATATTAATTTCAATGTTAACTAATGGGTTTCACCTTCAGGTTGTAACAGAACCTCCAAACGGGCTAAAGCTGAACATGAGGGCGACATATTTTAAGATCCCTCATGATAAGCTCATGGGATGTGCTCACCCAGCCTTTCGCAGTCTGGTTTATGTGCTGGCTTTCTTCCATGCCGTGGTACAGGAAAGACGCAAGTACGGCAAGATCGGCTGGAATGTGCCTTATGATTTCAATGAGTCCGACTTCCTGGTAAGTTTGCTCTAATTCGAAGGTCCTTAAAGGTAGTGCTCAGGTAGTATTGACAAGTCTGAGACACTTTACATTGCATTTTGATTAAGTAGTTTCATTGTCTCTCAGGTGTGTATGGAAATCTTGGACACCTACCTGACCAAAGCCCAAACTCAAGGAGATGCCGCGATACCATGGGGAAGTCTCAAATACCTAATTGGAGAGGTAAACATCATATTATGTTAATCTTGTCATTTTATGGGCTAACTGTAGAAAATTGATCAAAGGTTACAGTAAATACTTATAAAGTTACAGAAGATGTCTATTGAAAAGATGCTGTTCTTTTGAACTTTTTATTTAAAAAAAGATCATAGTTTCCACAAAAAGATTAAGCAGCACAACTATTTTCAACAACATAATAATAAATAAGAAAAGTTTCTTGAGCACCAATAATAATATTAGAAGACTGGACTTACATTTTAAAATATATTAAAATAGAAAAAGTTATTTTAAATTGTAATAATATTTCACAATATTACTGTTTTACTGTATTTTTGATCCAACAAATGCAGCCTGGATGAGCATGATATATATAATTTCAAATGCCTCTTGCAGGTGATGTATGGTGGCAGGGCTATTGATAGCTTTGATCGTAGGATCCTCACAGTTTACATGGATGAGTATCTGGGTGACTTCATCTTTGACACCTTCCAGCCATTCCACTTCTTTCACAATAAAGAAGTGGACTACAAGATCCCACCACATGGACCCAAGCAGGTTTATGTTGGTACGTTGCTGCTTAGAATCCAGCATCAGAAAGACTCTGGTTTGAATGTGACAGACACTCAAACTCTCCATGTTTTGCAGACGAGATAGAGTCGCTGCCTCTGGCTAACACGGCAGAGGTGTTTGGCTTGCACCCTAATGCTGAGATCGGATACTACACACAGGCTGCTCGAGACATGTGGACTCATCTTATTGAGCTACAACCACAGACAGGTACCTGATTTATAGTACTTTATATTACTAAAGTACAGGGATGCCCCGGTCGATCTCAAGGATCGGTATCAGAACCGAATAAGCATTTTTTTAACTGGTCGGTTATCTGCAATCCTAAGCCTGATCCTTTATTTTACGTCAGCTGTCACGCGGTATGCACCTTCAAGTGGGTTTGCCAACTGGAATTGAAAGGAAAAGAAGCTGCTACAATGTGCATGGGAGAGAACCATTCTAACACTTGACGTGTTTGCGGCATATTTTAGACTTAACAAAAGTCAGTTTGAAGACCTGCTACAAATCATTGTTCCGACACTAGCCCAATTAGTCGATCTACCAGCACCTTCTCCATTTTTCTTGTTGTTATGGAAACGAGTCAGGTCTTGCTACTCGCTTTTGGTACTTAAAGGCACTTGACGTAGGGTGTTTTTATCAGAAAAGTTTAACTTTTTTCAACTTGAAAAGACGGTCTGAGCTGCAGAAAAAGACGCTCTGAGCTGCAGAAAAAGACGCTCTGAGCTGTAGAAAAAGGCGTTGGAATTTAAAAAAGCGCTCACAACCTTTTTTAAAACACGGTTTACTCCATAGGATTATAATGTAAAACAGATGTCAAGTGTGAACACGCCCTAACGCGTCACACACTCACACTCACACACGTTCAATCTTCCGTGTTTAGCGTATTTCATGCACACTTTTGTATGGAATCGCTCAACTCATTTATTTTCTGTTTATTTTGATCTGCCGTCAGACTATCTGAGACGTCATTACCATAAAGCATTGCTATGGGTTGCATCTTGCTTCAGACTTGACTGACAGACTGGCATTCTGACACTGCGAGCTTCATGCTTTCTAACCTTATCTCCACAATTGTTTTTTCTTTTTGTTCCAATTATTCTGCTTATTGTACATATAAAATACAAGTTTATCAGTAGTCCCATATTCATAATTGTGACCACACATGTTTACATCTACAAGTGTCTATAAAAACAGCTCTTAAAGGGATAGTTCACCCAAAAATTTAAATTAGCCCATGATTACTCACCCTCAAGTCATCCTAGGTGTATATGACATTCTTCTTTCAGACGAATAAAATCAGACTTATATTAAAAAATGTCCTGGCTCCAAGTTCAAAGTGCATTTATCCATCATATAACTGCTCCACACAGCTCCGGGGGGGATTAATAAAGGCCTTCTGAAGTGAAGCGATGCGTTTGTTTCAGAAAAATATCCATATTTAAAACTTTACAAACTGTAATCTCTAACTTCCGCTAACTGTCGTATGTGCATTCACGAGAGATCGTCGTTCCAGCGTATGACGTAGGACGCAGGTGTAGCGTAAGTTCCGGTGACGAACGTGGAAGCACAGAGGATAGAGCAAAACAAAACTTGGTTCTCACAAGAACATATTCTCACCGGAGCATCCTACGTCAATCGCTGGAACGCACGTACGACAGTTAGCGGAAGTTAGAGATTACGGTTTGTAAAATTTTAAATATGGATATTTTTCTTACAAAAAAAACGCAGCACTTCAGAAGGCCTTTATTAACCCCCGCAGCTGTGTGGAGCAGTTATATGATGGATAGATGCACTTTTATGGACTTCAAAACAGAAACAGCCATTCACTGCCATTATAAAGCTTGGAAGAGCCAGGGCATTTTTAATATATCTCTGATTGTATTCGTCTGAAAGAAGAATGTCATACACCTAGGATGACTTGAGGGTGAGGAAATCATCATGGGCTAATTTTCACTTTTGCGTGAACTATCCCTTTAATGCATTTTGTTTCCTTCTGGAGCATATATATAATTACTATTTTAAGCAAATCAATCCTCTGTTGTTTTTCTTTATTTTAAAATGCTTTACTGCTTTGTATAATCTTAAGGCGATTCTGGCGGTGGCATTAGTAGAGATGAGTACATCAGCCAGGTGGCACGGGACATTCAGAGCAAACTACCCGAAGCATTTGACCTGGACGTGATCCGCAAGAAGTTGGGGCTAGAGATCTCCCCCACAACTGTAGTACTGCTACAAGAGCTGGAGCGCTTCAACAAACTTACGATCAGAATGAGACGTTCTCTGGCTGAACTACAGCGAGTGAGTGACATGAAGAGAGGGAGATTAATACAACTCTTTATGCTATACTTTGGTTGTTCATAAAATATGAGATAAAAAAAAGGTTTCACAGTATACCATGTGTTCTTTCTGTCTCAAGGCCCTGGCGGGTGAGGTGGGAATGAGCAGCGAGTTAGATGAGGTGGCGAGAGCTCTGTTTAATGGGCAGATTCCTGTTATCTGGAGGAAACTGGCACCAGATACTCTAAAATCTCTAGGGAACTGGATGATCCACTTCAAGAGACGACATGAACAGTACAGCTCATGGGTGAGAATCAAATATCACACCATATATAAACATAAGTCTCATGCTCACCAAGGCTACCTTGAAGGCACATCATGTAAGATTTTTGGATTAAAATATCCTAAAACCACTAGAACAGTGTTATATATTTTTGTTGACTTGTGTACTTGCATTATCCCAATTATTTCGAAGAATGTTTAAATCAGGACACGGACATTTTAATGCCAAATTTTCAGTGTGGAATTTTTAACCCCATTATGGGGGTTAATGTTTGTTTATGTCTACTATCGCAGCTACGTTAGATCAACTTCTAATTGAATTTATCAAATAAATAAATCATTTTTTTCTTGTATTGTTTTTCATTTATGTAGGTGGATGAGGGAGAGCCCTGCGTGATGTGGTTGTCAGGCTTGCATATCCCAGAATCATACCTGACAGCACTGGTCCAGGCCACCTGCAGGAAGAACAGCTGGCCTCTGGATCACTCCACTCTCTACACACAGGTCACACACTACAGGAGTGAGGACGAGGTCAAAGAGAGACCAGGACAGGGTAAGAACACACAACACCCTGCACATAAAAAAAATGAACATGAGGACATTGAGACTCAAACACGTGTTGTTCTTTGTTTTCTGTCAGGATGTTATGTATCAGGACTGTATCTGGAGGGGGCAGACTGGGACATGGAACAGGGCTGTCTGGTGCGCAGCAAACCCAGAGTTCTAGTATCTCAGCTACCCATTCTCAAAATCATTCCCACTGAAGCACGCCGCCTTAAACTCCAGGCAAGATGCTTTTTTGTATCAGGTGTTTAGTTCATGATAGAATATCTGTCTGGAAATCTATGTGATCTGTAAGTAAAGTGTATCTTTGGCTTATTTTGTAGAACACCCTGAGGACTCCAGTCTACACCACCTCAATGAGGAGGAATGCTATGGGTGTAGGACTGGTGTTTGAGGCTGATCTTTTCACCACCAAGCACATTTCTCACTGGGTACTCCAGGGAGTGTGTCTGTGCCTCAATGCTGACTGATACTCAAACTGTTATAAAATTAAATTATTTATAAGAGGATTTTAAACTTAAAATATACTAATAACTTAATAGAACAATAGAATGTTTTGTTTGTGACCAATGATTTTATTACATTTTCAAAAGACCTTTAATGCTGTCAAAGTGTTTTGTGTTTCACCACTGGGTGGCAGCACACCAATTATTGCTGCGAGAACCTGTTGCGTTCAGTCTTTGAGAAAAGATCTCAAACTTTGCCTAGTTGATTTCATACACACAAATAAAAAATAAATAAGAATCATAAGAATGTTTTGCTTGCTTAATTGCAAAACAAGTAGAACAACTTCTATATGTTAGATTTATCTGTTCAAAGAAAAAAAAATCACAATTTATCGTTATTAAATTATATTATTATAAAAGTTATACTTTTAATTATTGACAGCCCAGTCTGTTTTCTATGAATAACTCTCTGCATGTAGGTGCTCTGAACCAGTTTTGTGGTTCAGACATTGTTGTTTGAAATAAAGAATATAATTATTAGATTATAAACTAAAAACTAAAAGAACTAAGAAGTTACTAAGAAACTAAAAACAACGTAAATGAAAATGAGAAATGTTGCCTTGACAGCTAGCTGAAATAAAGTTTGAGCACAAAAAAAATACTAAATTAAATATAAATCAAAGTGAAATATAAATATAAAAAACTAAATAAATAGTTATATACACCCCTGAAAGTGTACTGTGGTATCTAGCACCAAGATGTTAGCAGCAGATCCTTTAAGTTGCAAGGTGGTGTCTCCGTGGATCGGACTTGTTTGTTCAGCACATCCCACTGATGCTTGATTGGAACCATTATAAAAGGATGGATACACTTTTTTGGGATTCAATTTTTAGGCTGCCATTCACTGCTATTATAATGCTTGGAAGAGCCTGGAATTGTTTTTAATATAACTCCGATTGTATTGGTCTGAAAGAAGAATGTCATATCCACCTAGGATGACTTGAGGGTGAGTAAATCATGGGCTGGTCATTGAATTATCCCTTTAATTGTATGTTCCTTGGAGCTTGCTGTTCCGCTGTTCAGACACTGGGGGGTGCACTGGCCACACACAGTCTGCCTCAACTGATCATTTACCTCCAAGTTAAACTGTATTAAATAGTTCCTGATCTTTTTTTTTTTTCTTAAATATAATTTTACTTTAAGTATTATGGTAACACTTTACAATAAGGTTTCATTAGTTAACATTAGTTAATGTATTAACTAACTTGAACCCATGAGCAATACATTTGTTACTGTATTAGTTCATCTTTGTTAACATTAGTTAATAAAAATACATCCGTTCATGGTTTGTTCATGTCAGTTCACAGTGTATTTACTAATGTTAACAATATTTTAATAATGTATTAGTAAATGTTGAAGTTAACATTAACAAAGGTAAATAAATGCTTTATAGGTGCAGTTCATTATTAGTTCATGTTAACTAATGAACCCTTATTGTAAAGTGTTACCAGTATTATGAAGTAGTTATACAGACAAATCTATTTAGATTTGTCTGTATAGATTATACAGTCATTGAGATGTTATATTTATCAATAACTAAAGACAAAAGTGCACTCACAAAAAAAAAACCTCAAAACTACGTTTAGTGGAGAAAGGTGGTGCAGTTATAGCATCAACAAGCAGAGGCTAATTGGGTCACGCTGACCATCCAAACCTTAACTTCATGGTCTTAATCTCCTCTTGATTTAGCTGAATTTAAACTGATACTGAGAGCATGTACTCTCTTAGCTGCCTTATCTAGCCACACTCTGACGACATCTAGTGACAACATCAGACAGCATCAGGTGTGGAAACTTTAGGCAGGTGAGATTCAGTGGCATTAATCCAATATATCCTCAGGCTGTTCTCTTGCTCCCTGGACCCACTGCATCAGACAGGAGGACTGCGTCATCATGTTAACTTTGGGAAACCAGAGCTCACTGTTGGTGAGGTGAATTTAGTCTAAATTAAATAAGCAGAACTATACCAATTTCATTTTTTATGAGACATTCAGCATGATGCTTCTGTCAAACTGTCATGCATTGGCAATGGCAAACATTCAAGGGAGTCATTGGGGGAACAGAACTAAAATGCCTTCTTCTGTTTATGTTATTAGTTGGCACAAGTTATGAAATCTCAGATTACAATAAAAATGAAATAAAAAGGGTTATTTGATTTAAACGTTTGGCAGTCCAGTCAAATGCTAAGTTGGGAAAGAGAAATGTGAAACCTCTTTCACTTATGATTCATCACTCACACTGGACATGGAAGGTCAAGTGTATTGCATTAAGGGATACAGTAGCCTACTTCAGCAAAAGTTCTGCTGTGTACTGCTCATTATGGCAAACGTTAATACTAATATACACTGCCACAAATGTTTGGTAGTACGATATTACAAACATATCCATTAGAACACGTGAGAAAGTGCTATGATATCAGTGCGAATGTTAAGATTTTGAATCTCTGAGTCTGCTTTTATGGCTCTTTGGATGTGCATAAGAAAAGATGATCTAGTTTCTAAGTCTATAAACAGCATCACAGATACCAGACTTATCAAAGTCCCTTTCCCAGTTACAAATCCCTGTTCCAGCACACTCACGACTCGCGGCTGGTTTGGGACCTAATGGGTGACGTTATTGCTGGGAGGTGGGGGCCATTCACTGCCCTGCTTTCCCCGTCATCATCCATAATAAGATGCCTGCTGCCATGTTGTGATGTATACTGTGCGTAGATGCTAGTGGAATGTTCACGGATCATCCTCAAAAATGTTCTCTAGTGACGTTAATTCTCTAAAAAAATCTTTTTGTGTTATTTTAAGCATTGCATTCTCCACATGGGGGTAGAGTAGACATTTGTCAGGCATAATCTGTGTTTGTTAAAGCAGTTTTGCAAGCTATCTACACTATATTAAAAAAAAAAAATCTATATTTTTGAAAAAAGTAGCTTATGCTCCCCAAGATTTGATACAGCAAAAATACAGCAATATTCTAAAATATTACTACAGTTTAAAATAACTCTTCTTTGTTCGTATATTTTAAAATATTAGTTATTTCTACAATGGCAAAGCTGAAATTTCAGCATCATTACTCCAGTCTTCAGAAATCATTCTAATATGCTAATTTGGTTCTCAAGAAATATTTCATTACTATTATCAATGTTGAAACACTTATGCTGCTTAAAATGTTTGCGGAAACAGCATTTATATAAAATTGAAATATTTGTTGTCACTTTGACCAATGTATCAATGCTAAAAGTGTTTAACGAATTTGTTTGCCCATTTAATCTTAAGATATTTAGGTTAAGCTTAGGTTGGCTTGCTGTCTACTGATGAGGGGCTCGATGAAGCAGTTTCAACTTGAGTTCTGATATACCCCCATAGTGACTAAGTGACTACGTAGGGCAAGGTACCGAAGATAAAAGTGGAGTTTTGGGAGGTGGTAGGATGCTGAAACATCTGAGACTGAGGAGAGGTAAGCAGCTGTGTATATACTCTGGCTGTGGATTGGAAGATTAGATGGGCTCGCTCCTCCCTAAATTACATTTGGAACTTCACTAATTTCTTTCTTTAAAAAAAAGTCCTACGGACCGCAAACTTTTTCATAATTTCTTAATTATGATATGCAGTTATGCAGACTAAATTCAGTCTGGATGAATATAAATCCCCTCTCAAGACCCTCCTGCGGCTGTGGCTCTCTCGCTGGGTGTTGATTATGTTGATTCAGAGAAGCCAGAAGGGCATAGATCTTACCTACTATGGAGAATTTTTGTCTAGGTGGCTGCTATGGAAACACTGGCAGAGAGAGTGAAGGTAAGGACAAACTGATGACTGAATATGAAATTAATAATACAGGGTTATGCAAGGCCAAATCTTACTTTCAGGCTGTTAGTTGCTCAACTCATATTGACCTGTGACATTTATAAATAGGCTATATGCTGATTATGTGGATAACGGTGTAGATATAAAATTGTATATGTACATTTAATTAATGATCATTGAAACCCAAAACTTGGCTTCAAAACAAGCATTATAAATCCTGCCTCTAAGCAAATGATTTTTGTCTCTGGATAATTACCATTCAGACGCACTCCCCCTGCAGCAATAAGTCTTGCACAGAGTTAGCCTATAAATAAGACAGGTGGATATCTGCTCTTTTTTTACTTGCAGTCCTCTAGGTCTGAAAATTGAGATCTGTATGATTTATGCATCTTAAAGGACAGCCACTACTGTCAGTATAAAAGATCACAATTGGCCCATTGGAGATTGGCAAATTTGATTCGATTGCTGTGAGTGTCCTTTCATCTTCTCATTGCTTCTAGTTTTCTTGGCTTTCAGCCGTATAAATGGCCTTTCTGTGCTGACTAGGAAGCTGGCTACCTGTATGGAAAGACTGTTTGATGTGTGGTACAGTACAGTAGGATGTGCAGACCAAAATCAGGAGAACCAATGTGAGTGAAGCAGCATCGCGCCTCTCAAAAAAGCATCGCGCCTTTTCCTTAGTGTATTAATGCAGATTTGCCGATTTGATCAAAATTCACTGAACTATATAAGGTAGGCCTATAATATCCATTTTATTCTCACAAATGAACGAACTTCTCTCTGCTGTGTAAATGATACACGGCGGTGTTTCAGACCGTCTTTGTGAACTCTTCATTAAAATAATCGACTGATGAGAGTTTCGTTTCAGGATTAGTGCATAAGTTCATAAGAGTCATTTGTTTGTGAGTCCGTCTACGCTGGTCTTGTTGTATGTTTTTGATTCACTGAACTGGCCCAGAGTCTGTTGTGTGTTTTGCTGCGTCCCAATTTGCATGATTTTTTGTTTCCAAGGACAAATCGATAGATGCACGGATGTTTGTTGCCATTATTTTTCGATTTTACACGTTCTATAATGGCATCCTTCACCTTATGTGCCAAAGAAACAAGCACACAGCAATCTTCAGAATTTAGTTTGAACTTTGGATTTTGTGGTAGCTCTGAACCTTTGAGCTGCGTCTGAAATCGAAGACTTCCCTACTATATAGTACACAAAAAAACAACAACAAAAAAAACAGTACGCCAACAGAGTAGTGGCTGCGTCCGAAAACTGCCTTCCGAGGACACATTTCAAGATAGGAAGGCATCAAGGCACTTCCAAATCCAATGTTACACTATATTACCAAAGGTTTTGGGACGTCTGCCTTTAAATGCACATGAATTTTAATGACATCCCATTCATAATCTGTAGGGTTTAATATGGAGTTGGCCGACCCTTTGCAGCTATAACAGCTTCCACGCTTTTGGGAAGGCTTTCCACAAGGTTTAGGAGTGTGTTTATGGGATTTTTTGACCATTCCTCTAGAAGCGCATTTGTGAGGTCAGACACTGATGTTGGATGAGAAGGCCTGTCTCGCAGTCTCCATTTTAATTCATCCCAAAGGTGTTTTATCGGGTTGAGGTCAGGACTCTGTGCAGGCCAGTCAAGTTCCTCCACACCAAACTTGCTCATCCATGTCTTTATGGACCTTGCTTTGTGCACTGGTGCGCAGTCATGTTGGAACAGGAAGGGGCCATCTCCAAACTGTTCCCACAAAGTTGGGAGCATGAAAATGTCTTGGTATGCTGAAGTATTGAGAGTTCCTTTTACTGGAACTAAGAGGCCAAGGCCAAACCCTGAAAAACAACCCCACACCATAATCCCCCCTCCACCAAACACTTGGCACAATGCAGTCAGGCAACTTTGCATTGCACTTGGGGATGTAAGGCTTGAATGCAGCTGCTCGGCCATGGAAACTCATTCCATGAAGATCTATGCACTGTTCATGAGCTAATCTGATGGCGCCACAAAGTTTGGAGGTCTGTAGCTATTGACTCTGCAGAAAGTTGGCGACTTCTACGCACTGTGCGCCTCAGCATGCGCTGACCCTGCTCTGTGATTTTACGAGTTGCTGTTGTTCCCAATTGCTTCCACTTTGTTATAATACCACTAACAGTTGACCGTGGAATATTTAGTAGTGAGGAAATTTCACGAATTGACTTATTGCACAGGTGGCAACCTATCACAGTACCATTCTTGAATTCACTGAGCTTCTGAGAGTGACCCATTCTTTCACAAATGTTTGTAGAAGCAGTCTGCATGCCTAGGTGCTTGATTTTAAACACCTGTGGCCATGGAACACTTGAATTCAATGATTCTGAGGGGTATCCTAATACTTTTGGCAATATAGTGTAGCTTCATTTCTTGCCTTCTGCTAGAGACCTTCATTTGATCGATTTTTGAAGGCAGCATAGATGTATCCTTCGCAGCCTTTGACATTCCACAATTCTATGCGTTCCATTCGGTGACAGTTGAGCAAGAAAAAGTAAGATGGCGTCTGAAAGTTGCAGTTGGTCAGTTTGTGTGTAAATGTACGTTTTTTGACCAAAGTTTTCCACTTCTGATGTCATTTCTAGCAAGAAATTACTACTGTATAAATATTTGTTTTGTTCTCACCAAAGCTCGCTTTATTAGATCAATAAACTGTTATGCTGCCTCAGAAGTCCGTCTGAAATCCGTTACCTTGGTGGCACCTTTTTGCGCTTACGCTGCCTTACAAGTAGTGAAGTGAAGTGAAGTGAAGTGTAGCCAAGGTCACCCATACTTGGAATTTGTGCTCTGCATTTAACCCATCCAAGTGCACACACACAGTAGTGAACACACACCCGGAGCGCCCGGGGAGCAGTTGGGGGTTCGGTGCCTTGCTCAAGGGTCTCACCTCAGTCGTGGTATTGAGGGTGGAGGAGAGCGCTGGTTATTCACTCCCCCCACCGACAATTCCTGCCTGACCTGAGACTCGAATTCGCAACCTTCCGGTTACAAGGCCGACTCTCTAACCATTAGGCCACGACTTACAAGTCATTGCCTGATAAGGCAGCGAAGCTAGGTTTTCAGATTCAGCCAGTGTGTCCGAATACATAGTATTTGAAAAACAATAAGCGAAAGGTCCCTGGATGACCTAGTACTTCCAGGGAGATTTCCGACACAGCTCAAGAGTAATTAGCTGGTGAAGCGGATTTATTAGGGGTGTAACGATTCATCTACTACATCGATGTATCGATTTATTTTCTTATGATCTAACTACATCGATCTGTGCTCGGCAAGTTGGCCTTCCGGACGACATATATCGATCTAACATCGTTTTAAAAGGTAATCAATCGATTGTATCGATCATAGAAAATAACGCATTGGATTTAAGCACGTCAGACTTTATATGGATGTTTTTTCTTAGCACCTTTAATGATAAAGGCGTTAAACGTTACTCGATTCAGTCTGCCTATCTGTGACATCATCGCAACGCACCAGCAGCAGCGCTCATTGAAATGAATGGGATTGTGTCGCTTTGTCGCTGCGTGTCGCTGGCGGTGTGAACGGGGCTTGAGAAAACAAAACATCGCATGGCAGAGGAGAAGCCAACGAGCGAGAAATTATCAAGCCACCAAGAGAAAGAGCTACCTGTACTTTCAACCCTTGCTTGTTACCTGTGCATTCCTGACACCAGTGTGCCAGCAGAGCGAGTTTTTAGTAGCCTACTGCTGGCGACATAGTGAACGCACAGAGAAGTGTTCTGCGGTCAGATCATGTTGATATTTTTGAAAAAGAAATCTGTAGAGTCATTGAAGAGTAGTTGGTTACATTTTATCTTTTGTTAAATATTGTTTGTTTATTAAACTGAGAGTAGTAGCAGGTTCAGCCAGTTTATTCAACCTGAAGAAATGTTGGTTGCACTTTATTTTTGATATTAATATTGTATTTGTATTATTTTAATGTTGAAAAACAACAGCAAAAGTAGCAGGTAAACCTACTATTAATTAAACCTGAAGATAAGTTAGTTGCACTTTATTTTTGATATTAATATTGTATTTGTATTATTTTAATGTTGAAAAACAACAGCAAAAGTAGCAGGTAAACCTACTATTAATTAAACCTGAAGAGAAGTTAGTTACACTTTATTTTTGATATTAATATTGTAATATTATTATGTTGGATAACAAAAGCAGAAGTAGCAGGTTAACCTACTGTTGAAATGTTGGTTGCACTTACTGTGCTTTTATTGAATATGTATTGAATATTGAAAATGAGAGCAGAAAAGGTTAACTTCCTGTTAATTCAACCTAAACTGTTGGTTGCACTTTATTCAAATAAAATTTGAATGCATTTGCCATTAATTGTTGTTTACTTGTTTGTTTATATCCATAATTAATTGATATACCGGATTCCCTTACAAGAAACAACAGGAATCTTGGAAACTTCACCTGCACTGACCAGTATCCAGATATTTATTTCAGTCACACAATTTTTGGCTAAAAAGTTACTGAATCGATTTCAAGTCACTGAATCGTTTCGGATCGTATCGTTCTAAATGAACCAATATCGTCCTTGAATCGTATCGACAACCTCAAATCGTGATATGAATCGTATCGTTGTTAAAACGAATCGTTACACCCCTAGGATTTATTGTAGAGCAATGTACACAAGCAATGTAATGTTTGAGGCGAATGTCATTACAAAAGTCAGTAGACCATGAAGTTTTTAAAACAAGCAATTCATTCATAAATCCGTGAGATATTACCTTTATGCTGAAGGAAATACAAACTGGAAGACAGAACACAACGAGCGCAGCACGGACTTATGTGAGGTACAATCAGGGGCGGACTGGCCATCTGTGTGATCTGGAGAATCACAGTACTCCAGTACGGCCGGCGGGTATATATATATATATATTCAAATAATTCTCTCTTTGTAAACTTTGTTCAATGCATGCGAGTGCTTCCGTATGTTCGAATATGACCAATCATTTTCGCCGTCATCAGCCGGGTGTAGTGCCAGAAGACGCGAATGAGAAGTCGCGCGCGCTGTGAGAAAATTTGTCTCTGTGCACTCATCCGAAAGCGCGCACACGTCTCACAGCGCGCAAATATTGAGTTCTCTTTCAAGTCTTGCTCTTGAACGGACAAACTCACACAAAAAGTATGTCAACTTGTCCATCTTGATGAGTATTCTAGCAGACATAGTCTGTATATGCCTTAAGTAAACTTTATACAGTCGAGAAAGACGACACATATCCGTGCATTAGGTCTTAAAGGGGCAGTAGCGTTTACTGTTGTTTAATGTCAAACAACAAAAGACAAGGACATCACTCACTGCTCTTGATTGAATAGCTTTTGTAAGTTTAATAGGATTAATCTTTAATTTATACAGTCAAATATGCAATGTTATTTTACATTTGATCAATTTCTGTACCTGAAAACTAATGTTAGACGTACCTGAAAAGCATAGTTTATTTTATTAGTATCTTTGCTCAGTAGTATTTATTTGTGCTGCTGCTTGTATTTAAATTATTTGTTCTTATTATTTTCTTTATTTTTATTTGACAGTAGTCCTTTTTTCCCCTGAACATAGCAAATACTGAACCATACCGAAACCGTGATACAAACCGAACCGTGAGCAATCTGTACCGTTATACACCAAGCGTAACGTATGTGAGGGGGTGCCACAAAATGGAGAATTTTCAAAGGGTGCCATGACTGAAAAAAGGTTGGGAAACACTGAGATAGGAGAAGCATAGAAACAAACAAACAATATGCATAACGCGGCCGCGGATAAACAACGGAAAGAAAAGGGTGGGGCTGAGAAGGCGAGAGAAAAAAAATGGCCGAATTTAGATACCGAAGCAGCTAAATGTCGCAAACAAACTGAAATATTTAGCAGCACAGCCAGCAGCAGCACCTCGCAGTTAAATATTAGCAGCAGTGAAGAAGTGAGCCAGACAGCTATGCAGCATCATGTCACCAGTGATGATGATGAGGGACAGAAAGATGAGCTGGTTCCACAGGCAGATCCAGGGCAAGTAAGTATGGAACATGAGAGGAGAAAGACAGTTACTTGCTAGGGATGATGTTAGGAAGTGATATTGTGACAGGTTGCTACATTTTTAATGTTTACAGTAGTTAAAACAGCTAAACTTCAACATTTTAGCTGTAAAATGCCACATGCAGTAGCTAATGTTGTTGTTGTCGAGTTTCCGCGCGCTGATTGCTTTGGGCCGGGCCTAGTCAAAGTCCAGGGCTGTTTTTTAGTCCCAGTCCGTCCCTGGGTACAATCAGTAACATACTACTTCTTAACCTTCTTTGGAGCCCATGGCAAAGACCTAATTCTCTTTTTATTTTTCACACAAGTGGTGACCTATCCTAATGCATCTTCTAATGACCTGACCAAAGTAGTGTCCAAAATTAGAGCCAGTGATGCAGGCTGTCGTGGAAAGGGAGGAATGAGCACTGTATTTATAGCATACACCCACATTCACATACTGCATTTATTCCTGCCCTTCATTCGCCTTTTCGTCTGAAAACTAGTCTACAAACGTCTACATATTAAACCATATACTGGTTCATGTACACATGTGTACAGTTTTCCTCCTTGTCACTACATCCTGTCTTTGAATTCACACTTTGAAAACACACAGCATTGATGTTTTATTTTGGTATCACAAAAAGCACATTTGAACGCTGGATTTCTGGATTCAAGTCCCTCAGTTCATTTAATATACGTTTCATTGTGTAATAAGGTTGATTTAAAAAAATAAAAAAAAGTCTGTCAAAAGTGAAACAAAACAATATGAAAAATGTACTAATCAAAATGCCAACTGCCTCTATTAGGATAATGCAATACACTCTTGGCACTATATTCCTTACTGAAAAAACAAAACAAAAAAACTTATATATTGTAATTAAGTTGTCACATTAATTTTTCATCAGATGTCACCATGAAATTGCATTTAAGAAGTAATGAACAGTGTGAGAAGTGTAACTTTACATGATATTTAGATTATGATGTCCCACAAAAAATCAATCTTGGGTCTCTATATTGCTGTTCAGCATATATGTTAATGTCATCCCTGATATCTGTCAAATGTATGCTGATGATGTTGTTTTTCATGCACATGCAAAAATATGCAGCTGACTATATTCAGTTACATCAGCAAAAATGTTGTGTTTTTAAACCTAATGCCAAGAAAACTCTGAATATCTTTTTTTACTACGAGGACAAATTGTGAAACCTGCAGAACCTGTTCTAGAAGAGAACCTTGAGGTTTTCAGAAGTTTAGATATCTAGAAAAACAGCTGAAATTGTAGCCACACTGTAAAAAATATTGTATTTGGTAACCTACAAAATGTATTCAAGTTAGTATAGATAAAATAATTGATTAAAAATAATATAATTAATATGAATAAGTAATTGGTTGCACGGTTACACTTTTTTACAATGCAGCTAATTTATAGTAATATAAATGATTACTTATGATTAAATTACTTATTTACTGTATAACAATGATTCAATAAGGCAAATATTCACAGAAACATATAACTAATTTTATACCTATTAAAAGGTAAAAAATAATAAACGATTATGACATCTTGACTGTGTATGACCATTAAATAGGGAATTTTAAATCTTCAGTGTTCTTCTTCCCTTTATTTGTCGAATCTGTGCATAGAATTACAGTACTAAAAACGAAATGCTTACAATAGTTTATTATATAACGCCATTAAGAAAATGTCAGCCTCTTTCTTTTAAATGTGAGGAATGTGTGGAATGAAATGCAAAATGCTACTGCATGACAACTAAAAAGAACATAATAATCAGATAAAGGATGTCAAAACAAAATAATTGTAGGGCTTATTCAAAATTCAGCACCGCAGACAGTCCAGTCAGGATGTGTTGATTTTCAGGACCTTGGACAAGAACCCTGACAAGCAGAAAAGTATTTTGCAATGGTCCTTTGTTAATGTTTGTTAGGGAATAAACTATGGTATGTAGTTATTTTCCTTATCCAACAGCACAATGGTTACATGTTGATATTAAGAAAACTGGAACTATATACTTATGTTTTTGTTCTGTTTTCATGAGGATTTCAGTAATCATTGCAGTGGTAATTTTGGTGTTTTGGTGTGTTTACCTGTTCCAGACAGCAGCATC
Source organism: Gobio gobio (assembly GCF_949357685.1). Taxonomy (NCBI): domain Eukaryota; kingdom Metazoa; phylum Chordata; class Actinopteri; order Cypriniformes; family Gobionidae; genus Gobio; species Gobio gobio. The sequence continues at coordinate 44,248,474 of NC_137100.1, read as the reverse complement.
TGGAGAATATGCGGGGGGAAATGGATATCAAGATCACAAAGGCAGCGAAAATCCAAAACACTTACCTCAGAGTATGAGACCATCTGCACTTAAATAAAAGCCTCTCTGCCCTTGACCACACACTTATTTGATACGTTTTCTATCGACTCATTTATAATGATTTAGCTGTTCTTTCTTTCTTTCTTTCTTTCTTTCTTTCTTTCTTTCTTTCTTTCTTTCTTTCTTTCTTTCTTTCTTTGTTTCTTCAACTAACACATCACTTCTATATATATATTATGTACATAGAAAGTAAATATAAAAAATGAAATTATCCCATAATTTACTCACCCTCAAGCTATCCTAGGTGTATATGACTTTCTTCTTTCAGCCAAGCATAATTGGAGTTATATTAATATCCTGGCTCTTCCAAGCTTTATAATGGGAGTGAATAGCAACTGAGATTTTGAAACCCAAAAAATGTGATTCCTTCTGAAGCGAAGCTCAATTTTTGTGAGGAAAATATCCATTATAACTTTATAAACTATAATTACTGGCTTCCGTAAAGGCCGTGTGTTATTTGTGCTTAACACGGTCTCGTTTGGATTGTTATTTGCCTGCCTATTCTTTAATAAATCTTGTTTTATTTTATAATCATCTTCGTCTTCTTCGGATCAGCGTTACAGCAACAAACTCAAGCTCCTTCAACATTTCTCTTTCTAAATTCTCGTTTTAGACTTTTAATTTGTCACCGGTGTTTTGTTTTGCTCTATCCTCTGCGCTTCCGTGTTTGTCAATACATCATGCGTCAGGTCAGAGGTCACTATTCGGCCGGAACCAGACTCGCATACACTGAAAAAAATGATTCGTTGAATTTACTAAAAAATTTATCGTAAGTGGTCGCAATCAATTTATTTGATCTCAATTTAAACAAAAACACATGCAATTCCCATAAAACCAAAATAATTTTGTAAATTAAAATAAAAAAACTAAATTTTAATTATTTAAACGAACACAAATTAATTATGCTTAATTTAATGGGGCCATAATCATTTTTTTCAGTGTACGGCCATTACCCGAAGGCAGTGATTCTACTTTATTCATTTAGAATACATATTTTTCATACAAAAACGCATCGCTTCACCTTCAGAAAGCCTTTATTAACCCCCTGGAGCTGTACGGATTACTTTTATGATGGATGCGCTTTTGGGCTTCAAAATCAGACACATTATGACGAAGTAGTAGGCTATGTCCCAAAGCTTGCCTGCTACACACTCAAAAGTATATACTTTTTCTTCACAAAAACAGTACATACTTTTAGGGCATACTGAAATCACATGACTTTTTGAAATGATTCTAAACAAAAGATTTGTAAAGGTTTGGAAGCTTCATGAAGCAGTGTTTTGAAAGCACCCATCATTAGTAGATTGCTGTGTACACTACCAGTGGACTACACAACAAATAAAGGGTTGAAAAAATGAAAATAAAAAAATGAAAATAAGGTCATTTATTACTCACCCTCATGCCGTTCCACACCCGTAAGACCTCCGTTCATCTTCGAAACACAAATTAAGATATTTTGGTTTAAATCTGATGGCTCAGTGAGGCCTGCATAGCCAGCAATGACATTTCCTCTCTCAAGATCCATTAATGTACTAAAAACATATTTAAATCAGTTCATGTGAGTACAGTGGTTCAATATTAATATAATAATATTATAAAGCGACAAGAATATTTTTGTTGCGCCAAAAAAAACTAACAACTTATATAGTGATGGGCGATTTCAAAACACTGATTCATAACACTCCGAAGCTTCATGAAGCAGTGTGTTGAATCATGATTCGGATCGCGTGTCAAACCGTCAAACTGCTGAAATGACGTGACTTTGGCGCTCCGAACCGCTGATTCGATTCGCTGATTCATAACGCTCCGAAGCTTCATGAAGCAGTGTTTTGAAATCAACCATCAATAAGTCGTTATTTTGGCGCACCAAAAATATTCTCGTCGCTTTATTGAACCACTGTACTTTATTTTACCTTATTTTTAGTTTACAAGAAATATACTAATAGCACACTTTAATACATTTTTTTGTAAGGGTGTTTCTGTTTGGCATGAGTGGCTGGTTCTCTATTGGCCTGAGGACACATCCTCTAAAATCTGCCTCACATCACTGTGAAATTTGGCCCGTGGCTGAGTCTTCGGTTTTGATTGACTTTTGAGCTGATTAGTATTGAGGCATCTCTCCTTCCTTTGTCCCTTTCACCTCCAGCTATCTTCAAGATTAACTACCTGCTGGCAACATATTCAAAGTCACAGCCCAGAGCTCCACTTAAAGTCATAATCTAATCAGATATGAGACCCTGGCCAGCCCACAAAAGCTTTTTAACGGAGAGAATAACAGTTCAGTAGTTATGCTGAAGTGAGGAGAGAAGCCATGGGTTTAGTTATAATGGGACATTTTAAATAATGCCTCTAAAGACGTCATTTGGTATGGTTCAGGGCGATGGTTTATAGCCCTTTTAAAAGGGTCATTAAACAGTGCAGGAAGACTGTATAGGTCTCAGAGATCTGTGTGTGGACTGAAAGGCTAAAGCTTTAGAAAGAAGAGTTGGAGTTGGCACAAGAACAGCCGATCTGCAGCCAATGAGACGAGAGCCTGAAGAATCTTTTCTGCGAGCTATCTGGCAACAAAAGTGTGGGGCGTTGAAAGGCAAATAAATCTGTTGCACACATTCCCGGTTTGTTGGTAGAAAAGATTTGTGTCTTACTTCCTCACACCAAGTACTATTTTTGAGGAGCTGGAGAGAACATAAAATCCCATAAATAAAAATACAGTGGAACCGGACGTTCTCTTTTCAGCATCTCGCACTGATCACAGTGCTTTAAAAGTCAGCATGAAATACAAATAGACATTTTTTATGGAATAATACAGTATTTATTACAATGTCTTGTCTGTGCTTATCATTATTTCTGAAATGCATGTGCCCTCATTATCTTAAATCAAAATAACTTCCCCTCCCACTTGCAGCAACATCTCTTCTCTTCTCTTCTCTTCTCTTCTCTTCTCTTCTCTTCTCTTCTCTTCTCTTCTCTTCTCTTCTCTTCTCTTCTCTTCTCTTCTCTTCTCTTCTCTTCTCTTCTCTTCTCTTCTCTTCTCTTCTCTTCTCGACACTCACATGAGATCACAGCAATAGCAAACCACAACTATCTCATTAATTCCCAATTGACAAAATCAAGTTGCACGATTGCAACTTCAGTTTCATGTTGATTTTAAGTTAACATGTTAAGTTTGAACTTTTAAAAAACTTTTCCTCAACTTCCGAAAGTCTTAGAAAATTGCATAGTACTCCACGTATTTTTTTAGTTTCAAACTATCGCTGCGTCCAAAATAGTATCTGAGTAGGTACAATATTTGAATTTGAATTTACTTTGTGACCGTGAAAAAAATAAGAACATAGAGTATGAATACAGGATGGACTTAAAAGTGTGCTATTGTGATCCTCAGTCATTTAGTGTATGATGGAGGAAGTTTTTCCTCTGTAACCATTTTCTACTATAAGGGAATGGTCTATTCTCAACACATGCATATTATCTAAAGACATCTTTCAGTCCTGTAGTCAGGAGGGACAGCTTGCTTTTTTCCAAGAAGGATTTTGGCATGGAGCTATATTGCTGTCCACCAATCCAAGAAAAAGACAAAAAAGATTAGAGAAAAAACACCAGAGAGGGAAATGGAAAGAAAGAAACTGGGCGTTATTTTCAGAAAAACAACTTTGCTAAATTTAAGCTGGGTGAATAATTGTGAAGGGGATTCAATTTGGCACAGTTCCAGCGAAAGATGGGTCTAGTTGCTGTCTTTGGCTGTGAATCGAGTGCAACAGGACTGAAATCCTTCGGGTTGATGCAGTTCATCCTTGATTTAAGCGGGCACTTAGAGAAAACCAGGTCATGATACAGATCAATATATTCCACAAGCGTGACATGAACCAGATCAATGACAGATGAGACGATATACCCAAATGAGGAGGATTTGCTTAAACACTGGGGAATGTGGAAAAAGGGGGCATGATATATTGACCCTCAGACCAATACGAATTGAACTGCACTTGTATAAAAAAAAATAAATGGGACAAAAAAGGTAGACTGAGTTAATTGCACACAGTCAAGGGCATTTCAATAGTTCTTCTTCAGTATCCAATCAGTCATATAAGCTATTCCTTCTGCATCCCGTACTTTTTTTAAATAATACAAGCATGAGCAGGTAATTCGGTCAGTGCCCAGATAAAGTTAATTCATCTCCAGCCTCTGCTCAATGCCATATTGCATTAGGGTCAATTGGTCTCCTAAGTTCCCCATGTGAAGACGGCACACATTGACCATGTAGGATCAATAGAACAAGTGATTCAGTAAAAAAGGAAATTGAAATGTATTGATTTTTGTCATGTCCATATTGAAAAGGGTAAAAGCTTTAACATACTGCAGCTCACTCTGGGATTGTAATCTAGAGAGATATGTATTTGATATATATAAATTCTGAGCAAGTTTTAAATAAAGAATTAGTATCATGATGTCTTTCAAAAAATATGACTATTTTAAGTATGTTCTCCTTTTGGCTTTGTTGTGTATTACATCTTTATCATGAAATAAGGGTGTTCCTGCCTTCAACGAGTCCATAAATTAACTTTATTTTTGCAACATTTTTACATTTCACTACCATGAGCCATACATGTTATTTAGAAGCAGAAATCACAGGGTGTAATACATTTTAAGTTTACTTTTTGAAGGCTCCTCGGTTGCATTGAATATGTATTTAGGAAACACAAAACAGTGCTCAATTAGTCTGTATTAATAGGCTGCCTCTATGTAAATTTTATTGGGCCAGATTTGTTTAGAACAGAGAATTTATGATGCTTAGGACCCCCAAATATGTTGATTCCCTTGCGAAGGAAAGGCAGATATATATTTTCATGTAAAGACGACTTATACTGTGAATAATGAGAATTATAAATACATCTAATCTATTTTGCTGTGTTTTGTTTGCATTTTTATTACTATTTTTATTTTCAGTGTCCAAACCTCTTTATCCATATCTTTATCCATTGAGACCAAGTTTTGTTATTCTTAATTTACACCAGATGCAACCTCATTTACATTGTGGGTGTAACTGAATAAAACTTTGTGTGGGGCTATATTTACGGTGTTGATAAAAAGTTATGCGTCTTCATAGAAATACAGACCCAAACAAAGCACCTGCCAAAAGCAATCAAACTTCTGCTGTAAGTTCAGTTTATCCCCCAAGAAAGGGTGGTTTACGGTACTTCTTGATTTTAAAGCTCCTCTTTGAAAATCTCTAGCCATTCTAGGGATGTTCTATTTATTCAAATGTGCATGTAAATGTCTCCCTCTAATGGTTCTTTGTACTTCACAATTTACATAAATCTAATAAAAGTTCTAGCTTATAGGAATGATATTTCAACCGTGTTGAACAAGCAGGTCATCTGGGCCCTGACAGGCCCTGCACTAGATGGAAAAAGGGCCAAGGTGTTTTTTTTTTTTTCAAGCTGTTGGACACTGAAGGATTCTGGATGAGTAATTACCAGCACCTGCTGTGTGACCCATCTCACCAGACCGATTGGAGGAAAAAGCAGCACAGGGACAGAGGAGGAGGTGATGAGTAATTAAAGTGGCCCATGGAGGGATCACAGCAGACAGGCTTGGGTAAATGACAGCTGGGCCTGACGCGTTTACCCACCACTGGGCCCCCTTCTGACGTACAGGTGGCACAGAGGGCGCATAAAAGTGAAAATGAGGAGCTAAATTAAGTTTTCCTTATGGATCTTTCCCCATCCTCCCATTTGCCTCCTAGGGAACAGGAGCTGGTCCTCCAACTGAGCTGTGAAACCAAGCCCAACAGTTCTGACCTGATTGGTTGTCTCTAGAATTGAAGTTAAATAAAGTCTCAGAATCTAGACTAATCATGACAGGCCGGTTATCATTACATTAGTCATCAACATTGTGCTTGGACCTTCAAGGCCAATTTGTTTGGGCTAGAGTTTTGAAAAAAACTCAGCATTGAAAAAGGCTGCATTTATTTGAGCAAAATACAGTAAAAACTGATTTTTCAACATTTATATTTAGTCATTTGGCAGACGCTTTTATCCAAAGCGACTTACAAATGAGTGAAATAGAAGCAACTAGGACAGTCAAGGGCAACAATATGCAAGTGCTGTAACAAGTCTCAATTAATCTAGAACAGAACACATAGGACTTTTTTTATTTAATTATTAAATAGACAAACAGAAAATGAATAGAGTGATAAGTGCTATTCTTGATTGGTCAGGTGCTGCTGGAAAAGATGTGTTTTTAGATGTTTCTTTAAAAGGGCTACAGACTTGGCTGCTCGAATTGAGATAGGCAGGTCATTCCACCAGGTGGGAACGGTCCAGGAAAAGGTCCGTGAGATTGAATTCATGCCTCTTTGGGATAGCACCACAAGGCGTCATTCATTTACAGAACGTAAGCTCCTGGAGGGTGTGTAAGTCTGAACAAGCGAATTTACAGTTTTTCTCAAATGCTAAAACACATTTCACAAACGTTTCCTCCATGTTCCCCAATGTCTAAACACAACACCCTTTTCTAAAGCTACATAAACACAACCACACCTTCTCACTTCAAAACTCAAACTTTCACACCAAAAGAGCAGCTCGAAGCTTTCAAAAATGTAAACACTATACACATCATTACACACTACAGCAAAACAATTGAAAACACAATGCTCAATTTGTGAGAAGGTTCTTTGTTTCATAACTGCCAATGCATATTTTTAGAAACTTTACAGTAATGGGTCTTCTTAGATCTCTGCAGAGGATTAGGCATTTAGATTTGTGAGTTTCATATGAAGAGTATAAATCTATAGTAAATTCTGCATGTACACTACTGTAACACAACTCAATGCAAAAACAGAATCTATTGCACACAACAGTACTCTTGAAAACATGATCAGGGTGTGAAGTTTTTTATTTACTTTATTCACACCACACACACACCACAATCACTGTGCGGCATCATGTCGCTGAGCTGCATCAGGCCACATCACCTCATCCACGTCGCAGGCTATATTGTCTCTTGCCAGGCACCGCGGATAAAAATGCCCTGGAATGGCGAATCCATCCTTGGAAGGCCTCCACTGGGATGTCAACACAGGCCAGCTCCATTGCCCTTAGGAGGTTCTCTCAAGTGTATGGTTGTCTGTCATAAACCTTCCATCTCCACGATGAAAAGAACTCCTCTATAGGGTTCAGGAAAGGGGAGTAGGGTTGCAGACAGACGTTTAAAAAGTGGTTACTGTTGGTGGTGAACCACTCTCTGATTTGGTTTGTTCTGTGGAAGCGTACATTGTCCCAAATGATCACATAAATGTGATGTGCGGGCCCAGGATGGTGTTTTAGCTCCTCTAGGAAGGTGAGGAGACGTTGGGTGTTGTAAGACCCAAGGACAGCATGCCGGTGGACAAGCCCCTCCAAACCCATGGCCGCACAAAGAGTAATATTAGCCCCCCGTTGGCCAGGAACCTCAGTGATGGCTCTTTGGCCAATGATGTTACGGCCTCTTTGCCTTCGTTTCTGCAGGTTGAAGCCAGCCTCATCCAGGAAGAGGTACTCATGAGGTCTGGCCATCACGTCCAACTGTAATATCCTCTGTGAAAATGTGAAAGTGCACAGGTGTTCAGAACAACAGTCAATCAGGTAGCACAGTATTGTCCAGAAGTAATGTAGGCCACTGAGCAACACAGTATGTCCACTAACTCTACTGTGAACATGGATGTATACTTACTTGCACATACTCGTAACGTAGGTCTTTGTGTCGAGCAGAGTTGCGCTCAAAGGGAACCCTATAAGGAGGACCGGTTTCATCCGCATCTTTTGGCGCCGGAGAACTCGGTCTATTGTGGCCAAGCTGACATCAATGCTCTCAAAGTTGACCTTATCGGCAATGACTTTGTCTCTGATCTCCCGCAGTCTGATGAGGTTGTTCTCACGAACCATATCCACAATGAGGGTTTCTTGTGTCGCTGTAAAAATGGCAACCCTCCCACCTCTATATGGCATTCTCGCATCTCGTCCGTAATGATGGTGCGAGGTTGTCTTGCTCTCCCTCCTAGACCTTCTCCTCTCCCTTGTTGGCCTTCTCCTCTCCCTTGTTGGCCTCCTCCTCTCCCTTGTTGGCCTGCTCTTCTTCTTCCATGGCCAGCTCTTCTCCCTCCTCTGACTCGAATTCCTCTTCCCCTGACTCTGCCTTCATCCATTGTGTTTGTTTGGAATCTTCAACAAACTGTGCACTCTGAACTTGCTTTTATACATGTGGTCACAGCATTAGCAACAAGTATCTTCAATTTTGAGTCGTTGTGTGTAATGAATGACGCCAGGTGTGTTCATTGTGTTCAAATATTGCTGACTGTGGCAAGCATTTTGCATCACATGAGCTTTCATTTGAGAATATGAGCAGAGTTCTTTTGCAACTTGTGTTTTAGCAAGGAAAAATGTGTTAAGATTTATGAGAATGGAGGATTGTGTTTTGTGAATTGTGTCTTTATGTGAAATGTGTTTATGATATTGGAAAATGATGGCTAGATTTAGTAAATGTGTTTAGACAACTGGTCATTTGGTTTAGAGCTTTGGTTTTTGTGTTTTAGCATTTGAGAAAAACTGTAAGTATAATGGTGCAGAGCCAGTGGTTGCTTTGTAGGCGAGCACCAGTGCCTTGAATTTGATGCGAACAGCTATTGGTAGCCAGTGCAGACTGATGAAGAGAGGAATGTTGAGAAATGACTGTAAGGCAGGCAGCGATACGAACACCAACCGTAGGATCATCCGGTTGAAATGAGAAGTAGAGTTGAGTGTCATCGGCATAGCAGTGATATGAAAAGCCATGTTTCTGAATGACAGATCCCAGTGATGACATGTAGATGGAGAAGAGAAATGGTCCTATCACTGAGCCCTGAGGAACTCCAGTAGATAGATGATGTGACTTAGACACTTCACCTCTCCATGACACCCTGAAGGACCTACCTGAGAGAGAAGACTTGAACCACTGGAGAGCAGTTCCTCAGATGCCCATCTTCATGAGAGTTGACAGGAGGATCTGGTGGTTAACTGTGACAAAAGCAGCAGACAAATCCAGTAAGATAAGTACTGTGGACTTGGAAGCTGCTCTTGCCTGTCTCAGTGCCTCCGTAACCGAGAGCAGGGCAGTCTCAGTTGAGTGGCTGCTTTTGAAGCCGGAATGATTGTTGTCCAGGAGGTTGTTCTGTTCAAGAAACATAAAGAGCTGGTTGAACACAACTCGCTCAAGTGTCTTTGCAATAAAAGGCAGAAGGGATACCGGTCGGTAGTTTTCTAAAAGTGCTGGGTTCAGAGAGGGTTTCTTAAGCAGTGGGGTTACCCGAGCCTGCTTAAATGCTGTGGGGAAGGTCCCGGTGTGAAGAGAGGTGTTGACAATGTGAGTGAGTGCAGGAGTAATTGAGGAAGAAATGGCCTGAAGGAGGTGTGTGGGGATAGGATCAAGCGGACAGGTAGTGGGGTGATTGGAAAGGATGAGTTTGGAGACTTCATCTTCAGAGAGCAGAGAGAAAGAGGGTAGCATGTGTGTGATGGTTGTTGAGATATGCGTGTCAGTTTGTGGTGTGGAGAATTGGCTGCTGATGGAGGAGGTTTTGTTTGTGAAGAATGATGCAAAGTCGTCAGCTGTAAGAGCTGATGAAGGGGCGGGGACAAAAGAGTGAAGAAAATGTTTTGAAAAGTGTGTGAGAGTCAGGGCAGTTGTTGATTTTGTTGCGATGGTATGTAGTTTTAGCAGTGGAGACATTTGCAGAGAAAGAAGCGAGAAGAGACTGATAAAGGGTAAGGTCAGTAGCATTTTTAGTTTTTCGCCACTTCCTCTCTGCCGCCCGGAGTCCGGAGCAATGTTCACGGTGAAAAGATGTGCAAGATGTTAGAGTGGAGCAAAGAGTGTCAGTAGCACTGTTAGTGTCTAGTGCTGAGAACTGAGCAGGTGGAGGGAGTGAGGATGAAACCATAGTGGATAGACAAGAGGGAGAGAGCGAACGTAGATTATGCCGAAAGGTGATCTGGGGAGGAGTGTGTGTTGTATCAGGAGTCAGTATGAGGTTAAGAGTGATGAGAAAGTGGTCTGAGGTGTGCAATGGAGTAACTAAAGTGTTGTCTGTGGAGCAGTAGCGTGTGTAGATAAGGTCCAGATGGTTACCTGATTTGTGAGTAACTAGATACTCGCTTAAGGTCAAATAAGGTCAAACGAGTGGAGAAGTCTGCAGCCTGGGTTTTATCAAGGTGAATGTTGAAGTCACCGAGCAGTACCAGAGGAGTGCCATTCTCAGGGAAGTGAGAGAGTAACATATCCAATTCCTCCAAGAAGTTACCTAGTTGACCTGGAGGGCGATAAATAACTAACATGGATTTTAGCAGGGTGAGTGATAATGATTGAGTGTGATTCAAATAAACTGTGGCCAGATAGAGAAGGAATGGGCTCAAATTTCCAATCATTTGAGATGAGCAAACCAGTACCTCCACCCCTCCCTATTGGGCGAGGGGTGTGTGAAAAAGTGAAATAAGTAGAGAGGGCCTCAGGAGTGGCAATATCCTCTGGTTTGATCCAGGTTTCAGTTAGGGCCATGAGACTGAGATGTGAATGAGTGGAGAGAGATGAAATAAAGTCTGCTTTGTTTACAGCCGACTGGCAATTCCAGAGACCAATTGGAATGGACATTAATGAAGCAGAGGAAATAGGTAAACAACGCAGATTATTAGGATTACGTCTTCTTGAATGTACATAGCGTGATTTACGGGTGTAAGTAGTAGTAGAGATTTGGAAGCACAAAGCGAATACAGGTCAGAAAAATAGAAGGAAAACAACAAGCTAAACACAAAAGTGTCAGAGAGAAGTGAAAGCTGTACTCAAGTGCCTTGTCGGTGTCCTTGCTCGAGTGGAGTCGTGCAGAGTGGAGTCGAATGGTCTTTACACTCTTCGGGCTTCACACAAGGGCTGCCGCGGAGTACCACTCAATTTATACTCACGTTAAGTGTCGTTATTGAATACAGCTGGCCACGCCTTTACTCGCGCAAGATCACATGGTCAGCACGTTAACAAACGCGACTACAAACAAATAGCCCACTACACCACACAGACAAAAAAACAGCTGAACTAAAGATCAAATGAGAAAATGGATACAGTACTCACACAGTAGTTGTTCTCCCTGTCGGTCGATTGCTTCTACATCATTCAGGTCTTCAGTGTCAAGTGATCCTTCAGAAATCATAATAATATGCTGATTTCAAGAAAAATGTCTTATTAGAAATGTTGAAAATACTTAAATGTTGAAAATATGCTGTTTAATCTTTTAATGGAAACCGTAATGTATTTTTTAAACGGATTCTTTGATAAATAGAAAGTTCATAAGAACAGCTTTTATTTGAAATAGAAATCTGTTGTAACATTGTAAATATTTTTTACTGTCACTTTTGATCAAAATAATGCATCCTTGCTGAATAAAAGTATTAATTTCTTAAAAATAAAATAAAAATAAAAAACCTACCGACCCCAAACTGTGTACAGTATATAGGCCTAATTTATATATTTGTATCATTGCACATTCATGGTGCATGGGCATGACTGGACAAAGATGAGATTCTATTTAAGAAACGTGTTTATTGGTTGTATGAATACATGCCGGGAATGGAAAAGATAAATCGAAGAAATCAAGCATTCCGAGTCAAGCTCCGCTATCAGGTGATTGGCACAATTCCAACTCCGCCCATATCAGCTGATCCGATTCATATGCACTCAATTGGCAACTCTCAAACTGGGCCTGCTTGGCTGCTTCTACTGCACGCTGCTTTGCAACCTACCTCCTCCCCAGCTCCTCCTTAAACTGTGTTTAACTTAATCAATGTCATTCTGTTGTCATTGATGCATGCTCTGTTCTCAATGGGGATTTATGCTGCCCTCCCATTTTAAAAAAATGGGAGGTTGTCCCCAGAAGCTGTTGCTGTTCCCAGTCTTGGCTTTTCATGGAGCTCATGAAAAGGATGGGGAATTTAGAACCATATCGGCAAATGTAATGTTTTTTCAAAATATGCCAAAAAAAAAAGTTAACTAAAAGTTTGTCTGTGGTGTTTTTGTCTTAAGTGGACCTGACTGAATTACATTTATGTGGTTTTGGTGTGAGCAATTGGAATTGTGGAATTGTGTTCATAAACCAACCAAGGTTATTGTGGGTGAAGCCTCGGAGGAAGCAAAGAGTGAATCATAGTCACAGATCAATAATTTAAACTGAGTAATAACTTTCAGATATGATACTGTACAGCATTATGATTACACTTGTTTAGAAAGGCTCAGAACATCCTAATTTAGTGTAGTTCATAAAAAGATAAATAATCCTTTACAATTGATGTTCTACCATTTACCATTTTTGCATGGATGTGGTTTAAAAGTTCTGTTAATTTTGTCAATCTTGTATATATCTATCTCTCAAAATATATGTTTAATTATCAAATTATCACAAATTATCCATAAACGCCCAAGAAAATAAGAAGGCGCACCCCTTTCTACATAAATTAACTTCATATCCTTGTTTTAGTGACATACAATACAGTTCAAAAGTATGGTAAGATTTTATTTTAAATGAATACTTTTATTTTATACTTCTAAACGTTTCTTGATATCCCACCATTTATGAAATATATTTCTTCATTTATATTTCATTTAAATATATTTCTTCATTTATATTTCTTCATCATGTACAATAATGAATAAATATCAAATTTCTAAATAAGATCTGCATTCCGTTTAAACTGATCATTTACGTCAGTATCCCATCTAACCTGAGCAGTATGCAATTAAAAAGAGTGGCCTGACCTCTAGGCAGCCCTCCTATTGCTTCTCAGGGGGAGACAGCTGGATCAATCCACAATTTCAGCTCTGGGAAGAGGTTGCAGGTAATAATAGCACCTAGACAAGCTTGCTATTTATATGCACTGATGTTTAGGTGGGCAGACGGGGATTAATCTCAGGATGTGCGTCACCAAGTACCTAGACCTCTAAAAACAGCTCAGAAAATGTAAAAACCACACGACACCAGCCTTAAAATCATCCTACAGTGCCTAGACCTGAGCTAATAGTTCTGTTATGATAAGCTTTCTCTCAGAGGATGAGACAAAGCTGGAGGTTTGACGAGCTAGAACACAAAATTGGATTCATACATTTCAAAAAGCTCAGCTTGCTATTAATATTTTGAACATGATGACAGATACGGTCTAAAGACTCTATTCAAGGTCCATCGTGGATAATGAGGATGTATTTAAAAGTGCCATCACTAATGCACTCTCGAGTTGGGAATTCAAAACGATCACATGACGCTTTCTGTACTGAGATGTGACTAGAACTGCCTCACAAGTTAATACACGGCCCACTTCTGCAAGGGCAACGACCCTATAAGTGGGAGGTGTTAAAACACCTCTCAGTGTCCTGGTTGTTTCTCATCAGCATTTCTGAGACGTGTGATCCTATAACAACAGGTCTGTGTGTGAACTGTGATGAATATGTGGGGGATGTGAAGTTCACGAAGTTCGAATCTATGTTGTCCTTTCTCATAGTTTTTTACCACATGCAGATGGTCTGCTTGTCCAAAAGGAATGGGAACTCAAAGCTCAAAATTCTGTCATCATTTTCTCATCCACATTGTCTCAATACAAACACAAAAGTTAAATGAATGACTAAAGTTTTCAAGCTTTAAAAACGACACAAATTCACCATTTTTTTTTTTGTAAATGTGGCTCATATGACACTGTGAACCATAAAGCTCAAAATAATTAATTGGTTTGAGTAGGCCAAACTCAAACAAATTAGTTTAATCAAATGAACTTTTGTGAGAATTTAGAAAGTGCTTGGGGCGGTATTTTGTGTGTGTGTGTGTGTGTGTGTGTGTGTATGTGTGTGTGTGTGTGTGTGTGTGTGTGTGTGTGGGGGGGGGGGGGGGGGGGGGTACTGGTAATGTTATTATTATGGTGACAAGTGGAGATTGGAGCTTGGTTTGAGAACTTACTTAAAATTAAAAAGTTAAAACCAATTAAAATGTATGAGTACAAATTTTAGATCTGCCAGTTCTGCTTACTTAAATTTAGAATTTCTTAACTTAAAAGATTTGATTTAACTGACTGCCTAATTTTTTTTTAGTTTTGCCAACTGATTTGGATTTATATTGTATTAGACATTACATTACATTACATTCAGGGCCGGATGATACACCCAGCACAATGCGACGCCAGGCGCGACGCAAGTGTTTTTTGCTAGTTTCAGCCCGACGCAGTTATCATTTTCACATCCTGCGCCACATTGTTTAAATAGCAAATGCACTCATGCCCATCTGTTCACCCATGGGCGTGCTGGTCTGAACATAATGTGTTGCTATTTCGAGGCAACTGAAAACGACTGCGTTGACCAAAAAAACCCTGGTTTAAAGTCAATAGCCCAGTATTTTTTGTGTTATTTAAAGGGTGCGTTAGTAATATGCGCCTATAGGCGGGTACACAAAGCATGTAGACTCTGTCACACACACAAGGACGCACAGAACACAAACATTTTTAAATATTAAAATTAAAAGGATTCCTCTCTGGAGAAGCGCCTTTCCGATCGCACATTCTGCCGTGTAAATAACGAATAGGCCATGGTGCAAGGGCAACTGGCTTTTAAAGGGAATGGGAGATGAGACTCTGATTGGTTTATTGCACGTTACGTCCAAAATACACCCATTATTCATTAAGAGACTATGTACAGCCCTTTTGGACCATGAGCCTGGCGCACAGACCGTTTTTTCTGTCGTTAGACTAACAAAAGTGTATTCGGACACGTCCTGAGTGCACCTGCGTCATGCGCTTCAGTCCATGCACTTAAGGCCTGTTCACACCGGGACGATTTTCGCACGCGTTTATCGCCGACGTTTAACGCCTCGGGACTAAACAATGGGCGCCAATGTGAGTGTTCACACCGACGCGCAAAACGCCAGGCGTAAAAGCGTCATTTTTAAAAAAACGCCTCGGGTTCGTTTTTTTATTTTGACGCGGCGCGTAAAAAACTGTCCGACCAATGAGATCGGCGCTTTTGTTCACGTGCCTGGAGCTGCTGAAGTGACAGTAAAACACGACTTGGTGGCTCTCAAGCACAAAACAGTCTTGCCGAGCACACATTGATACGACGAAGAAGTAGTAAGTAGACAAAGAAGAAGATGAACTGCTAATGCTGCTTGCCAGTTAGCAAAAAGTGTGTGAATGGTTTTGTCCATATACATAATATGTCTATGGTTTTGGCAAGCACGTAAATACTGTCTCTCTTCTCCTTCTGTGTGACAAGCGAGTGTCAGAGGCTTAAAGTGCCGCAGCACCATCTTGTGTACCGGGAGCGCATCTACTGAATGTGCACGTTCACTCGGCGCAGCGCCAGTGAAAATCGCTTGGGTGTGAACACTCAAGACGCGCCGAAAAACGGCACGAAAAACGCTGGCGATAAGCGCGAGCGATATTCGTCCCGGTGTGTACAGGCCTTTAGATCGTTAAAATAGGGCCCTTAATTTCATTAAACTTTTATTGTGCCACATATTGTGTAGCCTAATAATCAAAATCTTCTGAAGCCATTCAGAAGATATGTGTGTGGAGCACATTTTAATTACTTTTGATTACTGAAGTTTGCTAGTGGAGTACCAACAACCACCAAGTAAAATATGTTGATTTTGAGTCCAAGAATTTCCAATAAGTAAGTATGCGTGTAGAAAATACAGATGAAAATGAACAAAACAATAGATAAACAGCTTTGATGTGAAATGACAAAAGGTAAACAGGCTCAATGTGTCCATGCCTGTCAGTATAAAGTACCAATGGGACAAAAAAGAGCTGCTGAAAACAGGGGACCATGTATTTGTTCCTTACTTCTAAACAAAAACTTGTTGAGTGCACAAGACATTTCAATTTCAGCTCTGCCTTCTTGTCATAACCACCTGGTCCACATGGCCAAATGAAACAGCCAAGATGGCCGTAAGGTCTGAGACCCTGCCAGCTAGCTTTAATCTCATTCATATGGTTCTTTTGTCCCTCACCTGTTATTCTGCCAGTCTCCTGGAGATATTTAGGTCACTCAGGCACCATGAGATTTCTGTTTGATGACTCAGAGGAAACTAATAGGATCAAGTGTGTCACGTCACGACTGGAAGAGGGGGAAAACTGGAGTGGATATTTTTAACATGATCTTGGGGGAGATAAAATGAGGTTCTTGTTTACTGTTGATTGAAAAATTTTCTAGATGATGTGATTTGCTAAATGTGGTGGATACTAGGACTGCGAGGATTCTCATTCCTCAAGCATGCTCATGGTACTTCTTAGGGCTGTTTGTCTGAAGTAAAAACAGAAACAAAGTGGATATAGCCTACACTGTAAAAAAAGTCAGTAAAAAAAGGGCATAATGTACTGCATAAATATGAGAACATTTTCCGTATTGTTTTATCTGTATTTTGAATTACACATTGCATTAGTTTGTGTTTTAAGGGTTAACGGAAATTTCTGTAAAATTACTGGATAATGTCCTGGTAGAAAATTACCAGCACATTTTCTGTTTTTATTTTTTATAGTGTGTCATGAAGGGGGTATTGGTATTACTAGTTCAAAATCAATTATTTTGAACTAGTAATACCAACACATATGAAATAAATGAGTATAAAATAAATCAATAAATCAATGTTGTGTGTATTTTATAGCTGAAAAAATAAAGTAGTCACCAGTTGTCTAAAACCCCAAATCAGAAAAAGCTGGGACAGTATGGAAAACGCAAATAAAAAAAAAGAAGAAGTGATTTCTCAATTTACTTTGACTTGTATTTCATTGCAGACAATATGAACACAAAATATTTCATGATTTGTCTGTTCAACTTCATGTCATTTGTAAATATGCATCCTTTCCTGTCATTCAGACCTGCAACACATTTAAAAAAAAATTGGGACAGGAGCAATTTAGGGCTAGTAATGAGGTAAAATGGTTAAATAATGATGTGATTAGAAACAGGTGATGTCAACAGGTTATTGTAATTTTGATTTGGTACAAAAGCAGCATCCAAGAAAGGTCTAATCCTTTAGGAGCAAAGATGGGCCCAGGATTGCCAGTTTGCCAACAAATACGTGAGAAAATTATTGAAATGTTTAAAAACAATGTTCCTCAAAGAAAGATAGGAAGAGATTTTGATATTTCACATTCAACAGTGCATAACATAATTAAAAGATTCAAGGAATCTGGAGGAATTTCAGTGCGTAAAGGACAAGGGCGCAAGCCTAAGCTGAACAACCATGATCTCCGATCCCTCAGGCGGCACTGCATCAAGAATTGTCATTCATCTATAAGTGATATCACCACATGGGCTCAGGACTACTTTGGCAAACCTTTGTCAAGTACCACAATACGTAGTTACATCCACAAATGCCAGTTAAAATGTACTGTGCCAAAAGGAATCCCTATGTTAACAGTGTCCAGAAGCGGCGTCGACTTCTCTGGGCTCGGAGGCATCTGGGATGGACCATCACACAGTGGAAATGTGTACTGTGGTCAGATGAATCAGTATTTGAGGTATTTTTTGGGAGGAATGGACGCTGTGTGCTCCGGACCAAAGAAGAAAAGGATCATCCAGACTGTTACCAGCAACAAGTCCAAAAGCCAGGGTCTGTCATGGGGTATGGGGTTGTGTCAGTGCCCTTGGCAAAGGTAACTTGCTCTTCTGTGAAGGCACCATTAATGCTGAAAAGTACATAGAGATTTTGGAGCATAATATGCTGCCTTCAAGAAGACATCTTTTCCAGGGACGTCCATGCATATTTCAACAAGACAATGCAAAACCACATTTTGCACACATTACAAAGTCCTGGCTGTGGAGGAAGAGGGTACGGGTACTTGACTGGCCTGCCTGCAGTCCCGACCTATCTCCAATAGAGAATGTGTGGCGCATTTTGAAGCGCAAAATGCGACAACGAAGACCCCGTACTGTTGCCCACTTTAAGACTTGTTTGCAGGAAGAATGGGACAAAATTACACCTGAAACACTTCATCACTTGGTGTCTTCAGTCCCTAAACGTCTTTTAAGTGTTGTGAAAAGGAATGGCAACATTACAAAGTGGTAAATGCGTTACTGTCCCAACTTTTTTTTAAATGTGTTGCAGGTCTGAATGACAGGAAAGGATGCATATTTACAAATGACATGAAGTTGACCAGACAAAAAATGAAATATTTTGTGTTCATATTGTCTGCAATGAAATACAAGTCAAAGTAAATTTAGAAATAACTTCTTTTTTTTTTTTTTTGCGTTTTCCATACTGTCCCAACTTTTTCTGATTTGGGGTTGTAGATTACAGGCATTTTCTCAATCAACTACACATCATGATCATTAGTTTCCTGGGTTCTTTCTCTTCACTCTCTCATCAATGTAAAACAAAATAGATTTGTTAAGAAGCTTGAACTTCATCTTTAAGAATAAGCCTTTAGTACAAAAGGACCTAAAATCATGAACAAGATTCAGTCAGGTGTGTCCAAACCTTTGACAGATATATGTATGCTGACATCGATCTGTCAGTATCTCCACAACAGGGCAGAAGGCTGATTCAATGAACTGTACCAATCCAATTAACGGGCTACTCGTTATTTGCTGCCCACTCCTTTATTCTCTCCTCATTCATCCTCCACCTGTCTCATCAGTCTCTCTTTTCACCTCTTTCCATGTCCATCTGTTTACTCCTTGACTGTCCTCTTTCCATCACATGTCTTTATATCTGTTCCACTCCTTCTCTGCCTTATACCCTGCCTCATGGTTCTCACCGGCCAATCACTTGAGAGCAATCATTATGGTCATGCCAACAAACAGATCACCCTTCAAATGGTTATTGACGTTGCATATCAATCAATTGTGTTTGCTCAATAAGAAAGTCTTTAAGTTGACATGCCAAGATATATTGCATCTGAAAACCTCCAGCAGTGTATATGCTCTGCCCTTGAAGGTCATGGTAAAAGTCACACTTCATTCTGTTGATGAAATTAGACAAGTATGCACCATAATCTGATTTAGGAACAGGTCTCTCATCATAACTAAGTTATCTTTAGATTCTACCCGTATCAATTCAGCAAACTGTAAACCAGAGACATCTCTGGCACAGTGAAAATTAATTTTGCATTATTGCAGAGAAATCTAACCACACCTAACCTGTCTCAGGCACCAATTTATTCTGCTTGTTTACTGTCTCTCTCCTTCTCTGTGTTTTTTTTTTGGTTTGTTTTTTTGCAACCTGCTGCATCGAATGTATAATGTGTGCTGAAACAAAGGCCTCAATTTGAAATTGTCACAATTCCAAAGCTAAATCTCATTACTCTGTCCCAACAAGCCGTGTGAGTAATCATAACATGTCCGCTTGCCTTGCTGGAGGCTGTTTATCAAGTCTAGTATAGCCTGCAAGTTAAAGTCAAGTGGGGTTTTTGCATTAGCATCACCAATCTCAATTTAAACACACGTGCATTTTTATGAAGTCTAAAAATGGCAAAAAGGATTTTGCAATGAAGAATCTAAACAGGAAGCAGATGAAGAAAAGGATAGGTCACTTCCAAAAATATGTCAAAATAAAATATTAAAATATTCAGAAATGTTTAGGCTTCTGGTATAAACCAGTGTTTCCTAACGTTTTTGGGTGGTAAATAAAATGAAACCCGATCGTTTCATGTCTTAAGACATCAATGTGTCGTCACGAGACGCAGGGTTTAATTTGAAGTTGTCTGTCCATGTTTTTTTTACTCTAATAGAATTAGTCTCCGTTGACATGCATTATATGAGTGACACACAGCAACGGTTGGAGTTAAAAATCTTAATTTGTGTTCTACTGAAGAAACAAAGACACATACATCTTGGATGCCTTGGGGGTAAGCAGAAAAACATCAAATTTTCGTTTTTGGGTGAACTATCCCTTTAACAATGTCTTTCCTACCTTTCTGGACCCTGAAAGTGTTAATTAAATAGCTGTCTTTGGAGGGGTCAGAGAGCTCTCTGATTTCATCAGAAATATCTTAATTTATGTTCTGAAGATGAAAGGAGGTCTTACGGGTTTTGGAACGACATGAGGGTGAGTGATTAATGACAGCATTTTCATTTTTGTGTGAACTAACCCTTTAAGTCAGTTTAATGTAATTTAAGTTGAAATTACTTAAACATCCAAGTTGATTGTACTTAAAAATGTAAGGCAGCAATATTTTTTTACAATCTACAGTCAAAGTTTCTGCAGGGCAGGACAACCTTGCCTGGTGCGGGCTGCCACATTAAGTTCGCTGATGACACCTCCATCCTGGGCGTCATCACAAACGGCGATGAGGCGGCCTACAGAGATGAAAACCAAAACCAAAGAGATGATCATTGATTTTAGGAGGATGCAGGTGGACAGCCACGCCCCGCTACTATTGACAGAACTTCTGTGGAAAGAGTCAGGAGCATCAAGTTCCTTGGTGTGCACCTCTCTGATGACCTGTCCTGGTCCACACAACGTCAGGAAGAAGTTTGGCCTCAACCCCGAAATCCTCACAAACTTCTACAAATGCACCATTGAGAGCATCCTGCAGGGTGCTTGAATGTCTGGTATGGAAGCTGCTCCATCATCGATCTCAAGGCCCTCGTGAGAGCAGCTGAAATCATTATAGGCACAAAACTACCCACCTTACAGGACATCTTCCACACACGATGTCTGAGGAAGGCTCAGGCAGGCGGTATAGGAGTATTCAATCCAGAACCAACAGATTGAAGAACAGCTTCTACCTGCAGGCCATTAGAACTCTAAACACGCTGTAATGGAGATTGTTCTCTAAATTGTACTGTATATTGCACTTATATATTAGTATTATATATTAATGCCTCAACTTAAGCATTTCAATGTGCAAATTGTCACTGACATTTAGACTTAAAACTTGAACTTAACTCACCCTGCTGTTTTCCTGTTATGTTAGTTTAATTGAAGATAAGGAGAAAAAAGCATCTCTCATCTCGCAAGAGGAACCGCTTCTAAGAAACAGCAGGATGTCCGGTACCCATATAACACATTGCAAAGAAACTTTCAGCTCGTTTCAGCTGACATTTGGAATAGCACAATTCCACTAAGATCAGTTGTTTCTTGTCATGCAAGCACATACATACATAAAATAAAATTAATTTCTACTACAATAGATAGTCCCCAATTCTCTGTATTAACCAACACTAAGCACTAATGATGGCCTATGTAGCAAATTATCTCACTCATTATAATTAATTATAAATATTTGGATAATTTAATAGCCTTAACTTGATGTAGCAGAATTAATAACTCAATAAACGAACCTGTTTGTCCAGCGAACACTCCGTATTGATTATTTATTCATTCTAAGAAAAGTTAATTTCCTGGGTAAGAGAAAAAACTTTTTTACTGTACAGTAAGAGTATGTAGCCAAAATCTGCATGATTAGGGACTCAAGTATATGAGCGTGAACCACAAAAAAACTTTAAATGTGACATGAACAAGACTTTATTAACAAGACTAAACACTTAGACTGATCTACACTCTAAAAGTCTGTAAAAAAGGGCACAATGTACTGTATAAATATGAAGGTATTTTCTGTTTTTTTTTTGTTGTTTTTTTTTCAGGTGTTTTACCTGTATTTTGAATTACACATTGCATTAGTTTGTGTTTTAAGGGTTAACGGACATTTCTGTAAAATTACTGGATAATGTCCTGGCAGAAAATGACCAGTACATTTTCCGTTTTTATTTTTTACAGTGTAACATACACTCTTGTGTTTAACCCAGCATTGTTTAGAGTGTAATGTTGCTGTTTGCAACATCTGCAAAGTTACGATGCTTAAAGTTCAAAGCAAAGGGAGATCATTTATTTTAAATAAATCTTTTTTTAAGGACTACAACAAATGGCTGGTAGGGACTAAGGAACTTATTCACAGGTTAGTGACCTGACCACTAAAATTTACATAAACCCTGCCCCCAGGAAAGAGTTTGAATTAATAGGCCAGAGTCAGACCCTATAAAAATAACGAGATGGGAAAATCGGATACATCTGACATGTCTCAGTCGCCATACCTATATGGAATTAATATGTTGTGCATCTCTAGTTTCTTGCCTTTTCTGGTTGAAATTATATTTCCAGAGAGTGTGGGGGTGCGTACACATAGCCTAGCTGCTACCAGGGGAAATGTGTTTATCTGTGCTTCAGGTCAGTCAGGCATGCAGCATTAACCACAACTAGCATGCAGAGCATACAGTAGCATACAGAGCTGATGCATAAATCAAGTGTAAAGGCAAATCAGCTTATAAACACACATTACTACAATGCATTAAAAACAGATGTTGAAGGAAGAAAGAAATGCTAATTACACCTCAACAAACAGCCCATTCATGTACAGCCTTATATGGCCAGACTGACCGTTTAAATAAGTTCTTAAACATTTACGACTGCACTATTTTTTCATACATTTGCATACTCGTTTATTCACATTTAGAATCTTAACGTCTCTCCACAAGACCACAATTCTGTGATAAAGGCCTAATGGTTAGAGAGTCAGACTGGTAACCCGAAGATTGCGGGTTTATTTCTCAATACTGGCAGGAAATGACTGAGGTGCTCTTGAGCAAGGCACATAACCCCCACTGCTCGGGGTGTGTGTTTGCAATGTGTGTGTAGCCTACTACTCAGTATTCCTAACTTGGATAGCTTAAATGCAGAGGGCAAATTCTGAGTATGGGTTACCATACTTGGCCTTCAGATGTCACTTTCACTTCCTGAGACTACATCCTCACCTAATGCATGGGCAAATGTCAAACTTTACATTCTCATCAGCAGTTGGCAGGAGGACCAGACATGGAGTACCAGAACATTTCTAATGGCTCTCTGTTTGCCCGTACCTCAATGGACGTGCTGATGTCCAGCACTGTTCTGGGATTGTGCTGTGCGCTGGGTGTACCAGGTAATCTAGCGGTGATGGTCATGCTCGCCCAACATTTAAAGGAGGGCAGCTTCACCCCGAAACTTATGATGAGTCTGGCTGTCTCAGATCTACTGAGTCTAATTTTTCTGCCTCTGTGGATCTATGCCCTTGTGAACGGCTGGGTTTTTGGCAGAGGTGCATGTAAGTTTTTTTCCTATGCAGTGTACTGGAGCCTGTACAGTAGTGTGCTTTCTGTCACCTTGATGAGTGTGCAAAGGTACCTGCAGGTGCTGCATTCTCAGCGATGGGCGAAGCTTGGAGGGAAGGGTCAAAAGGGGCTGATTTCTGGGATATGGATATCAAGTGGAGCTTTGGCGTCTTACGCTTTTTATTATCGAAGCGTTGAGCAGAAGAAGGATGGGCTTCCACACTGTTTTCAGGATTATAAGAATACTCAATGAAAAATTGTTGTTCTACTTGTCGAGACTCTAGTCATGTTTGTTGTGCCTTTCCTCAGCCTGTTGTGCTTCTACCTTCGACTTCACCAACGGATAAGTCAATCAGCTGCCTTCAGCAGCCACAGGCTGACAAAACTGTCCATCAGAATCGTAGTGGCCTTCTTCATATTCACCACCCCCTGTATGATCAACAACATTGTTTTAATGGTAGTGCCATGGGAACTAGAGGCCAGCCACAATGTAACTGGTGCTCTTTTCTTCATTAACAGTTGCGTGAACCCCTTTCTTTACGCCTTTTCTGCTCGAGCGCTGCGATCCAGAAGTAGACAGGATTCAGACCAGCCACAACAATATCAGAATGAAACCGAGTCTGCAGGAAATCTTTAGTAATTTGTGACTAAATGTGCATTTCTGATGTTATTCTCTGTGTCTAATATTCGTGCTTGCTTTGTGCAAAGGGAAGTGCATATAAAAGTTTTTATAATATACTATGTTTTCACAACTTGTAACCTAAATAGAACATTTCCCCGTTGCAAAAATATTACAATTAACA
Source organism: Gobio gobio (assembly GCF_949357685.1). Classification (NCBI taxonomy): domain Eukaryota; kingdom Metazoa; phylum Chordata; class Actinopteri; order Cypriniformes; family Gobionidae; genus Gobio; species Gobio gobio. Next base: position 44,224,454 of record NC_137100.1, on the reverse strand, counting down.
ATTAATAAAATATTTCTGTAACAGGAAGCTATAAGAATATCTTCTGCTATTTGCCTTGGCTTTGTCTTAGAATGTAAAGGTTGTAGAATTAATGTTTTTAGTAAGCTTTCATCCGCCCTAATAAAATGAGAAGAAATGATGAGGGAGATACAGACAACAGCTTTTAAAGAGGAATAACTTTAGTTGAACAAGGGGCACACATTAAAGAAACTTCAACCCCTCGACAAAGAAGATGAAGGATGCCATCAAAAACTTTTTTTCCTACTGATTGTAAAAAAATTTTTTATTTTATTAATGACTAAATTAAAGCTTCTGGACTTGGTTATACAACAGTCTCCTAGTTGTTTGTGATTTTCTCTTGTCTCATCTGTGATTTGTCTTTATCTGTGCATGGGATCCCAACTTTACCCATGTTTTTAATTAAAATCTGTATAAGTACAACAAATTTAAAGCTACACTGTGTAACTTTTTTAGTCTATTCTTAGCTAAAAACACTTAGTTCTTTCAAAAATATATGTGCTCATTAATGTATATTTACTTCTTTCAAGTAATAAAGTATTCTCGTAAGTTTATAATATGCCATTGAAAATACATAAGGTAATGGGATCTAACGGTGGTCGCCATGTTGCCCCTCCATCTTGAAAGTAGGCTACATTAGCCAAAGAGGGACATACCCGTAAATTCAAGCTTCGCCTTTCGCGTTTTAACCGGTTTTAATACTCGATGTCACTGTACAAAATTCTCTGCCTCGCGCATGTGCGCGTCAACTTGTTCAGACTTGTCTGGTGCATGCGCAGAGAGTTTTCATCTCAGCAGCGTCCATTAACAGAGTTATACGGAGTTTTCCTGGCTTGTTTATTCCTCAAAAGTCTGTTTTTCCTTGTGTGGTATTTCTGTGCTTTAATAACTCCGTAAGTAATAATAGTTATTGTCATTGTAGATGTGTTTCAGAGTGTTTCATCGCGTAATTCAGTTGATGTCACCTCAGAAGTATTTTTGTGTCAACAATAATGCTCACCTATTTGAATAATCATTCAGTTATTTTGTTATCAACAATGTTTATTCGTTTTTAGAAAATATTTGCTTGTAATGTATGTTGATGGAAATATGTATCAGGTCTGATCGGCATATTAACAATTGTTATACAGAGCGCAGTGCTAAAGCTGCGCACACTTTTGTAACCGGACACAGCTTGTTAGCAGCAGCAGCGGCAGCTCCGCTCCTTTTAATGCAGCTGCATTTAGCGCCTATATATGGTACAATAAGCTCTGGTTTACGGTTACATTATACAAATGTAACTTATAAGTATATTTATACAGTTCTTAACTGTGTATCTTCTGTCATGTCATTATCATGTATATTTACCATCCTTATTTGTTCTCTCACAGAAACCACATTTATGTACATATCCACGCAAACCTGTTTATGCCTTGCAATTGGATGACTGAATAAACATTACTATCATCAAAGTTCACTCTGGATTAGCTGCAGTTCTTTCTAGCCGAATTCCAACCATCCCACTGCGCACAGAATATCCCACAGGCACCGTGTCGAATGTGGACGAGGTCGAACTGGAAGCCATGTTAATCTTGGACTAAATCGGCCACCGTAGGAGTTGAAACGAAATCGGAATTGAGAGGAACAGAAACTAAAATTCACTGGATGGTCATATACCTTTTCACCACTAGATGGGGGAAAATATCACACAGTGTAGCTTTAATAATAATAAAGTATTAATTGGGTAGGGTTAGGGTAGGTGTAGGTATAGGGAGGGCTTTTATTGTCCCATTAAGGTGGCACCAACAATACTGAGGTGCAAATAATATGTAGGCCTATCTGTCAAAATAAAGTATAAATAGCATCTAATTACTATTTACACATATTGCAAAGAACTGCTACTTTTACATGGTGTGTATGTAATATATCACTATTTTCACTTCGAATACTATTTCACTTATAAATAGCATCTACTGCTATTTTCACTTAGTGTAAACATAATCTATTTACACTTGGTGTAAACAGCATCTATCACTATTTGCACTATAGTGTAAATAGCATCTATCGCTATGAAAATATGCTATTTTCAATTAGTGTAGTTAGAATCTAGTTGCTATTTACACTTGGTATAAATAGCATCTATCGCTATTTGCACTATCTGCTGCCTTTAAGATTATATAACCTCCTAGGTGCCAAATCAACATCTCAGGAAAATGTTATGGGGTTTCTAATCAAAATATATATATTTCAATATTTCATGCATGTCCTCTGTAGAGGACACCAGGACTTTTTTTTTTGTTTCTCAGGCATTTTAGGAGACACAACAAGTGAATAGGGAAATTAATTACATATCATTATTCCTATATAAAATATTAGTTATTATTATGAAAATGTTGCCAACTATTACTTCCATTGTTAAACTTCTTTTTTCATTACATGTTGCTCCAAGAACACATTAATATGCAAATTAGAGACAGTGTATACATTACATTGAATGGGAAAACCCATGTAAAGTAAAATGTTATATCAATTAATTCCATTATATCTTTAATAAGATAGTTGAGAATCATCTTTAAACAAAGTTTGGAAATTCTGAAACCAAAAAATGGTTAATGAAAAAAATATCCAATTGTTTTTGCCTATACATGTCAATTCATGTCAATTCAGGATGAGTCCTGGTGTCCACTTACGAGGACAAAGCATAACATATAAATAAAATGTAATTTTTCCTGGGTCTTAGGAGGTTAAGAATGCTTCCATTAACCACTCAACACATGTATCACTGCTGTGAAAGACAAAGTATAGAATCTAGGTAAGAAAGGGTAAAAGCTAAGTAGCTAAAAGCTTTACACAATTTGTTTTCTCTAGGAGTGGTTTTGTATGCTGGTTTCAAACACCTATAGTTCACAACTGTCTTACTATGTATTGTACTATTTCTCTTTTCAGCATTACCTCTGCTCTATACACTGTAAAAAAAAAAAAAAAAAAAAAAAAAATTCGTAGAAAAACAGAAAATGGAGGCTGGTATTTTTCTGCAAAGACATTATTCGTCAAGTTTATCATTTCCGTTAACCCTAAAATACAACACAATGCAATGTGTAGGGTGATATCAGCTAAATTGGGCCACTTTTTGGTAAATCGCTTGGGACAGTAATACAATACCATATATGCCTTTTCCATGTGTTTTTATGATTATTAATGACTGTTTTTGATAATGTTGTGTTGAAATTATGTTAAAAAAAATATTATTTAGGCCCTACAGCTCTTAAAACATCAGCTGTGCCAATTTTTTTTGCATGAGCAGTTTCAGGTAAAATGGGCCGCTGTTTCAGGTAACCAATGGGCCAGTCAAACTGCAGGGAAATAGTGATTTATCATACATTTTTATTTTATGTAGCCACATACATTTAAACTGCATTAAACAAACAACCCCACATATTCAAATGTGCAATTAAAAAAGTCAATTTTGGAACAGCATAGATCATTGGTCAGTGGTGTGTGTGTGTGTGTGTGTGTGTGTGTGTGTGTGTGCGTGTGTGTGTGTGTGTGTGTGTGTGTGTGTGTGTGTGTGTGTGTGTGTGTGTCGGTGTGTGCTTGTTTATGTGATTTATGAGGACACAAATTTGTATAATGACATTTACACTGATAGTATTAAAAACCATTATGCCTATGGAGAGTCCTCATAATGTTGTTGCACCAACATATGTGTGTATGTGTGTGTGTGTGTGTGTGTGTGTGTGTGTGTGTGTGTGTGTGTGTGTGTGTGTGTGTGTGTGTGTGTGTGTGTGTGTGTGTGTGTGTGTGTGTGTGTGTCGGTGTGCGAGTGTGTGGGTGTGTGTGTACACACATACACACTCACCCACACACTTCCACAGACACACTCACACACACTCACACATGTATGTGTGTTTGTGAGTGACACAGAGGCTGGCCCATTTTAGATGAAACCATGTGGCCCATTTTACCTCAGTGGGTTAAGGTAAATTGGGCCGTCAAGAAAAACATCACTTTTCCAAAAAGTATGTTCATATAACAAACTAACAGCATTATTTCTGATGGATGCCATCAAGACAGATATTATGCATATTTTTTTATGTGCATGTTTGTTTGTTTTATAGATTTATCATCCTTATAATAGTTTATAAGGTAATGATATCACCCTAATTCAAAATGTGGCTTTCATATTAACATAGTAGCCTATACATTGGGCCCTTTTTTTTACTGATTATTTTCTTTAAACACACTTTGCTATACATTCAGACAGTCTAAGTCTAAAAAAGTAGCTATGTTCTGTAAAAGTATTGTAGATTTTAACTGGAATCTATAACTGTCTGACTGTTGCATGTGTTGTAAATGTTATTTTAATTTTACACATTTTATTAGTTACAATCAGCTGGCTGTTTAAATTCTGATGAAAAGAGAAAATTAGCCTCACTAATGGGGTCAAAATTTTCTTTTTTTTTGTTGGGCAAAATAGGCTGCTGGTGGAAATTACCAGTACTGCAGACAAAAAAAGAGGTTCGTGATTGTCCACCTTTAAGCTGACGCCAAAGGAAAAGCTGAGCCACTTTCTCCCTTATATGGCACTAGTTTCCGTAATGTCACTCGTTTTATCTGGATCTGAGAGAGAGAGAGAGAGAGAGAGAGAGAGAGAGAGAGAGAGAGAGAGAGAGAGAGAGAGAGAGAGAGAGAGAGAGAGAGAGAGAGAGAGAGAGTTTGTAAGTGAGTGGCGCGCGAGCACATTCTGTCGTACTACCACCAGGTCACACTTCACATTGCTGTACTAACTCAAACTCCCCTAACTAGAGACCATAAACTTCACGTAGTAAAAATTCAGCTAGCCGTCGCGTTCCTAAACATGAGGAACAAACGGAACGTCTGACAGAGAGACCCTGAGCAGCGGTTTGAATCAAGGAGAAGAGAGGAGGCGATCGTATCTCCACTCTGCGGAGGATTTATTTGCATTGTGCATTTCTTTCCTCCATTGCAGATGCGACGAGTGGAATGAGCTGTTTTTACACACTGGTCGTTTCACTGCAGCATGGGAACTGCCGTATCCAAGAAGAAGAATTTAAGGAACGATGCGATTTCTTCTGTTGCCGCTAAAGTTAGGTGAGTCTCTGCAGCAGCACAGGCGCGCGAGCAACGCGTCTCATGGAGGAACACATCTCATCACACCTCATATCATAACATAACACATGTTTCCTTGTTGACGACTGTAAAACACAGATCAAATTAGTCAGAAATGTATCAGTGACAGCTCCTGGTGCTGTAATCGTGTTGACGGCACTTTATCAACTGCGCGCTAGCAACTTTGTATCTCAAAAAATTTCAGTTCGACTTAAATTAGTTTACTTTTTCAGGGCTTTTTAAATGTTAATCATTTGTGTTGGTTTAGTCGTGACAGCATCGATCTGTTTTTGAGGAACAATCGGACATTTAGTTATTTACTGTTGAGCTGATGACATCAGTGTGACCACATTTAGTGTTATTATAAGTAGTATTATTATTGTTTTTGCTGTTGCATTGTTGTTGTTGTTGTTGATGATGATGAGGATTGTTGTTGTTGTGACGTTAACTGGTGGTGATGATTATGCTAAAATTATTATTATTATAAAGCTATTTTCTGAATTCAACAATTTACAGCAGCCTAAACAAACAATAATATTGTATAATAATAATAAAGAATAAATCATTTGGTAACGCTTTACAGTAAGGTTTCATTTGTTAACATTAACCATGGGCAATACATTTGTTACTGTATTTATTAATCTTTGTTAATGTTAGTTAATAAAAATCCAGCTGTTCATTGTGTGTTCATGTTAGTTCACAGTGCATTAACTAATGTTAACAAATACAACTTTGGATTTTAATCATGTTAAAGTATTAAGGGCTTTGAGTATATAAATGTAACAAATTATTATTATTATTATTATTATTATTAATGTGTTCGCAAATGCTGAAATTAACATTAACAAACATTAATAAATATAGAAGTGCAGTTCATTATTAGTTAATGTTAACTAATCTAGTTAACTAATGCAACCTGATCAATAATTTTACTCAATGTTGTATAATTATTATTATTATTAATGTTTTTTATATATTATTTTTTAAGTATTTCAATACGGTTTTATTTCCATTGCATTTGCATTTCTGCTGCTGCTTCAAACTAGTTTTCTCAGATGGATTATTATTGTGTTAGATGCATTTACAGACTGGATGTACTGTACACTGAACTGCACTACACAGGCCTTAGGGGACGGAGCCTGATGGCTACTTGACCACAGTATATCTTGTTTGTGAGATGTTCTTCATATTTCCTTATAGTGTAAAGTTGGATATCAGATCAATCATTATGGTGGAGTGCAATCCAGTGTCTGTTCTGCATAAAATAAATTAACCTTAAATAGATGACAAAAGATTTACTCCAAAAGTATGTTTTTACACTTTTGCAATCATTATGGATGGATCATGAATCGATGGATTGATGGATGAATAGATAAACGGATGACTTTAGGAATCTGTTGTGCCACATTTTTCAGCCCTTTAAAATTTCTCCCGCATCCAAAGTAAGATCCACGCTGAAATGACAGCCCAATGCCAATTAGAGTTATGCAGTGAATGGCTATAGATCTATAAGCCTCCCCATAGTCTCACAGGCTGACATGTAAATGTCTAATTAGAGCTTGAGACCACCTGCAGTCGTTCTGGAGGGAGGCCCAGATTATATGAAAACTCATATGGTTATATGTGTGTGATGATGCTTTGGGTAAGGCTGGGACATGGCATTTTCCTGTCATTTTTACTAGATGTTTTGTTGAGTTATTGAGTTAGGAAACCAATAAATTAAAGACTTTTATTTATCATGTGTTTTATTTCCTCCTATAAAGTTAGTCAAAGTTTTATTTATTTATTTATTTATTTCACAGTACTGAGCTGCTTTTTTAAATCTTAATGCTAAATGCGTTTTTTGGCAGACTGAGGATTTTCTGGGTCTAAGGTTGTTGGCCCTGTCGCGTCCTTCAATATCTGTCTCTGTAGAAAGCCTGCATTACATTGACTGCTCAACAAATAATTAAATGTGCTGCACAATCTATAAAGGTCAGACTGTTAGAATTAGGGACTTTTTAAACGAAACTTCAGTCATTCTTTACTAAGTTATTTATATCATCTGTAATAATGTGCAATATCTTTTTTTTGTGTGTGAAATAATAAAATCCTCCATTCTCTTGCTATTTTACTGACTGCGCAGGCTTAGTTCCAATAAATGTCCTTTTTGTACTGCAGGAAGAGTTTTGAGTTCTGAAAGGTCTCGAAAAATTGGAATGGATCAACTGGGACATTTTGGTCGATTGCCATTTGGAACCGCAATGTTTGCTAGTGCGACTAATTTAGAGACCTTCTCATTACGTGTTAATGAATTTCTAATGAGGAGATTTTAAAATCTGCATGCCAATGGCAGATGTTGAGCGTTTTCAGAGACGAATATGACTCAGTGTTTAGTTCACACTTCAAGCTTACATAAATTGTTGCTGTCAATGACAAAAACTCCTAGTTGGCACCTGGCAGTGAGGACAGTGTGAGACGAGGATCTGAACGTACAATAAGAAATCAAATTGGCAAAGAGAACACACAATTTGTCAGTTCAATACGAGCGAACAAGGAAGAGGACTGATGCGAGAGAAAGGACTCATGTCACACATGAGTGTTCTGGTTAATGCGTCTGAGGCACTCAAGAACAAATTGTACTTGCGTTTTACTAAATTAGTGTAGCACACCAAAGCTGTCTGCTGAAGTCATAGTCACCCAGGGCAAAAGCACTCATTTCTGGCTCTGTGCGTGAACGGACGCATGAAAACAGCAGTGCACGAACAGCTCCAGGGTGTGCTATCTCTACTCTCCTTTACCCATGTTGCCTTTGTGCACTTTTAGTCTCATGTTTTCAATCTATATGCCAGTGTGTATTTGTGTCCACAATGGGCAGTTATTGTTTTTACATCTGCTTGTTTCTTCATGTTGTTCATCTGACTAGTCATCCGCCTCTTCTCCTGGAGCACCACAGGGCTTTCGTCTAGCAGTCCTGGTTAAAGCATCTGCTTTAGTTAATATGGTTAAAACGCTTCACTCTGTGTTCCCTCTTTGCTTCATCCCCTTCCCCCTGTACTGTCACATGGCTGAAAACATGAGAGATGCTCCCAGATGAAAACCCTACTACACCCTCAGACAAAGTGGCATGAGACGAAGGCTAGTCTGTGTGCGAAAGAGAGAAGATAAATCTGTTTGTGAGTGATTTGGCCCTTTGATAACCAACAGTGCTTCTCAATATTTATTATTCATAATTTAATTCTCTCCAACTGAGTAGCTTTGCTTTTTTTAATTGGAGATTTTTGAAAAAAAGATTTCGATTAAAAAAAAAACGTAAACTATCCTCACACTAATACGGTAATTGTTGTGCTCTTAGGCAGAATGTATGCAGAATGTAAGATTACAAATTTAAGAAAGTACATTGTATTTAGCATTTAAGGTATAGATAATAATTCTGTTTTTTTTCCTGCTGGGCCTGTTTTACAGTGAGCATTTGAGGTATAAAGGAAGATTGTTGAGTTTCCAGCAGGAGATTCCTGCCGGACCTGTTCTCACCGTCGTTGCCTCTATGCGTTTGAATAGTTATGTTGATTAGGAGTAGGATTGGTGATACTCTGTCTGGGCGGGTTTTCCCAAAACCAGTATATTTAATTTACATGCTTTGTTCAACCTCAATGTAAATCCCTCCCCCTTTGGAATGTATATAACCTATCAGCAGTGATGGGAATAACGGCGTTACAGATAAACGGCCTTACTAACGGAATTATTTTTTTCAGTAACGAGTAATCAAACGAATTACTGTTTCTCCCGTTACAACGCCGTTAGCATTACTGAGGGAAAAAAATGCGCCGTTAGTCGCGTTACTATAATTGAGCTCACTGGAGCGCTTTTCATCCGAACAGGCTCTCTGTCAGTCAGACCTGCAACGTGTGTGCGTGTGTGTGTGCGTGTGCGCGCGCACCAGCCATGCGTGTTGGGGGTGGGTGCGGTGGTACACATAACTGATGATGATTGGTGGGTGGGAGACCCCATTGGAAGGTTGAAGTTGATAGGTTGAGTTCACACCTATTCTTTTCACGGTCTATGGTTCACACACATAACACACACACACACACACACACACACACACACACACACACACACACACACACACACACACACACACACACACACACACACACACACACACACACACACACACACACACACACACACACACACACACACACACACACACACACACACACCTATGACGCACACGCATATGCACATTCAGCGATGGTCCAACGACTTCAAAGGTAGCTTTCGCAAACTGGAAGTATAAGCGCTACTTTTCCCTCGTTGAGGTGAAAGGTAAGAATATTTATGTAACATGCAACTTATGCCCAGGAAGAAAGAGTCTCTCCACGCCGGTGGCAAGTGATTTTGAAGCGCCTCATATCATCATATGCCACACAATTAGTGGCTAAAAACCCAAGTGATAACGTGAGCTCCACTACCAAAGGAAAGTATAGTACTGATAATATTTACACAATATTTACACTATAGTAGGCCTACTGATAATATTTACAATAATGCATTGAATTTGATAGGTGTCTCTCACATTGTCCCACAGCAACATTACAATAGTGTACATTAATGTACAATGTTTTATAATAATAATTTATTCTATTTAGTGTCCAATTCATTCATTTAACATATCTAATATTGGGGGCATCCAAGTTATTTGACATATTTGAACATTTGAAAAAAAAAAAAAAGTAACGCAGTAATTACTTTCCCTGGTAATTAGTTACTTTTATAATGATGTAACTCAGTTACTAACTGAGTTACTATTTGTAAGAAGTAACTAGTAACTATAACTAATTACTTTTTTAAAGTAACGTGCCCAACACTGCCTATCAGGTATGCTGTTTGAGTCAGACTGTTTTCGGACGACCTGCAGCACAGAGGGTTCTCATTAAAAGAATAACTTCTGTTTGACCCCGAAGTCTCCTGGTCTTTATCTTCTGAGTTTCCTACACTTTAGAAGATAAAAGTTCACAACAAGAACAATTGGATTGAATCGCAGAGTGGATAAGCAGGCAGTTTTGAAGTTCAGCGGTTCAGCAATGAAAGTGAGGGGTGAGGTATCACTTTCCCTGCCTCACTCCTTGCATCTTTAAAAAGGATAGATTATAAAACAAGCCGATGGGGCCAGTGCTGGGGGCCTCTGAGTGTGTCAGGTACCTCCAGCGGAGAGGCCCACGGTGGCCTGACCCCAGGATACAAGCCACTGCCAATGTAAAATTCATATAAATGAACAGCTCTTGAATATGTGCCAGTTGCATGTGTGTGTATATATAACAAAATAAATGAAGAAATAAGGAATGTTGGACCATCTTTAGCACCACAAATTAATTTTGAACACCTTATTGCCGATTTGATTTTGAATATTGGTTGTGGGGCATCCATTTTGCGGTGTATTGCACACACAGCATGTTTATTCTCACAACTGCAATTTTATTTCTCATATAAAATTGCGATGCAATTTCTTGTCATTTGGACATTACATATCGACTATTACCCATCACGGATGGTCCGTAATCCGTCCTTGTCTATTACAGTCGTGTGTTCTCAGTTTGTCCTCTCCAACCCTCTTACAGGAATCGACTTGCCATAGAGAGTACTTGGACATTTTCCAGTGCACCAGTTGATTTGTGGGTCAGTGTCAAGAGAAATCAGTTTTCCATTAGGACCGCAAGCTATCCCACTGGCTCTAAAAACTCTTAATGGAACTCTCTTTATCACCTGGTTATAATTACTACTAAATCATGTTATGATATATTTCATTTAAACTATTATAGTGACAATTAATGTCAGTTTTAGTAAGCTTGCGTATTGCATAGCATAAAGATATCAGATTAGCCTGATCGCTTAGCTTATACACTACGCATTTGTACTTAACCTACATGTATTCGCAATAATCTTTAATGTAATTACGTAAGTGTTAAATGTCAGAATATTTCAGTTATTAAAAGACTGATGCAATCATGTTTTATTATTATTATTATTTATTAACAGTTTGTCAAGTAAAAGAAATTGCATTATGTCAAATTTATTATCTGCTATATGTGACCATGGACCACAAAACCAGTCATAAGTCGCACAGGTATATTTGTGGCAATCTTTTATGCCAAAAATCATTAGGATATTAAGTAAAGATCATGTTCCATGAAGATATTTAGTAAATTTACCATAAATATATAAAAAATATAGTAGTAGTAGTAATGTGTGTTGCTAAGGACTTCACTTGGACAACTTTAAAGGCGATTTTCTTAATATTTAGATTTGTTTGCACCCTCAGATTCCAGATTTTCCAATAGTTGTCTTGGCCAAATATTGTCATATCCGAACAAACCATGCATCATTTGAAAGCTTATTTATTCAGCTTTCAGATGATGTATGAATCTTCATTTTTACACATATTTTGAAATAATATTGTGTGTGTGTGTACTACTGTATTTGATAAAACTATTAACTAGTAGTTTATGGAGAGGAGACCCGATTTCAAGGCAGGACCTGATTTCTCATGACATTGGCTGTGAAAACAAAATTTTTACAAGATGTAATATACAACGATTTATAGGGAGTAATTTACACAAGGCCATCCCATTTAAGCTTCGGATCCTGGCGTACTGCCCTCAGACACCCACTCCACTTATCTATCACACATTTACAGCAGTTTTACGGGATTGCTCCCGCTCTGAGTTCTGCCTTCCAATCGTATTGAAAATGATTTGTGTCCTAGCAGGGAACTTTTTTTCCGAGCAGCCCCCTGCACTGTACTTCCTTCTCTACCGGCGAGCGTCCCATCGCATTTGTCCTGCTATCTGACTGCACACACCTCTCCTCACCGACTAGAAGCTGAATGTGTTATTTTAGAACCACCATAGAGTACATTTCAAGTTAATGTCCATGTCTGTACAATCATAACACAAACGCTGTGGTTTTCGATGAGTTGGCATTGGTCCAGTGCTCTCTTTTAGTTCTAGTCCACCCCTGCCCTCTAATGTTTTTTGATTGGCCCATCACACTTTAAAACACTTAGCTTGTACCTACTCCAGGCACTGCGGAGTGAGACCGTGAGAAGAATGATGAGAAAGAGATTGGACGATTGCACTCTGCTCTATTCTTCCCATCTGTTAGAACTTGAGTTTGTTGAGTGAGGAGAGAGAGATGCACATGCTGGCTATTTCATTATTTAAAGTGTCGTTGCAGGAAAGCATGGCTACTCCAACAACAGCGCCATCCCATTTCCCAGCATCCCTAGAGAGGTGCAGAGACTGCACAATTTGCTCATAGTGTGCTGATTATGGGTTTGTGTGCTTGTAGAGGTGCTTGTCAGTTCACAGCGTTCATCTGTGTGAATTTGTGTAGCATGCACGTTTCTCAAAGTGCAGGGGTGGAGGTGGGCCTAAAGAGTCTATTTATGCACGTTAGAATCTACATATTTAGTGAGCTTGTGCAGGAGAAACATTTGTGTGGGAAGGCATCATTAGTTGGGAACTAAATTAAAAACAAGGCGAGTAAAATGGGTTGGATGCTATTTTTTATTTGTGCATGCTAGTTAGTGTACTCCCCCAGCATATGCGAGCGATTAGGCTGCATTAGTAGTGTTCTCGCTGGGCCACACAGGAGGGGAATACTGTCTAAATCTTTCCCATGCTTAAGAGGTGGAGAGATGCATTTGATAATGGAATCTGGCAGCTCTTCGAATGTGTTAATGATTTGTATAAATCATCTATGCTGATTTTAAGGGCCATTGGGAGTGCAAATGCATGCATTTTTTTGTTTGTTTTCAATGGACTTAAGCATTGTGGAAGCCATTTTCAGTGGCATAACCACACACACACACGCAGTGAAAACATTGCATAAAGATCATTGTGCAGGTTAAATGAGTGGAAGGTATGGCAATGTAGATAGAGTTCTTTGAATCCTGTCTTTTATTGCTAAGAACACATGGTTCTACTCATAAAGGTGTTTTCTTTTTCCTTCTTTATAACACATTCATGTTACCAGAGGTCACGTTAACAGAACATTTTCTGTAATAGAAATATCATTTTTTTAAAGCAGTGACAGAAAAATCTGAAGGCTGTCTGTCATTTTGACCTATTACACTCTGTACAGTTATCTATTCTATTTTAACTTGTAAATGTAATTCCCACCCCCTGTCAAGTTGGTGGCGAGTGCTCGTGTGTCAGCAGAGCGTGGGTTCAACCTCCAGAACAAAATTAAAACTGCCACGAGAAGTCGCCTGTCCAAGGCAAAGACAAAAAATTTAATGACAATTGCCTCTGCATCAGTCTCCCATGATTAGTTTGATGGCGAGCATTCAGCTTAAAGGGTTAGTTCACCCAAAAATGAAAATGATCCCATGATTTACTCACCCTCAAGTCATCCTAGGTGTATATGACTTTCTTCTTTCAGACGAATAAAATCGGAGTTCTATTAAAAAAGTCCTGGCTCTTCCAAGCTTTATAATGGCAGTGACTTGTTGTTTAGTTTTTGAAGTCCATAAAAAGGATCTATCCATCATATAACTGCTCCACACGGATCTGGAGGGTTAATAAAGGCCTTCTGAAGCGAAGTGGCGTGTTTGTGTAAGAAAAATATCCATATTTAAAACTTTATAGACTAAAATAACTAGCTTCCGGCGGTCAGCGGTACGCAAGTCGACCTACGCAAAAGAGTAACACCTGACGCGATGTATAGGAGCATCGCAAGCTTTGATGCCTAGGGATGGGGCTGGGCAACAAACTCAAGCCCCTCTTCTCTTATATCGCAATCCTCCACAGTTTCTCTTTAAAAAATCTAATTTTAGACTTCTAATTCATGAACGGCGTTTTGTTTTGCTCTATCCTCTGTGCTTCCGCGTTCGTCAATACGCATGTGTCAAGGGTAACTCTTTTGCCGTAAATCGATACGTACAGTGGTCCGTTATTTTAGTCTATAAAGTTTTAATGTGGATATTTTTCTTACACAAACACATCACTTCGCTTCAGAAGCCCTTTATTAACCCCCCGGAGCCGTGTGGAGCTGTTTTATGATGGATAGATGCATATTTATGGACTATCTATTTAACAAAACAACAATTCACTGCCATTATGAAGCTTGGAAGAGCCAGGACTTTTTTAATATAACTCTGATTGTATTCGTCTGAGAGAAGAATGTCATATACACCTAGGATGACTTGAGGGTGAGTAAATCATGTTTGGGTGAACTAACCCTTTAAGTTGATGCAGACCAGGAGGAAGATTTGACGTCAGGCAGAGCATTGATAGAGTTTAGTTCAATTCATTTTTTACATTTTGTTCATTCATATTATAATCAGAATTGTATTTTGTAATATTGCTTTGTTCATATTTGCATGTTCAGGCACAAGTGTGTTTTATTGGCCTCTGCCAATTCATCTGCTTTGTGTGGTGTTGAACACATAAGTGAAGCACAGTCTCTGTTCATCCATTCGCTTCTTAAATAAATAAATGCATAATTTTGCCTATATGCTCATCCTGTAAGTTCATGATGAAAAATGGAAATGTGAATGAAAACCAGAGCTATTAAAAGTCTTATTATCATTAAAATATGAAAATTAAAATGACGGTTAAAAATATGACGGTATTTTTACAACACTATCCATCAAAGTGACGAACAACCTCTGTTCCTGACTATGCTTCCTGACTTCTGAGCTATTGCTCCCTCCCTTCATACAGCAAGTCATATTAGGGACTAATATGTTCTTACCACAGCAGCTAAGTGGCCTCACACAGGAAGCTGTAGTGTATTCATCTATATTTCATTCACTGCTTTACACCTCATTGCCCCGAGAAGTTATGGGATGTGGAGTTTTTCAGCATTTTTCTGACATCTGTGGTGGCTTAGTTTAATTTAGAGGCATATCTTGTGACATATGACAATATTTCCAATTTGCTTTGTTTTGTGGGAAAACCAGATATCTCACAGTGTTCAGGTGAGAAATATAGTCAGTTGAATAAAGCAGACATTATATTTAAATGCGAAGCCAAACCAAATCACTCGTGCACATTAGTGGCCAATAGGAGAATCTAAAATTGCTTGATAAAGTTAGTGGTCTGTAAATATCTCTGTGTAACTCTATAGAACAGGTCCATTGAAACGGATATGAAATATAGAGGCTGCTTGTAATATTATAATGAAAAACAATCTTCTTGTCAAGTCGTGGTGTATCAAATACTTTTTCCGGGTCCAAGCTTCTCCATTTCAAGTGAGAATACTGTCTCAACAGCCATTTATAAGCAGTGTTCATTCGTAGTCCAATACATTCTCTGGGCTCACGTGTCCCAGACACCAGTATTTTAACAATTTGGCCAACTGAGATTTTGGTATGGAAATAAAGGCTAGGATTAGGATTTTTTGGTAGTACTACAGCACACGGTTACTGTATATTAGGAACATTTTTGTTTGCTTTTGGGATCCGAAAGAGCATTTGGACCCGAAAACAGTGACGCAGAACATTTAATAAACGGATTATGAATTTGTACCGAGATCTGAAAGCATCAGCGTGCGAAAGTACGTCAAGACCGAGAGTTTTATCTCCATGCTTTGATTTGGTCTTCTGTTTGTCTCTCTGCAGAGCAGCTCGAGCATTTGGAGAGTATCTTTCGCACACACACCCTGAGAACCGCAACGGAGCAGGTTAGGTTCATTCCACCTCATGCCCTACCTCCATTTGTTCTCATGTCTTTTGCCTCTCCTTCCATTCACCGATTGTATTCCACCTCTGACCACTCACCCAGTCATCTTTCAATTGATCATTACAGAGGAGCTTTATTGGCACCTGTTGCTTTGCCAAGACAAGATGAAAAATCTCAGTTTTTCTTGTTTTCTTGGTGTCTCTCACTTCAGATCATTTGCTGTCTGACACCTACATTGGTCAAGACACAGACTCCCCTGACATCAGCCGACTGAACAACAATAACAGCCTCCAGCCATATGCCCAACACACTCTCATAGTCAAGCCCAGTCCAGAAGAGGTTCAGCCAGGCAGCCAGTCTGCTCCCCTTCACACCAGTTCCAAGCGTCGTCTCTCCGTAGAGCGCAGCCTTTCTTCTGAGGACCAACAGCGTCAAAAACGTGCAGAGAGCTCTTTGAAGCCAGCACGTGTCTACACCATTACCAGGGAGCGAGATATGCTCAGGGGCCAGGGAAGCGAAGAGAGCCTGGAGCTAGAGGTGTTGAAGAGGACCACAGACCCTCCAAGAACCAATGCTCCCTCCAGTTTACGTGGCAGCCATCATCAAGGAAGTCACCATCGTGGAAACAGCGGCCCCACCCACCAGCAACACTATGGCCATGCACCTCTGACCCAACCTTTGCAGAGCTCAGGAAGTGCCCATAACATCCGGGACTGGGGGTCGAGACGAAGCAGGTCTAGAGAGGACTGCACGCCAGATTGTGTTGCCTGTATTCGGCCACACTGCCAGAGTCAGCGCTCTCTGGACCTTGATACGTCACCTCACGGTGGTGGCAAACAGCACAAAAAGCTGGAGAGAATGTACAGTGAGGACCGTGTGTCCTCTGAAGAACGAGGTAAGGAGAACATCCCAATCACAGAATGACTTTTTATTGGTTTATTGATTTTGAGATTTACTCACTACCTGCTTCCTTTGCTCTTTTTGCTTGCAGAGGATCACGGGAACAGCTGGTTCCCTAAAGAGAACATGTTCAGCTTTCAGACTGCGACCACCACCATGCAAGCGTGAGTACACATGGGATTGCATTTCATCAATCTTTCCCTTCATCCCTTTGGCTTCCTCTGAAGTAGGGTTGGTCTCTGAAGCAGACATGTAATTTAAGCTATCCTGACTCATGCATGTGGGAGGACTGGAGGTATTCTTTCGCTTTCTGCTTCCTCTTTCTCTTCTTCTTTCCCTTCTTCTTTGCCCTTTCCGGTTCTTTCCATTACTGTTTCCCTCCTTTTTCCCTTTGCATTCTTTGTTCTCCTCCTGTTCCTGTTCCTTTCCCCTTCCTCCTTCTTCTTCTTCCACATCCTCTTCCTATTCCTTTGACTCTTCATCTTTCTTTTTCCATTTCAGATTCCTTTCTACTTTCTCTTTACCTTCTTCATTCACTTCCTGTCTCTTCCTTTTGATTCTGCATCTTTCTCTTCATCTTTCATTTTTCTTTCAATTAGCTTCCCCTTCCTCTTTGCCTTTTTTTCTTTCCCATCCTATCATCTTTCTCTCCCTCTCCCTCTCCCTCTCCCTCTCCCTCTCCCTCTCCCTCTCCCTCTTTCTCTTTTGTTTATTCTTCAACTTTTCAGTTGAGTGAATTTAGGCTTCATTTTTCTCTGTGCACAGACGCTTTCGCTCAGCTTGACTGCTTAATTATCACCTGTCGGGCAGAAGTCTTAATCACAGAGCCCACCTCCTCCCCCACCAGGGTGCAGTCCATCTCCCTCCAGCCTACATGCATGCTGTCTCCCCCTCAACCTTACTATGCCCTCCCACCTCATCATGCTATCCTCCACTCTATCCCGCTTCCTGTCTACGAATAACTAGCTATCTCTGCAACTATACTGAATTCATGTTCTTTTCTGACTTATTCATCCCCTCATTTTGCTGGGTTTTAATTGACACTTTCATCTTTTCAGTTTTTTCTTTCCCTGTCCTTTGTGATTGGCTGTAGAGCTGTCATTTAGTAATTTGACTATTATAGGTAGTGATAAAGCACTTGGTGATTCTTTCATAAGACCTGGCCCAGTGTTTATATTTGAAAAACACTCTATTTCCTGTGTTCCTTACCTTTTTTTTTTTACTTTTCATTTCTTTCATATTTTCTTGAAATGGTTAAAGCACTGTTCTCACTTTCCTCTTTTTACCTTTTTTATTATGCATCTTTCCTTGGCTCTAAAGAATATCGTGAGTATTCCTTTCTCATTAGAACTTTGTTTTAAAAAGTCAACACTCCACTCCATCCCCACCCTCTGCTCCTCTGTGCTGTTGCCTCTCCTGTCCTGTGTTAACTCTCACTCCACCAGCATTGGACAGAGTGTTTGAAGTTATGGAGGAACTCTTGTCTCATACAGCACACATACTGCTCTACCAATAGTGATTCATCCAGGTCGGTATCGCTACTCACATTTCAGCTGCTGTGTAAGAGAAAGACCTTGTTTGTTGTACTACTATAGTGACCTAACTTTTTAACCACTTTTTGCCCACAAAATAGTTACTGAAGCTCTGTTCCAAAACCTAGTGAGCTGCTTTGCTGTGCATTCCTAACATTCTAACTAAAATGGAAACTCATGTGACTGATCTGGATAAAGGTGCAGGTATCCAACAGCAGTATGTGTTAATATGCCTTTGCTCTAGTACAGTTGAACTTGACAGAATTCAGAATAGCATACTAGGATACTACTACACCTAATTGAGCCTAACTCAGAACATATTCTAAATTTCTGTCAGGAACACTATCGTCAAAGTAATAGACAATTTGCATATAGTTTAGATTGGCGGTATGGTCCTGTTTTGGGCAAGAACTCCCTGCGCATCCATGCAGCCTAGCATGGATAAGAGCAGGGAGAGCAGTGATAAACCCCCTAAGGGTAAACAGAAGAGAAGCACGATGTATTGCAGATAGCAGTAATGTCAATATTAAAATGTACAACCTAATTCGGGAATTTAGTCAGATTCAGATGCCATCAGATGCCAAATAACGACTGACGAGAGGAGGAGCTGGGGATGGAGGGTAATTAGCTCCGGAGAAACGTGATAGCAGCTGATAATACTGAAGGAGCTTATATATGCACGCTGTGATAGGCATCGTATTCCTATAGGTAGACGTGATCAGCTGACAGTCAGCTGATGCAAGCTTGACTAACGTGCCCTGCCAGAACTAACGCTATACGCTGGATGTGTCTTAAAGACAACCAATGCAAAATAACACATAAGACATAAGACATCACCATAACATATAAAACAGTGTTTGATGTTAACATGCTTGTTAAAGGATTTTAAAGGTACACTATGTAACTTTTGGCCCTCTAGCGGTTAAAAAAACAAAACTGGATGCATTTTTCAGAAGAACATTGTTTGGTTCGCTTTAACCAGTGTAGATGGAAAGGATCACAAGCTGACTGGTTGAAGATGTTGCTGTAGCTATACTTCTTAATTAGGGTTGGGCATCGAGAACCGGTTCCAACTTGGAACCGTTTAAAAAATAACGATGCCATTGGAATCGTTTAGAAATTTTGTTTTCGATTCCGATCATCGGTTCCAAACGCGCAAGTTTTCGGAAGTGCTTGCCGCGCCCGTTTGTTCTGTTACAGCCATGGAGCACGGTAAGCGGCGCTCAAAAGTGTGGCTTTATTTCACTTTTTAAAAAAAAGCCTGGGTCGGCACAGTGCAACACATATGACAAACTTATTTCTTGCACGGGAGGATGCACTACAAATATGTGGTGTATACATTAACGAGTGTAGCGTGTTTGAAATGCTGCGCAGGTCTGTCCTCCTTGGGCAACCCTGCGCTAACCAACGTTATTAACGGGATAGTTCACCCTGAAATGAAAATAAAGCCTTATTTTACTTACCCTGATGTTGTCCCAGTGCCCTATGTCCTATGACATTTAAAATACTGTTCCTGCACGCGCTCCTTCCTATTATGGCAGTGAATGGCGATCAGCTAAAACATTACAAAAAATAAACAAATGTATCACGCAACGATACAGGGAGACGCGCGCCATATGGAAAGTGTTCAGGGGGCACACTGGTTTTGCGAGAAAGAAACCGTATTATTCAGTCAAAACACTGAGCTCGGCCGTTATTCTGAGCGCGCTCCTCTGTGTGCACTATGAGGCGCTCATGCCTACTATAATAACTCGCACTGTTGTCATTGCACCCACGATAAGCACACACACACACACACACACACACACACACACACATAACCATTTTGAGAAATCAAGCTCAATAGAAAAAAACGCGATTCTCGTCTTTTCTATAACGTATATGATAAGAAATAATACTAATAATATAACCTCCTTAAGTGAATATTGTGTACCGGTTGTCATGACAATATTGCACGAGGCTACTGCGGCTTGGAGTGCGCACACACAGGAACACGCGCATTTGAACAACAGCTGGGTGAGTAAAAGATGGCTTTATTTTCATTTCAGGGTGAACTAACATTATCCCACCTCGTCATAATCAGGTAAGTGATTGTAGTGTAATAACAAAGCCCTTGACCAAATTGCGAATTGTGGTGAACAACAACGTTACCGAAATTATTCCCCCCCCTCGTAGATAAATGTAGATATAAATTGCCCACGCTAGTAGCCGTCCTAATATGACTGCTGTTAATGCTATTGTTAAGTCGGGACTCGGTGTGAAACTCCATTCACCTTTGCAGCAAAGCAAGTGGAAATGCCAGCGGAGAAAGTCCCAAAACTAAAACTCATTATTGAATCAAAATACAATTTTCCTCTGTGAAATGAGCCTGTGACATGTTGTGACTCCACCCCTCAAAGAATCGGAATCGAGAATCGAAAAGAACCGTAATCGAAACTAAGAATCGGAATCAGAATCGTTCAAATCAAAACGATGCCCAACCCTATTCTTAATAGACACAGTACTTCCCTTAAAGGGGTGGTTGCATGCGATTTCACTTTTTTAACTTTAGTTTGTGTGTAATGTTGCTGCTTGAGCATAAACAGTATCTGCAAAGTTACAGCGCTGAAAGTTCAATGCAAACGGAGATATTGTCTTTTAAAGTTATGGCAGTTTATTGTCTACAAAAATGTCCAGTTTGGACTACAACAAGCTTCTTCCCGGGTTAGTGACATCATAAACCCTTGCTATTAACATAAACACTGCCCCCGCGAACACGCAACAAAGTGGGCGAGGCCACGTCGCAGTCATTACGAAAGAGAGAGAGCTGTTGCAGAACTACAAACTACATTTGGCCATCTAACCAATCTTAGACCATTGCGTTTTTCGGAGGGATGGGCTTCACAGAAGCAGGAAGCAAACGAGCCGTTCCAAGGACAGTGGAGACAGCGGTGTGGAATAAAGGTAAAATATAAGAAAAATATGGCGTTTAAAAAAAAAAGAAGTATTAAGACATGTTATACTGCGCCCCATAAACACAACCAAGCCTTGAAAAAAAAACACGGAACCACCCCTTTAAATAAATTAACAAATTCCAGCACAGCGATACAACAGTCAAAATGAAATGAACCTTCACAATAGATAATGCTTTTCAACAAAATCTTTTTAGAGAGCTACATATAGCAATTTATATGTTCAATAAAATACCTTACTCACCTGTTGAGTAATAAAAACCCCATCTCCATGTCGCAATTTCAAATCCCTCAGTTCTCGCCATTTCCAAAATGCCAAGCCAATGTTGGTTCTCATTTTATTATGAGCTCTGTCACGTTCCCTTTTTGCCAACAGACTTTTTTACTTTCTTTCTTTTTTTTTTTTTAAACAGGTAATTTAACCTAGATTAAACCTATTCTAACTAACCTATGCCACTCCCACACCATACTCACGTCAAAGTAGCTGGAGCAACTTTTCTCTATTTACGGTTATGACGAGACATGCCCAAGCGAGTGACAAATATATGCAATTTCCCACAAAAACCATCTCGGGGTGAATCAGGGTAAGACAAAAGCAAGTTTTGGAAAAGAAGGTAGACAGTTGACTAGACTTTGGAACAAAGCTTGTATTTTGACTATAATGCATGGTATATTTTAACAATTTTGACAAAAGGGTGGATTGCCCTTGTTAGGAGCAATATGGCGATTGCTGCCATCACTGTTGAATATTGCACACAGAATAACTAAATATAGCCCGGGTATACCCCAGAAAAGTCACTCATCTCAAGATTTCCACGCAGAGTTCCAAGACCATCGCCAGTCTGTCAAGGCTCTGAAGGATTTCAGGATACACCCACATGCAATAAATGCACACACACACACAATGTCAGAAAGTAGCTTCTGGGCTGTCATTAACCTCATCCGCTGAGGACAGGAGTTTGATTTAACATAAGCTGTCAATGATGATGGCTATATCTTCTGTCACCCTGTCAAAAACAATAGAAAGCATGCTAGATAAGAGGACCACTCTGTGAAGTTATCCTCTGTGCTGGTTGGTGACTGAGTGTCTGTTACACTTGACTTTGCTGTGGTCGTAATGTATAGTTTGTGTACGTGCGTGTGGTCGTGTCCTGTTGACCTGTGGGTGGTGATCAGCACCTGTTGTGGTTTGAACTGTCCTGTGGCCACTCTAGACTTTTCCCTTTGCACTGCCCCCTGTACACACACCTACACCCACAGCCTATAACACTGTGACCGGTCCCAGCAGGGCGTTCCGTGGAATTGCAGAGAGAAAGAGGAGAAAAAGAGAGCAAGAGGCCACCGCACTGATGGAGAGGTACTGTCTACTGACCCTAATGCCATGTGTCAAAGCCTTTCCCCAAACACACTCACACGTAGAGTGAGACAGTGGTGAGATGGTGTTTTGTGTTGTACTGTGTTACTGTAGTGTTGTGTGTGTGTGTGTATCGCCTCAGATCTTTTTAAAATCCACACTCCAATCCTGAATACTACACATGAAGAACTGTTTCCTTCATTGCACACTTCCCTGTGGAGTTGTCAGGCTAGGCTTACCAAGCAGAAAGCCAGAAGCAGTTTTATTGATCTAAACCTAGAATTTTCTGCAGAAGCCTGTTTCCACGTTACAGTAAAAAAATAAAACCAGTTACTGTACAGTAAATAACAATGGTTAGATATATAGAAACAAGAAAGCATTAAATTGGTATAAAAAATGACAGTGAAGACTTAGATATTTCTATTTCAAATAAATGTTTTTCTTTTAAACTTTCAATTAATCAAAGAATCTTAGAAAAAGGTTTCCACAGAAATATTAAGCAGCACAGCTTTTTTATTTTAAATTGTAATAATATTTCACAATATTACTGTATTACTGTATTTATTTTGTTCAAATAAATGCACCCTTGGTGAGCATAAGAGACTTTTCCCCAAAAACATTATAAAAACCTCCCCAATGATGGAGTTTCCATTTTTATGCAGAGCTAGTGATATTTTCTATCACCAAACCCCTCAACCTAACCCTCACACAAACCTCTGTGGATTTAAATTTTTAAAATGTTGTTGTTTATTAAGCTATTTGCTGGTCCCCCCCAATATAAGTGATTTCAGGTTTACTGCTCTTGATTGAAAGCAAAACCTGACACACACACACACACAAAGCACCTGGGTATTTGTGTGTGTCTGTCTATGTTTGGCTGCTTGGATCAATAGGTCAGAGTGTGTTAATCGATACAGCTGACAACTGAACACTTTCAGAGGTTCACTTATCAGTCTTGTGTCACGCATCACACTAACAACAGCCAATCTCATTCCACCTGGCCAAATTGGCTTACATATATAAAAACATTTGTTGGCCCAGTAAAACCTAATTGGCCTGCTGGCTGATCATCAAAAAAGTCTTCCAGCATGATACAGAATTGCTAGAGAGAACTAATATGCAGTGCACTGAAGGAAAATTGAAAGAACATATTTGGTTCTCATCTTCCCAGCAGAGGTGTAACAAAAAAAAAAAGAGAGCAGAATGTGAACGTAGCTTTTAGTGTTCTCCAGAGGTCCCATGATGCTGCTCAACAACATTACTGTAGATGCCTGTCTCTGTCCTCTGACTGGAAGGTTGCAGATAATCGTTTGCATCCATTAGGATTACAAAACAACTGCACATGAAATGTTTAGTTCACTCAAAAATGAAAATTCTGCCATCATTCACTCACTTTTATGTCTTTCAAAACCCTTATGAGTTCTTTCTTCCATCAAACACAAAATGAACAGTTTTATTATAATGATAATAACTTGGTCCTTTGTTTCCATGCAATCACAATCAATGGTGACAAATTCATTTCTATATGATTTGTGTGCTGTAAGTCTTTTGAAGTATGATTAATACAGTAGCTTTGTGTGAACAGACCAACATTTAAGCTGATTATAACTAATTATATTACTCTTAACCGAATAACTGTGTCAGTGAGTTGACTTCACAGTTGAATTGGAATAGTTCAATTAGTGAACAACACACAGTTCTGATTTGTGAACTGATTCAGTTGATCTATTCATTCACAAATCCGATATCTCTATACTTCTCGTGAACACATCAAAGAGACGTAGGGCAGGCCTTCTTTTTTTTTTCCATTTTGGAGCTTGACAGCCCCAGTCCTCATTTTTGAAATAAGTGGCCAATATTTTCTTCAAAAGCACTTTTATATGTTCCATAAAATAAATAAAGTCATATGGGTTTGGAACAACATCAGGGGGAGTAAATTATGACAGGATTTTCATTTTTTTGAGTGAACGATCCCTTGAAGCTCATAGTATTTTTAATTGTGCTGGGTTTCTTTATCTGATAAAAACGTAGAACATGCACTAAATCTTCTGGCACTGTTGAGTTGTTTTATTTAAACTTTCTGTTGTTCCCATTTGAATGGCTGTGCTTTTTAAGAAATGTGTGATGTTATATTCTAGGCATAAAAAGCAATGGATATATATATATCTGTGAGGATCAACATGTCACACTTGGGCGATCTGACTGATCACTCTATTTTCAGCACGCTCACAAATGAGGATTAAGATCATTAGAGCGTCTAATTAAAAATGCTGCTGAAAAGACATAATTCTCTTGATATGCGCTACTATTTTTGAAACTTGATGAAGATCTGCGCTCTTTTCCTGTCAGCCGGCACATTGACTTTGACAGCAGTTTAGAAGGTTGTCAGCAAGATGGACATAAGGAGAAAAGCAGATCTGACAACTATACAGATGCATTGTCACCGCACTCTTTATAGCCATCTCAAATTTAACAGCGATATTAAAAAAAAGCTCTTTTCTTTTTTGTAAAATGTTCACGTTGGTGGATTTGATTAGAGGCTCATAGTGGCACAGCTACAGTACATGCTGTAAAAATGTCCTCTGCTGTGCATCACTCAGGAATATTAGTTTTTTCCCGCAGTATATTTTACTGGCTTAGGCAGCAGTGCTTCTCTCTAATATTGTGGTGCTGTGTAACTGCATCATGCCTGCAGAAACAAAATGCTTACTCTACACTGTGGCGGTTTTGATCCTGTTTTTTGTACAAGCCAAATTGCCTCATTATTTCATCCCTGGCCCAGCTCTCCTTTATTTTAAAGGCTCCACATTGAGTGTGTGAGCTGCTCTATGGCTGCAAATGAGGAAAGACCACCTACCTCTCCACACTCTATAATACTATGCTACGGTGTAACCATGGTGACATGATGCATGGAGAACAAGTGTAGAGTGCTAACGATAAGGGAGGCTGTCAGTTGAACGAGTGGGTCAACTGAACTTGCTTTCATTCTCTGATGAGGCAGTTTGTAGTAGTCAATTTTCTGTGAGCGATTTTCTGGTTTGAGAGTCACCAGAACTCCGTAATGAGAACATTGAAAACATTTGTATTTTGCACTTTCTATCAAGTTATTCATATTGGTAGAAAGATTTACTGCACTAACACGTACACACAGGCAAATTTAAGGTTGCGTCCGAAATCACATACTGTATAGAATGTACTACATTTGAAACTTACGTCACGACTGTTTCAAAATGATGTTCTATATAGTATGAGAGTGTGTAGTATGAATGAAATTCAGACATACTATATCTGCCGTGTTATCACTGTCATGTGATCTACGCCGTGGGTTGCTTTACTGTCATTCACCTCTTCCGTGGCCTCATGGGATAGTAAAGTGTCCATCGGATGTGCACTTTAGAATCTCGCCAAAGGTAGTACAGTAGGTCATCCAGGTACTTTCACCGACAATTTTATGAATACTAAGAATTCAGATATACTACTCACTTACTATATAGTGTAGGTCATTTGTTTCGCAGGCCAATACAGTGTTTATACTGACATCTATCTGTGTGTATGGAATGATATTCTGGACAATTTTCAAAAACAATTGCAAATTGTATTTGCAATTACATTACATTTGTGTTTCCGTTATGTCACAACATATGTGTGCACAAATTGATAATCATTCCATATGTGTGGATGTTACATCACACAAAATCAAATGTTTTTGGTTACCAATGCTGTTGTAAAAATATCTTATTTACCCATTTTTTTTTTCACCCATAAAGTAGAGTAGTATTTCACAGATCATGTAATCTCACAAAATGTCAGCCTCCATGAGGCGGCCACCTGTCTTATGTAGAATAAAACTTGCCACTGATTTTACTAAAGTAATTTCTCCTTTTAACACGTTTATATTCATAATTTTAAGTATATTTAAAAGTACTATTTATTTATGGAGTTGTAAAACACTTTGGTGGAAAAAAGGCTCATAGCACATTTAAGTTTGAACATTTCAGTTTTCTATTCTAGTCTTTATGAAACTGAAGTTGCGATCTTCCCTATAGTGACATATATCCGAGTGAAGCGGTTTCTCGATTGAGAAAAGATGTTGGACGGGACTTGATTTTGTCCATTGGGAATTGATTGGTTCATATTGTTGTTGTTTGCTAATGGCCGTGATCTCATGTGAGTGACAGTTTGATGGAATGGAGAAATTATTGTCCTGAAGAGTCAGAGAAGAGTTGTTGTTGCAAATTTTGATTAAAGAAGTCACATCACTTTAAAAAAATATGTCCACAGATAAATAATCTGGTATAATAAACACTGCAATAGTCCATAAAATATAAGAAATGTTCTTGGTGACTTTAACCTAAAAGCTCGGACCGTGTGCTAAAATATCTGTAAATGCAGTTACATAGATGAGTAAATGTGTTTCTGAAGCCTGAAGCAGTGTCAAACTGGGACAAACTGTTTATTCTTGCCTTTTTTTTTTTTTTTTTTTGCAGAGGAACTGTAAGGGCTGGAGATTTGTTTGGAGTGCATTGAGCTTGTTGTATAACTTCAAACACTCATCCCTGTCCATAATCTGCCATGCTAATGCTACCATGTATAAATGGATCGTTTGAAAGTGTGTTTAACATTTCCATTTTTGTCTCCTCTTCCTCCATCTCCCATTCTTCTTGTTATTCCCCCCCCCCCCCCCCCCCCCCCCCCGTTTTATACCTCTTTCCAATCCACTGTGCTTCTGCAAATCCTTTCTATCCCAGAAATTTCCGGAAACATTTGAGGATGGTGGGCAGCAGGAGGGTGAAGACCCAGAGTGAGTTGTTTGTAGACGTCTGTGTGTGTATGTGTGAGTTTGTTACTGCTTTTGTACGATTGTGTGTATGTTGTCAGTATGTTTGTCTGATTTCATCTGTATATTTGTGCAATTTTTCAATGCAAATATGTGAACATGCCATTACTTGACAATAATTCATGGTGTCAGATTATGGTGTCAGTGATTATTTTCAGGGATTACAGATGCTTCAAGAATCTCGTAAAAAGGCTGAAAACGATGATCTTGTCTGATATACAACTCGCAATGTGACTTAGTTTCTGAACACCTTGCCTCTCTCTAATTAATAAACATTACAGTATACAGAGTGAAATGGATTCTAATATTTAGAGGTAGTCAGCCTAAAGCAGAGAAATCCTCAAACATGTCACATCCCAACCTCAGACAAGAGCCCAGAGTGTGTGTGTGTGTGCGTGTGTTGAAGAGCAGTGTGTGTGATGCTTTCCTCCTACGCTTCGTTATTAGCATTTGCTGATCGCAAAGCGAAGAGTTTCAGCCGCTCCTGGAGTGACCCCACACCCGTCAAGCCTGACTCTCTCCATGACTCCAGAGACAGTGAGTCCACACACACAACGCACAGCCATGTTGTCTATTTTTCTGATTTCAGTACATGTAGTACATGATTTGTCACCCACACAAAGCATTCATACACAAATCTTATGATGCCTGTCAAGATCATGTCCTAGTCTTATTTAAGCTTGTTTGAGATTTCTGTCTTTGCCATCTGAAGTGAATAGGAGTTGGACTGACTTTTTGCCATCTGAAGTGAATAGGAGTTGGACTGACTTGCCTTGAAAGGAACTTTGATTAAAGGAAGTACAACAGTTACTATCATGATTATGTTTTTAAATACACTAACGTTCAAAAGTTTGGGGTCTGTAAAGTTTTTATTTTTTTAAATGTTTTTGACTGTCTCATGATGCTCACCAATACAATGCTACATTTATATGATTAAAAATACAGTAAAAACAGTAATATTGTGAAATATTATTATAATTTAAAATAACTGTTTACTATTTGAATATATTTTAAAATGTATTATATTTCTGTGATGGCAAAGCTGAATTTTCAGCATCATTCCTCCAGTCTTCAGTGTCACACGATCCTACAGAAATCATTCTAATATGCTGATTTGATGCTGCAAAAAACATTTATTATTATCATCAATGTTGAAAACCGTTGTGCTGCTTACTGTTTTGGTGCAAACCAAATTTTATTGATTTTTCAGGATGATTTATTTATTTAGGATACTTTGATGAATAGAAAGATTTCAAATGAACAGCATTTATTTAAAATAGAAATCTTTTGTAAAAGTTTAAATGTCTTTACTGTTAACCCAAACATTTGTAGTGTTTTTTATTTATTTATTACATTTACAGTAATAACAATTAGATTTTGTTAATATTATGAGATTGTAATTTAATGTCTTAAATAAAAAAAGAAATCTTAAATATGAAATGGACATGTTCTTCAGAGGCTTCATTTGTGCATTGAACAAGATTCGTAAATCGTGCTATTCATATCTCACACACATCAGCATTTCTGTGCATGTGTAAAATGTCTGTTTACCACAGATATACTCTGCGGTCTATAGGTGTCCTATATGGCACTAAATGCCTTGCTTTGTAAGACCTTCTCCTCACAGACAAGCAGGAGAGGTCATGTTAGAAAGGCCAACCTCTCCGACATGAACAACAGAATGCTTGTTGACAGGACCTGT
This sequence comes from Gobio gobio, assembly GCF_949357685.1. Taxonomy (NCBI): domain Eukaryota; kingdom Metazoa; phylum Chordata; class Actinopteri; order Cypriniformes; family Gobionidae; genus Gobio; species Gobio gobio. The sequence goes on along the minus strand of NC_137100.1, from coordinate 44,195,381 downwards.
CATTTCATCTGTCATTTATGTGCTTGTGTTGTTTCTGTGTATTTGCAATTTACCTTTTCCCCAGGTGGAGACCTCCAGGCGTCGTCTGGCAATCTGGATGAAGAAGACTGTGATGATGTCGACTGGGAGGAAGAGAGAGAATCGGAAAGAGCAGCCTGTGAGGACGATGACTTCATCCCACCAAAAATCATGGTACGTGCATCACCCACATCCATTTTGACACAGGCCAACTGCCTTCTTGTGAAGTCATCATCATTTTCTCATTAAATGTAAAATAAAGCTTTTTGATCATCAATGGGTGCATTAATACGAGTGTGTTTTATTCATCCTTGTTTTTGAACAGCTAATTTCATCAAAAGTACCAAAGGCAGAGTACGTTCCCAACATCATCCGCAGGGATGACCCCTCCATAATCCCCATTCTCTATGTGAGTATAGTTAATGATGCAGTCATACACCGGATCAAAGAGAATCAAAGTTTTGATCATCAGTATAAAGCCCCTTGTGTTAAGCAACACTAATGATGTCTGCTAGTCAGCTCTCGCGTGCCAGTTTTAGTAGTGCAAATCATCATTGTTCGAGATTGCTGATAATTGCTTTGTAATGCCAAGCTAGTGATTTAGTGCATATATTATGCTTAAATTATGTTAAAAGAAAAACGCCACGTAATATTTAGCAACTGATAATTCCTATCTTACATTTGTGCAGCTTTTTTTTGTTGTTGTTTAAGCTTGCCCTGTTTTCTGCCCTCAGGACCATGAACACGCCACCTTCGATGATATACTAGGTACGTGTTAATTGCCCAAAAAGGTTTTTTTTTTCTTCTCCAGAATGCCTAATGTTTACTCCTGCTGTTTGTTTACTATGAAAAAGCTGGGCTGTAATTTCATATGATTCCCTTGCTGCCTTCCTCTCCACCTCTCTGCTATCTGTCTTCTCTCATCTCTCATCTCTCTCTTCTTCAGAGGAGATTGAAAAGAAACTCACCGCCTACAGAAAAGGCTGCAAAATCTGGAACATGCTCATCTTCTGTCAGGTTGGAAAAATATGTGTGTGATTATTTGCATATCTTGCTTTTTCACGAGTGTGATTGTGGAGTATTTATGTGCATGTTATTTTTCACTGTGTAATTGGCTGTCTGTATTCTCCAGGGAGGTCCAGGTCATCTCTACCTTCTGAAGAACAAAGTGGCCACATTTGCTAAAGTAGAGAAGGAGGAGGACATGATACAGTGAGTGTTACAAATAGAACAAAACGATACAGACCAGTTTTGTGAATGCAAATAGCTCTGCACAATTAATAAACAAAACAAAAAGATTACAATGGTGGCTCCCGATGCAAAAATCGCCAAATTGATTCCAAAATACTGTAGGTCATTTGTGTGAGTCATGTAGATCCAATGAGCTTTTACAAGCAAGCTTTTACTCAGTTCGCAGTAAATGCTTCTCCACACAAAACGCATCTCTGCGAGCGCTGTGAGTTAGGCTTAAAATTTGAAAATGCAACACGTGCAACAAATTTCCCAGATTTCCCAAACCTGTTGTCAACAAAAACAAAACTTTAAGGTCTCTCTTCAGTATTTCCACCACACAAAAAAACGTGGTTTAACATAAAAAACAAAAGATGAATATAAGTTTTAGTATATTTATTAGTATTAGAAGTAATATATTTGGTTTCGTTGGTCCACTTTATACACTCTACTAACTATAAGTAACTTTACAACTACATGTTAACTAACTATTAGAAGACTGTTTGGTTAGGGTGAGGTGTTAGGGTTCAGGTTAGTAGAATAAGTTGACACTGCCTTCTGTGTGAACGCAAACACGTCCCGCGATTGATTCTGTCCCGGGATGCGCTCTGTGTGATCAAAAGGCAGGATCAATGTCGTAAAGGGCTGTGCCGTAGTGATGATGCTGAAGCTGAGATCATTCGCCAGCTTGTGAAATGATCAATGTCAGAAAAACAATGCAGGAGTGTAGATTCTCAAGAGAGAAATCACAGATCATAAGCAAACCTAAGACGCTGCAGAGACATTATACATCACATCGATGTCTTTACGGGATGTGTGTGAACACATACATAGATTCCAGAAAATCACTGGCAGTGTGAATTGACCAGAGTCAAACTGTCCTGGGACACATTATCAGTGTATTTTCTGTAATCTCTGTGTGAAAAGGGCTTTATAGGCAGTAATGTCTGTTGGGGGGCCATCAAAATAAAGTGTAATAAAATAAATAAGATCAAAACAAAAAAGGACATCTTTGTCACCTTTTTACCATTGATAAGTTTGCATCCATGTTAATTAAATGTGAAAAATGGGCTTTTGGTCCACTCCTGTACCGTCAAAGTTTTCTATTTACAGTGTGCGACAAAACTAGAATGCTCCCATTACAATCAACAAGCCACAATTTATTGTTCATTGTAGACCAATTAATTAAATATAATGGTCAGTGACTGTCAATGAGCTTGCGCTAATAGTTACGTGAAGCTATGTAAACATGCAATGACTTCATTGATTATTGCATGTTTAATATCACGTTGTGCACTGTGTATAATTCATTCAAAATTTGAATGATTGTTTTTCATGCTGCAAAGAGGACCTCATTATTTACTGATTAATAATTGAAGATCACAGCTCAGTTTATTTTGTATGTGTGGCTTACTTGAAGATGACATTCTGTTTCCCTGCACTGAATACATTTTTAATGTGAATTCAATAAAAAGAAATTGATCACTCTCTGTGATAACAATATCAAGATAAATAATCAAACGTGAACCGTGTAGCCCTAATTTCTAATCATTCTGAGCCTTTTGTGTGCAGGTTCTGGAAGAGACTCGGCAGATTCATGAGTTTATTAAATCCTGAGCCCAACCTCATCCACATTATGGGCTGCTATGTGCTCGGCAATGCTAATGGAGAAAAGGTAGATAATATCTACTCACCAACCTGTGTGTTTTAACCACTGTTTCATGCCAAAGGATTTTTGTCATAAAGACAAGACAGGAAATTATGAGGGAAAGATGGGTCTGTATATACAGTCATACTCTTTATATTCATACTAATTCATGAGTTTCAGTACCCTTGCAGAGCTGCCGCTACTGTATAGCCTCATACTTTCATGTACGTTAATGCTGTGGCAGGTGTGTGCATGAGAAATAGAGGAAGACAGTTGGAAGTGTGTTCAGGGTGAGGCAGGGATATGATGGCAGGAGATGAGGGTGTCGGATTGACAAGCAACTGCTCTGTGACTGACAGATAGACAGTCTGTCACCCCTCCACCCTCGTACTTCTCTGCCTCATATACTCTCACACACGCACACACACTCCAACATGTACACACACGCAGTCTATCAGTGGCACATACTGACAGTTGCCTCTGGCCACCACAGCTCTGGACATGTATTCGGTTGTGCCAAGCTAGATGTAGGTTTATAATGATACACGCTTTCAGAAAAGTGCTGTGGCGATACCACAGTATCAGATGGCACTGAATAATTACCATGGTATTTACTAGGAGTGTAACAATACATCGATATGGATCGATATATTGATTAAATGACTAACGATACGATGTATCAATGCAACGGGTAAAAAAATGATACCTTTTTTTTTAAAGAGACACCATTATTTGACACTCTCCACATATTTGCGCAATGTCCATCTATGCATTAAATGTGTGCACGCATTAGCCAGGTAAACTCACCTGGGCTTGACAGAAAATGCATGTGTATCAGTATATTCATGGATCAGTGCATTTGCTCTTAAAGTGACAGCAGCCTAAAAAACCTGCTACTGTCTGTCATTAATCTAACAGCAAAAGACAAGGAGAAAATCTCTCACTTCTCTTAACTAAATAACTTTTATAACTGTAATATTATAAATGTATATTTAATTTATACAGTGAAGACTATGCAGTGTTATTATACACTTGCTTTTTTAAATGTCTGTTCCTGAAAACTTCTTAAACCTACCTAAAAAACTTGAAAAGCACTGATTGATTTCATTTGCGTCTTTGTTTTATTGTATTTGTGCTATTGCTTGTAATTTGGTTATCTATTGAAAATATCTAGCCTGGATGCCAGCCAAACTTAGCCCCGCCCACAACAATTGTGCTCGGGCAGTTCGGTCTGGACTTTCTCCATAGAGAAGTAATTATGCCCGAACAGAAACTGTTCGGGACCAATGAAATTGTCAGGGCGGGCTTTAGACGATGATGGACAGATGATAAACAGTAACGTAATCATCCACGTCATCAAAGGCGCTTGGGTTGAATTAGTTCTAATCCTAAACGAACTTGTTCGTATATGCATTCACCTTTACTATTTCTCTCAGAAATGATGATCGTGTTGGGAAGTACTCTGTGTATCCTTAAATTCTTTTTTTTACAACACCGGCAAAGATCCTTTACACTCATCTTTTTCTTCTAACGTAAGTTATTCCAGCATGCGTGCAGACAGGGTTGCCAAGTTTTTATAACAAAACCCGCCCAATTGCTACTCAAAACTAGCCAAAAACAAAAAAATCTGTTTTTTGGAAATATGAAGTCTGAAGGGTCAGATCAGATTTTAAGTCGCTATTGTAATTTGGGATGCTGCATGACTGACTGTGAGATCATAAATAAATCACAGGCGTGCAAACAAATGTGTCTAAATGTTGTAATGGTGAATGAAGTGTAATGGTCTCTGACACGCATGTCTGAGTTTTAAACCACGGAGGCAAACGCTTTTTTTGTCCTATTTTTCCAGATCTCTATGCAAAGTATTCCTGCAAATCACACAGATCTTTTTAAGCATAGTTAGTGCTCTGCAACACCACTATGCTGAGATTTGACAACGCCATGGTGCACCTGTATGACAGACACTTGGTAAACAAATTTGGATGCAGTCTCCTGATTGAAGTACACACAGTCCCTGATTGAAGTGCACATAACCATGCACGAAACTAGAGTCTCACAAAAATTTGCCACATGAGCATTTCATCCAGTCGTTTCTGACGTAGGTCTACAGAGAGAATATAGCTGAAGTAAAGGGGAAAAAAGAAACATGGAGGCTTTTTCGCTGCATTTAGCAATTTCCCCCCATGGTCCTCTCAGCAGTGTACTGCTTCTTCTGAAGGGGAAAGAACAAGCTTCAGCGAACTTGCTATATATAGATTCTGACCAGGTGCAGAAAGCAACCCAACAGCTCTATTCATTCTCTCTGTTTTTAAGGGAATAGTCCCCCTCAATTTAAAATGCCGTCATCGTTTACTCACCCTCATATTATTCCAAACTTGTATGAAATTGTATTGTTTTACGCATTGCTCTTTTCCATGCAATTACAATTAATCAAAAAAAGACTCAAAAGTTCCATAAAAGTGTCATATGAGTAGGCCATACAGGTTATGAGTCAACGAGTTGAGAACCAGATCAGTTTGATCCATGAAAAAATCATTCAGATACGTTTTATGAACCATATCAAATTAATTTAAGAGATAATTCTAAAGAGTGATCTGGAATAGCATGCACAAGGCGTATGGACTGTTTAAAGATACTTTGTAGCTTTTGTGTCCCTTTTGAGCCTTAGAAGCTAATTCCATGGAAAAGAGCAACCAGCGTGTTATTAAAAATATTGGTAACACTGTACAATAAGGTTTCATTAGTTAACATTAGTTAACTACATTAGTTAACATGAACTAATAATGAACTGCACTTATAAAGCGTTTATTAATCTTTGTTAATGTTAATTTCAACATTTACTAATACTTTATTAAAATCTTGTTAACATTAGTTAATGCACTGTGAACTAACATGAACAAACCATGAACAGCTATATTTGTATTAACTAACGTTAACTAATACAGTAACAAATGTACTGCTCATGGTTAGTTCATGTTAGTTAATACATTAATAAACCTTATTGTAAAGTGTTACCAAAATATCTGCTTTTGTGATTCACAGAAGAAAATCATACAGGTTTGGAACGGCATGATGATGAGAGATCATTTTTGGGTGAACTGCGCCTTTAAACTCCTGCCTTTGTGCTTTTGATGTAGTGTTAGCATCAGATAACGCACACTGTCTCTGTGATTTGTTTTCTATTAGCCATGCCAAGGCGGCAGCAGCCAGCCATATGTCTTGAGTGTTCAATATCAGAAAGCTAATAAGGTTGTAACGACTGCCTGAGCACATGTAATGTTGCACTGGATAAAGGAAGGGCTTAATTTACGCAGCATCATTATAACCATGAGCTTTGAGCCAGTTCCTCGTGTGTCCTGTTTTTGCTGTTTATTGTTTGATTTTGAGCTGTTGATATTGCTTTATGAGTCATATTTGTATATGCTGATGAAAGAGGATTCTTAATGTGAGCACTGTGGTTTAGTAACGTCATAGAAATGGCCTGGCCTTCACTACAATGGAAAGAGATTGATTAGCTGAGCCTGGATTCATGAGGCTTTCTGTGGCTTTCATGATCGATTCAGAGAGGTGAGGAATAGCTCTCAGAAAAGATGCCCAGATGAGAGATTATGCTGACAGCAAGCAGAGAAACAGAAGTTTGAAGGATTGGGAGGAGAATAGCAGGAGGCAATTAATGCACTCTGACAGGCTTTGTCCTGATATGAAGGATTCTCATTGACACTACCAGACCCCCCTCCAGCCGAGGTCGATCACAGCATGGCAGAACACACAGTTTAACACTCTACCAGTTGCCCTGTTCAGCTTCCTCTAGTTTATTAGCAGCCTGTGCAGTGAAATTATCAATTCGACCAGAGTAAAGGATTAGATTAAGATTAGGATTTTGGTTAGCTTTTAGTAGTTACAGAATTTTATAGCAGTTATGGACTGGCCATTTTGAAATGTACAGACAGCCTAGTTAGTTAAAACTAAATTTATTTATTTTTTATTTATTTTTTTAAGTTTGAGTACATGGGTAATATTAATGATAATAATGTATTACTTTAATATAATTGTATTATTTTAATATATTACTGCTTTGCTGTTGTTGTTGTTGTTGTTGTTGAATAGTTGTTGTTATTGTTGTTATATAAGCCAATACTAATTTATTATAAGTGAGTAAATGGGTAATAATAATAATACTACTAATAATAATAATAGTTAATCAGTAAAGTTTTATTAATAATAAAATATTATTTTGTATTAAAATAACACGTTGTTGTTGTTGTTGTTGTTATTATTAAAATTTTTTTATTATTATTGGAAACTTTTTAGAAACTATTATTTATTTTGTAAGCCAATACTAATAATAATTACTATTATTATTAATTATAATTATTATACATTTTTGTGTGAATACAATAAAAATAACAAGTATTAAATAATAGTAATAATAAGAATAATACAAATTAAATATACACACTATATAATATACTAAATTATTATGTAAAAAAATCTGATAATCTCTCATTTGCATTCACTAAATTATCAAATACAACCCCAAATCAGAAAAAGTTGGGACAGTATGGAAAACGCAAAAAAAAAAAAAGATTTCTAAATTTACTTTGACTTGTATTTCGTTGCAGACAATATGAACAAACAATATTTCATGTTTTGTCTGGTCAACTTCATGTCATTTGTAAATATGCATCCTTTCCTGTCATTCAGACCTGCAACGCATTTCAAAAAAAGTTGGGACAGTAACGCATTTACCACTTTGTAATGTTGCCATTCCTTTTCACAACACTTAAAAGACGTTTAGGGACTGAAGACACCAAGTGATGAAGTGTTTCAGGTGTAATTTTGTCCCATTCTTCCTGCAAACAAGTCTTAAGGTGGGCAACAGTACGGGGTCTTCGTTGTCGCATTTTGCGCTTCAAAATGCACCACACATTCTCTATTGGAGACAGGTCGGGACTGCAGGCAGGCCAGTCAAGTACCCGTACCCTCTTCCTCCACAGCCAGGACTTTGTAATGTGTGCAGAATGTGGTTTTGCATTGTCTTGTTGAAATATGCATGGACGTCCCTGGAAAAGATGTCTTCTTGAAGGCAGCATATTATGCTCCAAAATCTCTATGTACTTTTCAGCATTAATGGTGCCTTCACAGAAGTGCAAGTTACCTTTGCCAAGGGCACTGACACAACCCCATACCCCATGACAGACCCTGGCTTTTGGACTTGTTGCTGGTAACAGTCTGGATGATCCTTTTCTTCTTTGGTCCGGAGCACACGGCGTCCATTCCTCCCAATAAATACCTCAAATACTGATTCATCTGACCACAGTACACGTTTCCACTGTGTGATGGTCCATCCCAGATGCCTCCGAGCCCAGAGAAGTCGACGGCGCTTCTGGACACTGTTAACATAGGGCTTCCTTTTGGCACAGTACAGTTTTAACTGGCATTTGTGGATGTAACTACGTATTGTGGTACTTGACAAAGGTTTGCCAAAGTAGTCCTGAGCCCATGTGGTGATATCGCTTATAGATGAATGACGATTCTTGATGCAGTGCCGCCTGAGGGATCGGAGATCATGGTTGTTCAGCTTAGGCTTGCGCTCTTGTCCTTTACGCACTGAAATTCCTCCAGATTCCTTGAATCTTTTAATTATGTTATGCACTGTTGAATGTGAAATATCCAAATCTCTTCCTATCTTTCTTTGAGGAACATTGTTTTTAAACATTTCAATACTTTTCTCACGTATTTGTTGGCAAACTGGCGATCCTCGGCCCATCTTTGCTCCTAAAGGATTAGACCTTTCTTGGATGCTGCTTTTGTACCAAATCATAATTACAATCACCTGTTGACATCACCTGTTTCAAATCACATCATTATTTAACCATTTTACCTCATTACTAGGCCTAAATTGCTCCTGTCCCAACTTTTTTTGAAATGTGTTGCAGGTCTGAATGACAGGAAAGGATGCATATTTACAAATGACATGAAGTTGACCAGACAAAACATGAAATATTTTGTGTTCATATTGTCTGCAATGAAATACAAGTCAAAGTAAATTGAGAAATCACTTCTTTGTTTTTTATTTGCGTTTTCCATACTGTCCCAACTTTTTCTGATTTGGGGTTGTAAATTATTTATATATTATATCTGTATTATATTGTAATCAACCTCCCTGCTCCCTGAATATTGCATCATCATTGAAAAATATATCTGTAATAGTCTTTATTGGGAATATTGTGAGTAATACCAAAGGTCTTTTGAAAATTTGTGGATTTAAAGGGATAGTTCATCCAAAAAAATGTCTCATCACTTACTCACCCTCAAGTTGTTCCAAACCTGTATGAGTTTCTTTCTTCTGTTGAACACAAAATAAGATATTTTGAAGAATGTTGGTAACCAGACTGCTGACGGTAGCCATTGACTGCCATAGAAGGGGAAAAAAATGGAAGTCAGTGGCTACCGTCAACTTTCTGGTTACCATCATTCTTCAAAATATCTTCTTTTGTGTTCAAAAAAAAAAAAAAAACTCATACAGGTTTGGAACAACGTGAGGGTTAGTAAATGATGACAACATTTTCATTTTTGTATGAGCTATCCCTTTAACGATTGTGAAAAGTGATAAGTAGTGAAACGGCAACATTTTCTTTCATCCTCAGCTTTTTCAAAACCTCAAGAGACTGATGAAACCTCATGCTATTGAATTTAAGTCTCCTCTGGAGCTGTCAGCTCAGGGTGAGTGTACTGTACACACACACACACACACAACAGAGGGGACCACTCACATATTCTGACACACATGCGATAAACAAACTATGAAACATGCATTTGAAAAAAAAAAAAATACAATAATGTAAATGTTATCTGTACATGTGGCTTTGGTGGTCCGTGAAATAAACACTTGCATGGCAGATCACATACATTATGGAGAGTTCTGTGTGCCACATGAACTCTGACCCCAACTTTCATCCATGCCACTGCTATTGATTTGACATTTGACAGTAATTATTCCCTAATTAAATCCTCATTATCTTCTCCTACTGTTTCTGTCTCCTCCCTGGACTCAGGAGGCCCACTTGCTCCCCTCCCTCCTCTTCTGTCTTCCTTTGTCCCCTATGGACTCTACACAGCTTGATTTGCACTGTTGAGGATAATTACCACTGTTTTAAATAGAGAACTGTATTTAAAACACCCACAAATGACTATAAAGGCTTCCTAATGTAGACCTATTTTACACAGCGGATGGTACAGTAGATGTGTGATGTGCTGCCTGTGATTTTATGGTCTGATATTTAAAGGAGAGCTAAAAATGTTGTGCTCTCTCTCCACTCTTAGGTAAGGAGATGATCGAAATGTACTTCGACTTCCGCCTCTACCGCTTGTGGAAGAGCCGCCAGCACTCCAAACTTCTCGACTACGATGACCTTCTGTGACATTGTGTCATTGGTTTAAGCAGCCCAAGGGGCAGGTAGCTTACTTTAGTGCCCACGCGGCAACGTTCCCTCCTGAGAGAGAGAGAGCCTGGGTGGAAAAGCCCTGAGGTGGAGGAGGAGGATGAGGTTGAGGATGAGGATGGATGACATTGAGAAGACGTTCAAATTCTCTGCCCTCAGACGTAACAAGATGGGAAGCAGCCATTACTGTTACTGTAGGTGCTTTGTGTTCACCCCATCCATTTGAGCTATCAGCCTGAAAGAGAAACATTTAGTAGATATCAGCAGGTCTTATCTTTTAGCCTGTGTGAGAATTCTAGAAAATAATGTTCAATTTCTCTGAGAATTGAAAAAGCTGTGATAAGAAGGAAAAATAAGAACAGATTTTTTTTTAGTATTTGAGTAGCTGTTTTTGTGGTGAACTAGCAGGGACAGTGAAACAAGGCCATTTACTAAACAGGACTAGAGGTTCTTATGTTATTTACTATCTACAGGTGCAGGATAAACCGTGGAACTACATTAATGTTGTATGTACATATTCCCTCTAACTCTAAAATAACTACTGTAATTTATCTTTCAGCATAATATTGCACTGTTTTGGTTGTTAAAGTATGGTGTTTTTTGTTTAGGATTCATGAGAGGGAATATAACTCAGGTTTTAATCGTTTAACTGACCTCCCTCTGTACTGTACCATCTTTAGATAGAGAGAGGAGACGAAAGAGAAACTTTTATAAAAAATCCAATAGGAAGTTGTTCAATCCAAAGGATTGAGCTAGCTGAGTAGGGTTGAAATAACACTTGAAATCTGTATCAGGGGCTTTGTGTGCATTTAGACGTTTTAGAATTCTATAGACTTAGAGATTCATTGCCTTAAATTTCCATAAAATTACACACTGTATGTGTAACATTAAGGCATGTGTAGATAAAGCTCATTATAGATCAGCAGATTTTGTCTTTTACCTTCAACGTTTTTCAAAAATTTCTAGCATCTTAAGAAAACATTGAATACGATTTTAAAATTGATTACATTTGAATAAATATAGACAATGTAAGACAGTTAGTGAATTCACGCTCAAATCGTGACACATTTGTGTATTTCTCTGTCTCTTTGTTTGTCATAAGCGTCTGTATGTATTTGACGTGATGTTCACACTCTGTTTTGTGATGTTTTCTTTGTAGGTAAAGGATAACTTATCATTTACCGTTTCTGACAAGTCAAAGTGCAATTGTATCTGCAGTATTTCTCTGTTCAATAGTAAGTGGTACTGAAGGTTACTTTTTTCCTAGTATACTGGATAGTACATTTAGCCTTTAAAGTGGTTTTCTGTGGAGAAAAATGTTCTCGAATCTCTGTAGTTGGTGCGTAGGTGTGTTTTGGATGCACCAAACCGATAAAACGGTAGATAGTTGTAATCTTTAATCATCACGAGTGGATGTTCAAGTGCAAAACAGCAGCAGCTGGTGCAATAGAATAGACAGTCCAAAGCATCTCATCAAAAGCTGCCAGATAAAAAAGTACAATGTGGTTAGTCTTACTGGTGTAATAACGTTTGCAATATCCAATGGAAGCAAACAGGGAAAACATCCCTAATATCGCTATATTAAGAGTTTAAAGCCGTGGAGAGTATATGTGCAGAATTACACGTATATCCATGTCTGTGTTTGTGAGTGAGTTTTAGCTTTGAAGGTGTGGACAGGAGCACTGGGTTGTCAACTGAGGATGCATATCTGTTGTCCTTGTGTTGATCCATCACATCTCTTTTCATCTCGGACCACTCATGCAGACGGCCCGAAAATCAAATAAAGCACAAAACCTGTGTATCTGTAGGACCATCGGGGGAACGGAGTGTTTGGATTAGATCAAATCAAAACAGCCCGACCGCTTCTTTACTGAGGATACGTTTAGACTATTGCATGTCTTGATATGGATTTGTATTTTGGTTTCCAAACTCATATAATCCTTTTTACCAAAGTCATTGTATGCTATAATATACCATAATAGAGAGTAAAATAGATAGTTATGATCTTTGGGTGCAATAGAACATAGAATTTGATTTATTGTGTGTTGTCTCTGATTAAGCCAATGGCACATGAGAACCATAAGAACTCTACAAGAGCTCTGAGGATCATGGAGCCATTTGGATTTGCTGAAGGTCTATGGCAAGTCAGGTGTGAAACATGATGTGTGAAGACCTCCCTACTCTTGCAATAAGTGTATGCCGTATATGGCCTCATGTTGATTGTATCATGCATCAGAAAGCTCATATAGTCATTATGTCGTGTTAGGTGGGATTTAGGAAATTGAAAAGAGAGTTTGGTGGAAGAACGCATTTTAAAAGATGCATGTGTCTCATTCCTAATAAATCCAACCGTGCATCTCTAAACTATTTTCAGTAGCAATAGACATTGTAACATGAGCTGTATTGTTTCTAGGACAGACTGTGCTGATTCTAGGCCACGGTTGTCTGGATATCTTTTGGATGCTGTTTATGTTTCCAACAGCATCCGTTTTATTTTTACCACAGCCAATGGCTTTGCAGCATAATGAAGAGAGTTATTGAGCTTCGGGCACTCATTTTTAAAGGCTTCGGGAAGTTTTTTCTCTGTTGACTGTACAAATTATTCATGATTCCAATATATAAAGCAATTAAACAAAATGGTTAGTTTTGATGCTAATAGGCACTGAGATGAATAATATGTTTAATGAAAACTCAATATTACTAATAGTTCCCTTTGGACTTTGTGGAGCAAAGCCTGAAAGCCTGATATGTTGAGATTTAAAGAGAATTTGAAAAATATTGCAGAATGTTCATATGGTTCTGGTGTGGATTTGATGTGCTACCCGTTTGGGGAAGAGAAAATTCCTCCAGGAGAATTTTTGACCTAATATGTGAAGAATATTAGATAACACTTCATTTTACAGTGTCCCTGTTACACGTTTTACATGTAGCTACTAACATCAGTAAATCATGCATAGTTATATGCAACTAACCCTAAACCAAATCCTAACCCTAATTATATAATAAGCATGTGTTGTTAATTAACTTAATTGTATAAATTCACTGTAACAAGGGCACCTTAAAATAAAGTGTAACAGAATATAAAAATATCCTTTTTTTTATTACACCGCTTTAAATGTATTCTTGTGTCTCTTGCCCTGCTGTTTGATATGGAGTAGTTGATTTAGATTAAATTCTGAATGATTGACAACAACATGATTGCACCGTTAGACTCTTTGCCTCATGGTAGTTTTAAGAGAAATGCATTTTTTTTTTTTTTAAGTCTTGCAATGTCTTTTATTTTCTGCAAAGCCTAGCTGGTGAAACGAATCACTTTAAAGCATTGTCAGTAGCAATGATAATACTTTTAATATAGCCTATTACAATTTCTAAAAAAGAGTGCTGACAGTAAACATGAACACTTGGTTTTCTTAGTCTGGCTACATAGCCAAAAACATGACACGATATATAGTGTTTAGTTCAGATAAATGGTCAATATTTCTTAAGCAAATGAGCTCATCTTGTCATTTTGCTACTTTAAATGACCGAGCAATAAGCTCATAGTTTCTATCTCTTTAGGTCAGTGTTCACAGTATTTACAATGATACGTTGTATTCAGGAAGGTAGTTTGCTCTAAAACTGTTCTCTTTTTCATTGTACAACCTCTTCACAGCAGTGAACGCTGGACATGTTTCCTAATCTGTTTTACAGTAAAATGTGCCCATTTTAAGAGGAGTTTTGTCTCGAGTCTTCTTTCATGCAGCTTCACAGGGAAATAACAAAATCAACAATACGGCTCAAATTAGTTCAGTGTTGATTCAGTTCAGCTTGATAACTCTGTTTCTTTTTTCAGATTTCAGTTTGGTTGAGGGTTAGTTGCATGTAATTATGCATCATTTACTGTTATTACTATGGTAAGTAGATGTAACATGGACACTTTAAAATAAAGTGTTACCTTCAGTTCATTGTTGATTCAATTCATTTCAATAACAGTGTCAATGTTGTGAAATTCAACAATTATGAAACAAATTTGATAAGCAGCTCATCATCCAGCTCAGTTCAGTTCGAGTTATGTTCACATCTGATAGTGTCACAGTGTCAATAATATTACTGAATATTAAGTGTCTTTTAAACCCCAGCTAAACAAGCCAAAGGCGACAGTGGCAAGGAACCCAAACTCTGAAATGGAGGAGGAAAAAAAAACACCTTTCATCACCTTAAACACGATTTATCTTTCTAAATATAAACAAGTGACCAGCCATATCAAGGAGAAAACCAGAGAGAAATAAAAATGGGTGGTATTTGCTTAGATTTGCCGTTGTTTTCTCAGTCTATAATGATGATCTCCAAACGTTGCTTATACACCATACCGTGCACACATCACACGATCCTAGTGGTTTGGAAAATGGATGGATAGGCCCGTACGCACATGCTTGCACAATCACACACAACACTCCGAGTGGTAAAGCAGCCTGGGCTGGCAGTGAGTAATCCAGGGGGATTGTAGTTCTTTTCTCATGAGCAAAAAGCTCTGTTATAAGAGTGTGGGTAATAGAAAAACAACTGAGGTGAGATTCCCTGTGGTACAGAACAAAAAGCCTGTAACAAAGCCGTCGGGAAAGGTTGCCATGCACTCAGAGGGCAAACTGCTGTACAGCATGAACTAATCTAGGACGACCTCCCTCCCTCTCTTTCTTTCTTTTTCTTCGTCACTCCTTTTCTTTTTCAGTTTCTTGTTTCCAATAGTGACCCGAAGCAGTGGAGGCCACTTTGCCCAATCTCTTGACATACTCACAGATTGCACTGTTTAATTGGTGCTGCAGCGCTGGAGTTGAGAAACCGATGGTCTCGAGAGACTTTTGGTTCATTAAAAATAATGAGTGAGACAAGCTCATCAGCAACACAAAAGCATTATGTGATTCAATTGGAAAATATCAACAGAAATGTAATTAAAAACATTATTAACAACATGTATAAAGCCTTACGAAAAGAAAGGGAGAGAGAGAGAGGATGATTGCCGTTTTTTGCTGGTCAAGCATTTTGATTCTGTGTGAGAGCGTGGAGAAAGAAGAGAGAGGGGAGTAATCTATCTCCGACCAGCACAAACATTGTACGGGCTGCCAGAAAGAAACAAAATGTGTTCTCTGGGATTTACTGGCATTGGCCCCACATGTACCAAGGACATAATACCACTTAGTGTCTGTCTTATTGTTACACAAAAACAGTAAAGCCTAAATGCATCACATCTGCTAAAACATATTCAGCCACCCACTGCTTTCATGCAGTTATTGATCGTGATGGAAAAGAAGTCTGAAAAGTGTATAGAATTGAAAAATGTCCGATGCTGCATTAAGCGCTTATATTATCTTTGAGCGCCTTGAATATTCTGTGATGTCAAGTAAAGCAAGGAAAATCCAGGTCAATAATAATCAACCCTCATTATTCTGATTGACGCAGAGAGTCACTTTGAAATAATCTCATTAATCTTATTTCTCATTCAAATTATTATAAATTCCTCTGGCCTAATCAAAATGAAGTATGCAGTATTTGTGTTTTACCACAAAGTATTGGCAAGCACTTTACTGAAAATCTGATGTATTTATTAGAGAAACATTGTTTCATTTGGGGTAAATTTGATATGGGGGGGGGGGAAACATTCTAGAAGAACACAATAAAAGGGCAGAAGTTTAGTGTAGCTCTATTGTCTTCACCATTCCGATTTTTACAAATGTATGATTAATTCAATTTAGTATAAATGGGGTATACATATAATAATGTAACATTTCTATGGATGGTTGAAGCATGCTATCAAGCTGAAATTCAAATTAAAGCAATACAATAATAATAATAATAATAACTTATTTAATGCTTATTTAATAGAATTACTAGACAGTCAATAAGTGGATAAAATCACTACTTACTGCTTGCGGGAATATTGTTGGAATTGCCCCCTTCTCCAGTAACAGACGCTGAGCAAAGCCTGTTTGATATTGTCCCAGGTTAGAAAAACTGTCTGTGGTAAAATGGGTCGAGCAAACGAACATCTTTAAATTAAATTGGTGCGGTATGGTTATAGATAAACATCAACCATGCCTGTTGACAGTTTTTTTCTGTGAGAAGCGTATGAAAAGTCCTCACATCCCCTGCACAGCCTGGAACATAACATTTATTTCCATTATCTGCTATTTTCGCTATCCTCGCGTGACGCTTGTTCACAATACCTGCAGAACTTCCGATGATTCGGCTGTGCAGTACTGCCTGGCCTTGAACATGCAAATGTTGGGGGCGTACATATTAATGATCCCGACTGTTGCGTAACAGTTGGTGTTATGTTGAGATTCACCTATTTTTCCGTGGTGTTTTTTCATATATGAATAAATGAATTGACCAAAAAGAACCATAAAAGAAGCAAGACGCCTGTGAACATATGCATGCTGTCTCCTCTAAACTGGTATACTTTAATCCTCTAGGGCTACAACAGTCAAATGTCATTCAGCTTCACTTACAAGAATCATTGCCTTTGGAGACTAGTACTCATATATTAACAGTTTATAGCTGAGTTAACTGATCTAGTTTACTGAGATTAAATTCCACATTTGTTTTTCTTATTCAGTTGACACAGTCACCATGGTATGCAAAAGTTGCACCTGTTTTCATTCACATCAGATTAAATATATGGATTTCGTAATTATTATATAATATAATCATTATTATACAAATTGATTACCAAAAAAAAAGAAGTCAACTCATACCTAACTCATCACAATACCTGCAGAACTTCCGATGATTCGGCTGTGCAGTTCCGCCTGGCCTTGAACATGCAAATGTTGGGGGCGTACATATTAATGATCCCAACAGTGACAGAATTAGATTCACCTATTTTTCCGTGGTGTTTTTTCACGCACGAGATTTACATATGAAGGAGGAAGCAATGGTGTTTGTGATGTCCATGTACTGAACTATGCCAAGGTTAATTCAATTTTTCATTCTAGGGCACCTTTAAATACATACATAATAATAAAGACTAGATAACAGGAATAAAAAAAATAGGAAAAGATAGATTAGGAAATAAAGTAATAAAGTGCCATCCTCATACTTGATCCAACCTGATGCAATGTTGCTTTTTCCAAGCTATTTCCAAATCTAAAGGACCTCGAAGTCTCTGAGACCCAAACAGAATTTGAGAGATCTCTGTATTGGCCAGGAAAAATGTTTAACAGTACTGTACTGCGCAAACTGTTAGCTCAAAGATAATACTTAAAGGAAATGGGTTAGCAACAAGAGTGAACTTCAGATGAATGAAACACTGATGTATTTTTCTTGCTATCATCTATCCATTTGAAGCTCTGGCAGGTTCAGTCCTGAGGCTTAGATTAACCTTTCCTTGTCTGAATGCCTGCACACTATCATAAGGGTTAACTGAAAGTCTGTTGGCATTAGCCTGCCTGCATGCAGCTTCTGAAGGTTAATTGAATTAAACTCAGACATAACCCATAAAAATCATCCAGGTTTAGATAGCTGCATATGCATGCAGAGGAGTGGAGTGTAGACAAGGAGGGCAGCTGTGAGTTCTGCTGGGTTATAGCAATGACATTGCTGCACTGCAATGGACTGTGACCTATTGCGCCAACGACTGCCATAAGAACGTGACCGAATCCAAGCTGAGGAAAAGCTGCATGACTTTTCCTACCTCATACAGCAATTACTTCTTGACACTCGCTCACAGAAGAGAGAGAGCGGCAACATTGCATCATCTATTTCTAGTTGGGTTATTAGACGTGACTGGCTTGAGCATCTTGGTGTCTGAAGTGATTAAGGGAATGTGTGCTGATGGGAGAAGGGAGCTATCGGGTGCATTGCCCCACTGCATCCATCATGATTATGTGAAGCTAGGGAATGCTCCACCCCGCTCTGCTTCACTGAGTGATAATAATAATGCCATGATGTCACAGGTGATTGTGGAGGCTGGTGTGTAGATAGAAAAGCACCACTGAGATTTTCCATGTATTGCTGTTATAACATTTTCACATTTTGTTCCAAATGTTATGGCCGTGTGAACCATGCTGCGGCAGCTTTCTTATTGTACTTTTATAGAGAAAAATTGGTAAAAAGAGAAAAACAACAGAATCAAGTAAAAAGACTATTAATTAACAATTACCCTCACACACCTGCAGGTAATGGATAGGTGTGTAGGAGAAAGTTTTTTTGTTTGTTTACTTTTTTGGTTCTATCACACTCTATCAAAACCTGCACACTATCTACTTACAAAGGTATCAAAAATATCTTTATTAGCAACGTTTCAGTCTCATGACCTTCATCAGGCATATACTGTATGTAAAAAGACTGAAACAGTATTTTCTTGTAAAAGGTACTCTAATAATAATCTTCTTCAGAATTTTTTTACAATGTAAAAAGAACAAGAACAAGCTAGTTTTGTTGAATTTGTTTAAGCATCATTCCAAGTGTTGCTACTGATATTTATAATTTTTTTCACTCGCGATCTAGACAGGATGTCAGTCTAGTTGTGGGTTTTTTCAGTCACTCTTTCTGCAGGTTGCATCATTACAGTAGTAGTTGGTGTCTTAAATCATTAGTCATTAAATCAAGTATTCAACAGATTAGTTAAGAAACTCTTATTCATTCAGTAACAAAACAAGAGTCTAAATGAGGTTGCATTTGTCGGCCGCATATGTCATCAAGGCTGCAGAAAAGCGACACTGATTCATTCAGGATTCAGGATTCATTCATACAAGTGACTTTCGTTATAAGTGATTCACTGAATCATTCACCCAACTGATTCAGTCAGGAATGCCACTACTGTATGTTGCTTGAAGATGCGGAGTTTCATCTTTGGCTCGGCCAATACATGGAAAACCGGAAGCTGAGAGTGTGTTGGAGCTATTTTCATAATTGTCCTAAATGGAATAGGAAGAAAATAAATGAATTGACCAAAAAGAACCATAAAAGCAGCAAGACGACTGTGAACATATGCATGCTGTCTCCTCTTAACTGGTACACTTTAATCCTCTAGGGCAGGGGTGGCGAATGTTGGTCCTGGAGAGCCTCAGTCCTGCAGAGTTCAGCTCCAACCCTGAAAAAACTCACCTGCCTGTAGCTTTTTAGTAACCCTTCAGACCATGATTAGCTTGTTCAGGTGTGTTTGATTAGGGTTGAAGCAAAACTATGCAGGACTTTGGCTCTCCAGGACCAACGTTCGCCCCCCCTGCTCTAGGGCTACAACAGTCAAATGTATTTTAGCTTCACTTACAAGAATCATTGCCTTTGAAGACTAGTACTCATATATTAACAGTTTATAGCTGAGTTAACTGATCTAGTTTACTGAGATTAAATTCCACATTTATTTTATTCAGTTGACACAGTCACCATGGTATGCAAAAGTTGCACCTGTTTTCATTCACATCAGATTAAATATACCAGTCTATGGATTACATAATTATTATATAATATAATCATTATTATACAAATTGATTACCAAAAAAAGAAAAGAATAAAAAGAAGTCAACTCATACCTCAATTCCAACTTGTACCAACCTTGCAATAGCATCATATGAAATTCATGACGCAAGTTGGGAGGAGCTTGTCACCTTTTCAGGGGTATATAAGCATCTTCTCCACCTGTAACGTACTGCTCCGAGAGACAAAGGTTGAGAATCCAAATGCAGCTTTATGAAGGGTAATCCCCACTCGTAGTCAAAAACAGGCAAAAGGTCATACACAGGCAAGCAGTCCAAACAAGCAAACAAGACAGGAGAGACAGGCAAAAGGGTAATCCACGGAACGGGTGAGTAATCCAAAACCAAGAGACACGAAACCAAGGAGAATGCTCAGAAATGCAGTGAGACAACATACAAGACTTCGCAGTGAATGACAGCATGAACATGGTTTATATTAGGGCTGTGCGATATTGAAGAAAAATGCGATATCCTTGTTAAATAATGCGATATTCGATACGATATTGCTTTAAGTGTGTAAAATCTATTTAAATTATATTTAAAAAAAAATATTTAAAAAGTATTTTCATTTGTGTTTCACATTCTTTCTGTAAAAAGAAAGCATTGACAGTTTGAGTGTGTAACAGGACACGAAAAAAAGAATGGCTTGTGCGCACGTGTGTGTCAGACAGCAGACAGCACGAGACTGCAAAGAGTTGTTTTTCGCAAGTTATTGCATTTAATAACTCTTTTTCACGTCAAGCAAGTCACATAAGTAACAGTCCTGTGCCCAGTCTATTCTCTGCTATATGCTTCGACCTAAAACATACACTTTTCACAATGTTGAAGTAGCCTATTAAAATCATTCAGATATTGCGTACCTTTGCGAAATGCATATTGCAATATGTACATTTGCGATATTTCGATATATTGTGCAGCCCTAGTTTATATAGGCTGGGGTAATGGGGTAATGAGGTGATGAGACACAGGTGCAAACAATGAGTGATGATGAGTCCGGGCAAAGGATTATGGGTAATGTAGTTTGTGATGGAGTGACAGTCAGGGGTGGTGTGCCCTCAGGTGGTAATCAGGGGCACTCTCACTGGTGATTGTGACACCACCTTAGGCCTACATTCATTGCACTATTGGGAGGGGGATCTAAAAGCTTGTTCTCAATTTAAGAACAAACTTTACCCTTGGAGAGCACGCCAAACCTGTTTTTATAGCCTATACATTTTTGACCGATAGTTATATGATCATGCAAAATTTGGGAAAAGGGGCAACCATTGCAGTCTTAATAGGGAAGAAAATAATTCAGTTTCCTGCAGACTTTATGACATGTAGCCGAGTAAAACTTTGGGCTGTCCCAGACGAAAGATTACCAATCGTGCCGATTACAGTGAGAGGTTCAAAGATGACAGTTGTCACGGTCTTGATGACCAAATATAGCCTGCGATAATTTTCAGCGTCCGAAATTTTGCATGATCCATCTCATAGTATGTTTGCTGCTACAATTTACGCAAAATAAAAATGGCATATTAATCAAAGCGACATGGCGCTAAAACTTAACTTCCCTAGCCATGACTGTGTCCATATAGTCCATAGCTGTCAACCCTCCCATTTTTTCCGGGTTTCTCACGTATTTTAGCTCTTTTCCCGCTGTCTTCCCGTTTTAGTATTTTCCCGTAAAATATCCCGTATTTTTACGTTCTGATTGTGTTAACTCAGAACACGCAACTATCTGTGTCTGTGAAGTGGCTTGCTCTAGGGGTTGCTAGACCTCCAGTCAAGCAGGTGGCAGTACACAGACAGTAGCTTAGGCCAGTGTTTCCCAACCGGGGTGCCGTCTGACGAGAGCAGGGATGCCGTGTAAAAGTCCTTTAAATATTTTTTTTTTGTTCAAATAATTCTCTCTTTGTAAACTTTGTTCATTGCATGCCGTATGTTCGAATATGACCAGTCATTTTTGCTGTCATCACCCGGGTTTAGTGCCAGAAGACGCGAATGAGAAGTCGCGCGCACTGTGAGAAAATGTGTCTCTGTGCACTCATCCGAAAGCGCACACACGTCTCACAGCGGTTAAATATTGAGTTCTCTTTCAAGTCTTGCTCTTGAACGGACAAACTCACGCAAAAAGTATGTCAACATGTCCATCTTGATTTATACAGTCAAATATGCAATGACATTTTACATTTGATCAATTTCTGTACCTGAAAACTAATGTTAGACGTACCTGAAAAGCATAGTTTATTTTATTAGTATCTTTGCTCGATAGTATTTATTTGTGCTGCTGCTTGTATTTAAATGATTTGTTGTTATTATTTTCTTTATTTTTATTTGACAGTAGTCTTTATTCTTCTATAGCCTACTAACTTGCGTTGTAGACGTCGTACAGTCTACATACATGTCATACCCAAGTTTATTAGATCAATGTCGTACAGTGTGATTTGTAATAATCTTATAGGACTGCCGAAATCACACAGTCTGTAGCAGGCATAATGTGAGCGACATGAAAAAAACATTTCGATGAGATGAGATGTCGGGGGAAGTTATTTTGATTAAAGATTATGAGGTCACATGAATTAAAAAAACATTATGCTCTGCACAGATAATGTATACAATTTCATAAAAATAACAAGAATTGTCCATTTTGATTTCATGCTGTTGTAAACTATTTGGCTATTAGCAGCACCAAACGAAATTGCAAAAATAGTGACGTTTCCAGATAGTTTCCCCACAGGCTGCCCCAAACTCGCACCATATTTTTTTGAGTGACAATCGCGCGCAGGCTGCTGTCAGATTCTTTTATGCTGTTTACTGACTCAAAAAGCTTCAGGCTGTTACTGACTGAGACAGAGTGTTATTTCTCAGGATATCTATGTCAGTGATATTTGTCAGGTTGTAAAGACATTTTTATGCATGGTATTTCAAAATAATCACAGCTTTTACTTCAGTGCTTTCTCCCAAACACCATTTCAGATGTTTGTATAGACAATTGTTTTGTTGTTGTTGTTATTGTTTTACTAATATGGATTACACAGCAAGTGGTTCAGTTATTAACTTATTGTCGATGTTAATCAGAAAAAGAACCAGACTTCTAACTGACTCGCCCCCACCCCCCTAAGATTAGCTCGTTTATCCTTGATGCACTTCTTTTTCGGTACCAGCTGATGCTATCATGCTACTGATTGGCCTAATTTACCTAATCAGACTGCAGTAATAGCTCATCATTTCAAGAGGCTGTCTTCTCATTTATCTGTTAACACCATTTCAACATACTCAACAAAGTGTCCTCGGCACATCGTGTTCCTCTATTTCAAATGCAGGTCTACCAAACTCCACAACAGGACTTTTTGTTAGCAAAGGGCACTTTCCAAAACTGTTGTGTATTACATAAAAATCAGCATTATGATTTACCATGCTCACTAACAACTGTGTTTTCAAGGCCTGCTGCTCACTAGAGGTGAAAACACATGTTGACGACAATGAGTGAGTCACTAATGGATGAGAACTGCTGAATAGAAGCACACCTGTGGCATCGTCATGGTGCGTTACATAAGTGATATTTTAACTAAATAACACTGGCTGTACCATGTTGTGTTCCTGCAGCGCATGTACTTGTTTTAAACACAGTCATTCAGCATGTCGAGTAACACGTTTTTTGATTTGGCCCAGTGCTAATACACGTGTATCTGCCTCACAGAGAGCACTGTAACGCTAGGCTTGACCAGCAGAGACGTCAAGTCCTGACTGACGTTATGTAGCACAGCATTCAGGTTTATTCTCATCTCTTCGTGCTCCTGCTCTTGTCTCAGCGTGAGTGCTGTGTCTCTCCACATCAGGCCGTGAGTGAGTGTGAGCGACCCTGACAGAGCTGCTGAGAGTGTTTATTTGCATCTTTATTGCTGAGAGTGGCTGTTATGTGAGTAGCTGACTATCCGAAGATGAAAGTTTACTAAAACTCTCATCATTTGAAAGAGTCAAGTCAAGTCAACTTTATTTATATAGCGCTTTTAACAATGTAGATTGTTTCAAAGCAGCTTTACAGTGTTAAACAGGAAAATAATGCAGCATAATTTTATTCAGCTGTATAGCCATTCTGGAAAAATTTCAAGTATCATACAGTGACAGTGTGGGCTTTAGATCAATAATTTGATCAGTAATTTAGTTTAAATGGTTAATTTAGTTTATTATTTAGATGTATTTCGATGTTTAGTTGAAAAATTTAGTGTCCCCAACTGAGCACGCCAAGCCAGAGGCAACAGTGGCAAGGAAACCAAAACCCCATTAGGTGACCTAATGGAGAAAAATAAAACTTGGGAGAAACCAGGCTCAGTCGGGGTGCCAGTTCTCCTCTGGCCAATTAACAAACAGCGTATTATTATTATTATTCTGGCAGTTTTACAGCTCGGAGGTCATAATAGATCAGAATATTCGAGGGACCGGGGGCAACATGCTGGAGACGGGTTTATTGAGGATGATGTTGATTAAATAATTATTAAAGTGCAATATTCGAATGATCGGAGGCAACACGCTGGAGACGGGTTTATTGAGATGCCGTGTCGATGAGGCAGTTTCAGGGGGAGTCTAATCACGGTCTCCCAGACACTTCGGGGTCCTGTGTTGGTCTTCTCTGGGCGCAGGTCCACCATCTGATCTGGATACGGCCCGGATCCGGCTGACTGCAGTAAACCTCGGGATAAAACAGAGACTATCATTAGCGTAGATGCCATTCTTCTGATGATGTCACGAGTACATCAGGTGTTATGGGAAGTGTTCCCGGTTCCGGCTGACCTAGTTAATGCAGCCTAACAATCATTTCATTGAAAAAGTGTTTTATGTGTATGCCACAGTAAAGAGATGTGTTTTTAGTCTAGATTTAAACTGACAGAGTGTGTCTGCTTCCCGAACAATGTTAGGAAGACTGTTCCAGAGTTTAGGTGCTAAATAGGAAAACGATCGACCGCCTGCAGTTGATTTGGATATTCTCGGTATGATCAACTGGCCAGAATTTTGAGACCGCAGTAGACGTGATAGAGTATTATATGTTAAGAGCTCGCTCAAGTATTGGGGAGCTAAACCATTTAGTGCTTTGTAAGTAATAAGTAAGATTTTAAAATTTATGCGATGTTTAATAGGCAGCCAGTGCAGTGTTGACAGAACTGGGCTAATATGGTCATACTTCCTGGTTCTAGTAAGAACTCGAGCTGCTGCGTTTTGGACCAGCTGGAGTTTATTTATTAAGCGAGCAGGGCAACCACCCAGTAGAGCATTACAATAATCGAACCTTGAGGTCATGAAAGAGTGTGAGGCAGTTTTTGATAGAAGGCTGAATATCATGTTCCAATAAAGCTTTCTACTATTAAAACTTTGGTTATTCAGAAAGAATGTCATCTCATTCATATAAGTGATAAATTATACAAACTTTTTGCCACTCTGTATTGTTTGGCCTTATTGACTTTCTTACACTATAATACAACAATTAAAGATTAAAACGGAATATGTATGAAACTACTGTATAAACACTTTTTCTGGAGGGGTTTGGGTTCAAACATTTGCGTTCAAACTTTTTCTGTAATAAATAATACTTTGATTTAGCAATGATGCATTAAATACATCAAAAGAAACAGTAAAGACATTTATAATGTTACAAAAGATAGTGTTATCAAATTATTCTGGATTTTGAAAAAAATCACAAAACAAAAAGCAGCACAACTGTTTTCAACATTAATGATAAGAATTATGTTTCGTAAGCACCAAATCAGGATTTTATAATGATTTCTGAAGGATCATGTGACACTGAAGACTGGAAGTTCAGGGCTGCATACAAAATCGTATACTACCCTACTATATAGCAGGCGAAAAGCAATATGTGACAAAAGAAGTATGTCCGAATTCACAGTAGGCCTACTCAAACAAAAAGTATCCGGATGATGACCTACTTCTTCCGGTAAGAATCTGAAGTGTGTATATAGGATTGAATAGCAGTGAAGCGACGTTACTGACGCTGGTCACGTGATTATGACAACTTGGTGAACGTAGTACATCCGGATTACATTCATACTACACCCTTAAAAATAAAGGTGCCAGGAAGAACCAAAAAGGTGTTTTCACAGTGATACCATACAGAGAAGAACCATTTTTGGTACCCTGAAGAACCGTTTTGTGAAAGGTTCTTAAAATAACCATTTTTTTTCTAACCATTTTATAGTCTAAGGAACCTTTCTGCGCTACAAAGAACCTTTGGTGCAATGGAAAGGTTTTTTGGATATTAAAGGTTATTCATGGAACCATACACTGCTCCAAAGAACCTTTATTTTTAAGAGTGTACACACTCATACTATATAGAACATACTTTTTTAGCGATAGTGAAGAAATTACTTATTCACAGTACCTACTCAAGAGAGTATGTAATTTTGGATGCAGCCCTGGTTTGCCCTCACAGTGTCACGAACTTCAGTCATCTTAGCACACTACATTTCCCATCATTCCTCACCTGCCCTCAGTCAACCTTTATCCACACCTGATTCCCATCTTCACTGCAATCACCACCACATATAAGCACATGCCTCAATTCAGTCAGTGTCTGGCCTTAAACTAGGAAACAGACCCATCCAGTGATCTGTTGCTGTTCTCTAACGAAGTATATCCTTGTGTTTTCTCATTGTGTTTCCAAGTCTGTCCTTGTTAATGGCCACCTGGGGCCTGTTTCAGAAAGGAGGTTCAACCAACTCTGAGTTTAAACCTGAACTCTGAGTTGACTTACTCTGAGATGGGAAACTCTGAGTTTTGGGTTTCAGAACAGCTGAATTGAGTTAGTTCAATCAACTCTGAGTAGACTGACTCTGAGTTAAGCACATGCACTCCAACTATGAAAAGCCACGATCAATGGAGCTCCGAGATTACGATTCACCATGGAAACAGCACCCAACAAAAAGACGTTTGCATACTTCCGGGTCAATACACAAGTTTAATTCTTAATTATTTTAATTAAGTTTAATTTTCATGGTATCCAAAAGGCAAACAAAGAATGTGGCAGCAGCTAAAAAAAAAAAAAAAAAAAAACATAATTCAATCAGGAAAAGCTTTAAGCATAAAATGTTCATGGGTGTTGGTTTAATGACTTTACAAACATTTGACATATTAGATAAATATCATTCAGTGTCCAGTGTGCAGCAGCTTTTCCCACATAGACCCTTTTCACAGTGATGACGTGTTTTAATGGTCATCAATATCGTAAATCCTGCAAAGTTTTGTGTATTTTTTTTTTGTTGATGTATGTACATTTATAACACTATACTTTGTATTATATTATTTTTGCATCAAATTACAAAAATCAAGTTACCGCTGCTGTGAGAGTGTTTCTAATACAGCGTCTATGGGAGTGATAGTTAAAATTAACATCTTTCTTTCTTTTCACTGCACTTATCAATCTTACTTTAATTTTTCCATCTTTTTGAAAGTTGTGAAATCACTATTGTGGAGTTTTTCTTTTGCTATCTTAGCAAATGGAGACACAAAAATATATATTTAATGTATTCTCTCATTCACCGCTATAAAAGTTAACCCAACTATGACGACTTCAACTTCGGAAACCCAGAAATGTGAAAAGGGTCTGTGCTCTTTCACAAAATGAAATGTTCTCTGATCCCACTTGTTACATTTATTAATCAGGGTAATGACATTAACATTTGACTTCTACTCACTCACTGACAGATGAAGAGGAGATGGAGGAAGAGGAGATGGAGATGGAGGAAGAATATTAACACCCAACAGGAAAAAGAATAAAGTATTTGTGGGAAATAAAGATGACTATAAAAATAGTAAATAAATGTATTTAACAGCTGTGGTGGTGGTGGTTATGGCATATATCTCGTACTACCATCTGGCATTCTTCCATTCCATACAGTAATCAGTTTTCAGAAAGTGTGATGATGGGTATATGAGTGTCATAAATGCATCCAATCACTGGAAATCCTAAAGGAAATTCGAATTATTAGGGATAATTCTAGAGGATTATCAAGTGAACGTCAGGATCCTGTATAAAAGGACATGCCATTTTTGTCACTTTGACAGTGTCCTCATGATGAAAATATGAGCAATGAATGTTCCTGCAAAGAATGCTTTTCTTACTTTGTATTTTTGTCAAGTAGCAGATAATTTAATTTGTTTTAAGTAAACTTTGCTTACTTTAGATTTAGATTAAATTTATAATTTTTGTTATATTTATACTTGAAATACGACCAAAATACTCAGTAAGAAAAGCATTTGTGGCGTTTGAATGAATGAATAAAGTATTTAAACACTGCTGGTGCTTTAAAAAGGGGGAGGAGAACGAAACAAACTCTGGGTTTACCAAAGAAAACCTGCTTCTGACCAGGTTAGGTTCACAGAGTAAGTAACCCTGGTAACTGACTCTGAGTTTAAGTTACCTCTCTTTCAGAAACGGGCTTGACTTACCCTGCTTTCTCGGGTTTGACATACCTCAGATTCTGAAACAGAAAACCCAGAGTTTCCCTTATTTCAGGGTTAACCTACTCAGAGTTTTCACTTAACCTCCTTTCTGAAACAGACCCCTGCAATACTTACCTCTGCCTGTCTAGTGATGTGTGTGCTCCGTCAGCCAGCTCTTCCAACTTCTCATGGATCACTTGGAGATAAAAGGACTGTTATTGTTACCATTGCACCTCCAATTGTTATCCACCTTGAGTAACTCACCTGGGGCCCGTTTCAAAAAGGAGGTTCAACCAAAACCTGAGTTTAAACCTGAACCCTGAGTTTAAACCTGAACCCTGAGTTTAAACCTAAGCTAGTGAGCTTAAAATGAAAAATAAAAACATAATTCAATCAGGTAAAGCTCTAAGCATAAAATGTTCATGGGTGTAGGTTTAATGACTTTACAAACATTTGACATATTAAATAAATGTCATTCAGTGTCCAGTGTGCAGCAGCTTTTCCCACATAGACCCTTTTCACAGACTGTGATGACATGTTTTAATGGTCATCAATATTGTAAATCCTGCAAAATGTTTTTGTATTTTTTTTTTTTACATGTATGTACATTTATAACACAAGTAATATAATTCAAAGTATTAGTATCACATTACAAAAAACAAGTTACCGCTGCTGTGAGGGTGTTTCTAATAAACCGTCAATGGGAGTGATGGTGAAAAATATATTTTTCTCTTTTCACTTCCGTTATCAATCTCACTCTATTTTTTCCCTCTTTTTGAAAGTTGTGAAATCACTATTGAGGAGTTTTTCTTTTGCTATTTGAGCAAATGGGGACACAAATATATATTTAATGTATTCTCTCATTCACCGCTATAAAAGTTAACCCAACTATGACGACTTCAGCTTCAAAGAAACCCAGAAATGTGAAAAGGGTCAATGCTCTTTTCACATAATGAAATGTTCTCTAATCCCACCTGTTACATTTATTAATGAGAGTAATGACATTAACATTTGACTTCTACTCAGGCCAGCCAAACATCAGCACCACTGACAGATGAAGAGGAGATGGAGGAAGAATATTAACATCCAACAGGAAAAAGAATAAAGTGTTTGTAGGAAATAAAGATGACCATAAAAATTGTAAATAAATGTATTTAACAGCTGTGGTGGTGGTTATGGCATATATCTTGGACTACCATCTGGCAGCATCCTTCCATCCCATACAGTAATCCATTTTCAGAAAGTGTGATGATGGGAACATGAGTGTCATCTATGCATCCAACCACTGGAAATCCTAAAGGAAATTCTAATTATAAGGTTACTTCTAGAGGTTTATCAAGTGAACGTCAGGATCCTGTATAAAAGGACATGCCCTTTTTGTCCCTTTGACAGTCAAGTCAACTTTATTTATATAGCGCTTTTAACAATGCAGAGTTGTTTCAAAGCAGCTTTACAGTGTTAAACAGGAAAATAATGCAGCATAATTTTATTCAGCCGTCTAGCCATTCTGGAGAAAAAATGTCATCAGTTTATTTCAATTATCATACAGTGACAGTGTGGGCTTTAGATCAGTAATTAGAGCAGTAATTAAGTTTATATGGTTAATTTAGTTTAATAATTAGATTTATTTCGATATTTAGTTGAAAAATTTAGAAAAATTTAGTGTCCCCAACTGAGCACGCCAAGCCAGAGGCAACAGTGGCAAGGAAACCAAAACCCCATCAGGTGACCTAATGGAGAAAAATAAACTTTGGGAGAAACCAGGCTCAGTCGGGGTGCCAGTTCTCCTCCGGCCAACCAACAAACAGCGTATGATTACCATTCTGGAAACCCTACAGGTCAGAGGTCATAACAGATCGGAACACTCGAAGGATCGGAGGCAACACGCCGGAGACGGGTCCACCGAGGATGACATATCGATTTAAGTATTATTAAATTGTAATATTCGAACAATCGGAGTCATCACGCCGGAGACGGGTCCACTGAGGATGCCGTGTCGACGACGCAACCTCAGGGGAGTCTAACTGACACGGTCTCTGCAGACACCCCAGGGTCCTGCGTTGGCCATGTCTGGGTGCAGGTCCACCATCCGATCCAGACACGGCCCGGATCCGGCCGACCGCAGGAAACCTCGGGACAAAACAGAGAGACCACCACTAGCGCAGATGCCATTCTTCCGATGATGCAACGAGTACATCGGGTGCTATGGGAAGTGTTCCTGGTTCCGGCTGACCTAGTCAATGCAGCCTAACAATCATTTAATTGAAAAAGTGTTTTATGTGTATGCCATAGTAAAGAGATGTGTTTTTAGTCTAGATTTAAACTGACAGAGTGTGTCTGCTTCCCGTACAATGTTAGGAAGACTATTCCAGAGTTTAGGTGCTAAATAGGAAAAGGATCGACCGGCTGCAGTTGATTTGGATATTCTCGGTATTATCAACTGGCCAGAATTATCAAATACGACCAAAATACTCAGTATTAAGAGCATTTGCACAAATGCACAAATGCTTTTTTTACTGAGTATTTTGGTCGGATTTCAAGTACAAATATCAACAAATTATAAATTTAATCTAAATCTAAAGTAAGCAAAGTTTACTTAAAACAAATTAAATTATCTGCCACTTGACAAAAATACATAGTGAGAAAAGCATTCTTTGCAGTGGAGGTACATTCATTCATTGCTTATATTTTCATCATGAGGACACTGTCAAACTGACAAAAAGGGCATGTCCTTTTATACAGGAAGGATCCTGACATTCACTTGATAAACCTCTAGAAGTATCCTGATAATTAGAATTTCTTTTATGATTTCCAGTGGTTGGATGCATTGATGACACTCATGTTCCCATGATCACACTTTCTGAAAACGGATTACTGTATGGGATGGAAGGATGCTGCCAGATGGTAGAACAAAATATATGCCATAACCACCACCACAGCTGTTAAATACATTTATTTACAATTTTTATGGTCATCTTTATTTCCTACAAATACTTTATTCTTTTACCTGGTGGATGTTAATTTTCTTCCTCCATCTCCTCTTCATCTGTCAGTGGTGCTGATGTTTGGCTGGCCTGAGTAGAAGTAAAATGTTTAATGTCATTACCCTAGTTAATAAATGTAACAAGTGGGATCAGAGAACATTTAATTATGTGAAAAGAGCATAGACCCTTTTCACATTTCTGGGTTTCTCAGAGCGGAAGTCGTCATAGGGTTAACTTTAATAGCGGTGAATGAAAGAATAAATTAAATATATATTTTTTGTGTCCCCATTTGCTCAAATAGCAAAAGAAAAACCCCACAATAGTGATTTAACAACTTTCAAAAAGAGGGAAAAAATAGAGTGAGTTTGATAACGGAAGTGGAAAGAGAGAAAGATGTTAATTTTCACCATCACTCCCATAGACACTGTATGAGAAACACTCTCACAGCAGCGGAAACTTTTTTTTTGTAATATGATGCAAAAGTAATATAATACAAAGTATTAGTGTTATAAATGTACATACATTTAGAAAAAAAAATACAAAAAACGTTGCAGGATTTACGATATTGATGACCATTAAAACATGTCATCACAGTCTGTGAAAAGGGTCTATGTGGGAAAAGCTGCTGCACATTGGACACTGAATGATATTTAATTAATATGTCAAATGTTTGTAAAGTCATTAAACCAACACCCAGAGGTGGACAAAGTACACAACTCCATTACTCGAGTGAAAGTAAAAGTACTACTGGTCAAATATTACTCTGTTACAAGTGAAAGTTGTTAAAAACTATTTTTACTTAAGTAAAAGTACAGAAGTACTTGCTTTTAAAAGTACTTAAGTATCAAAAGTAAATTTCCTTTTTAATGTCAATGCATTATTTTATTATTGTTGCATTGTTGTATGAATGCACGCTATGCCATGTTGGTTTAAGCCAGTCAGTGATGCTCCATCCGACATGCTAGCATACGACCACCTTGAACTAATTTAAATACTTAAGTTACAAAGCTTTTTACAAAGCTGCTGTCACTTTAAGGCAGAATGCACAAATCCTACACACTGATACACATCCGATATTCCCCCAACTGTTTACGTTCACTTAAGACATAAATCAACTTTGTTAATGTGAATACTTTCCAAAATGAAAATTTTGACATTTTGTGTGTATTGGTCTGTTTAAAGGATTAGTTCACTTTTAAATAAACTTTTGCTGATAATTTACTCACCCCCATGTCATCCAAGATGTCCATGTCTTTCTTTCTGCAGTCAAAAAGAAATTAAGGTTTTGGATGAAAACAGTCCAGGGTTTTCCTCCATATAATGGACTTCAATGGGCTCCAAATGGTTCAAGGTCCAAATGACAGTTTCAGTGCAGCTTCAAAGGGCTTTAGACGATATCAGACAATGAATAAGGGTCTTATCTAGCGAAACGATCAGTTTCTGCGAGAATCCGAGCAGTATTTATGCTATTATTTTACCTCTTAACAGACGAACGCGATCGTCTCTGAGCTCTGCCATAACTTCCGGCAAGTGAGGTCAAATACGATCGTGGTCATAGATATATCGATAGTAGATGCCTCATTCTACTGATCCGTGCAGTCGCTAATGAGGCATCTACGTATACATCTATGACCACGATCTAATTTGACCTCACTTGCCGGAAGTTATGGCAGAGCTCAGAGATGATCACGATCGTCTGTTAAGAGGTAAAATAATAGCATAAATACTGATCGGTTTCTCGCAGAAACTGATCGTTTCGCTCGTCTGGTATCGTTTAAAGCCCTTTGAAGCTGCACTGAAACTGTCATTTGGACCTTGAACCGTTTGGAGCCCACTGAAGTCCATTATATGGAGAAAAACCCTGGACTATTTTCATCCAAAACCTTAATTTCTTTTCGACTGCAGAAAGAAAGACATGGACATCTTGGATGACATGGGGGTGAGTAAATTATCAGCAAAAGTTTATTTAAAAGTGAACTAATCCTTTAAGTGCAAAAAAACACAAAAGAAAGTTCTATTCAGTACTCGTGCTCTGGCATCTGAGAATCACAAATAACAGACTGAACTGAGCTCCTTCATCATGCTTTTTCAGATTCATCCATATGTCTGTGCTTCTCTTTCTCCCAGACATTTACATTTTGCACAAAAAAAAAAAAATACTTTTAAAGAAGAAAAAAATTCATCCACTGACTTGCAAAGCTGCTACAGAAACGACTTTCGCCTTCAAGGACCTTGATAGAAATGTAGTGGAGTAAAAAGTAAGATATTTGTCTTTCAAATGTAGTGAAGTTAAAGTAAAAGTTTCCCTAAAAAATAATACTTCAGTAAAGTACAGATACTCAAAAAGTGTACTTAAGTACAGTACTCAAGTAAATGTACTTTGTTACTGTCCACCTCTGCCAACACCCATGAACATTTTATGCTTAAAGCCTTTACCTGATTGAATTATGTTTTTATTTTTAATTTTTAGCTGCTGCCACATTCTTTTTTTGCCTTTTGGATACCATGAAAATTAAACTTAATTAAAATAATTAAGAATTAAACTTACATATTGACCCGGAAGTATGCAAACGTCTTTTTGTTGGGTGCTGTTGCCATGGTGAATCGTAATTTCGGAGCTCCATTGATCGTGGCTTTTTATAGTTGGAGTGCATGAGCTTAACTCAGAGTCAGTCTACTCAGAGTTGATTGAACTACCTCAATTCAGCTGTTCTGAAACCCAAAACTCAGAGTTTCCCATCTCAGAGTAAGTCAACTCAGAGTTCAGATTTAAACTCAGAGTTGGTTGAACCTCCTTACTGAAACGGGCCCCTGTTCACTCCTTGCTCATTGTGTGTCTACGATAAAGTTGTCTGTCCGGCGTGTATTTCCTGACACACAGGAATAATAAATTACGTTTTAAAACATTTAAAATATAAAACTTATTTTAAATTGTAATATTTCACAATATTGTTAGAATGTTTTTGATTAAATAAATGCAGCCTTTGAGCATAAGAAGATTCTTTAAAAACATTTAAAAAATCTTACCAACCCCAAGACATTTCAATTATGTTGCTATACAATTCAGAATCACTCAAGAGATTCAGGTAGTGCAGACAAGCCACTTTTCGGCATGCCTTTTGTGTCTGAAAGTGTTGCCGTCTTGGTTATAGTTGTGATTTCTAGTGGCAGGCTTTCCTCTGAATGTCAGGATGAGCGAGGCCTGGAGTTCTGGACCCCGACATGCCCTGTCAAAAAGGGTGAAAGTCTGAATATTCACCCAGCCGATGTGCCCTTTCTCAAAAGGTAGGCCTATTCTCTCATTCTCAGCTCTCTCATACTCCTTCCTCTCTAGTTTTTAATTTCTTATCAACAGGTTTTTCTGTAATCTGTGCATTGGACCTCTGTGGTTTTGAAAAGACTCTTAGACAATTAGAAGAGGATCCATTTTAGTCCATCAAAGCTGTTCGGCACTAATGAATGCTTGTTCATCAGTGCATCAGATTTTCTTCTCATAGTATCATAGATGAAAATGCATTTACAATAAAAGGGGTTGTGGTGTAATATGACTTAATTAGTGGTTTTGATGGTTCTCATCTATTCAAGGGACCTAATAGGAATCCTCATGGGTGAAGGCATCAGGCGAGAGAAGACACAGTGCATGCTCACAGATTTCATTTCTTGCCACAAGTGACTGCAACGAGCTGGACTGTCAAACTTGCCGCCACTTTAATTAGTAGATAGGGGGGGAAAAAGTGAGAAAAAAAACAGATGTTTGGTGGTGTAACAAAATATATATATGGGCACTAATAAAACATGACAGTGACTGGTTATTTTAAAGAAAAGGGTAATGGTATTCTCGGACAAAACTCTTCTGGTTTTCTGCTGAAAGGTCAGAGCACAGCATGGTAAAGACATTATTAAAAAGATGGCTGCACTTTACTGGCTGACTGAGCTTCATGAGTCATTCGGGTGGTGACACGTTGTTGCGTTCCTCGGAGAACTGTGAGGTTTTGGTGGCAGCTGGTATTTTATTTCAGACATTTAATTTGAAGTGTAATGGAACGGGTAAACCCTCATCTATTTCAGAGTTACTTTCTGACGACGTTGTTCACTGAAGCTGTTTATTGGAGCACGTGCATTCTTCATGGTTATGTGTCTGCTGATATACTCCATCTTGGCCTTTCTCATTCTGTCTGTCTCGATCTTGCTCAGTATTTTATTTTTTTATCCCTCTATTCAAAGTATGAACCTTTGTCTCAGAGTAAAAGAGCTGAAAAAAATCACATAACAAAGTTGCAAGAATGAGAAAGAAATTCACAATTGTGACGTGACCTTATATTACAATTGCAGGTTTACATTGCGAGACAGTTAAAATTTAGTGGCGTAAAAGTTTACCTTTTATTTATTTTAAAGGGAAAGAAACTGCATAATATTCCCCGTCTTTGTTTTCTCTTGGCCTCTGTTTCTGTTTTTGCTCATGTTTTATGCTTACAGTAAGTTTCCTGGATGATGAAAGGCTCTGATATCTGTTCTGCTCCACAGCTCATTTATCTACAAACACACACACACACACAAATTCATACACTTCAGCAAATATGGCCACTATTTCCACCTCCCTCTCTCTATAAACCTCATTACTCTTCAGTCTGTGTGCACGTGAGCCGAACCTATGGCTCACATTACCTCAATCTTGTTTTTAATTTATCCTCTTTGCATTGTTCTCATCTTCTCACATTCACTCCCTCAGCCATATTTGCCTTCTTCACCCTTTTCTTATGATTATAATCTTCTGCCCTGAGGTTGAGTTTCTTCATCATTGCTTTTGTCATTTACACCACTCCCTTCTATTTTCATTATCCATCCTCCCAGCTTGCTTGCTTTTTACTCACCTCGAAGCATCAACATCACTCACAGGCACGCAGTCTATAGAGCAACACTGCCATATTAGAAGTACAGCATTCTCTGTCATGGGGCTGGGGCTGTTATTCTTTATTCGATTATTTCCTGTGGTCCATTAAAAAACAATATAAATATTATAATGATATATAGGTTGCACTTTATTTTAAGGTGCCTTTGTTACAGTGCAATTATTCAAATCTGAGTAATACTATATAATTATGTTTAGGATTAGTGGCTTTTTAATTATGCATGTTACTACTAAGTACATGTAAGATGTGTAATAGAGACACTGCAAAATATCGTGTTACCATTATATATTATGGGAAGGTGTAAAACTGTATAAAACTGCTGCAACCAAATCATTAAAAACACTTCACTTTTCATTCACCCTGTGGTGAACATAACAATTTGATGTAGCCTATACAACAGATCATTAGGCATAACACATTGATATTATGCATAATTATCCATAAAACAGAACATTAAACATTCAAAATGTTAATAAATAATGGCGCCACTTCCTTTTATAGCCATCAAAGCTGCAGTGATTCATTTATATTGTCTTACCCAATATAGACGGATGAATCACAATAAAAAGAGAGAATTCTTCAGGATGGGTATTCAGTCTTATATCTCTTATTCTTTATTTTTCCCTCTCTCTTTTGAAATGAACACTAATCAATGCATTAATCAATTAACAATGAACAATATTTTTACTGCATTTATTAATTTATGTAACATTTTAGGTTGTGTAAATTTAAATTAACATGATTTAAAAATAATAAATAGTATATAGCCAATAGTATAAAGCCACTTTGGTCAAAAATGAGATAACAATACTGAGTGAATGCTCTCTGCATATAGTATACGTTTATAACATACTTTCACTTCAAACCAACTAAATCCCAGCCTCAGCCCATTTAGAAGTACCGGTACTTAGGTAGAAACTATATACATAGAAGCCTGGATTTTCTTTTCAGCATATCTAATGCAATAATGTTAAATATTTGAACCTTATTGAAAATTATTAAAATGTTAGTTCCAGTCCTTGATTTTGATTGGTCAATAGCATGTGTTTTATCAACGATATCACTACACAACACCCTTAGCAACCACTCTTATCAACGTAAACATGTTTGTTCTCATTGGTTTAAATATCCAGTTTAAATATCCGCTGCGATATCTTGTCTTTTTAATAGTTAGTGGGTTTTCCTGTCCTGACACTGACAGCGTTAGTCAAAGCATTTGTCAGTTGCGTTTTGCTCCGTGTTCATAAGAAGTTTCAATCCTTTCAATATAAAAGTCTTCGCTACTTACTGTAATGTGTAATAATGTAACTTCTGCTGCTGGTTGCGGTCAGGGACTATTTTTTTCCAGTGGAAGAAAGGCTTTTAGTGATTTTACTTAATGAAGGTTTACTCAATGTAGGCCATTGATAGGCCAACATATTTGTCTGGCATTAATATTTGTATTGTGTGGTGTAACCAATTTAATAAAAGCAATAAGGAGATCAAATTTCTATTAATCAAAGAATCCTGAAAAAAATAAAAAGTCTCACTGCTTTTAATTTTTGAATGGTTTCTGAAGGATCATGTGACACCGTAGACTGGTTGAAATAGTTGCTGAAAATTCAGCTTTGCGGTCATATGAATAAATTACATTTTATCAAAAACAATTTACATTGTTTTTTGGTCAAATAAATGCAGCCTTGATTAGCATGAGAGACTTCTTTCAAAAACATTGGTTTACATTTTATTTTGATAGTCTACTTTAGACATTATACTATAAGTAATTGTGCAACTACATGTCAACTAACTCTCATTAGAGGTAGACTGTTAGGTTAGGGTTCAGGTTCGGGTTATATAATAAGTTGCCTTTCAAAGTTACTTAGTCAGTAGAATGTCTGTCGGGAATATTTTGGTGTGCATAAGCATGGCTGCAACAATAATAGTCGTATCAGCACCCACTCAAGCACTCTCCTGTGTGAGGCTTAAGACAGATTACTGTCCCACTATTCAGCACACTCTCTCTGGAGGCCACTGGTTATTTTAGCACCAGCTTTGGTCTCCTGCATCCTCACCCTGTGAACAAGAGCATTCAGTCTAAGAGTCATGATTCTGTGCCGATCTATTTCTGCGTCCTTCCCCCGACCCTCCTTCATCTTGACAGGTTTTCCTTGCATAAGTACTCTGTTCCATGCACCGTCCGGCATCTCTGCCCATTTACCTTATCATTGACCCAGATTCCTGCTCTCTTTCTCCTCACCCTGTTAGATTAGTATTGATCACAGGGCTACAAATAACTGCTTGTTCACTGCTTTTCGGGGTCAAGGTTGCATTGCTTGAGTATAGAGTTTATGCATGTTGGGAAGTCATTAAAAAGGTTCATTATGTGTATATGAATTAGGCTATTTCTTTTAAAGATCTGACAATAGTTCCTCCCTAAATCATTCTGAAGTATTAAGCCACTTTGTTCACGTTTTCTTTCAAACCCGTTTGAGTCCAGTTACCTGTGGTCAAGAGATAACAAATGAGCCTGTCATTGAGACCAGAATATAATGCTGTGGCTTGCCAGCGCCGATCTATCTCCCAACACCTGCTATTGGCAAATCTGTAAATCCTCTGTCATTTTAGCACTTCAATTACAGAAAACTACAGTAATGCACAGCCTCTTTTACACCCACACAAAGTGCCTATCCCTTCCCAGAAAACAAATTACTGTTCGCTGAGGTCCAGCGATACAACGAGACCTCCACTTTATGTGGTCAGCAAATTAGAGATTGGTTTTAAGTGAACAAATTAATCTTTTCCCAGGGGCTTGAGAATACAAATTGTTAAGTATGATGCTTTCTGAACAGAATACCATTGAAAAGCTAATGGAAATAAAAACTGGGTTATACTGATGCTAGTCTCACTCACCAGGCTTTTGACTACAGAATTAGGTCTGATCCATTCGAAGCTTATTCTGGCCCATGATGCCGTCTTAGAAAGCAAGAGACTGGTTAATATGTAAAGCAACCACCCACAGTTTGTTGTATGCATATTCTATCAACCCTTTTAAATTTGACTTGGTTTCCAAGAACGAAAAAAATAGTGTTGTGTGGCATAAAGACGCAGCCAATCAGATTAGAGCTTGTCAGATTCTCCTTTTTTTTTTTGGAGAAATATGCATTATAGTATGCGGTGAGTGAACATTCATGCTGATCAATATGAATTTTACCACTCTTCATATATAGCCTGTCTCATAGTGATAAAAAGTTATCCATATGTCCTTTTTATTTCACTTTCCTATTAGCCTAATGGATTATACTTACTGGAATTTTATGAGAAAGTAAAGTAAAAATGCACTGAAAATGTGACTTCCAGTACTTTTGACCCCTACTGTATACGTGGCTTGTATATCAGTGGTTTGTGTGTGTGTGTGTGTGTGTGTGTGTGTGTGTGCATCTGTGACCTGTCCTTTAGTCACTCCCTTGTTCTACATTTCACACTCCATTAGCCATATAAATTTTCATTTTATTCTGCTGGGAATGTGTTAGCTGCACCTTCTGAAGCAGTAATACATGAAACCAAGCACAATAAACCCTTTAATGGTGGCATAATATATTACTCATATCCACTATTCTCTGTGCTGCCTTAAAATAATATTTATTCCATATGCTTGCACATCAGCGTGTGTTATGTTGCATTACACTCCTAATGGAAGGAGCTCTGACATTTGTGAATAGTTTCAATCGATCAGCATTCTCATAACATGCTGTTGGAAGCGCATGAACCCCACTGAGGATCCAATGTTCTGTAGACGTGTTTGTTCGGGTGGGGGGTTGTATGAAGGTCAGAGGCAGCAGGGCCAAACAAACGTCAGGCTGCTATTGCTCCAGGTGGACACACAACATTAAACCCATAGATGATGAGCAGCCAGACTTGATAGTGCTGAAGGGAAGACGTCTCATAAAATGCTTGATTATTGCCTTCTGTTCCTCAGGGTCTTACAATATTTCTTGGAAAGTATGCACCACATGAAAGATTTGCATGTTGTCTGAGTGGTGAAATTCATGAAAGCTTCTACTGCAAATGCAATGTATAATGGTAATTCTGTTACTGAATATTACTATTAGAAATATCACAGTTATCAATAACAGAACAAGTAAATAAATGGAAAGTGTCTTAAGGATGATGTCAATTCAAATTGATTAAGTGCTTATTACTGTTATTGTTAACAATAGATTGGTGCAATATCTGGGATATTAATTCATTTCTTTATGGTTTTTCAGTTTCAGGTTAAAGTGACCCATGCAGAGCATTACTGATCGAGTAAGACATTCAGCCACATATATTAGCTCCCTGAAATTAATGTACTGTAACTTTGGATGAAAAGGATGTTCAGGAACACTTCAGAGGGAACGTGAAAGTCTCTTATGCTCACCAAGACTGCATTTGTTTAAAAATACAGTAAAAACAGTATATGTTGTGAGATATTACAATTTAAAATAACTTAATAATTTAACCCTTTAACTGTCACCGTCCCACAGGTGGGACGCCTGGTGCTCTTTTTTTGATCGCCTTTTTTTCATATCATATATTTAAGTAATTATCACAAATTAGGTATCATTTGAAAGCTTACAAACTCAAAATTCATCCTGTGAAAACCGTTTTGAAATCGGACATTGTGTTGCCATGGAAACGTTACTCTAAATTATTCTAGTGGGCTCCTCCCCTAGTGGGCGCTGTCATGTTTCATATTACAACAATTATTTTAACTACTTTATATTCAAAATCTTTTCCAATCTTGACAAAACGCATATTGTCGGAAAGGTCTGAGTCTCAAGGGTCCATATTTGGTGACTGTTTTGTGATGGAAGTAATATTTGGACAGAAATTTACAGGAAAATGAAAAACGAAGACCAAAACTTTGGTCTATATTCCAAAGCATTCTTGAATTACAGCCCTTTAAGTTTGGATAGTGCATTTTCATGTGTATTCTCAAAAAGGGGGGTGACAGTTAAGAGGTTTTAAAATGTTTTCTGTTTTAAAGGGATGGTTCACCCAAAAATGAAAATCACCCCATGATTTACTCACCCTCAAGTCATCCTAGGTATGACATTCTTCTTTCAGACGAACACAATCAGAGTTATATATAAAAAAAAATACCCTGACTCTTCCAAGCTTTATAATGGCAGTGAATGGTTGTGTACTCCACACGGCTCCGGAGGGTTAATAAAGGCCTTCTTAAGCGAAGCGATTCGAAAGCAAAACGTAATATATCCATTTTTAAAACTTTACAAACTGCAATCTCTAACTTCTGCTAACTGTCTGACGCGTGTTCATGAGAGAATGGCGTTCCAGCGTATGACGCAGGTGTATCGTAATTTTCGGTGACTAATGCGGAAGCGCATAGGATAGAGCAAAACAAAACTTGGTTCTCACAAGAACTGGCATATTCCCACCGGAGTGTCCTACGTCATACACTGGAATGCTAGTCTCTTGCCAGCGGAAGTTAGAGATATTAAAGTTTGCAAAGTTTTAAATATGGATATTTTTCGCAGTACTTTGCTTCAGAAGGCCTTTCTAAACCCCCGTAGCCGTGTGGAGCAGTTTTATGATGGATAGATGCACTTTTAAGGACAGAAATATATAACTCTGATTGTATTCCTCTGAAAGAATGTCATATACATATAGGATGAATAAATCATGGGCTAAATTTCATTTTTGGGTGAACTATCCCTTTAACATATTTTATAATGTAGGCCTAATTTATTTGTGTCAACATAGCAGCCATTACTCCAGTCTTCAGTCACATGGTCCTTCAGGACAAACATTATCAATGTTGATAAATATTTTTGTAGAAACCAGTGACTCAAAATTGGTTTATAGTGTCTGCTTTAAAAGTGGTAGGAAGGCTGAGTGTGAATCAGACAAGACACTGCCATCTAACGGACAGATTGTGTCATTACCGTTCTTGGCAAAACGGTGGCGGAGCCCATTTGTAAATTTGTTTATCTAGTTTTGAACGATTTATGATTGTTATTGATGTCTCTCTTTGGGCAAGATGCACAAAGATGTAAACAATATGTCTTTGGAGAGACGTAATTTAAATTGATTTAAACTCTGTTCCCAAACCTGAGGATCTGCTGTCTCACCGGCACTCTCACTAAAACTGTCATGGTACCTCATTAATGTCCGATATGAAATGATCTACATAGGCATACATTATGGGATTGTGGTGTGGTGTGGTGTGGTCTGGTCTGTACAGAAGGAACAGCATGTATTTCTGTATCTGATGTTGTCTTTGCTCAGGATAATTTTGTGTGTAGTCACATAGTAGATTCAGCCAAAAGAAACTGACAATGATCATGGGCTTGGCAGAAAAACAGGCAGACTGGCAGAGTTACATAAACACAGGACTGACATCCAGAAAACAGAACAACTTCCTAATATCCCAAATCTGATTTTATATTGTTAATATTAACATTCATAAATCACCCTACGATAGTACAATACATTTACAAAGATTAAATGTTATAAATAGCTTGTCAATTTCTTTTCTAGCCATAAATCACTGCTATAAAGCTTGATAAAACAGGAGGAGAAAGAGGCTGTCATAAAGCCCACCACCAGAAACCTGAATAAAAGCCAGTGATTAGCCTAATTATTCATTCACGTCTGTTTAATGTTTTGGTACAGCTGGAAACACTGTCCATATAAACACCAAAAGCACCAGTTTAAATTGTTCCATTTTGTTTTCAGGTCAAGTGAGGACAAAATGAAGAGCATTGAATTAATGACATTCAAAACAGATTCTCTGCCATTTTATTTCTAAAGAAACTCAAGGATCACGACTGCTGAGAGCTCTGGAAATTACTCAAGACATTTCCATTATAATGTCTGTTCAAACTCTCAGGTTTGTTTAATCTAATGTAGATAAAGTCCATGGCGGTTTTAAGCCTGTCACCTGTCACCGAGTTAATTCAATAGCCCAGCATCACATAAAGGAGATTAATCCCTCGATACGCTGATTGTCATTCATGATTATTCAAATCATTTGCATTGAGTTGTTTGATAGCAGGCGCCACAAAGAAGCAGATTAGCATTGGGTATCTTAAATCC
The DNA here is from genome assembly GCF_949357685.1 of Gobio gobio. NCBI lineage: Eukaryota > Metazoa > Chordata > Actinopteri > Cypriniformes > Gobionidae > Gobio > Gobio gobio. Next base: position 44,152,184 of record NC_137100.1, on the reverse strand, counting down.
ACACAGTAGACAAAGTTGCCAGGTAACCAGACATGAAAGCAAAGTGCATTTTGTCTGATAAGTTACACAAATGTTTCTTATCATACGTCAACTATAATCAGGCAGAGAAATGGACAGTTCTTTAAAAGGGATGGTTCACCCAAAAAATCGAGTCATCGCTTACTCCTCCTTTCTTCTGTTGAACACAACATATATTTTAAAGAATGTTGGTAATCAGACAGTTGATGGTAGCCGATTGACTTCCATAGTAGGCATATTTGTTTTTCCTACTATGGAAGTCAATAGCTGCAGCCAGCCTGGTTACCATCATTCTCTAAAATTAGAAACTTAGATTTGGAACAACATAAGGGTGAGTCAATGATGAGATAATTTTCATTTTTGGGTGAACCCTCTCGAGTCGGCAATTTTTTTCTTATCAGTGCCAAAGAGACTCAAATAACTGTCGTTTTTTTATCATTCAGGCAAGTGTTAGCTATACATCATTATAATCTGTTAAGTTTCTATTTTTTTGTGTACGGTCACAATAAAACCAAAATGTTTTGCTTTTTGCAAAATAAAGAAAACAAACATGATGCGCGATCTGCAGCCTCTCTGCCAAAGACATTCATTCAGAAAGTCTTCAGAAAAGGAACTCTAGCTTAGTGAACACTTGTCTCACAAACATAAGACATATGTCTAAAGAAACGTTGAAATGTCAGGTTTCAAACAATGTAAACCAAATCGAAAACAAATATGCTCTGTTCATGTAATCTGGTTGAAAAGTGATAGATATCAGTCTTTCGCGAGCCACTTCATTATCCGCTAATGCGGCCACTTGACTATATTTATCATAAGACAAAACCAGTAGATTTTCAATGGCTTTATTTGAAAAATACACACCATTCACATATGCTGTCTTTCCTCTTTATACATCATGTATTACAAAAACAATACAAAAGCACAAAGATTCAGATTATACAGACATCAGAGATATGAGGTTAGCATGACATGGTTCTCGACAAGATTCTCAAGAACTCAAGCTTCCTCTATGAGGCACAGAATGGAGATCTTGTTAAAGTTAACTTGAACAATGTTCAAGAGGCAAATCACAGGCATCTAAAACATGAGTAAAAACTGAAATAACAGCTAAGCAGAACGTATAAATATTAAAAATACAAATACCAAGAAAGATTTGAAGAAAAAACAACAACAAAAAAACAATTCAACAGTGCCAAGTTGGTAAGGTATATTTGATTTCAAAATGTGTGCGTGTTTCTTTTTGCTGCTCATCGATGTGCCCAAGTTTTCGTTTTTTTGTTGTTGTGATTTGCGTACAATCACACACTACTTATCTAATTACAGCCCATATGACCATTTTATGTTAAGAGACTTGTTATAAGAGAAATGTCAAGTGTTTGGTGTCACTGTTAACTGTGGGCTGGCTTAGTGCCATCTCACACTTCTGATACATATGCGAGTACTGAAATTCACAACACATGGCAAATAAGCAAACTAAAATGAACACAAGCTTCGTTTAGCTGTTGCAAAGAGAAAAAAAGAGATAAGGTTCCTCAAACACTCGGCCAAAATGAGAGCACTACAATTGAGAGCAGCAACACAGAAACCCTTGATGGCAGGAAATGGGCCTCACCCTGTGGTGGCTGGTGAGTTCTATGGAAAATGTCCAAAGATCAGTAGCTCAGCTCACAGTGGAGGCAAAACCACAAGTGAAGCTAGACAAGTGACGAGTGCTTGCTTCTGTACAAATTGCCTACAAGTCAGCAATACAAATGCACTTTTTTTCCTTGTTGGGCAACTGGTACCAAAATACTTATAAAATCACTTTCTCATGTACAATTTAATTTAAACTGATCATGTATAGATTTATGAAAATATTATTTGGTTATTTAAAACTTGTGACCCTCAAATTAGTCCTTTTATTATAAGTTATCTTAAGCCTCAGAAGCTAATTTAGGGTTGTTTTTAAATATAAAATATGCAAAACACTTGAAAATCTGTAGCTTTGTAAATGACGACACTGCAAACAGCTAAACACTTTAGCTGGAACCTGATACAACATTTCTCTTAGTATGTACTGTGCAATATATAGTAATATTATAACATTTACAGCTGTGCTGAGTTGACGTGTACGCCATCTGATACTTGCAGAATGCTCATAATAAATAGTGACCTTTTCCTTGATTTGCCCTTTCAATGCACACAGCCCAGAAAGAAATCTGCAGTTCTGCTGCATTTGTCATTGTGCTTAACTCAAAGTCCATTAGCAGGGCTGATGGGATACCCGAGGATGTGCCGCAGATCAGCCTGTGGTGAGATCAGTGTCAGGAGTCTCAAAAGTCTCAGCAATTTCACCCAACTCGTCTTGAAGCTCTGTGAAAGACGGTCTTCGGAAAGACTCTATCTGCATGAGACAGAACAGACTTTCAGATTGTAACGCATAACATCCTTTTCAAGGGGAGAGGGTTTGTTAGTTTTTAGGCATAAATGAGAGGAAATAGGTGTCCATTTTTATATACACAAAAGGTAACAAGGTCACTTACCAGACAGCAGCTGGCTGCCAGCTCCAAAAGACGCTGAGGACACCCACTGACCATTTTCCTGAATGCTGACACATCCAGGCCATAATCCTGCAGCACACACAATCATAAATTCATACAGGCAAGGTAGAGTTTATTAAAAAGAATGTGCTTACTGGATTCTGATACTGTATGTGGCATTCAATAGCGTCAATAATGCTATATATATTTACCTGTGTTCTTGGAAGAATTTCTGGGTCTGCCGGGACCCTAGCCAGAATTTCACACAGAACAATTCCAAAAGAGAACACATCCACCTAACATTGCATAAATCAAAATCAGCAGGCGAGAAAAACCAATGTTTTAGAACACCGTGTTCATAGGAGCACACTTTCACATCTTGCTCTGGCATTCTTGAGTCATCACCTTGCGGTCGTAGGGCTCCCCGCGCAGCATCTCAGGGGCCATCCAGAAGGCGGAGCCCACGAGTGAAAGCTTCCTGTCCTTTGCAGGAAGTTCTACCACCTCTCGAGCCAAACCAAAATCAGTCACCAGCGCTTCTCTGCCCCTCGCAGTCACCCTAATTAGGCAATTCTTTGGGAGACACAAACGAACACATTTTTATAATTTTTCAGTTTTCAAGCTCTTTATAGTACATCACTGTTAGTTTATTTGCACTTTTAGGATTGTAAATACTGTAGGATTTAATACAAGAATAGTTTAACAGTAATATTGGTGTGAAATAGCATTGCAACGTTTTATAATGTCATTTATTCATGTACTGTTATTGATGTACATGTATATGATGGCAAAGCTGAATTTTCAGCATCATTACTTCAGTCTTCAGTGTCACATGATCTTTTAGAAATCATTATAATATGCAGATTTGCTGCTTTGGAAACCGTTGTGCTGAATATTTTAAAACCATAATACTTTAAGTATAAATATATTTTTTTAAGACTAGTTAAAACAGCATTTATTTGAATCATTTATTTATTAGTAAATGCATTTATAACTTTAATTTTAAATTTTAATTTTCTCTACTGTAATTTTATATGTTACAAAAAAACAAACCAAATAAAAATATTAATTTCTTTAAAAGACCTCAAACTTTTAAACAGTAGTGTATATGGCATTTGCTAATAAATTGCATGCTAAGAATATATGACCATCTTCATATTAATTCAATTAAATTATTTAAAATAAAATATACCAGATATAGCGAGACAAGACAACATTTTTACATTTTTTTAAGCAAGCATCTTGGGTTATAGAAATATGTTAAGTGAGTGTGCTTTTCTTTACTGCCAAAAGGGGGCTGCAAAAACCAGCATAAATTTTCACAATCTCTTCCAAAAACTCTTCCAAAGCATTTCCTGAATGCCAAAATAACACCTTCACATGGCGGACATTTAAAATACGTTTTTTTTTTTTTTTTTTTTTTAATAAACACAAACGAAAAGTTTAAACCCATGAAGACTGACATGTGTGTGTACTTTTAGTTTGAACAAACTGTGTAAACAAGGTAAATGGCTTCTAAATGCAATACATATCAAGTGCACTTACAAAATATATGAAAAAATATATATAAATAAGACACATGGCTGCTATTGTGTTCTTTAATATCTGTAGCATGTAATGTGCCTTTGGAGACAATGTGCCTGGCGGCTGAAGCAAAACATCCAGGCTCAAATGAAAGACCTTCCTCGTCATCAACGTCTCTGTTTAATGAATTATTCAGCTGAGCATGTACCTCGCTAAAGGGTCTGGACCACCTACAATTCCTCTCCCAAACACCCCTGGGGTACCAATATGCAATGTTAAACCTCGCTTTCAGTTTGAATGGTCTCTAGTGATGATGTGTCATGGCTACAAGCATACCATTTAGTCTGAAAATCAGTTTAAAGCACAATTATTGTGGGTATAATAAAAGGGCTGTTATTTTAGAGGAAAGGCAAACGAGGAGACACTGAAGCTGACCAGAGTAAGGGGACTCTAGGTACAGCCGAGACGTTACATAAGACCAGTGGGATTCTTGGAGCAGAAAGTGCTGATGGATAAAACAGTAAGTTCTGCATCTGGATTGAATTAGAAACCTCAGCTAAGTCTCCATCCTAAAAACTGACCTATGATTATAGGACTAAGAAAACTCCAAGCACAGCCCTGAGCCTAGAAGCCTCCAAATTTAGAACAGTAACTCATGCATATGCCAAGTGTTGCAACACCCTCTGGCTGTGCAGCTAATCGGTGGATTTGAAAGAAAAGTCCTGAGGTTGTCTGATTCAATATGAAGAAATAATAATAAAAAAATTATTATATTTATACCTTATATCTTCTCATATATACAGTATACACACACACACACACATCCAGGTATTTGTGTGTGTATTTCTAACAAATATGCATATGAAACTCTTTGCAAATGTTTCACCTCATATTTAAATCTTGTATTTCTGCCATTGTGCCATTCAGCTTGATGTGAACCCTTTCATCTCCTCTACATTAACGTTCCACACGTTCTTAAAAACACCAGCTTTAGGGAAGCAGTCAACTTTAATAGCTTCTATTTTCTGTCAACTTCCCAGAGTCATACAGTGGAAACCAATCGATGATCCCACTAACCGGCGTGCTATGTCACGGTTGTGTAAATTGTGTGGCTGGCATTTTTGTTTGCTCATTGCCTATCTGTCAGCCATTCAGATATGAACAATGTCACAAAGACGAGGGTAAAAACAAAACAAAAAAAGGGGGGGGGGGGGGGGTTCTGCGAGCTTATACACTGTTTGGGCATTTTCAAATTAGATGGGAAGGGTTAGGGAGAGTGTGTGTATGTGACATGGAGAGAAAGACTGAGTGGGAGAGTTTATTACCATCACAATGGACTGGCCTTGTTGCCTCGCCCTTCACCCCAGGTTTGGTGAGCACTTCTGTGAAACCTGGCAACCAATGACACTCTCACGCAAACAGTATTGAAACTCTATTTCTCAGGGGCGAATTCCATGTAAAGACTAGACAACCATTCTCTGAGATCAGATCATTGCTCAGGGGATCTCCATATAAACCATATTTAGTTACTCTGTTTGTCACTAAAGATGAGTGCAAGTGAGAGTCCTGCTGTACCTTAGAGTTCAGATCTCTGTGATAGATGTTCTTGTAGTGGAGGTAAATCATCCCTCTGGTGATGTCAGAGGACAGGTCAACTTTCTCTCTCCAGCACAGAGGCACATCGTTCATGGCCAACAGCTCCTCTAAACATCCTCCACTAACATACTGTCAAGAGAAACAGTCAGTGAGAGCAAGAAAGAAAGACTTTTATTTTTTAATGTTATGTTTTAATGTTATGTATCAACAATAAGGACGTCTTTAGGGCCAGTGTAATGTAATGCAATACAAAAATAAAATGAAACAAAATGATAAAAACAAAAGTTAAAATGTATATAAAACAACAAAAACACTGGTATAGGCTTTTTCACTCCTTAACTCGGTTTCATCTGTACAAGTTTGCTGTTTGATTTCATTAATAATAATAATAATAATAATAATAATAATAATAATAACAACAACAACAACTACAACTAAATGCATTATATTAATTAACCAATATGTAACATTTAATTGTCTGTATCTAATACACTATATTGCCAAAGGTTTTGGGACGCCTGTCTTTACATGCACATGAACTTTAATGACATACCATTCTTAATCCGTACGGTTTAAAATGGACTTGGCCCACCCTTTGCAGCTATAATAGCTTCAACTCTTCTGGGAAGGCTTTCCACAAGGTTTAGGAGTGTGTTTATGGGATTTTGACCATTCTTCTAGAAGCGCATTTGTGAGGTCAGACACTGATGTTGGACAAGAAGGCCTGACTCGCAGTCTCCGCTCTAATTCATCCCAAAGTTGTTCTATTGGGTTGAGGTTAGGACTCTGTGAAGGCCAGTCAAGTTCCTCCACACCAAACTCGCTCTTCCATGTCTTTATGGACCTTGCTCTGTGCACTGGTGCACAGTCATGTTGGAACAGGAAGGGGCCATCCCCAAACTCTTCCCACAAAGTTGGGAGCATGAAATTGTCCAAAATGTATTGGTATTCTAAAGCATTAAGAGTTCCTTTCACTGGAACTAAGGGGCCAAGCCCAACCCCTGAAAAACAACCCCCACACCATAATCCCCCCTCAACCAAACTTTACACTTGGCGCAAAGAAATCAGGCAAGTACCGTTCTCCTGGCAACCGGCAAACTCACTCATCCACCGGATTGCCAGACAGAGAAGCGTGATTCGTCACAGCACAGCAAGATTCGTTCCCAATTGATTCCACTTTGTTATAATACCACTAACAGTGGAACAGGGAATATTTAGTAGTGAGGAAATTTCACGAATGGACAGGTTGCAACCCATCACAGTACCACGCTTGAATTCACTGGGCTCCTGAGAGCGACCCATTCTTTCACAAATGTTTGTAGAAGCAGTCTGCATGCCTAGGTGCTTGATTTTATACACCTTTGGCAATGGAAGTGATTGGAACACCTACATTTAATGATTTGGAGGGGTGTCCCAATACTTTTGGCAAAATAGTGTTTGTATATAAAATATGCACATGTAATTAATTATTGGTAGTAAATAGCTAATTGTAAAATATAAATATTTTCTGAAATATATATATATATATATATATATATATATATATATATATATATATATATATATATATATATATATATATATATATATATATATATATATATATATATATATATATATATATATATATATATATATATATATATATATATATATATATATATATATATATATATATATATATATATATATATATATATATAATAGTGGCAAAGAAAGCAGAAAATAACAACAGCAAATCACATGTGCAGTTTCAAAGCGTCATAGCTTTGGGACAATTCTAGGCACAATAAAATGCAAACAAATTCAAAAAAACTTTCATTTTGAGGCTGAGAAGATGATATCTCACCTCCAGAATTGGGTACAACTTGTCCTCTTTGACACAAATACCCAGATACCTGAAGAAGAAAAAAAAGAGATGAGAATAAAGGTTACAAGGTCTTCATGACATGTTCCCTAAATCTGCAATGTTGAGCAAGTTAAAAGACAGTCCAAATCATTTGTCAAATGTGCAACATTTGTGCTGAAATGGAAAGTTACTTCGAGTTAAAAGCTGATGTTCAAGCTTTCATTTGTCATCACTAACACATAAGAGAACCATGAAGCAGTGAAGCAATGAATATGGGTAAATGTAATATTCATGGTGACCTCATTTGGTTTCTGTCACATTCAGCAGTTCTGTCCATGGGTCAACATGGTCATCTGTAATGAGGTGATGACAGCTGGCAGTAACTGTGCAGTGTTCATTTATCTCAACTTTCCAGAGAGTTTTAAATGTGGCTTTATCCTTCCATAACGCACTGGCCATTCTGAGATTGCTTAGACAAACACACGTCATAGTGCAGGATTAATAGCAGTATAACAGCGCTGTGCTGGACAGGGCTTGATGTAACTTGTAACCTTTAACAGGCTTGTCAGAATTCTTCAAAATCTTGTATAGTATCTTGCACTTTGAATGACAAGGTCATACATGTACACACATTACCAGATAAAGGTTTGGAAACACCTACTCATTCCTCACGATTAGAGTTTTCTAAAGTTACAGTATAATATATAATTTAAAAAAAATTGAAAATACAAATGCAAGTATGAATATGGCCCAAACGTTTGACTGGTAGTGTAAATACACAGTGTACATATAAAATGAGAATGAAAAGCATAAATAATATGCCAGAATATCAACAGACCTATATTTCATTTTTGACAGGAATGAAAACGAGGCTGGGAGTGACAGATGTACAGTGCGTTCAATGGATTGCACTGTTGTATAACAACAATCCGATTTTTCAGCTGACAAAAGTCCAGCTGTTTTAAAAGTTATGAGTTGTGGAAATGATGTGATCTAGGACATTTATACAGTGCAGGCCAGTGTAAAGAATGTACATCTACCCCTTACAGCCTCATTTTCATCTGCATTAAATTCAATAAATTCAATATTCAAACTTGACTATTAGGTATAAAAGGTATATTAGGCATTTAGATGAGCACACCTATGTATTGTGACACCTTTCTATCAGAACCAGCATTAACTTTGAGCTTGTCTGTTTGATCTGACCAAACGGGCCAGCCTTCGCTCCCCACGTGCATCAATGAGCCTTGGCCGCCCATAACCCTGTCGCCGGTTCACCACTGTTGGACCACTTTTGATAGATACTGACCACTGCAGACCAGGAACACCCCACAAGAGCTGCAGTTTTGGAGATGCTCTGACTCAGTCGTCTAGCCATCACAATTTGGCCCTTGTCAAACTCGCTCAAATCTTTACGCTTGCCCATTTTTCCTGCTTCTAAAACATCAACTTTGAGGACAATGTTCACTTGCTGCCTTATATATCTTACCCAATAACAGGTGCCATGATGGAGATAATCAGTGTTATTCACTTCACCACATAATGTTATGCCTGATCGGTATATATGCATATTTAAACAAAATAATAGATAAATGATGAATAAATAAATAAAATGAGTGCAGAATATAGCAAGTTATTAATTCCGGGATACCTCACTATGTTGGGGTGTGAGAGTTTCTGCAGAAGGCTGATTTCTCTTACAATGCTGTCCTGATCAACATCATTCTTATAGATCTTTACTACCATCACCTTCCGTGTGGTGTTGTGGATGACCTGAAAATAAATGAAGCAAAATGACAATAAAACGTAAAACAGAAGTGAGGGGAAAGGAATGAATCCTAAAGAGGTATTAAAACACTCCTCTCTCTCTCTCTCTCTCTCTCTCTCTCTAGTAAAATCAAAGAGAAACGCTTCCATGTTGATATACAGGAAGGGACAGAACTGCTGAGACAACTGAACTGTGCAATCATCGCTTATGTAATTTACACTGCAGGGACTCATCAGGAACCCATTAATGGGTATGGTGTACTCAGGCACAAGGGCCACCTCAAACTGTGCATAGCTGACAGATATGTCCTAATTAGTAGGACTACAATACAGCACTGTATGAGTGCCATTAAAGATATGCACACAAATATATACCGCACACTGGGAGACCTTCTGCAGTAGGATGAGCACAAGTGATTTCCATTTAGATTTAATTTAGCGTTCTTCTTCATTCTTGTTGCATGATGGACTTCACTATGAAACGTTTATGATAGAATTCTGTAAAAGATTATTTAATAAAATATAGTAACAAAAATCAATATGCATGAAGTGGTTAAAATAGTACACTGCTTTATTTGTTGAGAAAAATTCTTAACAGACAATGTGTTAAAGGTCCCATGGCATGAAATTTTCATTTTATGAGGTTTTCCAACATTAATATGAGTTCCCCTAGCCTGAATATTGTCCCCAAGTGGCTAGAAATGTTGTCTGAGTGGCTAGAGAAAGAGTCTTTCTCTGCCTTTGAGAAAATGACAGCTCAGATGAGCTGATCTTGAATTTTCCTGTTATAACATCATAACAGGAACGGTTACCTCCCTTTCCACCACCCAGAGAATTTAGCACGCCCATGCGAGCGCCATATTTGTTCGTCCTCGAGAGATCATGGCTTGGGAACGAGAGAATGCTGGCAGTTTCTCAGTGTTTGGATGTACAAATGAAAACAGAAGTCTTTTTTCAGTTCCTTCTGATCTGTGATCAGTGATTTCTGATGTGTAGGTAATTATTCAAGTTCACACAGAACTTTATTATTCGTGCACATGCTGCGGCTTCTCTCTCTTTGGTGAACCGGTTCACCAAATCAGACTGAACCGTTCTAAACGGTTCGCGTCTCGAGTCAGCGCTGATCCATAATTTACTAAAGTTACTAACTTTCTGACATGAGTGACAGTCCCTCCGACTAGAAATAAACTAATAACCTGAAGTAAATGCTAGTAACTACAACAGTTCACACTGAACTGAGACGTGCAGAGAGAACTGATGAGAAGTGAACTCAGGTCCATCCGTCTCTCTGGCAGCAGCTCGTGCCTCGTTAAACCACGTCCCCTCCGCTAATTTCAAATGCAAAGATGTCAGCCAATCACAACATTGGGTGTTTTTACTGAAGTCTCACAGCAGACATGCCCCTTGAAACAGGGCATTCAGCCAGAGGGAAAACATCAGTATAGAAAAAAATGCCTTTTATTTCTAAATAATGACATTTTATGATGTAAAAATCATACTAACAATATAAGTACACCTCGGAATACATTATAAAATAAAATAAATCCATGCCATGGGACCTTTAAAGGACTAAGCAGATAATTCAAGTCTTCCAACATTTCTTAGCACCTACTGTACATATATTATTAAATCACAGACAGATTCACAACATCAGATTCAAGATATCATATATTATTAAATCACAGACAGATTCACAACATCAGATTCAAGATATTTTTAGCGTTACCTTGTAAACCTTTGAGAAGAAGCCACTGCCAATCAGCTCATGTGTAAAGTTTTCCCAGAATTCTAGCTTGCGGACGGCTGTGCGTAGCTTCTGCCAGCGGTCCACATGGCAGTATGTATCAGAAGACTCTCTATATAGCGTCGGGCTGGTGGGCTCAGAAGAAACGTCCACCTCACACATCCTGGAGATCTCCGCTGAGAACCGAACACACACACAAAAAGTGTTGAGAGAAACACCAAAGCTTTCAAGGATGAGAGCTTGAAAGCAATTCAGCGTTAGAATACGGTTAAAAAATATATTTTAAATCAATAATTATTTTTAAAATGCCTCTTTAAAATATTTATCAAGCGCAAAGCCTAAACCTTAACTGCCAAAGAATTAGAAGCTGGTTTCTAAAGGAAGCAGTGCGTGTTTATGGATGAAAGAGATGCTCTGGTTTGAAGCTCATACAGTAAGTACTTGATTAGCTCAATGAGTAGGAAGGCTCTCGTCTGCTGTGACAGGATATAAAAGTGACAGGACAACCATTTCTTAAAATAGCCGTGGACAGCAGGGAGAGAAAGATTCATGCAGGTGAAAGAGAGTGTTCTTGATTAAAACACAAATGAGACATCAACAACTTACAAAATTTACTATTGAGACTTAGAGATACATTTAAAAGGTTAGTTAAAACAAAAGACAATTCTGTCATCATTTACTCATCTCAACTCATATGACTTTCTTTCTTCTGTAAACCAGAAAAGGAGATATTTAGAAGAACAGTCAGCCCCATCTTTGTGAAAGAATAAAGAATACAGTGGCCACAGACAAAGGGGATATATTTACATGGTGTTTTATGTCCTTTTTGAAGCCCACTGACACAGAAATTAATCAAAAACTTTTCATCAAAAACAAAATTGTATTTCCTATTACAGTAAAGCTGCGTTAAAGCAATCTGTGTTGTAAAAAGCGCTATATAAATGAAGGTGACTTGACTATGCTTTTGCTAATATATATATATATATATATATCTCCTCCTTGAACTGCCACCTTAACGTGGTGGAGGGGTTTGAGTACCCGAATGAACCTAGGAGCTATGTTGTCCGGGGCTATATGCCCCTGGTAGGGTCTCCCAAGGCAAACAGGTCCTAGGGGACGGGTCAGACTAAGAGCAGTTCAAAAACCCCTTATGACGACAATGACAACGAGGACCGTGACGTCGCCCGGTATGGCGCAGCCGGGGCCCCACCCTGGAGCCAGGCCTGGGGTTGGGGCTCGTATGCGAGCGCCTGGTGGCCGGGCCTTCCCCCACGGGGTCCGGCCGGGCTCAGCCCGAAGGAGCGACGTGGGGACACCTTCCCGTGGGCCCACCACTCACGGGAGGGACCGTAAGGGGCCGGTGCGGAGAAGATCGGGCGGCAGTCGAAGGCAGGGGCCTAGACAACCCGATCCCTGTACACAGAAACTGGCTCTTGGGACATGGAATGTCACCTCACTGGCGGGGAAGGAGCCTGAGATTGTGCGTGAGGTTGAGAGGTTCCGACTAGAGATAGTCGGAATCACCTCTACGCACGGCTTGGGCTCTGGAACCACACTCCTCGAGAGAGGATGGACTCTTCACCACTCTGGAGTTGCCCATGGTGAGAGGCGGCGGGCTGGTGTGGGTTTGCTTATAGCCCCCCAGCTCTGCCGCCATGTGTTGGAGTTTACCCCGGTGAACGAGAGGGTCGTTTCCCTGCGGCTTCGGCTCAGGGATAGGTCTCTCACTGTTGTTTGTGCCTACGGGCCGAACGGCAGTGCAGAGTACCCGGCCTTTTTGGTGTCCCTGGGAGGGGTGCTGGAAAGTGCTCCGACTGGGGACTCCGTCGTTCTACTGGGGGACTTCAACGCCCACGTGGGCAATGACAGTGATACCTGGAGGGGCGTGATTGGGAGGAACGGCCCCCCTGATCTGAACCCGAGTGGTGTTCAGTTATTGGACTTCTGTGCTAGTCACGGTTTGTCCATAACGAACACCATGTTCAGGCATAAGAGTGTCCATCAGTGCACATGGCACCAGGACACTCTAGGTCGTAGGTCAATGATCGACTTTGTGGTCGTTTCATCTGACCTGCGGCCGTATGTCTTGGACACTCGGGTGAAGAGAGGGGCGGAGCTGTCAACTGATCACCACCTGGTGGTGAGTTGGATCCGATGGCGGGGGAGGAAGCTGGACAGACCCGGTAGACCCAAGCGTACTGTAAGGGTCTGCTGGGAACGTTTGGCCGAGCCCCCTGTCAGAGAGATCTTCAACTCCCACCTCCGGCAGAACTTCGACCGGATCCCGAGGGAGGCTGGAGATATTGAGTCCGAATGGACCATGTTCTCCACCTCCATTGTCAAAGCTGCCGCTCGGAGCTGTGGCCGTAAGGTCTCCGGTGCATGTCGAGGCGGCAATCCCCGAACTCGGTGGTGGACACCGGAAGTAAGGGATGCCGTCAAGCTGAAGAAGGAGTCCTATCGGGCCTGGTTGGCTTGTGGGACTCCTGAGGCAGCTGACATGTACCGGCAGGCTAAGCGGACTGCAGCCCGGGTGGTTGTGGAGGCAAAAACTCGGGCCTGGGAGGAGTTCGGTGAGGCCATGGAAAAGGACTATCGGCTGGCCTCGAAGAGATTCTGGCAAACCGTCCGGCGCCTCAGGAGGGGGAAGCAGTGCCCTACCAACGCTGTTTACAGTGGCGATGGGCGGCTGTTGACCTCAACTGGGGATATCGTCGGACGGTGGAAGGAATACTTTGAGGATCTCCTCAATCCCGCCATCACGCCTTCCATTGAGGAAGCAGAGGCTGGGGGCTCAGAGGAGGACTCGTCCATCACCCGGGCTGAAGTCACCGAGGTGGTCAAGAAACTCCTCGGTGGCAAGGCACCGGGGGTGGATGAGATCCGCCCTGAGTACCTCAAGTCTCTGGATGTTGTGGGGCTGTCTTGGCTGACACGCCTCTGCAACATCGCGTGGCGGTCGGGGACAGTGCCTCTGGGATGGCAGACCGGGGTGGTGGTCCCTCTTTTTAAGAAGGGGGACCGGAGGGTGTGTTCCAACTACAGGGGGATCACACTTCTCAGCCTCCCCGGGAAAGTCTATGCCAGGGTACTGGAGAGGAGAATTCGGCCGATAGTTGAACCTCGGATTCAGGAGGAACAGTCTGGTTTTCGTCCGGGCCGTGGTACACTGGACCAGCTCTATACCCTCTACAGGGTGCTGGAGGGTTCATGGGAGTTTGCCCAACCAGTCCACATGTGTTTTGTGGATTTGGAGAAGGCATTCGACTGTGTCCCTCGCGGCATCCTGTGGAGGGTGCTCAGGGAGTATGGGGTCCGGGGTCCTTTGCTAAGGGCTGTCCGGTCCCTGTACGACCAAAGCAGGAGTTTGGTCCGCATTGCCGGCAGTAAGTCAGACTTGTTCCCGGTGCATGTTGGACTCCGGCAGGGCTGCCCTTTGTCGCCGGTTCTGTTCATAATTTTTATGGACAGAATTTCTAGGCGCAGCCAGGGGCCGGAGGGTGTCAGGTTTGGGGACCATGCGGTTTCGTCTCTGCTCTTTGCGGATGACGTTGTCGTGTTGGCCCCTTCCAACCAGGACCTTCAGCATGCACTGGGACGGTTTGCAGCCGAGTGTGAAGCGGCTGGGATGAGGATCAGCACCTCCAAATCCGAGGCCATGGTCCTCAGTCGGAAAAGGGTGGCTTGCCCACTTCAGGTTGGTGGAGAGTTCCTGCCTCAAGTGGAGGAGTTCAAGTATCTAGGGGTCTTGTTCACGAGTGAGGGGAGGATGGAACGGGAGATTGACAAACGGATCGGTGCAGCTTCTGCAGTAATGCGGTCGATGTACCGGTCTGTTGTGGTGAAGAAAGAGCTAAGCCGTAAGGCGAAGCTCTCGATTTACCGGTCAATCTACGTTTCTACTCTCACCTATGGTCATGAGCTTTGGGTCATGACCGAAAGGACAAGATCCCGGATACAGGCGGCCGAAATGAGTTCTCCGCAGGGTGGCTGGGCGCTCCCTTAGAGATAGGGTGAGGAGCTCAGTCACTCGGGAGGAACTCGGAGTAGAGCCGCTGCTCCTCCACATCGAGAGGGGTCAGTTGAGGTGGCTCGGGCATCTGTTCCGGATGCCTCCTGAGCGCCTTCCCGGGAAGGTGTTTCGGGCATGTCCAACCGAGAGGAGGCCCCGGGGAAGACCTAGGACACGCTGGAGGGACTATGTCTTCCGGCTGGCCTGGGAACGCCTCGGTGTCCCCCCGGAAGAGCTGGAGGAAGTGTCTAGGGAGAGGGAAGTCTGGGCATCTCTGCTTAGACTGCTGCCCCCGCGACCCGGCCCTGGATAAAGCGGAAGAAGATGGATGGATGGATGTATATATATACATACATATACATACATCCATCCATATATATATAAAAAAGAGCCATGCTACATTTAAACTCAGCAAAAAGAAAGCCACGTGGGTTTAGAAGAGCTAAAAGATAAATAAATTACAGAATTTTCATTTTTCACTTTAACAGTGTATTGTAAATGGCTTGTAAATGCAAATGTACAGTACCGCTCAAAAGTTTGAGGTTCAGTGAGATTTTTCTGTGAGAAATTAACACTTATTTAGCAAGGATGCAATAAATATATAAAAAGTAAAATACATTTATAATGTTAGATGATTTCTATTTCAAATAATTGTTCTTTTTAACTCTATTCACCAAAGAATCCTGAAAAAAGCAGCACAACTGCAATAACAACAAGGAATGTTTCCTGAACAGCAAATGAGCATATTAGATTGATTTCTGAAGGATAATGTGACACCGAAGACTGAAATAATGGCTGCTGAAAAAAATAGAAAAGTTATTTGTAATGCTCTCTTTCACAAGATCACTGTTTTTATTGTATTTTTTTAACAAATAAATGCAGCCTTGAAGAGCATATGAAACTTATATATTGTATACTATATATGGTGGGAGTCTGAATCTGAAACCACACAGGATATTTGCAACATGACATTGCCACACAGTACTGTGGTTTTTTTGTGAGTTTGAGAAAATTCAGCAAGAAATATAACGATGACAAACAAAACTCTGGGTAGAAACAAATTACACATCATAACTAGTAAAACAGGTATTCTCTAACTTGATATGATATACCCAGGGCCGGCTCTAGCTCTTTGGTTGCCCTAGGCGAGATTAAGTTTTGCTTTATGGCTGAGATGAGAAGACTTACCTCTATACTGGGCTTTCTTTTGATCGTCTGCCTTTCTCTTTTTCCATCCCTGTGCACTCGAGGGTTTAGACCGCTTCATTTTTGAAGAACGCGCCAGTGATGAGCACTTGCCTGATCTAACGCCTGAACGCCTGTGCCCGACAATACTCACCATCAATTCAATCTAATAATCCGGTTAAGTAATTAAACGTGCGGCTGAGGGGGCGCCCAAGGATGATCATGTTTAATAAACAGTATGTTTTATTTCGCTTGTTTTAATTCTATGCTTAATGGGAAGTAAGTTTAAGGCTGCGCCCCCAACACATTTGTCGCCCTAGGCAACCGCCTAGCTCGCCTATAGCAAACGCCGGCCCTGGGTATACCTGTAATATCTAAAAACACAATCAACAGCGCTAGGTTAGAGTGTCAGTTCACTCTTGGTTCATAATGTCTGGGGTCTAGACTTGTGTTTGCAACTTATGCATCAGGGGAGACACTGAGAATAAAGTGGGGCATTGAAGTCAATGGGGACTATCATCACAGCCCAATGATGCTGCCGGGGAACAGCACTGAGTGGCACGCTTACACAACCCGCCGGGCTTTGTCACTTAAGCGGGAATCATCTAGCGGTATTCATCAAGGGTACAGCACACACATGCACTCTTTGTGTTTCCCAGCAGCAGACACACAATCACAGCCCTTTCAGTTTTACAACCTCACTAAAAAGCTAAATGCTTAGAGTGCAATTCTAACTGGTCTCTGTCTGTGTCAATAAAAAGTTTCTTTCATCTACAGTTTTTTTGTCATTTAATGCCTGAAAAGACTCCAAGAGTGACTTAAGACTTTTGGAGATTCCTCTAAAGCTTTTGTGCATGCTTATGGACTCTTTGACATCTGGGCCCGTATTTATCAAGCCTGAGAATTACTCACAAGAACACTGTTAAGAATTGACTTAAGAGTAAAATGGCACTTTGAGATGCTTGATAAATACGGACCCAGACTTCCATTGAAGCTTGAGTTCATGATACATTCGGAAACTAATGATAGTAAATAAACAAACAAACAACTTCCGGTGCCAAGGGGCAAGTTGATGTATGATCCCACTACAGACTGAATTATAACAGAGCTGACATCTCAACTGGAGTTGAGCAAGCATGCAAGCTAATTTAGTTTTAGACAAAACCACAAGTTAACACTGCAGTGATAAAATTCACCAAAGGAAGTGGATTCAACCTCCCATTTTCTCTCTGAGGAAACAGACGCTATCGAAGTGGCAGCTAACGTCTGCCCTCATACAGGAGGCTCGGGGTTTGTAAAATATGTGGGTCAAAAGGAGACGTTGACTCAACGTTTACACAGCACGTCAGAGGATGCCGTCACAAGGCCCGCAACCTGCCTTCACATGAACATGAGAGGAAATCGACCCTCAACTTTTGCAGGAAGACTGACGCTTTAGCATGCAGAACTAACATAAGGAGACATTAGTAAGGTAGAAGCTAGAAAAAGCACAACTAATTAAAAAAAATGTTACAAAATAATCTCTTATAAAACATTCTCTGCTTTTGGCATCAGGTGAATAGTTGATCAACACTAGAACAGGAAGCATGTGGCATGTTTTCAACCTTGAAAGGAAAAAAAAAACATTTAGAATGTAGATGTTAGTATCCCTTTGCATGCAGTTAGATTATATGTGATTTTATCCAGTGTTTTTTAAGCATTATTTAAATACCTTTATAGTATTTATTACTATAATAATACAAATATTAAATATTAGACAAAGTTACTATATTATTTCAGTTAGATGCCAAATCAACATTACAAATGTTTTGTTTAGGTTTTATTTTATATTTATGCATTATTTAACAAAAAACTATTTTAAATTTTAGTTAACAATAACACAAATAAAAAACATTTTGGAGTATAGAATATGCTGTAATAAAAGGTCAGAAGCAGCAGTAACATAAGACATGGGACGACACAAAGTCCTGAACATGCTCCGAAAAGTCCAGAACAGAGATGAGAGACAGCGATTAGAAAATGCAAGGACGTCACATGATCAAGTCATGAAATTCACACCAAGTATATCGCTTTCACTAATAAGCGTCTACGCACAACATGCCATGCATTTGTTTTAGTTTTTTTTTTGCATTCTTTTTATCACGTCACGACACGGTTTTTCGTGTGGCTGCTGGGATTGGTGTGAACTGCAGGGGCAGTAGCTCTAGTCTGTTCCAGACTGGATCTGTTGGAGAAGAGAGGTTTGGCGTCGCTCCAGAGATCTCCCCCTCACATTCTCTCCCACTCTCTTTCTCTACAGAAAACAACATTCAGCACAGTGGCATACCAAACATCAAAAATGTCAAAAGTCTTACTGATGTCTCTTTTCCTTCTCTGCCTGTTTGTTTTTTCTTGGAGTTTTGGGAGCACTGGTTTGGTATGTCCAAACGCAGCACACTGACTTGATCAAACTCACATTTGTGCAAACTCAATTTATAAAGCAATTTAGGTGTAATGACTAGTCGTAATGATTTTTTTTTAAGACTGGAGCCCACCTGTCTGGGAAAAATCAATCAAAGGAACAGCAAGAGAAATCTAGTTCCCTAATAATGACTCTGAACAGAGACTGCTTTGTACACAATGATTTGCTGCTATAGGCTGTACTGGCAAACAGTAACAATTTAACTGATAATCAGTGAATCTAAAGCATGAAAAGGCTCTGCTTCTGTACAAAAAATAAACGTGCTCTTTTTCAAAACAGACACCAAAAGCTATTCAAAAACTAGGCCTAAATAACTAGATATTATGTATTCTGAATCCTACTGTAATATCATACATATTGTTGTTCAAAAGTGTGGGGTTGGTTTGATTTTTTTTTATGCATTTTTAAAACAAGTCTCTTGCACACCAAGGCTGCATTTATTTGATAAAATAATAATAATAAAAACAGTAATATGGTGAAACATTACAATTTATTTGTAAATACTTAAATATAATTTACTAAGCTTTTTGAGAACTGTTTTCAGCAGCCCACCCTTAGTGTCACATGATCCTTCAGAAATCATTCACATATGCTGATTTGGTGCTCCAAAAATATTTATTTGTATTATTAATGTTGAAAACAGTTGTGCTGCTTAATATTTTTGAAGAAACCTTTTGAGGAAATCATATTTGATGAATAGAAAGATCAAAAGAAGTGTCCTCTCTGAATAAAAGTATCAATTTCTTTTAAAACGATAAAAATAAACTTACGGACCCCAAACGGTTGAACGTATAAATATACATATAATATACAAGTAATTGCTGTTGTTTGTATACTACACATCACCCTTTGCATATCCGGTTGTATGAGAGCACCGTTTATGTTATCAGAATGATTCAGTCACTAAACAGAGATACTTCTTATGTCATGTATGCATCTTGTCTCCAAGCACATCTCAAGGTTCGATCAACATAAACATGACGTACTTTCCTTAAATCAAAGCAATTATCTTCTGAGGTTTGCTTCTTTTTGTTAGTCTACAACCCTCAACTTTGACTTCTGACTCTTACAGCATCAAATTTTTGTGCTTCACGATTCTGTGCTCAACAAGCATCAACAACTTACATACATTTATGCTGCAGTAAACACAAATAAGACAGTATACCGTGTGGAAACATAAGGAAGTACTTTTAAGGACATTATTTTTTAGAAAATCTTAAAACAGTTTTATATGAGAGACCGGACAGGGCAGTGTACTTTTGGAAGGAGATGGAGGGAGGCAAGCTATGTTTTCCTGTTCCACACCAAAGGGCAGGGAGGATCTCAGCTATGTCAACAGAAGGACACAGACTGAAATAAATAAACTCAAGAATGAAAAATAGTGGAGTACAACACACAAGGATACAACACAATAACTATATTTTAACCACGTGGGCATCTATGGCACTCCATGCACTCTGTTTCCTTGTCTGAGTAATCAGACACTGACATGGCCACGAGACTTCAACTCTGAGGTAGGAGCAAGTCAAAAGAAGATATGGGAACATCAATTCTGAAGGACTCTCTTCATGACATTCTCAGTGTGAATCAACTAACTGAGCCATACGGAGATAAGAAAGGTCAAGTGCAGATTATCAAAACTCTCTAATGACTCTCTAAATTGATTCTGATATATCACTAGGCAGAGCAAAGCAGAAAACCTGTTCTTTGTGCCACATGCAGGTGCGCACAGCAGCAGCATGTCTTTAAGGACAACTAGCTGTTTAATGTACAGTATTCTTTTTATTTCTATTTTTTTTTTTTTTTTTTTACAAAACATTGATTAATTCCTAAGCATTGTTACTTACTGCACTGGTTTAATAAGCTATTCATGTGCATCTTGAGGTGGGTGGAGAGGTCCGCCTGAGCTCAAAAACACAGACAAGCTGGGAAGTGCCTATGACAGAAGCTATAAGAAAAAGGACACATAGAAGCAACCGTGAACAGACACACAAAACACAGAAATTGTAACAGAATCAGCAAGGATTTAGAAACAACACATTGAACACGACATGACATTTTAAATTCAACAAAACTCCGATAAAGTGTAAAATCGCATTGCACAACGAGAGAGCTCTGAAATAGGCTTGTTCGTAGCCTATATTTGGTGCACATTGTCGCATCATATTATCAGTCAACATTTAAATGAGAACATAAAAATGACAGACGGATGAGTGGGTGGGTGGATGCATCGGTTGTTAACACGCAGAAATGTTTTAAACATAAAACTTGCTCGTGTAACATAGTTGATTATAATTTCAGACACACACACACGAAACTAGTAGAAAAACAATCAAGGTGCATAACATCATAGCACTCGATAAAAAATACATTAAAATAAACAATCAATCTCTTACTCACAGCAAATAGCACCCTGCGTCTTCACCTCCGCTTGGTGCTGCTGCTGCTGCTGATCGATAGCTCAGCGATCAAATATAATCGACTACAAACCCCAAACAAGTTCTAGAGGGAGACAAACCGGCGGCATCGCTTGCTTCTACTGCGCTTCTTGGATGAGTCCATTTACCGTCACTCAACCCGACAATACGGCGAAACCGCCCTCCTTCAGACGTACAGCTGACCGACAGGGTTTAAAGCGGTCTAGCCTAGATGAGAAATACATCTTTAACGGGCTGTGTGTAGTGTGGGAGCCAGTTGCCATGACGTCATAATTGTTACGTTCCGTTCAACCCCACCCACCTGTAGGTCAAAATCAATGAGCTGCTTACTCAGAAGTAACGTTAGTGATTTTGATTCGAATCTTTTGAATCTCTTTACCAAAGAAGAGATCTGGGCTGAATCCGAAATCCGAAATTTATTGTGAAAGTTGCTTATACAAATAATTTTTTATTTAAAAATGTTCTTCAGGTTTTGGAAATTTGGAAACAATATGTTATAATGTCACACTTACTATTTTTATAAATGTTTTTTCATATATAAAAATATACAGATGATTTTAGGAAGGGGGTCCCTCATAAAAGGTTCATCATATTCGGGGGTCCTTGGCCTCATAAACAAAGTTTGAAAACCCCTGGCCTAGGCTACTGTACAAGGGAAAATAAGTTTGCCTTTTTAGCACTATTTTAAACTTTTCTTGGGTTAAATTATATTTGCTCGCATTCATTAATATTTTCTTGTGTGTGCTTATATAAGTAGCCTATCATTAAAGATATTAGGATGTAAGTTATTAACGTTTTAAAATTTCACATTTAAAGAAATCTAGTGTTTGAACATGTCTAAATATTTATTCAAATGCAAAACCTAAAAATAAGTAAGAAGTTCTGATCTGCAATACTTTTTTGAGCAACTAGACTAGATAGGCCTACATTTATTAAAGAGCCAGTGGGTAATGGCTTTATAAATGAAAATTATTATTTTTCCAGCCACAAAATGATTCTAATTTGCCTCTTTGCATTGGAATTCTCTATTTTAACCTTATACTGTAAAAAAATGTAAGGCCTCTCCAATTCAAAATTTTCTAGTGAACGATCACATCTAAATGTTTCAATTGGCCAAATTGAATTTCTGTGAATTGAATTTTATCCAGTGTGGCAACAGTCTGTTAACATGGGCTCAACTAGAAATAATATATTGAGCCAATGTAAAAATGTAATTTACCAACACTGTAAAAAATTTCAGGCCTCTCCAATTTAAAATTTTCCAGTGACTGGTCACATCTAAATTTTTCAGTTGGCCAAATTGAATTTCTGTGAATTGATACAATTTAATTCACAGAAATTCAATTCGGCCAATTAACAAATTTAGATGTGATCGGTCACTAGAAAATGTTGAATTGGAGAAATGTTTTACAGTGAAACTGTGAGCTTGGTCCAATTAAATATTTTAAATTGTAGTAACAATTGTTTATTTCTCACTGTCCCAAAAGACAAAAATGACTAAAAACATAAATATATTAAGCAAAATAGAACACAGACAACAGGGTTGACATTATATCACATTACTTTATTAACAAGTCAATTCCAACACAGGATATTTGGGGAAAATACATTCTTTTCAACAAGGAAAAACTCTGAATACATTCAAGAAGTCTTCTGCATAACAGGATGTCTTGGTGAAGAAACCGCGGCACTGCAGGCTAAAAACCTGCAAATAAAAATAAAAACTAACATTAATGACAAAGCTCACCTGCATCACATCTGGCAAGAGACAGAACAGAAGTTACTTCATAATGAGGATGAGACGAATGAATAGATGCATAAGAAAATCACGAGCTTGACGTTGTCAGGGTTCTGTCACTTCTGTCTAGTTTATTCATGGTTTTGTGACAGAGCCCTGACACTCTTGTATTGTTGGTCTTGTCTTGTGTGAGCGCGCAGCTTTGAGCATGCTCGAGCTGCGTGCTCTTCTGTCCTTGTGTTTTGTGTTCGGATCCCAGCACTTCAGTCTAGTTTGGGTTTCAGTTTTGTGTTGGGATTCGGACATTCATGCTCCGTGTTTGTTTTTTTGTCACGAGCGCACGGAATGAGCATTTGCTCGTTCTCGTGCGCTCTGTCTTGTCATGTGAGCGTGTGCTCTTCTGTCTGTGTTCTGTGTAGCACACGGTTCATATTTACATCGGCCGTGTGCTTTCATGTTTTGTCTTATGTTGTGTAGCACGTGGTTGGTGTTCTTCACTGGCTGCGTGCTTTTATGTTGTCATGTTTTGTGTGAACATGCAGCTGATGAGTTCTCATTAGCTGCATGTTCATGTCATGTTTGGTGTGAGCACATGTCTTGTCAAGTGTTTCTTTGTGCCATGTGCTCGTGTCTATTGTATAACCCCGCCCACCTTGTTTCCTGATTATTGATTCATTTGCCCCACCTGTCTTTCCTCGTTACCCTCTTTTTTTTGTTCCCTATTTAATCTCCTTGTGTTTGCAGTCCAGTGCGGAATCGTCGTCTTATTTACCTCATGTTTCCCCTGCTCCAGTCAAGTCAAGTCAAGTCAAGTCAAGTCAAGTCAAGTCAAGTCAAGTCAAGTCAAGTCAAGTCAAGTCAAGTCAAGTCAAGTCAAGTCAAGTCAAGTCAAGTCTGTTTTTCCTCGGGGTAGTTTTGTTTCATCTTATTTTATTTTATTATCATTAAAAGACCCATTTATCTGCATCTTTGAGTCCTCGCCTCATCCCTACAACAACCCTGACAGTACGATTCCGCCAAAAAGAGAACTCAGCAGACAATGGGCATCTTCCTTTTTCCTTCTCCCACCACTGAACCATCCAACCGCCAGCTGTTGGTCCAGCATGTAAATGCCCTTTACATCCGTCAGCAGGGGACTGATGTGAGAGACTTTGCGTGCGACTTCCTCATAGAAGTGGACCACCTGGTGTACAGTGAGGCTGAGATTAAGGAGGTCTTTAACATCTGTCTTGATCAACCTCTCAGCCTGTGGGAGATGGAGAAGCTGGGGAGTCTTGGGTTCTGGGACTTCGTTTATCACGTTTTCCATCTTGGGGAGCCTGAACCTCCACGTCAAGCGGAGTCCCATCCGACTGACTGTTCCCCTCTTCCATTGGCAGTCAGTGGAAGCCCCAGCCCTCTGATGATCCGGAAACGGAGTAGGAGGAGGAAAAACCGGCCCGCCTCATCGGTCTCCTATCCAGTCGGGGAAACACACCCTGAAGGTTTGCCCTGGTCGTGTGTGACCGCTGCAGCACCCCCAGAGGCGACTGTCAGCACTGCAGCTCCCCCAGAGGTGGCTGAAGAGGCTGCAGCTCCCCCAGAGGCGGCCGTCAACACTGCAGCTCCCCCAGAGACGGCCGAAGAGGCTGCAGCTCCCCCGGAGGCGGTAAGCACCCGACCACCGCCTCGTTCTCGGAGGAGGAGGAGGAGAAAGAAAGCTTCCTCCACCCTACATGGCCCGGAGGCCATCCCAGAGCCTGCTGCTGGCCCAGAGATGCCCCCCAGATGTCTTGCCCAGCCCGCGCCCCCCAGGCGTCTTGCCCTGCCCACGCCGCCCAGGCGTCTTGCCCTGTCCGCGCCACCCAGGCGTCTTGCCCTGTCCGCGCCACCCAGGCGTTTTGCCCTGCCCGAGCCACCCAGGCGTTTTGCCCTGCCCGAGCCACCCAGGCGTTTTGCCCTGCCCGGGCCACCCAGGCGTCTTGCGCTGCCCGCGCCACCCATTCGCTTTGCCCTGCCAGCTCCAGCCCCTGACCCGAGGCCGGTGAGATCTCCGGCCCCTGATCAACGTCTGGTAATGACTCTGTCTCCCGTCCTGTGTCCTGTCATGCCTCCGGCTCCTGTTCCGAGTAGGGATGCACGATATATCGGCAACATATCGTTATCGGCCGATAAATGATTATTTTTGATGTTATCGTTATCGGTCCAATAAGAAAATTTGACCGATATAGTCAAGCCGATAGATAATGTATTATTTCCTTCAGCTGAGACGGACGCGCTGTCCACCATGATGGGTTTGAATTGCTCTAAATATGTTTGGAATCACTTCGAAAAGGAAAATACAGTTATGTGCAACATGTGCAGCGCAAGTCTTCTATAATCTATATAAAATGATAATGAGAATAGAATAGGCTGTAAAAGAGCGGTGTGTTTCAGCGCGTTTGTTGAGGGAAGAGCGCGCCCACGGAGTTACACCTTCATGACAAGCACAGTCAAGTTCGCTTGTGCATTCACAGCCTTTTGTGCCATTGTAAGTTGTAATATTATATTTATTATTATTCTGTGTATGTAATATCATATAGGATGCGTTTGGTTGAGTTAATTAACGATGCAGTAAAGCACTTCCTTGTACCGGTCTTTAGCTTCAGCGCGCGCCCACGGAGTTACACCTTCATGACGAGCACAGTCAAGTTTGCTTGTGCATTCACAGCCTTTTGTGCCATTGTAAGTTGTAATATTATATTTATTATTTTGTGTATATAATCCCATATAGGATGCGTTTGGTTGAGTTAATTAACGATGCAGTAAAGCACTTCATTGTACCGGCGCGCGCATTTCAAACAGAAATGCACAGCATTAATAACTACTGGGACTGTCCTATACATAACACTGCAATGAGAATATTTCTGTTATAAAACGTAGTGAATTCTCTGGGTTTAGTTGTTTTTCAGCGCGCTGTTGTGGGAAGCGTCAACAACGCATTCTGACCAGCACAGTCAAGTTCGCTTGTGCATTCGCGTCATTTTAAGCATATGTAAGTCGTAATATTACGTTTTTGTAGTATAAACATCTGATTAAAGTCATATAGGATGTGTTTCGTTAAGTCAATAACCCGCAGTGCTTCACAGTACCGGTGATCATCTTAAGTTTCAGCACGCTCTCAAACAGGGGAAGAGCATCCACAGGAGTTATAACCCTTCACCTATGCGTGATTTTGTGCTAATATAAGTTGTAATATTATATTTATTTTGTATAAATATCTGATTGTTCTCATATATGATGCGTTTAGTTGTTAATTAAACTTCTAAGCGCTTCAGTTTATGGTTGTTCGTTCATTCTCTCCAGCTTCAGCGCGCTCTCAAACAGCAACATTATTCCTAACAGACTAGACTAATATTACAGATGTTTACTATTACTGTAATATTAAACTTTTTTTTTTTCAAAAACACAGAAGCATTATTTTTTATAATTAGCACTTTTATTGTTCTCGTATCATTTCCATCAACAATATGGTTTGATTAAAACCATTTCTTTATCGTCTGTGCGGGTATGGAAGGATATCGCGGACAATTTTCAAAAGGAATTGCAAATGGTATTTGCAATTGCGTTTTCAATTTGTGGACGCATAATATGTGACACAATCCAAACGCAATTGCAAATCGCGCATTACCATTTGCATTTTCGTTTACGCAAACGCACAATGACTGCCAAATTTCAAATGGAAAAGCAAAGTCTGTTTGCAATTGCATTTCCAATGTCTTGCAAGTTATGACCCTGCCATTTTGGAATAGCAATAGAAAATCACCTATTTGCTCTTTTATTTCCTCCGTGTCCAGCCACAACCTGCACAAAATTCAAATGGAATCGCAATCCCCTTTGCGTTTGCATTTCCGATGCCTAACACAGTCAACTGTCAATCAGGCTTGAGGGCGGGGTTTATTGATGTAGTCGGAAAGTAGGCCACGCCCTCAAGTGGTGGAAAACCAAGGACTTTTTCATCATTATTCATTCCTAAGAACATGGGGAGAAATATCCAATGTGTCTATTTAGCAAAAACAACAAAAAAAGTCATAAAACTACTGTGTAGTTTTTTGCACTTCAAACAAAGCCAAATACCTGGAAATAGACTATTTATCACCTGCCAACCAAACAAAAAGAAACCAAAAGAAGACTGCTCTGGTTGCAAGCAAATTGTCAAGAAGCAATTAAGATAGGGATGCTTTAACCGTTGACCAAAAGTAAGAATTTTGACAGATTAATATACAGTTAAACGGTTTAAAATGTGTAGCCTATATATATATATATATTTTTTTTTTTAAGGTTTGAAATTTTTATTTAATTTTTTTGCTGCATGGTTAAAGCAAAATATGCTAAATTCGGTTTAAAAATCAGTTTAATATATAATATAGGCCTATAATCTTTTAAAATAGGCCTATCCTTTTATTGAACCTGGGGCAAAAAGACATTTTGAAAGATTTCACCAGCTGGTACTTTCGGTTTTGCCGCGGAGATCCTTGTGATAAATAAATGTGTTGTATTTATGATAATCCGTGTAGATTTCAGTTGACGAAAATAAATAATAAAAGCGTGATAAGTCACGAAAGACAACTGAATTACTGACAGGATGCTGTGCGCGTGTTCCGAGCGCAACACGGACAAGCGTGCCCAAACGGCCAAATAAACACAGAAATAGGCTATATCAAAATGCCAAGTCGAGTATTCACATAAACACAGTAGATGTAAGCACTGTGTGCGTGCACTGCACACACATAAATTTATAACCGGACCTCAAAGTGAAAAATTTTAAATTAATCTGATGAGAAAAAAATGCCGGTTCTTTATAAGATTCAATCTGATTGAGTAGTTTTTCGTTTTGTCATCTTAATGTATTAATTATTTAGAATAAGTGAGAAATAGGCTATTTAGTAGGCTATTTATTTATTTTATGCTTTTTATTTATATTACTTTATTAGCCTATATATTATTTCAGTTTTTCTCTGTTGTCAGAAAAGCTGCAGGTGCGTGAAAATTTGTGTGAATCCAGGTTCTGTTGTTGAGCTGTTCTGTCAAATCTGTTAAATGTCAAAATAAAGATACAAATATAGTTCAATGAATAGGAATAGGCTACATATGATGAAAATAATAATGTTGAATAAAATGAAATGAAGAAGAAAATCAGATCATCAGA
This sequence comes from Gobio gobio, assembly GCF_949357685.1. Taxonomy (NCBI): domain Eukaryota; kingdom Metazoa; phylum Chordata; class Actinopteri; order Cypriniformes; family Gobionidae; genus Gobio; species Gobio gobio. The sequence goes on along the minus strand of NC_137100.1, from coordinate 44,124,166 downwards.
GGAGGTATAGCCTACGAAACGAACATGAACTGCGATTGAATGTCACTAATGTAGTTTTCTTTTCTTTTTTGATCGCTTGGCTCTTGAGCACAGAATCGTATGGACAACAAACAACTCACATCATGTCAAGTTTCTATAGATTTTCTGATTTTAACTCATCATGATAATTTACTGTGTCGGGTGCAATATGATGATATTCGTCTGATATAGGCTATAGCCTACCGAATGCAGTCATGTCACTTCTTATTTGCTGTTTTTTTTTCTGGTTGCAGGTGAACATACAATCAGTTCTGCATTTTGACTTTGTTTGAACTAAAGAGTTTAAACTTGTTTTTTATTACAAAAATAGCCAAATCCCCGTTTTCCACCACTTGAGGGCGTGGCCTACTTTCCGACTACATCAATAAACCCCGCCCTCAAGCCTGATTGACAGTTGACTGTGTTAGGCATCGGAAATGCAAACGCAAAGGGGATTGCGATTCCATTTGAATTTTGTGCAGGTTGTGGCAGGACACGAAGGAAATGAAAGAGCAAATAGGTGATTTTCTATTGCTATTCCAAAATGGCAGGGTCATAACTTGCAAGACATTGGAAATGCAATTGCAAACAGACTTTGCTTTTCCATTTGAAATTTGGCAGTCGTTGTGCGTTTGCCTAAACGAAAATGCAAATGGTAATGAATCCACAAATTGAAAACGCAATTGCAAATACCATTTGCAATTCCTTTTGAAAATTGTCCGCGATATCCTTCCATAGTAGAGGTTATTTCATGCACTTGCATTCTGATTCTTTATTATGCAGCCTAAGTAATGCTGTTCAATTACTTGTTTGCATTATTTAGGTATATTATTTTTATTTTTTAGACAATATAATTTTTGGTAACATTTTACAAATAAGGTCTCATTTTATTAATGCATTAACTATCATGAACAAACAGAGAGCAATAACCTTTGTTTCTTTTAGTAATAAAATGTTTGTGTTTTGTAACAGTCCATTCACAGTTCATACCTAATGTTAAAAGACACAACTTTGGGTCTGAATATGTTGAGATTAACATGAACTAAAATTAATAAATCCTGTTGAAGTATTGTTCATTCATTGTTGGTTAACTTATACTAACCAAAATTAAACCTTATTGTAAAGTGTTAAAAAAAAATATTTGGCCATAGGAGTGTAAAATTAATTTGAAAAGGTAAGGAATCTCACACTGGTTCAAATAGGCTACTGTAGTGTATAGGTTTGATTTATGTTGAAGTGTTTGGGACATGGCTTTTAATGGTGAGCCTTTTGTTTTTGTAATCAGGCTCTCAGAGTTTATTAAAATTTGTATTAAGATTTATCGGCCAATATATCGGTTATCGGCTTTCAAATATTAAGAATTATCGGTTATCGGTATCGGCCAAAATGTTCATATCGGTGCATCCCTAGTTCCGAGTCCAGTGAGGGTTCCAGTCAGGCATCCTTACCCGCCTGACCCACCCTGGCCCTCTGCCAGGATTCCTGAACCGCCGGAGCCCATCTGGTATGTCCCTCCGGCACCGCCCTGGCCTTCAGGCAGGACTCCTGACCTGCCGGAACCTCCCTGGTCCATCCCTCCGGTTCCACCCTGGCCGTCTGCCACGGCTCCTGAACAGCTGGAGCCCGCCTGGTCTGTCCCTCCAGCACCACCCTGACCTTCAGCCAGGACTCCTGACCCGCCGGAGCCTGCCTGGTCTGTTCCTCCGGTCCCGCCCTGGTCATCTGCTGGGATTCCTGAATTGCTGGAGCCACCCTGGTCTGTCCCTCCGGCTGCGCCCTGGACTTCTGCTGGGGTTCCAGGCCCGCCTGAGCCTCCCTGGCTCCACCCTCCCATCCCTCCCTGGTCCATGCTGGAGACTTTCTGGACTGTCCTGCTGGCTCTGGCTTGGCTGGCCTCCCTCCCTCCCCTCTTTGTCTCTGTGTTTTGATTTTCCTGTCTTGTGTTTAGTCTGTGTATCTGTCTTGTGTTGTCATGTTCCTGTCTTGTTTTTGGTGTCCCTTTTGATGGGGGGTAGTGTCAGGGTTCTGTCACTTCTGTCTAGTTTATTCATGGTTTTGTGACAGAGCCCTGACACTCTTGTATTGTTGGTCTTGTGTGAGCGCGCAGCTTTGAGCATGCTCGAGCTGCGTGCTCTTCTGTCCTTGTGTTTTGTGTTCGGATCCCAGCACTTCAGTCTAGTTTGGGTTTCAGTTTTGTGTTGGGATTCGGACATTCATGCTCCGTGTTTGTTTTTTGTCACGAGCGCACGTGTCTGTGTTCTGTGTAGCACACGGTTCATATTTACATTGGCCGTGTGCTTTCATGTTTTGTCTTATGTTGTGTAGCACGTGGTTGGTGTTCTTCACTGGCTGCGTGCTTTTATGTTGTCATGTTTTGTGTGAACATGCAGCTGATGAGTTCTCATTAGCTGCATGTTCATGTCATGTTTGGTGTGAGCACATGTCTTGTCAAGTGTTTCTTTGTGCCATGTGCTCGTGTCTATTGTATAACCCCGCCCACCTTGTTTCCTGATTATTGATTCATTTGCCCCACCTGTCTTTCCTCGTTACCCTCTTTTTTTTGTTCCCTATTTAATCTCCTTGTGTTTGCAGTCCAGTGCGGAATCGTCGTCTTATTTACCTCATGTTTCCCCTGCTCCAGTCAAGTCAAGCTTAGCCAAGTCAAGTCTGTTTTTCCCCCTCGGGGTAGTTTTGTTTCATCTTGTTTTATTTTATTATTATCATTAAAAGACCCATTTATCTGCATCTTTGAGTCCTCGCCGCATCCCTGCAACAACCCTGACAGACGTGTTTGCTATTAAAAGGCATTAACTCCAGCCCTGAAAGAGGCCGACGCCAAACGCACCGTGTTCAACAGTCGCATGCCGCACATATCACACAAATGACTTAATTTACTTATTACCTATTATTTTATACATAAGACATGAGGAAAATAAAACTATTGGCTACCATTAGATAATTATGAGGTAAACGAGAACACACTCATGAAACCAATGAATGCATGAACTCGTGATTATACAAAATGTCTTTTAAACTTCATACCGGGTCATAAAGCAAAACTCTGGAGAATAATGTCAGTGCTCAATACTCACCAACGTCTTGTGACGATGAATATCTCTATTCTCTTGGGAATGTTTGTTTCGGTCTTCAGATCAGCAACGGCTGGTTTGGCTCTGCAGTCCGCTCGCGCTCGCGCTCCCGCGCTCTGCATTTGAAATCTCCGCATGAACGGTTTTTTTCAAGTGCATTTTGCGCATGCGTATACAGTTTTTCGGACGTAGGACTTGTTCGTCCAACATGGATTTTTCACTTCGACTTCATAGATTGACTGAGCACAATTAAATATGTTCGGTGAATATACAATTTTAATTTTGAGTGAAGACCTTAAGCTATTATTAGTACAGTGCAAATTTTTGCATGGGGATAATTATTTGGAAGTCTTTTATTGGGCGAATATGTAATGATCAATTTTCACAATTTTTCAAAAAAATTTTACAGTGTAATTAGCTACACTAATTGTAATATAACTAATAAAAAAATATTAGAAGAAAATATTTTAAGTGGTCATTAATGGACCATAATTATTGCACAAATAGTATTTAGTTGAAAAAGATCTCCTCAAATTCAATAAATATTGTTGAACTATAATATAGAACATTTATTTAATTGAAAAATAGTTGAGGTGTATGGTCACATTTGACCAAAGCACTAAATACAAAAACCTTAACATTAATGTTAATAATGTTGCATTTCCATCACTCTCTGTAATAAAATGATACTGTAAATGTGGTTAACGTAATAATCAATGCACACTATGCTGTACTGTTTACCTGTAGGCCTATATAATGAAGCTGCTGTCTATCCGCTTAGCCATTCAAATGTATGGACAGTGCTGGTTTGTCTAGACCTATTGAGAGCTTTTGTTTAGAACTATTATAGGTTCTTTGTAGTGCAGAAAGGTTCTTTAGACCAGTGTTTCCCAACCACGATCCTGGAGGCACACCAACACTGCAGATTTTGCATGTCTCCTTAATCAAACACACCTGATTCAAATGATCATCTTATTATCAGAGACTCCAAGACCTGAAATGGGCGTGTCGAATAAAGGAGACATGCAAAATGTGCAGTGTTGGTGTGCCTCCAGGATCGTGGTTGGGAAACACTGCTTTAGACCAGTGGTTCCCAACCACGTTCCTGGAGGACCCCCAACAGTGCACATTTTGGATGTGTCCTTTGTCTGACCAGAGGTGTCAAGTAATGAAGTACAAATACTTCGTTACCTTACTTAAGTAGAAATTTTGAGTATCTATACTTTACTGGAGTAATTATTTTTCAGCCTACTTTTTACTTCTACTCCTTACATTTTCAAGCAATTATCAGTACTTTCTACTCCTTATATTTTAAAAATAGCCTCGTTACTCCTATTCCATTTCGGCATATTTTAATTCCGGCTTGTCATTAAAAAAAAAAACTATCCAGATTTGATTGTGGTTGGATGAGAAGGATAAACACAAACCTTTCCGACACCCTATTGGGTTGTAGGCGATCAATCACGCCTGCACCTCCACAAATCACACACCATGTTGCCAGATAGGGCGGGTTCTCGTCGAAGAACACGTACTTTCAGCCAATCAGCGATCAGCAGGCAGACGCGCTCATTCATGACTTTAGCCGGGTTTTTAGCGCGATAACTCGTAGCTGTATATTCCAGTGATTGCTATACCAGTGGAATAAATATACAGTCAGTTGTATCTACAGTAAAGAGTGGGAGAGTGACTATACTCTATAAATATAACCGTGACTCCTGTCCATCATCATATACACACTTAGGACATCTGCAACTAGCAACCCCTACAGCTGCTGAAAGAGGTTTAAATCAACGATTAATCCGTTTTGACTGCGCTAAGTGCATGTGCCATGTACTTCACGAAAGACATACTGTAGTTTTGTCAAAGCAAAGTGCAACGCAAAGGTAAGCGCATTGTTGTTATTTATTTGTTGACGGATTATTGTACAGTATCAATGAATTACGCATTTTGGCAGTGGTGTGTGCATTAACGTGTGAAATGCCTGTTTATTACATTGCTTTTTCCAATCTCTATATTGGGCACTTTTTGCACGTAAATTGGCTTCTTACTGTTGACATTGAAAATTATGTATGTGTTTTTCTGAGGGATAGCCGTTTTGACGGTTTCTACCTGGACATATAGTCATATTTGATCCATTTTATTGGGATTTTTTTTTAATTTTGTTTATCATCAATGTTATGTTTTAAGGAGATAAAATGGTAACTTACTTATCAACATTGATTGGTATGGCAATAAAATATCACATTATTTTGGCAGTTAAAGTTTTTTTTTTCTTTCTTGGAGTGACTAGTTGCCTATAAGTATTGTAAGAGGTGCAAAATTGTTATCAATAACCAGGCATGTTATCAATAACCTTTTTTTTTTTATATAAATGTACATTTGGTGAGGATTTTGGGCTGGAAATTGTCTACCCAATCTGGCCACACTGATCATACATTCAAAAAATGGTTATTGATAACATGCCTCTAAATTTTGACTTTTTGCACCTTTACAATATTTATAGGCAATTAGTCATCAAATCTTCCGCTCCATGAAACGCGTTAATGCTCAGTAGTACACATATGGTTCTTTAATGTATTTGCATTGTCCTAAAATGCGTTCATTTTCAATTGGAATATGCGGCTGAAACGCAAGTGCATCTAAAAATGTTCAACATGAACTTTTTAATATAACATTATAGTCATTATGGCCTTTAGAAAAATTTTTTTTGAGTAGGTGGGGTATGCACTGTGGCGCGGCCTAATCTTTTGTCCTTAAAGGGATACTTCACCCAAAAATGAAAATTCTGTCATCATTTACTCACCCTCAAGTTGTTGAGTTTTGTATGAGTTTCTTTGTTCTGAAGATATTCTGAAGAATGTTTGTAACCATGCAGATAGAGCAACCATTGACTGCCATAGTAGGGGAATATACTATGCCAGTCAATGATTGCATATAATATGCTTGGTTACAAACATTTTTCAAACTTCAGAACAAAGAAACTCATACCGGTTGCAACAACTTGAGGGTGAGTAAATGATAACAGAATTTTCATTTTTGGGTGAACTACCCCTTTAATGGCATTTTTTCCCCTCACATTACTTTTACTTTTATACTTTAAGTAGTTTTGAAACCAGTACTTTTACACTTTTACTTGAGTAAAAAGCTTGAGTTGATACTTCAACTTCTACAGAAGTATTTTTAAACCCCAGTATCTATACTTCTACCTGAGTAATGAATGTGAATACTTTTGACACCTCTGTGTCTGACACACCCACATCAGGTCTTGGAGTAGCTACTAATGAGCTGATGACCTGAATCAGGTGTGTTTGATTGAGGAGACATGCAAAATGTGCACTGTTGGGGGTCCTCCAGGAACGTGGTTGGGAACCACTGCTTTAGACTATAAAATGGTTAGAAAAGAATGGTTCTTTAAAGAACCTTTCACAAAATAGTTATTCAGGGAACCAAAAATGGTTCTTTTATGGCAGGGGTCTCCAAACACTGTCCTGCAGAGTTTAGCTCCAACCCCAATTAAAACACCTGAACAAGCTAATCAGTGTCTTACTTGGGCCTAGTAAGACACTGATTAGCTGGTTCAGGTGTGTTTATTTGGCGCTGGAACTAAACTCTGCAGGACAGGGTCCCTCCAGGACCGAGTTTGGAGACCCCTGTTCTATGGCATCGCCGTGCAAACCCCTTTTTGGTTCTTCCTGGCACCTTTATTTTTAAGGGTGTATAAGCCACCCGCAAATCTAATTAAACTGTCTGAATTTACTTTTCCATGGTGTGTTATTTTTTAAGAAAGCCGCTAAATGGTTTTTTTTTAATGATTATTTGAACAGCTGATTTCTAGGCACAAACTACAACCACAGGCTGTAAATGCAAAAGAAAGTGAGGTCTTAATCATTTCTGCTTGATTACAAATAAACTTTAAATACATTTAAAATTAAAGTTATTGTAATACAGCAAATTACTTTTGTATTGTAAATATAAATGTCTTTCTATAAATATATAGGCCTAAGACCTTCGCTATTATTAGAGAAATAGCGCCCCCGTCTGTATAAATACAGCTCAAATTGTAATATGCCTACACAGAGGAAACGGAGACAATAATCACAAATATGATAAAAATGGCAAAATAATAAATAAAATGCTTATTGTTTAAAGTGCATGGGTGGCCAATAACTCTATTATAATCATATTCGCTACAAATTATGTTTCATGACAGAAAACAGTAAGCACAAGCACTTAAATAAATGCAACTGTTTTTTTTTATTATTATTATTTGACAACAATGTATAAACAAAGAATGAGTCAGTCATAATGTAGAACAAATAAACAAAGAAAAGGAAAGAGAAAAATAAAAAAAATGTTACAAGACATGGGTATATCAGAATAGATCATCAAAGGAAAATATTAAAAGACTTACATATTTGAATTGTTTTTAAAGCCTTTTGATTACATGAGTTAGCGATAGTCCCAAAATAATGTGGTTTCTGACCTGAAAATGTACATCAAATTTTGTTAACAAAATAAAAAGATAAAGTATGTATATTGTGTTTTGTGTAAATTCTCATTTTTAACAATTCCAAACAAAACGTTTTCCCAAAGTAAAGAAAAATCTTTGTCAATGTTCTCAATAACAAATAGGGAAAAGTCTTTCCACAGTAATTTAGAGTAATGGCAATGCCAAACCAAAGTCTCTGGGTGCTGTTTACAAAAAACAGTTTGTATCAATATCTTTTTTGAATTTCTTTAAAAAGGCATTAACAGGGTATACACGATGGACGGTTCGAAAGGAAACTTCTCTCATCTAATTAGTAATTAAGTTTCTATTAGGAATCAGCCAAATGTTCCTCCAAGGAATATCGGGAACAAAAGCATTCCAATAAACTGTGACATTTGGAATTGACACACTTTCATTAAAATGCAACTCTGTGCAACCTGATTAATAGACCCTTTTCACATTTCCGGGTTTCTCAGAGCGGAAGTCGTCATAGTTGGGTTGTGAATGAGAGAATACATTTTAAAAAAATGGTGTCCATTTGCTCAAATAGCAAAAGAAAAACGCCACAATAGTGATTTCACAACTTTCAAAAAGAGGGGAAAAAAATAGAGTGAGAAACGGCAGTCAAAAGAGAGAAATTTGTTATTTTTTTGTTAAAACGCGTCATCACAGTCTGTGAAAAGGGTCTATAAAATATATTTCTGATATATCTATAAGAGTCACTATGATTTTTAAATTGAAAGTGATTACAAAAAGGCACATAAAACAGCCAATCAGCGGTCTCTTAAATGTTGAAAACAGACTTAATAGATTTTGATATATATTAGGACTCTTTTCACACTATAACACTTCTTGAGGACTCCCATCCCCCATCTTCAGGTAGCCTATTACCCCATGTTTTTTACCCTTTTGCTTTCTGGAGGATGATGCAGCAGCCAGCATTTGGCAGAAAAAAAGACAGAAATGAACAATATCATAATATAAAAATAAATAATCAATATATATGAGAGGGAAGGTAAATAAATAAATAGGGTATGTGGTGGGTGGAAGTGGTGATGTGAAACACTTCTTTAGATAACAGAATCAAAAAGACAAAATGACTATTTTGTAACACATTCCCTCCTTTTTTGCAAGTGTTCTTGGCCCTTTGGTGAAACTGTATTTTGTTCTCTTGCACATTTGGAAGTGCTGAATCACAATGATGTGAACCTTGTTAATGGAATGGAGTGTAGGCCTAGGCCTATAAACAATAGTTTAGCTGCTTCAAGGTAGGCCTACTTCTAATACAATTTTAGGATTTCAATTTGATGAAGGTAAATAGTATCAACATGTAAATTGAGACTTCTGAAAGTCATGCCAAATGCGGAGAAGATTATGTGGTTTAAAGCCATTCACTACAATGCGCTTGGAAAAGGTGCACCTTTCATAATGAAGCCTGCGCACCTCAAAAAGATTCCTGAGTCCCAGAAATCTTGTTGCGTAAACTGGTTTTACATCCAGGACATGCAGGCACAAGCCCACATAAACATCTTCGAGTGGAATTGGCCGGACAAATCTAGAGGCCCATGATATTTTTCTGGCCAGGTCAGTAGAAAAGACATATGCCGCTCCAGACACGTATGGAGGATACCAGGTGTCTGGGTACAGATCCTCAGGGATGTACCATTTGTTGAAGCTGTCCCTGTGAGGAACAGCATCTGAGATGACCGAACCAGTGATGTAGTCTTTCCTTGGGGACTCGCCCTGGCCATGCAGGTAGTCCACCAGGTAAGGCACATTGAGAAAGACATCTGCATCAATCTTCATGGTATACCAGGCACCCTGGCAGTAAGTGGCTATCCAGTTCATAATCATCATTGTTTTGATTGTAAGATTATGGTAGCTGTCCACAAAGTCCATTTGAATAATGTCACCATATTCCTTGCTCTCCCACTCAAGGTGCTCCTGCAATACTGGGTCGCTTTGTGCGGGCTGGCCAATGACAAACAAATGCAAAATATTCACCCCAGGAATCAAGCCATGTTGGCCCCATGTCTTTCTAATCGCAGTCCTGGCCTCTCTGCCTTTGGGAGTCACTGGAATCATAAGAACCAGGAAAGGACTCTTCTTCTCACACAGTTCTGGCTGGTTCAGAATGAATCTGTATGTTGACGGTGAGATCACATCATGGAGCTTTTTAGGAGTTGGAATCTTCTGCGGAGACGGCCAAAGTAATGAGCTGTTGAAAGCGACGACAACTAAAAGTGTTGTCAATCCAGCGACAGCAAGGTACATTAAACGTTTTAACCGCGATCGTTTCCGCATATTTAAACGAAACAAAAAACTTCATGACCCGTAAACTTTGGACAGATAGCCTACACAACTTGAATGTCAGGTTTGAAAGCTAAGACGTTTGTTTAGCAGACGTGACCAACCCTTATCTTGCCTCGCTCAACGCGTTTTAAACTTTAGCGAATATAAATGAACTGCTGAACCACTTTTAAAGTAAAGCAACTTTCATTTTCTATCGGTTTTATGTGGATGTTATGCACAATATAAACCCGCTAAGCTATAAAGGTTAATGATTTGAAATGTATAATATATCCAGTTACAGTATCACAGGGAGTGTTCTAACCAGAGTTGCCAGATTGCTCATCTAGAATACAGAAGCGAAACAGTTTTACAATGATTGAATGACGACAGACATTTGCTTGAATTTGGATTCACAATTAAGCAACAAGGTTTCTTCATTTAAAATGTTAAAGAAACTCGGACAAATCATCGCAAATCAGGCCAAATGTTCTTCATCCATCTACGCATTTTCCTCGCACATAGCCTACTATCTGGCAACACAAGTTATCACTAGAAAAAATCACTGCTATGTTTGGTTGCTGACCGTCACATCCGTGACCGGTTTCTAATGTAAAGAATAAAGAAACAATTTAAAAAAGAAAGAACACACAAATTAAACGTAAATGCCTACACATAATTTCTAAATATGGGTTTCATTATCTACGACCCCATTCGTCATAAAGTTTCCCCCAACACCCCATTACCTATCGCCTTGGTTGCTGCGAATTGATAAAGTGATAAACGGCCAGCCAGCCAATCAGATAAAGTTAAACACGCAGCAGCTGTTTGTTTACGGATTGCACTTAGGGAATTACTGTTTTTAATACATGTGAAAATGCTACATTAGGCTAATTTTGTGTGTCCAAATAAGCACATGTTGCAAACGTAATTTATTAAACAAAATCTGTTTTATTGTAAGAGGGGTTACAAAGAAACACCTGTTGTACACCCATTTAATAAACAAACAAACAAACATATTCAAATACCAAAACGAGACATAATTTACACAGGTATTGTATGGGTCAGTGGTTTAGTCGATAGCAGGGTAGGGGCAGACACAAAGACTTATTCTGTATATTAATTCTTTTTGCAAACAAGAAAATTCTTTTTACAAACTTTTCCTTTATGATTCTTGAACATTATACAAGCTCAAAGTATCACTTAATCCAAAGATTGAACATAGGTCCTGCCTTAACCTTTGTTTCATTTAAATCTTTTCGAGGATAACAAGCAACAAATCAAGATTCTTATGCTCTCTGACTGAATGCCAATATATTTATAGGGTACAGGAAACACGACAAAAGGTGCATATAAATGAACACTTAGCAGTACTGTAAAGGTACCGGTTCGAGAAACGTGCCACTTGACTTCAGAACTGATGAGCATGAGTTGTGGGAGAGAGAGAGAGAGAGAGAGAGAGAGAGAGAGAGAGAGAGAGAGAGCATGGGTACTTAGATTGATCACAGACAGGCTAGAAAGAGATGAAAAGATCTCCCCCTGAGCCTCCCCACTGGATATTTTTATACAGTTCTGCATATTAAATGCTGAGTTATCATGTGCCATTAAACTTCTCACCGAGAAGTTATAGTATTCTTGAGGCTAACAATGAGGAAAGAGGATCCAATGAAAAAAAAAAAAACAATACCACACACAAACATTCAACTCTCTCCACCGTAACTGTATGTGATATACAGAAAGAATAATATTATTATTTTTTTAACTGGAAAGCACCAAGCCAAACTCAAAATCTCTCCTCAGTCGGCATTGTATTATATAGATGTTACTGGAGTGTCTGTCTTTGGTGTGCTCATGATGTACAGGCACAGTGTGTAATGTTAAACACTTCACTATGAGTCTATTGGTTTACTGTTGAACAGAAGTGGTACACACACACAACTGTGTATGGACTTAAGCTTTGAAAACTTTTTTGTTCTTGTTCTCCATGAATAGGAGAGTGTAGAGAGCAGACTGGGCTCCTGGCAGTGGCTTTGGTAGATGAAGGGGATGAGATGATGCAGGAGGAACAAGGAAGAATGGGCAGCAGAGGAGGGTAGGTTGGTTGGAGCCAGAGCGCACAGGTTTACGATCGCTTTCTCCTTCCCTCAAAGTTCCTGAAGTTGGCAGGCCTCATCTTCATCTCTGCAAACTCGATGGAGTGCTCATGACCCTTCCAGTGGAACCAGTTTACACCCTGGAGAAAAACAATTTAAATTATCTTGACATGTATCTCTTTCCTATTCACACGGTTCTCTTACAGGGAACTCAAACAAAAATGTAAATCCGTCTCTACTGTATGACAGATTAGAAAGCACTTATGAAATTTGTACCTTGCTGTGACTGTTGTCTCCGTATCGGCCCATTATATTGACTCGATGACAGTTTTTATACCAGAAAGCTCCCTTATAAGACAACGCACAGTTGGTGACAGCTATATCGTTGTCATGGTCGTAAGTTGAGAATGGACGGCTGTGGTGATACGTCATTGAGTCGCCTTTAAAAGAGCATCATCACAAAATCAGTCAGACTTTAAAACAACTAGCAATGATCACATTGTGTTTATTTTTGTGCATTATATATATGTACACACACACACACACACACACACACACACACACACACACACACACACACACACACACACACACACACACACACACACACACACACACACACACACACACACACACACACACACACACACACACACACACACACACACACACACACACACACACACACACACACACACACACACACACACACACACACACACACACACACACACACACACACACACACACACACACACACACACACACACACACACACACACACACACACACACACACACACACACACACACACACACACACACACACACACACACACACACACACACACACACACACACACACACACACACACACACAGACAAATACTGTTCAAAAACAACACTGCTGTTCATGTTGTTTTTAAATTTGATAATAATTTGAAATGTCACTCCAAAAAAGCATACTGAATGATTTCTGACTGATCATGTGACACTGGAGACTGGAGTAATGGCTGCTGAAAATTCAGCCTTGTCATCACATGAATAAATTACATTTGAAGTACATCAAGTTATTAAAATAGAAAACATTTGAGATTGTATTAATATTTATTAAAATGACTGTTTTTACTTTATTTTGATCAAATAAATGCAGCCTTGTTGAAAACGAGTATATATATATTATTGAATGGTAGTATATTATAAGAAATATATTAGACAAAAATATTAAAAATAAATATTTTATTATTTTAAATGAATATATATATAAATAAATAAAAACACCATTTTATATAAATAGATATAATATAAAATGTTCGATGAAATTTTTCTATTTCTATAAAATATATAAATAGAAGTAGAGAGAGGTCAAAGACTTTACCCGCAGTGCCACTGTATCCTCCAACATGGACTTTGTAGCGACTGCGTGGTTCAGAGACTGAAAACTTGTCATATTGCGCATATGCAGACTCTCCCTTATCTCTGAGGTCCACACGCAGCTCATACTGCCCAGAGGAGGTGATCTTGTGGAGGTTAGAGAGACCTGCAGACACAGGCAATGAAATTTGTAATCCAATATGCTAAAAATTTCACCATATCATAACACCTTTGGGCCTCTGTACTTAGCAATTTGCCATGTCTGCACAGATATAAACATACCCAGCCAGAATTCATCGTTCAGGTCACCGAAGCCTGCAGTGTAGTTCTTCCAGTTTCTGAAAAACTCTACTTTACCGCTCTGCCGTCTCACAAACACCTGCATGGAGGTACCACAATATTACAACGACTCTTGTTTATCTGAGCCTATGTTTTTGCTCTCTGTTTGATGAGACTTTACTTAAAGGAAAAAAAAATCTAATTTGATAATTCATTCACCCTCATGTCATTCTAAAACCTGCATGACTTTCATTCTTGCATGGAGCACTATAGGAAATTGACGGACTATCCCATTAAAAACCTTCTCTATAGGATCAGAACAGTGAATCTTTCTATCCCGCTTGTAATTTGAGGAAGAATTACTCACAATCCAGCCGCCTCCATCAGTGGTCATATCGCAGTAGACCTGCAGGGGCTGACTCTCATCTCCACGCAGGTAAATAGTGTACAACCCTGAGGCTGTGTCTCCATTCAACAGAGCCTGCGAGCAGTCTTTAGGATGCTTGTACAGCACTCCAACTGAGATAAAGAAAGAAAAGTGTTTGACAAAGGGCAAGCTTATGTTATTCAGAGTCCATTATCATGTAGTGAAGCTGCATTTCAGCACTGACACAATAATATAAATGTATTGGCTCACTGGTGGTGAAGACTGTAGAGATGATTCTGCTTCTCTTTGGCCCTGCGATGGCCTGCAGTTTGACTGTGTATTCCGTGGAGGAAGTCAGCTGAGACATGCTGTAATACGTTGCTGTGGGGCTTAGGACAACCTCCTGAGCCAAGAGAAGAAAACCAGGAACATACATCAGTACAGCAGCATTGGACAGTGCATGTATTAATCACTGTAGACCGGAAAAATGACCACGCTTTAGTTTTAAGGCCCAAATAAACTGCTGCAAATCATCATGTTTGATGTTTAGTTATTTATTTGTGAGGCTAACTCACCTTGACAACGCCATCAGCGGACTCAAAGCTGAGGATGTACCCGCTGATGTCTGCTCTGGGTGGCTTCCATGTCAACATGGCAGTCTCTGTTTGAATATTACTGGCAGCCAGATTCTGAGGGGCATCAACATCTGTGACAGAGGGTATTTACTTATTTGTCTGGCATTCATGGTTAATGCAATACAAATGAGCGTGTACTGATAATTGGCCAGGCCCCATCTCCACTATGTTCTAGGCATTGTCGTATTAAGATTATATGGCATGATCTCTTGATGCTGACAATGTTTCTTACATTTTGGCCACTTATATCTAAAGGGTTGATATTTATTAAAACTTTCATTTAGTTTTACTCTTTTGCCAAACCCACACTTTCAAATTCCATCATAAAAATATTAATTACTTCATATAAAACTATCATTGATGAATGAAATAAACAAAAAGCTATTTCAATGGTTATTGCATGAAAAATCTCTTTTTCCAAATATGAGAAAGGTGAAATATATATTTTATCATTTACAATCAAGCTAATTCTGCGAAAAGGGTGTTAAATATGATTTAATTGTATGAGTATATTTAAATATTAATGTAAATGATTTAATTTATTCAAAATGCTAGCCTTAGCAAGATAATGTCGCCTTTTTATTCCAAAAATGTTTCAAATGCCTTTTTCACCACATAATGCCATTAAACACAATAATCAAAAATGTAATGGAAATTACATGGAAATGTGGTGGGAAAAAAAAAGAAAAGAAATGTAAAAATTCCTCTGTGATGCCTGCACTGTATATTTGCTGTTGGACATTGCCAGTTCATGGAGACCGAGACGGCAGAAAGTGCATCCTGTTTGCTCTCTTTATTTTACAAAAGCAAAACGTTTTGTTGTTATTTTAAATGTACACAAAAATAGACCATTTACACCTTTGAATGATGTCTTACTCTTCTCTGTGTGACCATAAATACGTTGTTTCTGCTGCTATAAGGGAAAAAATTCAAGTGATCGTGCCAGTGCCTCGTGTGCAAACTCAACATATCAGTTCTAGTGTTGCTAACTGGACATCACAACCTATTCATCATCAAACTAATAATGCAATCAACCAAAAATAGAACAAGTTGTTCAGCTTAATTTAAATGGCTTGTACAATGAATGCCACTATAATTTATGTTTATTTTATAGGCTACTGTAAAGGTTATAGTTATAGGCTAATGTTTGTAAACATTTCATTTTATTTACTGGTATTTAATATTTTTTAACGAAATACTAAAATGTGTGCAACTTTTTTTCTTTTTTTTTTGTCAACAACTTCAGTTTGACCTGGTGCTGCTGTATTATTAAAAAGTCCATATTTACAGATGGGGACCATTTCCGGTTCAATACTCCCACACACATTGATTTTGGGTTTAATCTGTTATAATTATGAGGGAGTCCATGGGAATTTTTTTTTACCCTATAAGGGGTCCCTGGCCACAAAAAGCTTGAGAACCCCTGAAGAAAGGGATTGTAAGGGATGTTATTTTTTGAGTGGTCACCATGTATACAGTGCCCAGTTGGAAGATATGTCAGAAGCTGTGCTGTGTTGGTTTACACCAATAAAAAAAAAGTTCTATGAGTATACAGATGTCTTGTGGTGTTTGTGTGCACAGTTGAGTAAGCGTTCACCTTACCTGTGGTGAACTCTGTGGTGGTTGCAGCACTCTTGGCTGCCTCTCGGACTGCATAGATTTTAACAGTGTATAAGGTGGCGGGTGTGAGGGAGCTCATTTCAAACTCCACAGTGTTTCCAGACACCCTTTCCATCACTGGAGCCACTGACAAAGAACAAAATACACAACTGAGACTCACTGCTCTATTGTTTTAGTCTGTAGCGCCTGAAGCAGCCTTCCCTCAAGAATAATGATAGAACAAAGACAGTCAGAGTTGAGTTACCACCGTCTGCGCTGTAAGTGATGACATATCCGTCCACAGTAGCGATGGACGGCTGCCACAGCAGCAGGGCTTCAGTGTCGGTGATGTTGACTGCTGTCAGACCGCGTGGCTTATCCAGGGCTGAGGGCCAACAGATACACACAGAGACATGAGAGAAGCAAAACTCACAATTTGGACTCGATTACTAGGCTTCTGTTAGACAGAAAAGCAAAACACTTACAAATAATAGGCTTACTGTATAGGCTAAGGAGAGGTTGACTACAAACCAGTATAATCTAGCTGTGAATGCTGACTAAATTATTTAATCTATTATTAATACATTTTATAATATAATGCTATAATCAATAAAATGTATAATCAATTAAATTAGATTATAATTATTCATAATTGCATTATATGCTTATTTTTTTTTTACTACTTTTGGTGAGAGCTTTCTTGTTCCATAAACTATAAGAAGATGCAACTCATGAGATTATCATAATATTAGAGGGAGACGTACCTGTTGTGACCCTGTCAGATCCTGGTTCACTCTCCTGCAAGCCCTTCACAGCAATGACAGTGACCTGGTAGGTCACTCCAGGGGTCAGATTAGGCAGCATGGCTTGAGACTCACCTCCATCTACTCTCAGTGTCATAGGGCTGCCTGCAGGGGGAGACAGAACACTGGAATAAACTAGAAATAGCTTTTGTCACTGGAGGGCAGCATTGTCTGTGACTGATTGGCGTGGTGATCTGCAAGAATATTCTGCTGATGGATAAAACATTTTGGCTTGATTGATGATGTGCACTGATAGATTCACATAACTGAAGATGGCCTGATCTAAAAACCTGCACAGATCACAGAGAGGCTAAAAGGACAATATGGGACTTTAGGGGAACATCTCTTGAATTCAATCGATTTATTGTGCCAAGAAGGCAGTCTAAGAGAATTTCCTCCTCGACTTATGCAATATATTACGCAAGACATGATTTACGACAAATCTTAAACTGAAGAAGTACAAATAATAATATGATTCGCCAACAGGCAGCCATCCAAAAGCATAGAAAACCTCACTTTTCAAAGAATCCTTTCTTTTGTACCCAGACCAAAAGCTTCAAATGTGCTATACATAGCATAGAAAAGCACATGTTCAAAAGTTTGGGGTCAGTACGTTTTATTTTAAAGAACTTAATTTTATTCAGTAAGGGCACATTTATAGTGTCACAAATATTTCTATTTCATATAAATGCTGTTCTTTTGAACTTTCTATTCAGCTTTTCTATTCAGTTTCCACTAATTGTTTTCAACAATCAGCATATTAGCATGATTTCTGAATGATCATGTGACACTGAAGACTGGAGTAATGGCTGCTGAAAATCCAGCTTTGCCTTCATGGAAATAAATGACATTTTAAAAAATAATATCAACTAATTATTATTTTAAATTGTAATAATATTTTTGATCCAAACTTTTGAATGGTAATGCATATAATTATAAAGTAACAGTACTGAAACCATAATGACCACATGTTACTTACCACCCTGAATGGGTACATAGGTGACCTGGTAGCTGTCTACACTGGTACGGGGCATAGTCCAGTGAACAGTAGCCGATGTATCAGTCACATCAGAAAAGCGTATCCCCTTGGGTGTACCTAGACCTGGGTAGAAATGACGCATAAGAAGCACAACAAGAATGAACTGTTAAAAAAAATGTGTGGTCTAGCATTTTACAAATAGGTGTTAAAAACAAAACCATTTCCCAGAACAAGTAAACTCAGACCGTAAGAGAAAAAAAATACAGTGGTTGTGAAGAAACTTCTTGAACTACCCCATTTATCCTGCTGAACAAATAGATACATGAAAGTAAACATTCAGTACGTGAGGACTACCAACTGTGCGGCAACAGATAAAGGACACACAGACAAAGGACCTGGCCTTAAAGCTATTTCTCAGCGTTAGACCTCAGAATCTCGCGTGACAGATGCAAGATTAACTTGCCCCCAGTACAGAGACACAATAGTGTGACATGCCAACATCAGACACAAGTGGAAAATGAAGCTTGCTAGTATAAAGGAAGATTGCCAGAGACAGGCATGCAACAAGGAAAAATACACAAAATAGTTGGTCTTGCTCTGTAAATAAAACACTCAATCACAGCAAACAGAGACAGAGAAAATAAGACTGGTGAATGAGAGAAGACTTGGATGAACCGGTGTTGTTAATGAAAGTCACTTGAGCTAATCTGTAGACACAATAATAAAGGAAATAATGAGTACACATTTAAAAAAATGTGATTTTGTTAAATATGGGATAAATGAAAAAGACTTAAAAAAAATCGCTGTGTTTGCAAGTTTCCAATCTACTAGTTGACAGAACAGAAGAAAAGAAAGAAAAAGAGTTAGTGGTTCCTCCACCAGCATCTCTTAAAAATCCAATACCTGTTCGAGCTACAGCCAAAATGGGCTGGAATTTCCGTCCCAAAATGCTCCCAAAGAGCTCGATTTCATACTCTGTATCTTCATTGAGACCTGTCACTGCTTCTGTTCGTTTGTCTCCGGATACACTAATCTGGTGAGGTTGGCCCAGTCCATTAGAATCGACGACATTGAGGGTGAATGTATCAAAGACGCCCTCCGGTGCTGTCCATGTCAGTTTAAAGCTGTGCGGTGTGATGTCCGAGACCAAAAGATGCTCCACTTCAGGTTCAGCTTCTGGTTGACAAAATAATAAAGTTGTTCTTTCACAAGATGTTAAATGACCAAGAAGTGCAAATGTGGGTCGCAAAACCCCTTTTCCGTCTTTGTGGTGTTTGTTAGACACAATTCAGAGATAATGTTACACATGCATGAAAATAACCAATTGTTTAGTCATTTATCAGTTGTTCCTATCGATGGCAGGTGATGCTGAAATCAGTGAGCCAGTAAATTTAATTTACATATTTGGATTAGAATATGGAATGAGATCTGTTGGTTAGTAGGAAAAAAAATTGACATTGATGAATTTTCCACCATTATATTAGGTTCCACCATCATAATTGTATCGTCATATAATAGCAGTCATGCAGAGTTCAAGACAGAGCTGTTCCAGGACAATGACATATCCATAATAATCATATTGACAGAAGGGTTCATCCTCGAAATGCATTTTTCATCTCGTTTTTAGCTGAACTTGCAAAAAGGCCACTGACATATGAATTATGAGAGGGACATCACTAGAGAAGCAATTTTGTGGTATACAAGGATATGTAAAACAACAAAAAAAAAAACTAAAGCCTTGACCACATAAGCAATGTATTGTATTTTCAACAATTGCCTTGTCTGTGCCAAAATATGGTCCATTTTTAATATGCTGTGGTTTGCTCTTTGTCTTGTACCAAGAACCAGTTACTGCCTTACACATATGTATTGCCTTTACTTTAGAAGTAAATTATAGCCCCATAAATTCAGTTGATTAAGATTTATCTCTCATCTGAAGGAGGAGGAGTAGCATGTTAATTTGTTATAATAACTTGACCTAATTAAATATGTTAATGCAGTTAAGTCTGTCCTTAATTTGACATTGTAACTTTTTGAATTTTTATAGGCTGATGAGAAAAGTCAGAACCAAAGACGTCCAACAATCCAGCAGCCAGACTCTTAATGTAATTTATTTACAAATGCAGATGGGGGGGAAAACAAGCATCTGCAAACATTAAAATTCAAATTTTAAAAGGAATAAATACATAGTTTACATTTAGATTAACCAAGATTTATGATATTAATCTGCTCACTGTCTCCTCCAGATATATGTTACAAATTACAGAAATGGAATGGTAAAAAACAATGTAGTATTGATCCAAACCAACAACGCTTTAATAGAGCCTTGTTGTCCTAAACTAAACTTTCAAGAGAAAAAAAAAAGACCCTTGACCGGACTGAACCTCTTCTTCCTCTGAAGCTCTGGATGATGTGAAACAGAAAAGACATTTGTTGAATGTGGAAAAGTGTTGGAAATGAAAACCAGCGAGGACAAATCCCGTGGAGCTGTCCCTCTTCATTAGCACTGTTCACTTGTTTAAGAGTGTCAGCAGTGTTTGAGGCATTTCAAGAGTACTAACATGTGCTCTCCAAGGATCACTTTCATCTGACTGGCTTCTAAGTCTCTCTGGTTTGACAAAGAGGCATCTGTTTGTGGAGGTGGAAAAGGCGCCAGCTAACCTACAGAAACAAGGTCTGGAGGCAGTCATTCTACAGCAGGCAGCTAAAACCTCTGAGGGGGATATCTGTGTTGACACAGCTAAATGCTACAGCAGGGATAAGCATGCCAACTATAAAGTGAAAACTTTCTGTAAATGATTTTAAAAGCTTGTCTTACTCAGGACAGAGAGAGGCAAGAGTGCATGGGTCATGTGACATGAATAGAGAGGAGGTTAACAGAAATCCAATCAGTTCCCCTTCTCCTCTGCCTATTTGCATGCAGACTTGAGAGACTGCTACAACTGTGGCCCCTGCAGCCACTGGCTGATAAACGCCAAGAAAATGTGTGAAAGTGAGGCATAAGAATGAGAAGTAGTGCAGGGTCAGAAAACTGGGCGTGCATACTGAAAAGATCCTTCACAAGAAGCGACAAAAACTCCTCAGGATCACTTCCATGGCAGTACACCCCAGCCTAGTCACCCGCTCTATTCGCTGACTCTCTGAGAGGGGGGCAAAACTCTGGTATGCGCCTAATAAATGTATGTTTGTTACAATACAACTTGTCTGGTTTTCTGGTAGACTAAAAATGCCACTAACCAACTGATTTCAATAGACTCACTAAAAATGTGAATTGAATGCCGACACAGTCAATTAGAATGAAAAAGCCATCAATAGCCTAACTTTGTTTTGCCCGTTAAACACAAATGTACCAGTGAAGACAGGCAGAGGGCATTTACTGCACCTGCAGGCTGTGCTGGTGATTATGCAGAGGTGAACGTGTGGGGTAGCATTGTGATGCTGTGCAGGTGTGCTCTGAATGTCAGCATACTTCAACACAATTCAGCAGACGGGAAGAGTGTCGACATTTCACAGAATCTGCAGTTGACTTAAAAGACTTAACATTTTTGTAGCACTTTGCAAATCTGAAATCACGTACTGTCAGAGTATGTACTGCATTTAGGAATGGCCAATAGTAAAGTATATTCTACAAGTACACGTGTGTAGAATGTATAAAATCCAGAAAACTACCATCAGCCATGTTGGTATTGTCATGTGACTTACGACATTATAGATCATACTGTTTATTCTGACATATTACGTTTGATGCATTGCTTTTTGCATACTACATGGGGAAGTAGACATATTCGGATGTTGGGATTTATTCTGGAGTCAGTCATGGATGATGCTGTGTAACAGAGGGCCAGCTAGTAAGAGCTGTGCAAGTAAACCTCACTCCCCTGGCCTCAAGAGGCGTACTAGCAACTGCCGCTAGAGACTGCGTATTTAATGTCCTTGTTAGCGCACCTGCCTCCCATGCCGGAGACGCTGGTTCGAATCTCGCTCTTTGCAGTGCAAGTAGAACCAGATGGGTTACAGCTGCATTACGTTACCATTCTAAAGTTTGGGGTCAGTACGATTTTTTATGTTTTTAGGTTTTTGAAAGACATCTCCACTATGGCTGTATTAAAGGGATAGTTTGCCCAAAAATGAAAATTAGCCCATGATTTACTCACCCTCAAGCCATCCTAGGTGTATATGACATTCTTCTTTCAGACGAAAACAATCAGAGTTATATTAAGTCCTGGCTCTTCTTTATAATGGTGAATGGCAGCCCAAAATTTGAAGCCCAAAAAAATGTATCCATCCATTATAAAAGTAATCCACACAAGGGTTAATAAAGGCCTTCTGAAGTAAATCAATAGGGTTTTGTAAGAAAAATATCCATATTTAACATGTTACGAAAAAGAAGGATAAAAAAGGAAAATTATATAGGATGGCTTGAGGGTGAGTAAATTATGGGATAATTTTCATTTTTGGGTGAACTATCCTTTTAATTATTGAAATATAATTTCTATTTTATATAATATTTTATTTTTATTCTGTTTTGTATTTTAATCTATTTTGAAATGCAATTAATTATTGTGAAGGTAAAGCTGATTTTTCAGCATTATTACTCCATTCTTCAGTGTCACATGATCCTTCAGAAATCATTCTAATATACTGATTTGGTACTCAAGAAACATTTCTTATTATTATCAATATTAAAAACAGTTGTGCTGCTTAATATTTTTCTGGAAACAGTAATATATATTTTTTTCAGGATTCCTTGATGACTAGAAAGTTCAAAAGAACAGCAATTATTTAAAATAAAAACATTTAAATTAATTCAAATTAATTAAAAAAAAACTTACTGACTCCAAACTTTTGAACAGTAGTGTAATAGGGATATAGGTATTTTCAAATTGGGATTTCTTTTGGAATTAGTCATATTTGATGAGGCTGCATTATATTTATGATATTTAGATGACAGTGGCCAAATATTTACTTAACCTTCTATATTAATAGTGGAAAATTAAAACAAATACTTGTTGGAATGGTTTAAGTACTAGATGAAAGATGGAGAGATGAAAACACAAACGCTGCATTCACACGGGGCGTTGGCGTTAACACTTCTCATTTACTTTGAATGGGTGATGTCATGCGTTGCCCAACTGAATTGTGGGTTCCATCGCGTTGCTTCACTCGCGTTGCAAGCGGCAGAAGTTGAAGATTTCTCAACTTTTCAAGCGCCAACGCATGCGTCATCCAATCAGATCGCCCTATGCAAATACCCTAGATCAGACGCTAGCCAATTGTGTTCATGCAACCCCAGAGCAAATGTGTGATTGGCTGTTGTCACTATGACGGTCGTATCAGTACGAAGCTTCAGCCAAGTGTTAACGTCGACGCCCCGTGTGAATGCAGTGTAAGAAGGCTTCAAAATGCTGGTCAAAAACAACATGTTAGTATCAATTCAACATGTGATGTGATAAAGAATTGCACATTAAAAGAGATAAGAGGTTAGTCTGTATTGCTGCTTGAGGCACAGCATTTGATCCAAAGCTGACAGGAAAAGAAAATATGCTAAAAGATAACCAAGCTGGTCCAAGACTTGGCAAGTAATGATACCTGTGATGGCTTCAGCAAAGACAGGATCTAAGAGATCTCCCTTGTACAGCCCATACAGTGTGACCCTGTAGAAAGTGCTAGGGGAGAGGTCAGTGACAGCCTGGCTGAACTCCTGGCTGGATAGTGTGTGGTTCTGGCCATCAGATAAGCCATCTGGGTCAGACACTTCAATCAGAAAGCCATCAACATCTCCTCTGTCCAGCTCCCAGGACACACTGAAGCTGTCCCAGGACACATCAGAGATCGTGATGTTTCCCACCTGAGGTTTCTCCTCATCTGGATGACAAACAGATCAGAAGATAATTATTTTGGCAGGAAAATATACATTTAAGTGAAGAGCATCATGGGTAATGGTGACTGAAGAGATTTGAACGATTTCTTAAGGCATTCTCTCTTTAAGATGATGGTTGTTTTTGTTGCTTGGAGTCAAATGTATTGAAGTGAAAACAAAAAGTCCTGAAAGCTTAAAAAGACGGCATGTCAATAAGTGCGCCATGTTTCACATTATTCAAAACAATGCAAAGCATTTTAAGAATTAGAAGGGGAAAATCAACGTTATGTCGAGCAACAATAAACCACTTAATTTGTTACTTCTAACAAATTCATCTCCATCTGTTCCAAACAGAACAGGAACATCTGTCAATGCAGTGAAAAAAAAGCACCCGCACAATAATAACTTTCAGAAAGTTGTAATGACAAACAAACAAATTTGCAGTCATTTCTCTTACAACCTATTAACATCCAAGCACCAGCTTGCTGAGACAGCTTTGGTATTAATGGCCCTGAGAAAAGCCATTAATTTTTGAAGGTCCTGCCTAGCCTGCCTGAGCAGAGGTACGCTGAACACTTCAAACATGGGAAGCAGCCATGCAGCACGGCGCAGTGCAACCTATAATTGAACATCATTGTGCATTGTCAGCATTCACAGGCAAAGTGGGGGCAGATAGCAAGGAGATGCACGGTGGGCAAACCATTATCCTGTCTACGCACATTCAAGAGGGCAGAAACGTGGCGTGCAAATAGGGTGACAATGGGAATGAAGTGAATGACCTTCCCAGCCATTAGGGCCGCTTGTCGCTTTTGAAACCTGGAAATGAAACAATACAAAGCTGTCAAACAGCAAAACAGCTCATTGATCATCTCACACCATTCATGGGAAGTGAAATTTGGTCAAATTGTTTCATTTTGCACACTTGTTCAATAGAGTTCTTTCCACCAAAAGCGACCCATGCAAGTCTGAGGAGTGGCCCTCACTGCATGCAGATGGGAATGGAAGGAGGTAGAATAAAAGAATGGCTTTATTGCGGTGAGATCCTCAGGCCACAAACACCTCAAGGGCATTTGGATAAAGCCATTGTTTGAGGCATGCGCAACCCTTTTTGGCTCTATAGACACTCTTTGGCTCTTTACACCATAAAGTTGCGATCACATTTGCCATGGTCACAAAGCGAAATCCAGTAATTTCAATAGGAATCCATACAATTAGGTACTTCATATGAGGGTGAAAGATTTTCCAATTCAGATTATGAAAGTATTATGAAAGTGACTTCTGTATGAGATTCTTCATACATCACTACACGTTTTTTTAAATTTCGCTGAAAATTCGCTAATGTGATCGCACCTTAGCACAACATAGCATAACTTTGTGCACGCATGCATATGACTGTTTGGTATCTCCTTTTTATCCTGGTTATGTCCTGGTGTGTGTCCTTTGAGATCTCAGTCATCAGATTTCCACATTTCCATGTTACAAGCTGAAACTCTTCTAATAATGCCGGAGAAACATTTAGTGAAGAGAAGAAAGCCCGATCCAGAGATCTCCCTGCCCCCCACCTTCCCAAATCCTTTGGGTCTGAGGGAAGTGTATGCCCATGTTTGTGTGCCGTGTCTAAGGCCGATAATGGCTGCTGAAATAAATGCATTGGGATTATAGTGCTGGTGATTTCAGAGACAACATTTTAACAGGCGGCTCAGCATGTGTCCTATTTATCAGTCCACCCCACAGTTCATTGTGGTCAAATCACACAAATCCAAAAGGGGAGTGGGCTCACTCTGACGATTATCACATGAATGAGCTTTCTGTGCGTGTGTGAGAGTTTGTGTGTGTGTGTATTTGGGATCTTGAGGAACACTATATCTGTTGTCTTGCCTTGGCGACCAAAGCAAACAACTGAGGTTATATTTTGTAGCTCCTTGGTTTTAGTTAATGATTGCTATGTTATACAAGCAAGAACATTTTGGTAACAATATTCTGATAGTTAAGTAAGTGGCGTCCTGACCACAGTGATTTTGGCTTTCATTGGTTTTTCTTTATAAAATAAACCCACATGCCATAAATGAGGGCAGAAAATAGGGATATTAGGCTTCAATTTCCAGTGCATGGTGGCACACTGACAATGTGAAAATGTGGAGATTTTTATAGAAGTCTTCTCAAGATAAGGAGCTACAAAATGTTTAATTCAAATTCACAGAACAAGGACTTCAGTATCTTCAAACTCCAAAAGAAATATTGATACTTATGGGGGAAAATAGTGAAGATAATAAATTCCAGAGCTGCCTTCAGATCCTCAGTGGCCTGCTGAATAAATGTTTATGTGAGAAAATTTTATTTAAATCATATTTTTTGAAAGCTGATTTCATGATCCAAACCAATATTGCTTTTGTCACTCTAGAAGCAAAAGAAATGGGATGTGAAGATGCATTCTAAATATAAATGTAATGATGCATACTAACCTGTGGATGCTGACAGGGTGGCTGGCGCACTCATCTTTCTTCCTCTCTTGGCAGTCAGGCTGATGGTGTACAGCATGCCAGGGTTCAGATCACTCAGAATGTAGGTATTGGCAGCACCAGGTACCTCCAATTCAGTTCTCTCGCCATCCGCAGATGCAAACACTAGCTCATAGGTGTCGATTTTGGCGACCGGCCTCCTCCAAACAAGTGTCAGTGTGGTCTCTGTGGTTTCACTTACTTGAAGGTCTTTGGGAGCATCAAGATCTAAGAGGACAGTGACATTACATTAAAGGATTAGTTCATAAAAATGGCAATTCTGTCATCATTTACTCACCCTCATTTTGTCCCAAACCTGTACAAGTTTCTTCCATTGAATAAAATAGGAGAATAAACTGAATTAAAGAAACCGGTTGCTTATTTACATGCAATTACAATGAATATGAATTAAAGCTTTTAAGCTTCAAGAAGAATGCAAAAGCACCATAAAACGACATTACACTATATTCACAATCTTCTGAAGCTAAACAATACTTTTGATAATCCAGTGGGCTGTTAACCATTGCAACCAGATCAGTGAGTCAATGAGTTGAATTCATTCAAACCTGTTTTGTGAACTTGAACTGGATCGAATGATTCATTAAAAAGATTCAACTCACAACAATGAATCATTCACAAATCTGGCATGAACAAACCAAAAAGATACATTTTTAATTAATCACAAGTTACATTATTGATCAGTTTGGTTAAGGACAATTTTTATGATACATGAGCACTTTGATATGGTGTTTTTCATTTTTGTACTTGACAGCCCCAGTCCTCCTTTTACTTTTGACACAAGAGTTTTTCCTGAGCTATACCTTTCAGAATGATTTATCCTACAACTGAGCTTTATTATGACAGTAATAAACTCAGTTTCACTCATGCTGTTGCGTATTATAAGAGAAGAAAGGGGGAAAGGCAAGCACATTGAAGAAAGTTATAAATGTACATAAAAAACATGTGAGCTAATCACTATTCTGTTAAGTCTTACCAGTCACAGCATTGGTCGTTGCAGGCAAACTCTCACGCTCTTCCTTAATGGATGTCACACCCATTCCATACTCGGTCCCGGGCCTAAGGCCTAAGAGAAAACCCAACAAAAATACTTTATCTCAAATCATTAGACAAAACAAAACCATTAATCTCTCACATTGGTTGTTTTTGGAACCTCCATGGTAGGCAATTGTTTTCGTACTAGCGTTTCAATTTCATCTGCGCGCCATATCAATCTAATGCCTTTCAGTGACCGCATCAAAGAGCTTCTACACATGCCAGAAACAATATTTACCATCATACAAGAGATTCTCAGATCCCCACAGCCCCCATTCATAAGAGCCCTTAGCCCAAACCCCACACTTTACCCCTCATAATGCCTGTATTGGCTCCTGCAGAGGTCACTGTGCAGGAGTCCTCCAGCATGAAATTACGCCTAATGCAGAGGAAGCTCATTATCAATAAAATCACAGGCGTGACAGCAATTACAGATAATAACTGTGTGAAAGAGACAACTAGTGAGTTGTGTGTATGTGTGAGAGAGAGAGAGGCTCTGCGTTATTAGCCAAACAGATCGTCCGCCTTATTTACAGGGAACAGGCCTCCCAAGGACAAAGGAGCAAACCAGACAAAGAATCTATTATCCATTTTGAATATATTTTTTTTCTCCCAGCCATGATAATCCCTGCTTGCGGTAACACATGGTTGTAGAGAATAAGAATTAGCACAGGAGATTGCCTCAAAGCACAAGTGTATAATAGAAACGCTGCTGCGACGAAGAAAGCCTCCACTTTCCCTTTTTGACTGGGATTTTCACATTGAAGCACCAGTGTTACTTCATTTAAGACATGAATAAGGCATTATCAACAAAAAGGGTAGCATCTCATTCCACTTTAGTCGTGTAAACATTTTAGGCCACTAAAACAAAGGCGCTCATTTGGAAATAAGTAGTGAATAGTATAAGTTATGCAATTAAAAAAAAACTTACAATTTAGGAAAACTTGAAATTAGCCTATTTCTATTCAGACCTACGACAGCTTTCCAATTGTTTTAAATCCTTTTTTAAATAATGCTTTTCGAAAATATAACTTCCAGCACTTCAACACCTGAGAACTAAATTTCTAATATCAGGAGGATATGCGGATGGGTAGTTTTCAAGTAATAAAATAAAATGGGTTTCCTGAAACCCACTGCACACTGTAGCCGAGCCTCATTTTTTCCCCTCTTTTTGTTTTCACACATAGTTTTTAATCTCTATGATCTGTTTGTAATTGATGTGGTTTGTAATCTCTAGAGAGGAATTATTGTGTAATTCAAACTGGCCTCTCACCAGTGATTTTAGCCTGAGTGGTGTCTTGTGGGCCGCTGGGGAAGACCAGTTCTCCGTGCTCCCCTCCAGAAAGTGGACCGTATTTAACACGGTAATTGAGGACGTTGGCTCTGCTGTTTTTCCACTCCAGAGTTATACTCTCATCTGTCTGCTCAACTGCCTTGAGGTGCTTTGGGGCATCCAGGTCTGAAATATGTCAACATGTGGATGAAAGAAAATGTTTCTTGTAAACGTACGGTTATGCTCCAGGGCATGATGAACAAAATTGCTTCAATGCAGGTCTAAGTACACCACAGTTATCAGAGGACTTGCTAAAGCAGACTGAATTTTCACTTTATGATGTTCTGAAAGGATTTCTAGTCGTTGAAGAGTTCATACCTGTGGTGAAGGTGTCATAGACGGGAAAGCTGGTCATCTCTCCCCTGCGAGCCATGAGAGAGACCTCATACTCAGTGTCCGGATACAGCTCAACCAGATGATACTGGGTTTCCATGGAGGAAAGATCGATTTTTTTCCTGTCTGAGGAATCTGTATTTGGGCCATAGGACACAGAGATCCCATCCACCTGAGCGACAGGCTGAAACCAGGTGATGAGGGCTGTAGTGTCCGTCACATCACGCACATCCACCTGGCTGGGAGCATCAATCACTGCGGATGAGAGGAGATGTGTGTGACAGCTCGGAAAAAAAGCTACAGAATGGGAACATTTATGCAAACAGATGATCCAAAACAGCTGCTATACACTTTTTGATATCAAGGACATCCAAATATGATGATCGTCCACATAAAATACAATGACAGTTAAACATTTTTATTCAAAAAGACCCATTTATACTATGCAAGAAAAATATTAATTGTGTCAGTATTCATTTAACCTCTTAACCGGATTGAGGACGCATTCGCCCTTAAGCTTTATTTGTTTAAATTAGCTCAAATGACGGTCAGATGTAAGTAATTACCATGACAATCTATACATCATTTAAAAGATCTAAGAGTCAAGCTTCCAGTTTTTACCTCTGTTTTATTCTCAAAGTCTTATAGTGACAGTAATTTGTTAATATGTGTCAGGAGTTATGAATATGAAAACCGCGTCGGTACCGTTTGATTGTAATATGAGCCTCAGCTGCTAATAAGTAATTGTTTTTTTTCACATTTTCCTTGTGCTTAAACCAAAATAAATTATTAAAATAGTAAATGAAGTGTAAATAATACCTGCAAATATTACAAAAATAAATAGTTGAAATAAATAGTGAAAGAAAAATGCCTAAGGAAAGTAAAAATACATATTTGGTAAATGTTAGGTTTTTTCCCCTAAAATAAAACCACAACCCCAGAGGGTCCCAGGACCCCAGTTTGGACACAAAACCCATCTGTATAAACCTGCTATTATACAGATGCATTCATATCTATATTCTGGCAATAAGATGGGTATTTTACCTGTACACCTTCTCCAAGACTAAAAAAAGGAAAGTAAAACAACTATTTATGTGTTTATTTTCATGGCAAAATCAGTTTGTCACATTAGCATGTGCATTGAGAGCAGATACTTATGTGAATGTAAGATAATATGGAGGAACTGCATGCAGCTTAGAGCAGATTTGTGCATGCGAGATGCTCCAATGCACCGGTTATCTCACGGGAGGACAGCCTCTCATGTTGCTGAGTGGTGCCTCCCACACACTGAGAGTGAGGGAGAGAACTCACTTTGAGCAATTAGTCCTCCTTTAATGCAAATCCTATGTGGCACAAGTCGAAGAAATGGAGTAGATGGAGCGTTAGAGGCATGCTGGGAGATTTTTTTAGACATTTGTAAGACAGCAAAATGAGCTTGTTGTGAAGGGAGACTCTGGTTACTTGCACTAACAGCATAAGAGACCAATGTTATAACGGCACATCTTTTCCTAATAGGGCTAGAATCTGTAGGGTTTTCTAAAAGAAGCTATTGATAAAAGTGAACGTATGTTTGGGAAATGTCAAAATGATAATATGTAGTACACCATTCGAGAGTAAACCCTTATCCTACAATCATTTAAAAGCAAATCATCTACAGTCAAAGAGGAAGAAAAAGCTTGTAATGTCCCTTTCTGTGGTACTAAGAAATGTGGTGCAATACAAAAATGTTAATATTATTTAGAATGATATTTTAGTCTCATACTGATATAGGAAGATGACAAAATATTTCACAAAAGTAATTATCAAATAAAAATATATTTTCAATATTATTACTAAGACCTTAAATTGTATAAAGATGATACTGTATCTTCATTTGTTTAAGCCTGTTCCAAATCACAGATGTAAAAGTCTGGTCAAAAATGGTTGTGCTGCTTCATGTTTTTGTGGAAAATGTGATACAAGATTTTTTGATGAATAGAAAGATGAAAAGAACAGCAATTATTTGAAATAGAAATCTTAACTGTCACTTTTGATCAATTTAATGCCTCCTTGCTGAATAAAAGATGGAATTTCTTTCAAAACAAACAAATAAAAATCTTACTGACCCCAAACTTTAGAATGGTAGTGTATATATTTTAGTTGATCCGGTGTAGTAGTAATACACATAAATAGCAAATGGCAAGCACTAATGACTTGCAAAATAAGGTTTTAAGGGACTAGCACTTATATTGCCTGTTACTCTTAATCAAAATAAAAATAAAAATAAAATTTTCAGCAACACCCTGTACTGCAAATAACTGACAATTAAAATAAAATGCTGACTGTTCTTTCTAATTTCAGGTAAGACATCCTGTCTCTTGAAAATAAAAATAAAAAAGAGCAGACTGGTCATGGCCGCCTGTTAATTACTGTCGACAGCTGCTTACTTGTGACAACGTTCTTGCTGGCTGGGGGTCCGCGGGTGTTGTTCTTTATGACCTCAAGCTTAACTTCATACTCTTGTCCAGGTCCGAGACCAGACTGCTCAAAGGTGTTCTCAGGAGGGTTGAGGGAGTTCAAAATCTCTCCATCTTCTTCTTTCTGCCATTCAAAAACAGATTTTTTGGGGTGAACTGAATTGGTGAATATATCAAATCAGATCACTGGTCAAAGGTTCTGTTGGTTAATAAAAATCAAAAATCATCAAAGAAGCAACCTCAGGAAAACAAAGTCAAGCTCCTATGAGCTACAGGGTAATGAGAGGGTGTCCTGAGAGTAAACACTTTGGTCTTTTAGCTGATTCTACTTGGATGAGTGTTTCACTTCACAGTGAGGGTTATTTTGGCATTGACATCTCTAAACTTGATGTGTGAATGAGACTGCCTAGCTGTGTTTTGAAAGAGAGATGTAGGGGAGGTTTGCATGTTCTAATGGTGCTGTTTTTTAGAGTTTGCATAAGCCCTTGAGAAAGAAAAAAAGCATTACAGAGACAATAACAGTTCTGTGGCACATGGTCACACATACTGTTGCCAGGAGCTTCTTAGAGGGTTTTGTCTTGCAAAACCGCAGACTTCTCGACAGTAGCTTTTTGCTTAGTGGCACCACTCAGCTATTTTCTATTGGACAACTTTGGAGCTTCTCATTTTAAACTATTACTTGCAAACAGAACAGTCCCTTTATATTACAACTTTCAGGAGAAAATATGAGGGCAATGATACACTTTTGGATCATAGCCTTTTGGATGATGCCAGGACACTCACTGTGTTTCTGAAGATGAGGTTCCAGCTATCAAACGGAATGTTCAAGGGGTCCCACTCAACCTCTACTGTAGTCTCTTTAACCGATTTGAATTTCAGACCCTCAGGTTCAGGGAGATCTGATTGTAAGATAGAGCATCTTAGCAGAATATACTCAGGACAAAATAACAAGAAATTTTCCCAAGCATTAGATGATGTGTGACTTACGTGTGGCTATTCTGGCACTGACAGGGACACTCATCTTGCTGTTCAGGACAGCAAAGACACTGATTAGGTACTCTATGCCAGGCTCGAGCTCCCTAATAGTGGCTGTCTTCTTTTCACCAGAGACTCTCATTTCCATCTCTAAACCACCAGGAGCCGTAGGCACATATGTGATAAGATACTCCGTCACAAGCATCTCATTGACCCAGGCGAGGTCCACTGTTTCTGGGTCGACTACAGTCACTGTAAGGTCTCTGGGTGGGGAGACTGTGGATTGAAACACATCAAATTACTGAATTCATCTTAGTCAAGAACCTCTAAGTCAAAAGAGAACAGGCAGAACTTGGAAAATGACATCTGCTTGATATTGTGCCACAGTTTGTGGGAAAGAGAATTGTTAAGATAAATGCTTTATCCAATGGCATCTTAATGTGCGGAGACAACTAAGTAAGCCAATCATAGGTTGATTTCCTCAAATGTGTAAACATTCCCTAATGCCTAACCAACTGGCTTAACCAATTATGTGAGTTTGGGGCGGAACTATGGGTTTGTCGGACTAATGGCAGACATGGAGGAGTGTTCAGCAAATCTGTTTGAAACCATTCTTTTTGCAAATTTTGTATGGTGGCGCACGCTGCCTGCTACTTTTGTGACTTTCTGAAGATTAACTGTCATATAATTGTAAATAACAGTATTTTTTGTATAGTATGTCACTTACATTGAAAGCTTAAAGGGTTATTTAACCCAAAAATGAGAATTCTGTCATTAATTACTCAGCCTCATGTCATTCCAAACCCATAAGACCTTCGTTCATCTTCGGAACACAAATTAAGATATTTTTGATAAATCTGAGAGCTTTCTGACCCCACATAGACAGCAACACAATGACCACTTTCAAGGCCCAGAAAGGTAGTAAAGACATTGTAAAATAGTCCATGTGACTTCAGTGGTTCAACCTTAATTTTATGAAGCGATGAGAATACTTTGTGTGCGCAAAAAACAAATGGACCATTCCAACAATGTCTTTACTACCTTTCCGGGCCTTGAAAGTGGTTGTTGTGTTGCTGTCTATGTGGGGTCAGAAAGCTCTCGGATTTATCAAAAATATCTTAATTTGTGTTCTGAAGATGAACGAAGGTCTTATGGGTTTGGAATGACATGAGGGTGAGTAATTAATGACAGAAATTAAATTATTGGTATACACATAAACAAGTCATGTATATTTTCCACTGCTTCATCTTTGAAAAAGTAAATTAATAGCCAAAACTGTAAGTATAAGCTATACATGTGCATATATTTGGTGTGAATTATAGTGACTTACTTTCAGAGCAGTCTTCGCCAGTAAAGCCTAAATCACATATGCACATTCCATTCAGGCATTGGCCTTGGTCATTGCAGTTTGCTGGGCAGGTCAGAACAGAGCAGTCCACACCAGTGTAGCCTTCATAGCAGACACACTTTCCATCTTCACAGTAGCCACGGTCCAAACAGTTGTTGGGACACGTCTTTATACCACAGTCCTCCCCAGTGAACCCGCTGTTACACACGCACTGGCCATTTACACAACGTCCACGATTATGGCAGTCACTGGGGCAAGTCAACTCGCTGCAGTCACGGCCTGTAAAGCCAGTGTGGCAAACACACTTGCCATCTACACACTGTCCATGGTCATGGCAGTCATTGGGACAGGTCTTGATGTTACAGTCTTGTCCAGCAAAACCAACATGGCAAACACACTTGCCGTCCACACACTGCCCACGGTCATGGCAGTCATTGGGGCAGGTCTTGATGCTGCAGTCTAGTCCAGCAAAACCATCATGGCAAATACACTTGCCATCGACACACTGTCCACGTCCATGGCAGTGATTGGGACAGGTTTTGATGCTGCAGTCTTCTCCAGCAAAGCCATTGTGGCAAAGACACTTGCCGTCCACACACTGTCCATGCCCATGACAGTGATGGGGGCAGGTCTTGACACCGCAATGTTCTCCAGCAAAGCCATCATGGCAAATGCACTTGCCGTCAACACACTTTCCATGTCCATGGCAGTCATTGGGGCAGGTCTTGATGCTGCAGTCTTCTCCAGCAAAGCCTACTTTGCATATACACTTCCCGTTGACGCATCGGCCATGATCGTGACAATTATTGGGGCAGGAAAGCTCTGAGCAGTCGTCACCTTCATACCCAGCATCACAAATACACTCACCGTTGACGCACTGTCCTCGGTCATTGCAGTTGTCGGGGCAGGAGAGAATACTGCAGTCCTCGCCCTCGAACCCGGGGTCACATATGCACTTTCCATTGAAGCAGTGACCTCTCTGATTGCAGTCATTGAGACAAGTGAGCTTGGAGCAGTCATCTCCGCTGTAGCCAATATTGCAGACACACTGTCCATTGACACACCTACCACGGTGGTTGCAATTTTTAGGGCAGGTAAGCTCCCCACAGTCCTCCCCAGTAAAGCCCTCATCACAATAGCAGGTTCCATTGTCACAGCGACCACGGTCAAAGCAGTCGTTAGGACAGATGAGCTCGGAGCAGTCAAACCCCGTCCAAGGCTCGTCGCATACGCATTCGTCATCCACACAGCGCCCTCTGCCAAGGCAGTTGTTTAGGCAGTTAGTTAAACTGCAGTCTTCACCGATGAAGCCCTCCTCGCAGAGGCAAGCCCCGTCGATGCACTCTCCATTCTCACCGCAATCTACAGGACACAGCTCGATACTGCAGTCCTCCCCGCCGAAGCCCTCGAAGCAGACACACTTGCCATCCTCACAACGGCCTTGATCCTGGCAGAAGTTCGGGCACTCTGGCTCAGAGCAGTTGACTCCTTTCCAACCGGGCTCACACAAACAGCTGCAGGTCTCAGTGCTGTAGTTGCCACGGCCACTGCAGTAGGGTTTGGTTGTGACTTCACCTGAGAAATAGAGTTTTAGTCATTTTTGGCTTCTGATGAAAAAACATGTTCAATGTTTAGATAGGGATGGGAATTGTACAGTATACTGATTGAGCTTCATGTTTTTGATTCACTAAAAAAATTGGTTTGTTACAGTTCGAAAACATTTTCTATATGAAACCACTTCTATCAATTTTTACATGTTTCTTTGAGGCCATGATAAAAGACAAAGTAATGGCCCGAGTCGCTTGTGAGGATGAAATGAATCAAAATATCTATACTGTCAAAGAAGGAATTTTTGGGGAGGTTTATTTATAAATAATTCTTGTTCAAACCAATAATAGATTTCAGCATGTTTGAATTGTATATGTTTAATAATTATTACACTCACGTATACAAACTACAAAGGATATACACTTAATATATTTAATACGTTTTGATAATTAATAAATATAGCCGTCATTCAGTCTCATGTTTTGAGATCCTTAATTCATTTTTATTTCATCTACATTTTGGCTAAATTTGAAAGTTCCTCTTCACCACAAGCAGACTAATGTGATACCTCTGACAATTATTGGTTATGCATGCGGAAGAAGGCTAATTTCATTTAGCTTGTGCCTTTCTCCTTTTTTCATTTGAATATTTATTCTAACTGGTCAGTTTAGCAATAAGTGGAAAATTTTGCTACCAGCCTCTTCTAACATTCATATAGTGATTAAAACTCGTTTGGGCTACCACGTATGAAATAAAAATAAAAATCTAAAAAATAAATATGTTAAGCATGTTATTGGATACATTTATTAAAACAAAAGTTAAAGGTATAGTTCACTACAAAAAAAAAAAAAAAAAAATCTGTCATTATTTACATACCCTCATGTGTTTCCAAACCTGTTTGACTGACTTTTTCTATAGAAGATGTACTGAAAAATGTCTCAGTGTCCCCCCAATTATACTGTACAATGAAATGTCACCCAAATGTTTGATTACCTACATTCTTAAAAAATATCTTCTTTTGTGTTTTGTAGAAGAATGAAACGTTTAAATATTTGTAAAGGTGAGTAAGTGATGACAGAATTTTTAATTTGGGGTGAACTATCACTTTAATGTAATCAGCTTTGTTATGTTTCTTTTGAATACATTTGTAATGAGACTCAGCCTCCTAATGGACTGCCAAAGCATCTGTTATATTTGGCCTCACCTGCAACCTGAGCACCACAGCAGCTTGTTCCACTGGTGCACTGCTCCCTTAGACTGGATACCTCTGCTTCCAGCATTTCCAGCCTGTTCAGAAGGTCCTTCAGGTCAGGCATGTGGTTATCACAACCGCAAGCTTGCTTGGGAATGTTAATCCTATGCGTAAAAACAATCTGATTCTCCCCGTCCATTGTGTGTTCTATGTGCTGGTCAGATTGTTCCGATTTTGGCTTCATCTCGGTTGTTCCTGGTGAATCCAAGTCCACCGAGCACATGGATACAGAGGGAACGTTGATGTTGTACACATGGTTGAAAACCACAGGCTGGTCAGGACTTGGGAGGGTCAAGTTCTCAGTGGTTGGTGACAGTGATTCTCTTCTGTGTCTAATTACTCTTTTAACCAGGCCAGCACTAGAGAGATGAACTAAAACGGCTACTGCCACAGAGGCCAGTAGCAGACCTTGCATCCCCATGGTGATTTGATCTCACTGGACTCTTCTTACTTGTGTGAGTGTTTAAATTGTTTCAAGGTACTGGATGTGGGTTTTATCCTGGAAAAAAAAAATTAAAACAGTAACTCAGATTACATGTACATATTAGAGATATGAGATATGGGATATGACAGATAGAGATCTGATTGCACTTATCCTTACAAAATCAAACAAATACGAATTACATCAATGATGTACAATTCTGCCCTTTAATTAATTTAAAAAACATGGACGGATCATTCAAAGTGCTTCAAAGGCAATATTTATCAATCAATAAATTAAATCAATATTAATAAAATAATATAAATAATTAGAAGAAAATAAGCAATTTATTTGAATTTAAATGTTTAAAAAAACTATTCAATTCAATGAAAAGCAATTATTACAAGTTGTGATCACAAATTAGTATGACAGACTTCTCACAGAAACGGATGCTAATAGACAATAAATAAAGAAAAGAGAAATGGGATGTTTTAACTTTCGACTTGTACACCCTTTCCAACTAGAATGAATCATATTTAAAGCAAACCATATCACAGCAGGCAGTGTTCATACTCAGAATAACATTTCTGGAAACCCCCCCCCAAAACAATTAAGAACACATGGCAGTCAGCAACACTGCAGGGAAGATAGACACTAAGCACAACTCAGGTTTTGGTTGCCTTGGCTTCCACAAAGATCAACTCTGGCCAATAAAAGCAAGGCATACAGGAGCGATGGCTCCAGCAGCTTTTCCTATGACAGGCTGCCATGACACACAGCAGGCAACACCTGAATCTGAGGAGCGTACTCTCCTCTCTGACGCTCTGCCCACAGCCCATGCTGACAGATTAATACTAGCGTGGAGGAGACCATCTGCAGTGCTTCCGCTAGCGTGGGTGTTCAGAGTTCACGCTTCTCATAAAAGTTAGCTTTCTTTGACCATTCTCCAGACAGCAGCAGAGTTTCGCATTAAAACACAATACTTTTCTCATTAAAAGAAGTGAAAAGTACAGTTTTTGCAGGGCTCAGGAGGCTTGTCACTTACTAAGTGCATTGGTCTGTTAAAAAATGTAATTAAAGTAAAATGGAAACAGCTCTAAAACCCTTTCAAGCTTACTGTTACTGTGCTGTAGGAGATTGAGGATGTCTGTGTTTAAAGAGTCCTGATGTGCATGTCATATGGTCACATACTTGCCAATTACAGGATTGCAGATTCAGTTTTCCATACAGTTGTTTTCCTGAATGTTATGAAAACCAAATGGGATCAATTTAAGATGGAAATAACCGCCTTCCAAAAGTGCTGACATACTGACTTTTTCAATACCATAAAACACCCAATATTTATGTCAAATTTGGAACATTTATGTGTGTATTTTCCAGCTTGCACCTTATCTAGCCATTTTTAACATTCAATCACGATTGACCCTTTAGCTGAATAATTTTCATTTGAATTTTAAAAGATTCTTTATTTTTTTAAAGCATCAAATTTGAACAAGAATTTGTTACGACATTAAAGAGATTCAATTCTGTAAATTCTATCATAATTTCAAACATATTTGGATAAATGTTTTTGTCCATAAATAGTCAATCGGTCAATGAAAAAAATGAAGACAGAAAGTCTTGCAGGTTTTGAACAACATGTGTGGGAGTAAAGGATGACTCTTTAAGGCATGCACTGTCCTTCAGAAACAAAAGAGCAATACAAAGTAGTTATACAGATCAAAATTTTGTCAAGGCTGCAGGGGGCTGACCCAAAGCTGCAGCTTCCAAGGTCAATAGCAGGTAATATCTTGCCAGGATCTGTTTAGTGAGTGGAGAGCTCGCTTTGACATGTGATTAGCAGGACTGACAGATGAGCTCCAGCGAGAGGGATCCCACGGCTGCCGCCCATCCGTGATTAGACAGACAGGGATGAACGCTTCTGTGATGGAGAGCTTAAGGGAGGCTCGATGATGGGAGACTCCCGATCTGGACCCTTGGGGGCGACGGGACCTACCCCGCTTCTTGTTCCTCACATCTAAACCCTGGGATTAAATCAGCAAAATAGGCAGAAAATTGCTTTGAGTCGCCTTGCAGTTTTAGTTCTGGATGGGTAGCTGGCTTTTTCACTTTGAAGCCTGGCTTGTTGCCACAAGAATCGAAGAAAGAAAATGACTCTGAAGGACCAAGCTGGTCTTTGTGTAAGAATTTGCCCTTAACCCCTGGCGAAGGGTGGACTGTAAATGAATGATTTATTTTTAAAATATGTAATTTAATGATGACAGTTTGGCTTCATGGCAGCAATGATGGCTATGCTTGACTAACAAAGAATGAGCAGTTATTAACATTAGATTGGAAATTATTTATTTATTTTTTGCATTTTGAACAACGAGAAATAGACAAAGCCAGTCTCTTTTATTAGAGCTCCATCAATACAGTGCTGAGCTCAGAGCAGTATGCTAATGCTGCTGCTTACTGGCACTTTCAGATAAACCAGACACAATGTGACTGCTGCTTTCTCATGCCAGGTCTAGTTTTTATACTTTGTTACTTTCTCAGACTCTGGCTGGGCCAGTTGGCTTCCGTGTGTCTAATGTGAGAAGAATTTCAATGGGGAGTGAACCTGCTGGCACACATTTTTAGTGCCAGTGATCTAAATTGGTCCTGCGTTGTGCTAAGTGCTGAATGCTGACTAGAGCATTTGAAAGGAAGAATACCTCACACAGAGACCAGATGAATACTTTTGTAAGTCATAAATTATATAGTGACAGTTAAAACGATTCTTCCACCACACCAATGTGCCACAAACAAATGAGCTCACTTGCTATTTGTTAAATTAGAAGTTTGTAGCTGTTTACATAATTGAGCAATTAGCATGTTAGTGGTTTGGGAATGAGGCATATTTGGCTGCAATTAAATGTATACTACAAAGACATAAAAGGAATACGACAAAAAAAAAACAGATTAAAAAGTACAAAACATATTATTATTCTAAACTGGATGGGAATTAGTAACACATTATATTTAGACAACTGTTGATGGGGTAGAATTAGTTTATATTGTAAAAAATGAAAATAAAGTAAAGTAAAATAATAATAATCCAGGTCAAATCTAGGGGTTTCTTCTTGTCTTTAGAGGGCCGATAGTGTGGTGATGACTCGTTAATGGAAAATGATCTGTTAAATAGCATTTATCGGGTTATTGAACTGTAAAATATGCTGTGGTGGCTTTTACAGTTCATCGTTCAGTTTCATATTCAATGATTAGAGATGACATTTATCCACAGTCTGTTGAACAGAGGGGAACCACAACTCTTCCTCAGTTTATTCCTATGATTCCTATGAAATCATCAAGCAGACTTAGTTTTGTAGGTCACCCATGACAGAAAGCACTTGCCTTCACTGGGACGCAGCCCTAATATGGGTCGCCCGCTGTGGTGAATGAATTGGTACTGTCTCGTCTCTATTCACCTTAATAGATGCCATAAAAATGCCCTGACAGTTTGTTTAATACTGTGAAGGAATCAATTATGAAGAAATATCTCTTCCAGAGGTATGCTGTATACACACTGCATCATTTATCCACTGGTGTGTGTCAAACTTCATTAAAAATCGATACGATGAAGTTGAAAATACTTCTTAATCCAGTCAGCGAAGCAGTAAACTTAGTGGATAGGGGCACAAATGTGTCTGGTCTGGTCTGAAGACCCAAAAATTGCTGATAAATCATAATTAAAAACATTATAAATATGAGTACACTGTGAAACTCTCATTGAGAAGTAGATGCTTATTGATTGCATGGTTTCCAAGGTCATAAGCAGACAGAGGGTTGCTGAAACCAGCACCATGAAGCAGCTCATAATCATCCAACACGGAGATGGATTTCCAGACAAGCTCATAAAGCCGCTCAATGGTGTGTGCTCGGATCGATGGCAAAGTATACAGCCACTGTTATTGTTTCATAAATGGATTTGGAAGTCATCGCCTTCTTGAGAAATGCTCATTTAGGAGGAGTGGCTCAGTTGACCATTACACTTTCCATTTTATTCTGTTCTTTCTTTCTTTCTTTCTTTCTTTCTTTCTTTCTTTCTTTCTTTCTTTCTTTCTTTCTTTCTTTCTTTCTTTCTTTCTTTCTTTCTTTCTTTCTTTCTTTCTTTCTTTCTTTCTTTCTTTCTTTCTATAGCTCTGCAGTTCTTTTTTCTCTTACTGTTATTTTTCCTCTCTCTGACATCCTGTTACTTTTTATACTGTAAACTGAATGCAGAATGTCCATTGTGACTGTCCACTGGCCTCAAATGAGCTGATGAGTGTCTATTCCTCACTATTCTATTTTGCTTGGCATGTCTGTGCTTCAGTCACGGCTAGCACTGGGTTCACCTGGCAGATTCAAACAAATGAATATGTCTGGCAATCATAAACACGCAGATGTGCTGTCTCACTGCTGTATGTGCAATGTGAGCTTAAAGGTCTCTCAAATGCCACATAATGTGATCTCTCACCTAACGCATTCTCTTGGCATTTCTCCCATTGGTGGATTGACAGTGAGGTGTGAAACCAGAACCTAAGAACATACGGCACCGTATATTATATTTCCAACTGTATCATTCTCATAATAATGAGATTAAGTATTTGTTAATCTTGCATCTGATTTCATTGCCAGAGCTTAAAGTTATTTCTTCTTTAATTACATTTTAAATCAACCCCAAACGGCATAATTTTCTGTTTTTATTACCGATCATTACATTTCTGTGTGCTATTTTCTCTCTGTATAGTAGAGGCATACAATTACATGCACACTGATAATTGAAAGGCTATGCAGGTTGTTTTCACAATGAAAAAGCTGGATTTCATGACAGTCGAGGCCCATTTACAGAGCTCTAATGATGCTGGGAGATCTGATTGCACCGATAGGAGGTTTGTGTGTGTGTGTGTGTGTGGAGAGTGATAAGCCGGTCTGGTGTATGGGCAGAGATAGAGGTGTTTGCACTGCGCTGATGGACCTGCGGTTCGCTGACATTGCTGCACTTTCACCAAAGAAGGATTCAAACCGAACACGATAGAGCTTTGGTGACATTGTCAAAGGTTAACTCCATCATGCTGATTAAGGACAAATGGAAAGTTTAGGACATGTCAGTCAACATTTGAGACCAGAGACACTGGAGAAGTCTACTGGGAATGAAGTTGAATAATTCCTGACTTCAGCTTTCATGTGTGCTTTCTCTTAAAGTCCAGATGGAAGGAATGAAGGAGGAACATTTGTTACTAGCAGTCTCATTTTACATTTCCAGCACTGGTGACCCCGTGTTTATTAGCCTAACCTCTGTTACGGCCAGAAAAGCAGCCTCATATGTTCTGACCTTAAAAGCTCAAACTTCTCAGCTTCCCATTTGTCGCAGCAAAGTCAAACACTATTCCTGTACCATGCAGACGGTCCCTTTCACATCTTGGTCATAGCAAAAATAAATTTGCTTCACATTTTTTTTCTTGAGGATATTGTGGTCTGTCAGGAACGGCAAAGAATAGAAGTCCATATTTTAATTCAAAAGTCAATTTGCTACAGAGTAAAACAACTTATTTGAACACAGTGGGGATTTTTTCACAAGCATAAAGCATCGTTCCCTTCCCAAATGGCAAGCTAGTGATCATTCTTTCCTATTCTAGAAAGAATAAAAGCTACTATGTGTCTTGTTTGCGTATAACAGGAAATTGCTTTTTCTCTACCAACCAGAAATTGTGTATTTCCTCTTGCTGACTGAGGAAAGATAAGCCATGATCAAGTGTGTACATTTAAAATGGATGTTCCCATAAAGGCCCATAAAATGCCCCCTACCAGATCCAATTATTTACTCTACATACCTATAGTAATTGAGCAACAAACTCTTTCAACTTATTGACCCTAGTGAATTTTTTTCTCCTTCTGGAAAGAAAAATCAGTTTTCCCACAATATGAAATGCAAGAATATTGACTGGGAGATTAAGCGATCTATTTTCCCTGTTTAAATTGGAGGCAGAAATGACATCAATTGAGATAATCTGAGCTTTGTAGATTTCCCTTTTACAACTACCCAATTTAAAACTTCTGATAATCTAAAATGCTCTTCTTATCCTAGGCATATAATGACAATCTATATTCTAGCATGCCGGGTCACTGACAACTAACAAGAGT
The DNA here is from genome assembly GCF_949357685.1 of Gobio gobio. NCBI lineage: Eukaryota > Metazoa > Chordata > Actinopteri > Cypriniformes > Gobionidae > Gobio > Gobio gobio. The sequence goes on along the minus strand of NC_137100.1, from coordinate 44,080,932 downwards.
TCCTCACTTCTGTGGAAGTTACGTGTGCTCATCTCTTGGCTGCCACCGGTCGGGACACTGTCTGTGCTCTGAGCCCATGGCTTCCCTAGCCATGTTACATTAGCATCAGAGAGCCATTAAAACCATCTGGGGCTGCAACACTTTAACACACTGAGGTCTACTGAGGAAATCTTTGTTCACTGATGCCAACAAATCATTCTGAATGCCTCTGTGGCCAATTTGGAGTGTGGAGGAAAAGAACCCCCTTTTTACAGTGCATATTTCAAAGACAGACAGACAGACAGACAGACAGACAGACAGACAGACAGACAGACAGACAGACAGACAGACAGACAGACAGACAGACAGACAGACAGACAGATAGATAGATAGATAGATAGATAGATAGATAGATAGATAGATAGATAGATAGATAGATAGATAGATAGATAGATAGATAGATAGATAGATAGATAGATAGATAGATAGATAGATAGATAGATAGATAGATAGATAGATAGATAGATAGATAGCTGGATAGATAGATAGATAGACAGACAGACAGACAGACAGACAGACAGACAGACAGACAGATAGCCACAGAGGGTACAATATCTGTTTCAAGTGCATTGCCAGGACAGGAGCAGAGCTGACAGCTGTTCAAACAAAGGCTAGTTTCCACACTCAGCTTTGTTCTGAGTTGCACTGTCAATGAATACACTGCACATAGCATCATAAAACATTTAAACACCCCGTCTAGGCAACAACCATGTGTGGTTGGCACTTCTGATGTCCTCAAGATAATGATGGCAAAATAGCTGAGGAGGTATTAACAACCCAGGAGGCATTTACATTATCACACAACAAAACAGATCAATATATTATAGCTATTGTGAAATGTTTAATGTGTTTATTCACATTCTGAAAATAGTCACATCAGAACTTGAAGTGAAGAAAATGTAGTCAACCATTTTATTGCAATCATTAGCTTTGCCCTTTATTGCTAACAACTAAGTTTCCTTCGTTCGAAGCAGAACCTCCCTCCTATTTAGCACCCTTGGATCCAGGGGGTCTCTGTCATTGACCCCTCCCCCCATATATACGTACTCATAAGGCTTCTCTCAGCCCCTGCGTTCCCAGGCTAGACCCCTCCCTCTACCACCACACACACGCAAATCTTCTCATCACCTCAGTTTCTCCATTCTCCTAAACGGATACAACCCATCAGTAAGGACAGCGTGCTGATTCACCCGAGAACCATTCACCCCTCCTTCACCGTGGATGAGGCTAGAGAAAAGAGCTGGCAGCTGACAGCGGAGCTACACGAGGAGCACTAGACTAAAGAGAGAAGCGCTAACACAAACCAGCTGCTGATCTCCCTGGCTGAAGAGAGGACAGAGATCCTGGGAGGGATGACACCGTCTGCCAGGTAACGGACACGGCTGACCTACAGCTGCAGACAAGCCCACCATGTGTAGAGTTATGCCAAACTATCAGAGTGCACGCTACTGTATTCCCCCTCAAGCGGAGCTGGAATAATTGCTGAGCTTAAAACAAATGTGGATCACTTCCCCTATAAACCATAATGAGCAGCCTACAGCAAGTCAATGCATCACTAGTAGCCTTAAAAGTCCCTGGCTAACATTTACACTGTCAGAAAAAATTATACCTTTAGGGGTACAACAGCTTACACTGCAGGGGTACACTGCAGTCCCCTTAAAAGGAAAATTTTGTACCTTATCTACCCCATAAAATGTGCATTTTAGTACCTAAGAGTAGCAATATGTACCCTTAAGGTACTACTTATACATTTTTTAAAGGTAAATGGAGTTTACCTATGAGGCAAACAATTTTTGCAAATTTTTCTAGTCTGACTTATAAACAGTCTGCTTTTTTACAACAGCATTACAACGTGGCAAGGCATTCTTCAGATTTAGCATTAAAACACATCCAACACAGAGAGTACAGAGTCATTTAACTCGCAAATCTGTCAGACTAACAGGTAGATGGACTGGGAGCATCACAGCTTACCTTAGAGACCAGTCCTCCTCTACAGGCGTAGAGACGTGCCTCTGTCTAGGAACTGTGATGTGACGCCAAACGAAAGGTTGAAACCATCAGCAACTCTTGAAGTGCTTTTTAATTTTCTTTAGACAAATGACAGTCCTGTCATTCCCTCCTGTCTCTCTGCTCTCAGTGAGAGTGCGCCATCCAGCCTGTGCGCCTGCTGATGCTGAGAGAGGGAATGAGTGAAAGAGAGAGAGAGAGGGAGGGAGGGAGAAGTCCTTTTCTTTTAAACAGTAGACACTTTGCGGTCAGACCCCACTCCCACCTACCACTCTTATAAGCACCCCCTCCCCTTTCTCCCTCTGACTGGAAGCTGAGGAGCTGAAACGGGATGCCTCAAGGCTGAGTCGCAAACTCACACACACACACATTGGGAAGAGAGGAGGAGAAAGAGTCAGAGAGAGAAAGAGAGAGACCATTTACTATAAACTGGAGCAGCCAATGATTGGATGAAAGGGATATATCCCAAGCTGCATTAACATACATTTCAGATTAGAATTAACAGGGAGGATAAAGGAGGAAGGACCTTGTGTGTTTGATGACGAGCATGACACGGCAGATGATGGGATTATGTACGGTGATCAGCATAATCAACCTTTAATCCCCCAAATCCAACCTTACTATGGAAAAAAATTCAAAAAGACTGGTTTTAGTCAAGGTTGGTTCTCCCTTTTTTTAAACCTTAAATGTCTCTTCGAAGTGGAACCATCTCTGTGCTGCAACCTCCGGCGTTTCGTGCTCCCCTGCGCTTCTGTAAATACTCTCCCCTTTCAGAGTGTCAGGTTATTCACCTTTCCATCTGCACTACCCACAAACACCTCCCCCACGTGCACTGCAGGTAGAAGAACATCCAACCAAGCCAGCTGCAATTACCGGACTATACGGCATCCAGCATTTTGTGCAAACAGGAGCTTTTCTTCAAACAAACATGGAACAAAGAGCCAACAGATCGGATTTTTCACTCCAGATGCGTTTCATCTCAAACCAGCAGTGAAGCTCTTCAAAACATATTTCATTAGAGATGAGATGATGTCTCTCATCGTGTCAAAAACTGACCTTTAGTTCTCTTGGGGGGCAACAAGGAGGCACCCGTGGAGACGGGGAGCTCGAACCCCCAGAGAGGAATCAAGAAATGCTTTTTTTCTGATGAGAGAAAATCAACCCCCATCAGCCTGTGCTCAATAAGTCATGAATCTGTGATGATATGCCTGGTCGACATGGGATTTTAATCTAGGTCTCATTTCAGAGCGAGAATCACTACATTTCAAATCAGGCCCAGCCACTGATCAGATTTTTTTCTGTCACAACGCAAAAATGAAATCAATTTCAGGTTTGCCGTGAATGGAAAAGTACAATGTGAAGAACAGGAGACGAACATAGGCATATTTCCCAAGGTGAACTCCACAGAGAGATGCTCTTGGTAATGGTGTGCGTGTTTGTGTTTTTCTGCGAATGTATGTGGTGGGTGGTGGTGAAGGGAAATGCAACCAGAATGGGATGTGAACTTCCAAACCTTTATAAGAGACTTTATGGAAGTGCATTAATATAACGCCCACCATAATGTCATATATCCAGCCAGTATGTCTATCTATTTATGTCTGTCGATATGCGCAGAACATAATATAACTGCAAGTGCATGAAAATCAGTGAGTGATTCTGTGTGTGTGTGTGTGTGTGTGTGTGTACATATCTCTTTCTCAGGGTCTCTATCTTCATGAGAACACATATCACCCTTCTCCATCTGTTCGTACTCTCACCTTTCTCTCACACATTTCCCTTCACCGAATCACAGCGCTTCACAGGGAATAGCAGTGGGAGCGGGAGCATTCCGGGTTCATCAGGCGTCCCCGTGCTGTTGACATCCATGCATCCACCAGCTGATTTCCCAGATGACAGCAGTGTGCGCATCGTTCCCCAAAAGCCATTTTCCTCTAGCCGTAACCAGACACAAGCAACAGGAAGCGAGCTATAGCCTACTATACGCAACTAACAAAAAAGCTAAATACATTGAAGCTATAAAAGAAAAATATTTGCAAAAAAAAGTAATTTTGTCTCGTTTAAAGTCCCCGTCAATAAATGTATCCCTTAAAAGTAATCTTTGATCATCAGAATTACATATTTTAAAAAAATTTCCTGTGAAAAAAATAATAATATTCATGCCTTAAAATAGCTTGAATGTAACTCTACACCCTTGCCCCGCCTCCACTCACTCAGGTTCGTCTACAAGTCGAAGTATCAGAATGATAATGCTTTTTATGTATCGCTCTCTACAACGTCGGACACATAACAGTTATTAATATGATTAGCCTTTGGCTTGACTACATTATCAAACAGCTAATAATGTTTTGCTAATGTTAAACAAACAATGCTCCTGTTTGCCATCTCAGAGTCATACAGCTGCCTTATAAAAATTTGTATCCTTAGAATTGCTTTGAGCAAAGAAAGGCATAATTAATCTTAACATTGTAATATACATCATATACATAATTTATTTCATATCAACAGAAAAATATACTGGGATAACCTGGCTTTTCTTGAGACTTGCCTGCTTCTCAGCACAGTTATAATATGCTAAAGCCTACCCGCACGTTGATGTGATTGGCTACAAGGTTTAAGAAACACCTGCAATTTTAAACCGCGTTTTTTGAGATTTTTTTTCACTGTAGTTTTAAGGAGGAAATACTCAGCAATGGTAGCTATTGAATTTGCACATGGCTTGTCTTAAAGCATATTAAAAACACCACATACACATAAAAACAACATAAAAAACTTGATTTTCACCACAGTGGGTCTTTAAGATTAATTAAAGTGCATTAAGAAGTCAGTCAGTGCAGTGTAAATATATATATATATATATATATATATATATATATATATATATATATATATATATATATATATATATATATATATATATATATATATATATATATATATATATATATATATATATATATATATATATATATATGTATATATATATATATATATATATGTATATATATATATATATATATATATATATATATATATAGTGGGGAGAACAAGTATTTGATACACTGCCAATTTTGCAGGTTTTCCTACTTAGAAAGCATGTAGAGGTCTGTAATTTGTATAATAAATTTAAATCCAAAAAAAATCACATTGTATGATTTTTAAATAATTAATTTACATTTTATTGCATGACATAAGTATTTGATCACATACCAACCAGTAAGAATTCCGGCTCTCACAGACCTGTTAGTTTTCCTTTAAGAAGCCCTCCTGTTCTCCACTCATTACCTGTATTAACTGCACCTGTTTGAACTCGTTACCTGTATAAAAGACACCTGTCCACACACTCAATCAAACAAACTCCAACCTCTCCACAATGGCCAAGACCAGAGAGCTGTGTAAGGACATCAGGGATAAAATTGTAGACCTGCACAAGGCTGGGATGGGCTACAGGACAATAGGCAAGCAACTTGGTGAGAAGGCAACAACTGTTGGTGCAATTATTAGAAAATGGAAGAAGTTCAAGAAGACGGTCAATCTCCCTTGATCTGGGGCACCATGCAAGATCTCACCTCGTGGGGCATCAATGATCATGAGGAAGGTGAGGGATCAGCCCAGAACTACACGGCAGGACCTGGTCAATGACCTGAAGAGAGCTGGGACCACAGTCTCAAAGAAAACATTAGTAACACACTACACCGTCATGGATTAAAATCCTGCAGCGCACGCAAGGTCCCCCTGCTCAAGCCAGCGCATGTCCAGGCCCGTCTGAAGTTTGCCAATGACCATCTGGATGATCTAGAGGAGGAATGGGAGAAGGTCATGTGGTCTGATGAGACAAAAATAGAGCTTTTTGGTCTAAACTCCACTCGCCATGTTTGGAGGAAGAAGAAGGATGAGTACAACCCCAAGAACACCATCCCAACCATGAAGCATGGAGGTGGAAACATAATTCTTTGGGGATGCTTTTCTGCAAAGGGGATAGGACGACTGCACTGTATTGAGGGGAGGATGGATGGGGCCATGTATCGCGAGATCTTGGCCAACAACCTTCTTCCCTCAGTAAGAGCATTGAAGATGGGTCATGCTGGGTCTTCCAGCATGACAACGACCCGCAACACACAGCCAGGGCAACTAAGGAGTGGCTCCGCAAGAAGCATCTCAAGGTCCTGGAGTGGCCTAGCCAGTCTCCAGACCTGAACCCAATAAAAAATCTTTTGGAGGTCTAGTCTGTTACACACCCTGAAGGTTTGTCTTTTCAGAGTTTTTCAGTATAGAAGTAAATCGTGTTTAAATGTAAGGACTTCCTGTCGGGACGAAAGTAACACTTGTTACTTTTTTTTTCGTCCCACCTGATGGGGTCAAAAGTAACAATGTGCAGCTTATGTTCAAAGTGAAATTATACTGTAGTCGTTCTACATTTGTACAAAATTCCATTTGCTATTGATAGACCATACTTGTGAGTTATTAACCACAGCAAAAATATATCTCGGTCTAAAACATTATCTTTTTAAATTACGTTTTTCTGAAAAATGGTACTTCGTCCCTGCTCTCCCCCTAACTATGATAAAAATGACAGACTTCTACATGCTTTGTAAGTGGGCAAACCTGCAAAATCGGCAGTGTATCAAAAACTTGTTCTCCCCACTGTATATATATATATATATATATATACAGGTGCTGGTCATATTATTAGAATATCATCAAAAAGTTTATTTATTTCACTAATTCCGTTCAAAAAGTGAAACTTGTATATTATATTAAGACCAATACAAAGAAAGGATTTTTTGAAATCTTGGCCAGCTGAAAAGTATGAACATGAAAAGTATGAGTATGTACAGCACTCAATACTTAGTTGGGGCTCCTTTTGCCTGAATTACTGCAGCAATGCGCCGTGGCATGGAGTCGATCAGTCTGTGGCACTGCTCAGGTGTTATGAGAGCCCAGGTTGCTCTGATAGTGGCCTTCAGCTCTTCTGCATTGTTGGGTCTGGCATATCGCATCTTCCTCTTCACAATACCCCATAGATTTTCTATGTGGTTAAGGTCAGGCGAGTTTACTGGCCTATTAAGAACAGGGATGGTCCTTAAACCATGTACTGGTTGCTTTGGCACTGTGAGCAGGTGCCAAGTCCTGTCGGAAAATGAAATCTGCATCTCCATAAAGTTGGTCAGCAGCAGGAAGCATGAAGTGCTCTAAAACTTCCTGGTATACGGCTGCGTTGACCTTGGACCTCAGAAAACACAGTGGACCAACACCAGCAGATGACATGGCACCCCAAACCATCACTGACTGTGGAAACTTTACACTGGACCTCAAGCAACGTGGATTGTGTGCCTCTCCTCCCTTCCTCCAGACTCTGGGACCCTGATTTCCAAAGGAAATGCAAAATTTACTTTCATCAGAGAACCTAACTTTGGACCACTCAGCAGCAGTCCAGTCCTTTTTATGTTTAGCCCAGGCGAGATGCTTCTGAAGCTGTCTGTTGTTCAAGAGTGGCTTGACACAAGGAATGCGGCAGCTGAAACCTATGTCTTGCATACGTCTGTACGTAGTGGTTCTTGAAGCACTGACTCCAGCTGCAGTCCACTCTTTGTGAATCTCCCCCACATTTTTGAATGGGTTTCACAATCCTCTCCAGGTTGCGGTTATCCCTATTGCTTGTACACTTTTTTCTACCACATCTTTTCCTTCCCTTCACTTCTCTATTAATTTGCTTGGACAGAGAGCTCTGTGAACAGCCAGCCTCTTTTGCAATGACCTTTTGTGTCTTGCCCTTGCAAGGTGTCAATGGTCGTCTTTTGGACAACTGTCAAGTCAGCAGTCTTCCCCATGATTGTGTAGCCTACAGAACTAAACTGAGAGACTATTTAAAGGCCTTTGCAGGTGTTTTGAGTTAATTAGCTGATTAGAGGGTGGCACCAGGTGTCTTTCAATATTTAACCTTTTCACAAACATTTGTGAAAGAATGGGTCGCTCTCAGGAGCTCAGTGAATTGGTACCCTGATAGGTTGCCACCTGCGCAATAAGTCCATTTGTGAAATTTCCTCACTACTAAATATTCTAAGGTCAGTGGTATTATAACAAAGAGGAAGCAATTGGGAACAACAGCAACAGAAGTGGTAGGTAAAATAACAGAGTGTGGTCAGCGCATGCCGAGGCGCACAGTGTGCAGAAGTCGCCAACTTTCTACAGAGTCAACTCCCAGAAGAGTTGAAGCTGTTATAGCTGCAAAGGGTCAGCCAACTCCATATTAAACCCTACAGATTAAGAATGGGATGTCATTAAAGTTCATGTGCATGTAAAGGCAGGCGTCCCAACTCTTTTAGCAATATAGTGTATTCCAACTAAAAACACACAAAATGCTTGGTTTGGTTATTATCTCAGCTCATTCAATGTGCCATAAAAAAACAATGTACCATTTGGTCTCATTTGTAAAAAGAGGCTTGTTACTGGAATAAAACAACATTATTTTAAAAACAGAAAAACTACTGCCAAATTACAGAAACATTTAGCTCCCCAATCCTGGCCTGTTCCTAATATCTTTTTTTATTTATTTTTTAAACAGCATTTTCAACCAGTTCTTAAAGGCCCACTGAAGTGCCTTGAAATGCGCATAATTATTCAATGTGTTGACATCATTTCCACTGAAACAAGAAGACAGGGCGGGGTTTATCAAGCAGCTCCCCCTTTTAAAAAATAGCCAATAGCGTTTAATTTATATTACAACACGGCTAGAGCTGTTGAGCTTGGTAAAGCCGTAGTTTCCTCCTAATCTCTAACCGTAATTTAAATGGTTCTGACGTTTTGTGGTCTGTGCTATCGTGTCTCTGGACTGGAGCAGACTGTGTGCCCACTGCAGCGGTTCACATGACACTAACACTAAACCAGACTTCTTTCGCCCCAATGAAAAGCATATTTACACTGCCTGATTCCTTCCCTACACACAGAGAAAAAGGGTGTCAAAATTGTACCTTTAGGGGTACAACAGCTTGTCGCTGCAGTACCCTTAAAAGGACATCTTTACTTACTCCTAAAAGGTGCCTATTAGTACCTTAGAGCAGTGGTTCTCAAATGGGGGTACGCGTACCCCTGGGGGTATGTGAAAGCACTCCAGGGGGTACGTGAGATTTTAAAATATAGCCTACATATATTTAAAAAGTAGCATCCATGCAAAAATCCTTTAAAAATAATTCTTTAATAAATATTTCAGGAAAATATAAGTATAAGTTCATAAAATTAATTTTATATTCAGTAGGCTATTCAATTTCATTATCCTAAAAACCCAGAGTCTCCCCCATACCAGGATGGTTTGACCCAACCTGTCATATGCCGCCTGGCATCACCTGTCAATCACTTGGATCAACGATAGGGTGACAAGACGTCCCCGTTTCCCGGGGACAGTCCCGGTTTTTAATGTTCTGTCCCCGACTGGAGTTGTCCCCGGTAATGTCCCCGTTTTACAGCTCGTTCCAAACAACCCGCAGATATATTGGAAAAAAGCGCCCAACCAACATACAGCTGCTACGCTGACTCTACTTGGTCGGTCGGTTGCGCGCGCCGCTACTACTTCATGAAGAACGTAGTCGAGAGCAGACAGAGCGCCATTATCGTCAAATATCAAAAGAAACCTTGTTGTCGCTTTCAAGGTAGTAACATACTAACTATTCGTTTTTAATTTAAAGTAATATGTGCTTTATAACAGAGCCTCAACTGTTTTGTCCCCAAAGGTTCCGCAGTCACAACGCAGTGATTACCACACACATCTAAACTATAACTTAAATATAAAAACCTTAACCCTAACTCCAAACAATTACACTTGCAACCAATACATATGCAGAAAACATATACTTTCTGCTTAAAATAATCCTAAAATGCTAAATAACAAGACCAATTAAAGATAGTAAGAATTATTTTCAAGCATAAACGTAACAAAACTTTTGAAGTAAAAAAAAGTCATTTATATAGTATAAACTTAAATACAATTATAAAATGTTACAATATTTGTTGAATTGTTTTATTTATCATATTTATGTTTTATTTTTGTAATGTTTTTTTTAAAGTCATGTTACAATATTGTTCTGAACTGCTTATTTACAATGGTTAGCTTACCATTAACTGTTTTCATTGTTTTTTTATTGTAATAAATCCAGACCAAAAATCCTAATAATCAAACTAAATCATAATACTTATTAATGTAAAATAATAATATACTAATATAATAGGACTCCACAACAACAACAAAAACATAAAAAAATGTATTGTCCCTGTTTTTTAATTAAAATATAATAACAAATGAGATTTGAGTGATATTTTGACCATTCAAATAGGAAATGTCCCCGGTTTCCATTTCAGAAATAGGGTTACTGTTTTTCACTACATTAGTTTGAATCACTACATTTTAGTGATGAGAAAAATTTGTCATGGATTATTATCATTTAAAATGTTCGAAATAGTTCATTTTTTTCAAATGTTTGAATTTTGTGTTTATCTGTTCCAAAGTTTAATAATGGTACAGTGCTCTGTTTTAAGTCTTTTTTTTAAACAAAAAATGCTTTGCGCTGGTCAGGGGGTACTTGGCTGAAAAATTATTTCACAGGGGGTACATCACTGAAAAAAGGTTGAGAACCACTGCCTTAGAGCACACATACGTACCTTAAGGTACTACTATGAACCGTTTTGAGGTAAAAAGGTACAAATAAGTCCTTTTAAGGGTACTGCCCCAGTGACAAGCTGTTGTACCCCTAAAGGTACCATTTTGACAGCTATTTTCTCTGTGTGTATCCCCTATATGTGCCATTCACCATGTAGAAAATACTAAATGTGTGAACAAGTGACCAATTTCAGATGCAGCTTTAGCGTCTATTTGTAATGTAGAGAATATTTGACTGAACAGAAAATCTGATGAGAAGCTAAAATGTCATCAGAATCATTGATCCATATTGGCAGAAGTGAGAGACTAAGTTTTGAATGCTTATATCTTCTAAATGCGAATTGTGTCATTGTTTAGGAGCACACTAGCTTATAGATAGCAGTAAGGCTAACATATTCATTCTAAAATAAAAAAAACTTAAATTTAGATTTCATGGGAACATTAAACACAAAGCAACAGGGGCTTGCACTATACATGTAATTCTTAAGATATTTTTTTTCTTTCTTACAATGTCTCAGTACATATTTTTCCACATTACTCCACATTTGCTGGTTATAACTGAATCTACCCAAAGGTACCAGCTCTACAAATTAAAGAAAAGGTTGCTGAGAGCACAGCTCGCATTCAGTTCATTTACCCACGTAATTGGTGGCAGTCTATTCGAAGAAGGAGCGAGGGCTTGACGGCTAGCAGGGCACTTTCTATCAGCGCATGTGAGATCTAATTATGAGCAGAGAAGCCCAGCCTGCGGCTGGGTAAAGTGTCAAAGGAGAAGGGAGCGATGATGAGACAGGAGGACTCACAACTCACACTCACCCTCATGACCCGAACAGACCTGTTTACCTCATTAAAAATGAATTCACAGGTAATATTCGCTTGTGTCTCCTCCCAAGTCTTAGCGTTATCTATTATGCAGGAGGGAGGCTGTGCAGGACGGGTTAACTGAGGGAAGGTCATTTGGACAGCTCGTGGAAGTAACTCTTGGAGTGTTGCAACCCCGGCTTTGCCACCAGGGATGGGAAATTAAAACACTAATGGCCTGTGTGAGTGTAAAAAGCATAGATTAAGTGGAAGGAGAAACTGGCCATCAGTGAAATGGGCTTGCGGTCATAATTGGGCTTGATTCATAATTTATAAAGCAAAGATAGGGATTGGCATGAATAAAGAGTGGCACAGGAAGAGGTGAAAGGCTATTTTCTGCCCTCCCCATTTATGCATTAATCTAGCATAGGCGATGTGGTGAATTATGGTCATTAGGCTTTGGGAAATGAAAAACAGCCATTACATCCTGTCAAGGGTAGCTTTTTTACATAATATAGAGACCAAAACAAGAGAAGGGATGAAAGAATTGTTGCAGTCACATGTGATTTGGTGATATAGTCAGAGAGAGAGAGAGTGATGTTTCAGACCACACACAGGTCAGCATCGCTGTGCACGTACATAAAGAGCCTGTAAATTTCTGAGGACAAAGACAGCAGATTAGGCTTTTCAGTGGACCCCAGTGACCTCTGAGGGGTTCAGAACTCAGGAGCCACCGAAATTATGTCTGACTTTGCTTTTGTTAGCTAATGGTAGACGAGCATCTCTCTCGCACAGAGGTATGTGAAGGTCCATAAAAGCGAAAGATCAACATGCTCTCTGAGAAACTGCACTACAAATACCACGTAAAATCACACTACACTACATAACCTGTATTTTTTTATCACATTTACCATAAGTATTTTTATCCATTTTGATGATACAATGGAAAAAAGGAGGTGCAGCTCTAAAGAACATTTACTCGTTCAGGGTAATTTAGAAAGCAGAATCTGCATCTTTCATTCTTCCTCGGATCTGTATGTTTTTACAAAGACATGGTGTTTTTTTTATTCAGCAGGGCAAAAGAAATGCCTGCACATTCCTTTAACACAGACAGCGCTGAACAAATTATAGAAAAACAAATAAACGGTATCCTTCAGAGCAACTCACGACATTGTGAGTCTAGTGAAAGCAGTGGGTTGGGGGTTGACAGAGATATCATTGCTCAAAAAGGATTCTATAGTGTGAATAAGAGATGGACGAATGCTCGCTTCCCATAGCTCCTGAGACGCACAGGCAGCACAAACACTCATACATCATTAACATTTATGCAAATATCAGCGACATTTGCAGGCTTGTTAGCACGCATGCACATTCTGTATGATGCAGGTTTAATGTTAATATTCATACATATATACGTGCAAATAATTAATTATGACTGTCTCAATAGAATTAAAATAAAGAAGACACAATATTATCGAGAACCTGCTGACTTGTTTGTATTTGTTGTCTGATTTTGTGCAAAAAATTAATGTGGAATGAATGTAAACATGTCAAATGTGTTAAATAGAACTGAGTACTAGACTCTTTTTCGGCAGCTGAAAACATGATCAAATTAGCCAAACTATTTCATTAAAAAAAAGGTAAGATGTGGAACTTTAAATGACAGTCATTCCTATTCTGTGGAAATCTGCAGAACACACTTAACTTAAAGGATTAGTTCATTTAGTTAGTAAAATGAAAATTACTCCATGATTTACTCACCCTCGAGCCATCCTAGGTGTATATTACTTTCTTCTTTGTGATGAACACAGAGTTATATTAATAAATATCCTGGCTCTTCCAAGCTTTATAATGGCAGTGAACGGGGCGTTACACTGAAGAAAGAAAGTGTAATGCCTCTTGCAGTTCAAATGCTTACGCTACGTCTGACTTCATACATCGTGCCAGTTATGTAAGTTGAATATGGAAGGCAGTCTGGCGGAGGCTAGATATTTTACATTATAAAGTATTTTTTTATAAAAACCCATTGATTTGCTTCAGAAGGCATTTATTAAAGGCCCACTGAAGTGCTTTGAAAGGCGCAGCATTATTCAATGTGTTGACGTAATTTCCCTTGAAACAGGAAGACAGGGCGGGACATATCAAGCAGCTCCTCCCATTTTTTTAAACAGCCAATAGGGCTTCATTTATATCACAGTTTGACTAAAGCCTTTCAGCTTGGTAAAGCCACAGTTTCCTCCTAATCTCTAAACGTTTCTGATCATAATCTCCTCGATATTGCTTTGAAATACAGCATTCTGTGCAGAACTCATATGGGTCCGATATGTTTTGTTGTCCCCGCCGACTCGCACATGTGATCCGCTCCGAGCTCTCATGTCTCTGGACCGGAGAAGACTGTGTGTGTGCGTTGAAACCAGACTTCTTTCGCCTCAACTGAAAGCATATACTGTATTTACATTGCATGAATCGTTCCCTATCCCCTGTATAGTCCACTATGCACCATTCACCATGTAGAAAATAGTAAACGTGTGAACAAGTGACCGATTTTAGCCGCAGCTTCAGCGTCTATTTAGAGGGCAGGACGCTTCATATTCTAGAGAGTATTTGATTGGACAGAAGATGTGATGAGAAGGTGATGTCATACAAATCTGTGATCTATTTTAGCGGAAGTGAGAGACTGTAAGTTTTGAATGCTTACTGTAATCTCCTAAATGCGAATTTTGTCATTTTTTTGGAACACACCAGCTTATTCATAACCTTAAGGATAACATATTCATACTAAAAGCTAAAAACTTAAATTTTGATTTCAGGGGGCCTTTAACCAACCGGAGCCGCGTGGAGTACGTTTATGATGTATGGATGCACTTTTTTGAGCTTCAAACTCGTTGGCCCCGTTAAATTCAATTATAAAGCTTGGAAGCGTCAGAATATTTATTAATATAACTCTGATTGTGTTTATCAGAAAGAAGAAAGTCATATACACTCAGGATGGCTTGAAGGTGAGTAAATCATGGGGTAATTTACATTTTAAAATGAACTAATCCTTTAACACCTAAAGGCCCGGTTTCAGAGACAGGGTTTAGATTAGGCCAGGATTAGGCCTTAGTTCAATAAGGACATTTAGAGAAAAAAAAGGGTCTTAGAGGGAAAAAAGCACATTACTGGAGTGCATCTTGAGACAAAACAACGGCAAGTATATTTTAAGATATGTCAGTGCAAGTTGCCTTCAGTTAAAACAGCTGAAACATGCATTTTAGTCTGGGACTAGGCTTAAGCCTTGTGTGTGAAACAGGGGGAAATCTTGTATTCCCACCAACTGCTTTTAACTTCCGCTTTAAAAATCGAATGACACTGAACATACCAGCAATGTGTAGTTCTTATTTAAGGAATCCTATCAATAGATGTGAGGACCACAGAAATGGGTTGGTATGCCAGCTGTATTTAATGCAGGAGAGTTCATATTAAAGTGTTGAGGGACAGAAAGTGTTATTTTAATAATATTTTTACTAGTATTTAATATAGT
Organism: Gobio gobio; assembly: GCF_949357685.1. Taxonomy (NCBI): domain Eukaryota; kingdom Metazoa; phylum Chordata; class Actinopteri; order Cypriniformes; family Gobionidae; genus Gobio; species Gobio gobio. The sequence continues at coordinate 44,065,915 of NC_137100.1, read as the reverse complement.
AATATACTGTATAAAATGATACTTAAAGTGTCCAGGGCTGAAATGGTGTTTATAGTGGACATGGGTCATTACTGGAGTGCCAGAACAACAGATGCATCAACTATGGTATATCATACATACCTTCAGAGTATGAAGTTATCAGCAGTAATGCAATATTATAGAAACCTTTAACATGTTCGTTTAGGGCCAACTTACCTGCTTTTCAGGAAATCAGTTAGGACTGTCACCTTATTAATATTCATGAGCTAGCTGAATAGTTTATAAGGTGATTTTCAGACTTTCTACACCCTTTCTTGCTCTAGTACACTTTATTAAAATGTTCTTTAAACGCCTTTTGTGTCATGCACCACAATTTTACAAGATACAAGGTATAGTGGAGATACTCTTTAAAGACATAACGAATCTGATTCAGACCTCTTCTCTGACAGGCTTTGGTGATTGATGTCCAACTCTCCCTGCATGTCTGATATTTCACTCCTCTCGTCATCTCCCCTTCTTTTCTTTCAAGACACCCCATCCCTCCCTCCTTCCTCCTCCGTCTGCCTTTCCGCAAACAGCTCTGATGACATTGTACAATGTCCCACAGATACCATGTAATCCCCAACCCACCATCACGTGAGGAAAAAGTGTTTACGTCCTTTGACTTTCACCAGTTGTGACAAAAGACAACACTCTTATCCAGTGTCCCCTGCCTCTCCTTCCCTTCACAAAATAAATGGGGTAATACATCAGTTAAGGCATGTTGTGGCACTTTTATCACAAATGTGCAGTCTTTCTCTTCACCCTATCGACTCAGGAAATATTGAGCTCAATATGAGCGTCTATCCGGGCCCGCAGAGTATAAAGCCATATCTCCGGCAGCGCTGGGAATGAAGTGTCGCTTCCAGTGCTGAGTAGAGAGACAGACCGCAGTTTGGACGGATGATTTATTCATGCGAAGCAGGTATAGGCACAAAACTGTGTGTCAGGGTGTATTTCTGCAGAGATTAAGATGTCCTAGAGGTTTATGTCTCTGGTTCTCCAAGCTTGGAGTGCAATAACACATGTTGACTGCATGCCACAGACAAGACTAAGCCTTGGTACACCCAGAAAAGCTTTACAAAGTTGTCTTTTCACAAGCACGACTACACACTCCACAAATCCTTTAGGAAACTCTTTCATCTGTAGTTTTTTTAAATAACTTAATCCTATATGGCATATTTGCATATATATGCCTATGTTTAAATATGTTGTAACGAGAATGGATTGAAATTTATTTTTTTTTTATCTGAAAATATAAAAATAGTTTTAATTAAAACCATCCAATGCCAAAATATATTACAAAATGTTCATCAAGGGGCACAAAACTCTTAAAATACATTTGAGGTAAGTTAAATTTTTATTTTTAAATATATTTTGGACAATATAAATATATTTAGATACAAAATTAAAATGTATTTATTAAATAAACATAAAATACATTATTTTTTTTTTTACAAATGAGGAAATGTTAACTAAATTAAATATTAACTGAATAAACAAAAACCTATGAAAAATACATTAATGTAGATATATTTTAAAAATCTATATTTAGATTTAGATAGTTAGATTTCTACATTTATTTATTTATTATATTTCTGAACATATATGTTTTTGCCATATGGGATAGCGAGGATATTAGACGCTGAATGGATTGGGAGAGGGTGTGGGGCTTTTGCATGGCAAGCATGACAAGAGATTTCCTGGATAGTCTCTTTTAAGACCCAGGCTTTGTGATCAGTCTGAACTGTGGATCGTCTTCACTCTCACTGGCTCTTTGTCTCCTTTCTGCCATGCATCTCTGCTTAGATGAATGAGAGGGCGGAGAAGGAACAAAGAGCAGGATAAGGGCATTTTACTGGGCAGATGAGTTGAGCTGAGGTTATGGCAGCCATCTCTATGGAGAGCTGCTGGGAATGCTCCCGATGGAAGGTGCCTTACTGAGTCTGATCTTAGACCAGCTCCATTCTACCAAACTATATGCATACAATACCCATTATAAGAGAGAGAGAGAGAGACAGGAGCAGATCGCAGATCTCAGTCTGAAAGTGTCTTCTGTCAGCACTGCACTGGCAACTCAGTTATACATACAGAGTCAGCCTCAGCAAAGTGTGTTGCAGTCTGTACACACATCTCATTTGTATCTGTCTTTCTGCACCTGTCTCACCCAACCGCCTCTCCCTTAATGCTGATGAGGCTGTTTTTATTTTACTAGTCAAATTGTATTAAATAAATCAATATATTATATATTTATATAAATATATTTTAAATGTATTAATACAAACATATTATAAATAATAACATATGAGGAAATATAGATTTATGTAAATATATTGTAAAAATGTAAGAAATGATATTAATAATAAAATGATATTAATAATATACTGTGTGTGTGAGGGGTGGGGGGTGTCTAGATTCGCCATACGAGCTGAACGCGTCTTTCTACACTCACAGCCAGAGAGAGGGGAAGATGAGGTATACCCGGGCCTTCAATATGTGCCCTGTTCCAAAGTTGTACAGAGGCATCATTTCTCCATATACTTGGCAGGGAAGGCAATCCCAAAATGCATGAAGAGTTCAGTGGGAAAAAATATATCTAAATAAATAAATGTTTTCAAACTCTTGAACACATTGATTCATTTTCCAAATGTAAATGACAGAATTTTCCTTTTTGGGTGAACTATCCCTTTTAATGGGTTCCATAAAGTTTAGAAGGAAGTTGTCTATAGGCATAAGGCAGTGAGGTAGCTCACTAGGTCTTGGAAGAGCTAATTAAGATATATGCACTTCTGTGTAGGCATGTGCCGGTATCAAATTTTCATGTTGCGATTAATTGCTGAAGCTTTTATCACGGAATACGGTATTATCACGATATTGAAATAAGTTGCAAAAAAAGTGTTGTCATACTATAACAGGTTAAATCACTTTCTTACAACAAAAGAACCAAACATTTAAATACAATAAAGCAATACACAAAAATGTATAAAGTAAACAAATATTTAAAACAGATTAAAGTGCAAAAGAATTATAAAGAACAATAGGTATGCTGAAATGTACATGTAACTAAGATTAATACATGCTTTAGAAGTATTTTTGTCAGGTAATTTGTCAGTTTGTTAATGAAGGAACTAGCCCTGTCACGATATTCGATTTTTCACACCACGGTTATTATGGCCAAAAAAAATCATGATATCGATATATCGCGATATCTATGGAAACCTTGGGGGAGAAAGTTATCAAATGAATTGGTAACACTTTACAATAAGATTGTATTAGTTAACATTAGTTAACGAACTAACCATGAACAACAGCTGTTCAGCATTAGTTAATCTTCTTTGTTAATGTTAGTTAATATAGAGCTGTTCATGGTTTGTTCATGTTAGTTCACAGTGCATTTTAGCAAGATTTTAATAATGCATTAGTAAATGTTGAAATTAACATTAACAAAGATTAATCAGTGCAGTTCATTATTAGTTCATGTTAACTAATGCAACTAATGTTAATTAAGGAACCTTATTGTAAAGTGTTACCAATTAATTTGTTCATTTAGTTTTATTTTTTACCCAACAAACATAATTGGATAATGATAAACACAGGGTAATGTACTCTGTTACTGATAAATTGTCTTTGAAGCTCCTATGAAATAACAAGAGAGAAAATACTGTCAAGTTCAACAGTATGATGATGAATAAATATTAACATAAATGTTATTGGCCATGACTAGATTGCAAATACAAATACAAATACAAAAATAGACATTATTCATTAATTAAAAGAAACTGAGACGCGACCGTCGACTGGCTCTGACTTGTGACTCTGACCGCCGCGTTCCTTCAGCGCAGCTGCAAGAGTTATGGCCTTTTTACACCTTCTCACTTCATTCGTTTTCTCTGATCATATATCTATCATATTGTGAAGAGATCAGGAGTAAATGTCTTCCGAAATTCTTTCGAGGCGGATTTAAAGGTCCTGTTCTTCGTGATCCCATTTTTCAAACTTTAGTTAGTGTGTAATGTTGCTGTTAGAGCATTTATAATACCTGTAAAATTATAAAGCTCAAAGTTCAATGCCAAGCGAGATATTTTATTTAACAGAAGTTCCCTTTCAAAGCCTACAGCGAACGGCTGGTTAGGACTACATCCTGGTATTTCCTGCTTTAATTACGTCAGTAGAGCAGTATGTCGACTAACCTCCGCCCACAAGAACGCGCGAAAAAGGGGGCGTGGTCTTGTTGCTCCCGCGTGGAGAATAGGAAGTGTTGCGTTCGGTTGCGTTCGTATAGTTTGTTTCTTGCCATGTCGTCGAGACGCTGTTATTTTCATCCCAGAGTCAAGTCACCTTTGTTTGGCTTTCCCAGGGACGCTGTACTTAGAGATCATTGAGCACATGCATCCCCGTTATGGTGAGAGGCGTGACCTTTCCGGTAACGTGCGCTCTGCGTGTGCTAAGCTGCTGTCGAATCACAACACGGGAACCGCTGGCACAATCAGAACTCGTTACGTATTTCTGAAGGAGGGACTTCATAGAACAGGGAAATCTTTCAAGCCGCTTTGAGGACAGTGAAAACAGCAGTATACAGATGAGTAAATTGTGTGAAAAATACTGTGTTTTTTTTACACGCGAAACATGAACACATGTTATATTGCACACTGTAAACACAATCAAAGCTTCAAAAAAACACGAAAAACGGGACCTTTAAATCCGATCACGCAGATCCACCGCTCCCACCACGCGCTGCGCGCGAGTGCTGAGGGGGCAAGAAGATGCAAGAAAAGACGCAAATGGTCGCCAGTGAAACTGAAAGTAGCCCAAGGCTCAGAATCAGATGCTCAAAAACACAATAATCTTCATTAAAACGAATGAGACTAAATGCTCTTACCAGTGCTCAGGTCGCTCGTTCTCCTATTACGATTTTTGAACTTGAAATGAGCCGATAAATAAAATACAACTCAAATCTGTTGCTTTCGTTGTCGTGAACTGAATTTGCATAGCCTAAAGAGTGGAAATTGAAGATTGGATTTATATTCATTTTGCGGAGAGGTATAAGGTAAGACAATGCATGTTTTTATTTTTATAGTTTAGATTGTGTAGCCCGTTTCGTTTGCAAGGCGCCGTTGCGTGCGAGCCTGCCTGAAAAATGCGTTTTTACTGTGGTTTTGATAGTAAACATTTAAACTTACATTGTGATATGCTTGAAGTGTTTTATATATATGGATTTTATTATAGGCAGGACAAGTCAAGTGTTGATTTGAGAGGATAAATTGATCAAACATGCGGTTAACTCACTGCTTGGTCATTAGGAAAAAACAAAAACTTTAATTTAACCAACAGAAATTGCCCCAAAATTTTTTTCTAAATTAACTTAATAAAGAAACGAAACGAAATATAACAAATTTGACATTACAAAGAAGGCTGAACCATTTTTATGGCTGCAACAGTGTGTAATAGAGAGGGAGGAAAAAACACAGCTACAGTAGACTCGGGACACCGGAGTATTTACGAGTCATGTTATCATATCATACCAGTCCTGTTCATTTTAAATATTGTGGTTATCGCCAATACCGGTATATTGCCACACCCTAAATTAACACGATGTCTATTTTTCTTGCTTTGAATATCACGGTTATCGTCAATACCGGTATATTGCGACACCCCTAGAAGGAACTAATGTTAAATACTGGAGCCTTGTAAAGTGTGTGATTGAACAACAGTCAGAACATATTCAAACAATATCTAGGGCATGTAATTTAGTCCAGATTAAAATATAAAATGCTTGAAAGTTTGAAAATGAATAGCCTTAAGTCTTTAAGTATTATGTATTAGGTTATGTGATTACTGGGGAAACGGCTGCATTTCTGCTGTTCCGTCAGCGCCCTCTGCTGTCGAAGAATGAATGTGCACTTCAGCGCATCTCCTCATTCCGCCATGTGCTCGGCTCATGCACGGTCTATTTACATCAGTGCACGTTCCTCTTTGACGTGTTTTTCATTTTAAACGGTTGATGGGTAAAGTATTCTTAAAATTCATTCTAAAAATCTGAATAATTCGTAATAAATAATTATTCACGGTATTTCGAAGTGCCCACGATAACAATATTGTGCATGTTCATTATTGCGGTATATCGTATTACCGTTTACCGGCACATGTCTACTTCTGTGTCATCTAGACTGACTTTAAAATGTCACATTCTCTCTGTGATAGCCTGCCATTTACATATCTGCTTTTCCTGTGAGTTCTTTCTCTCAAGTAAAGACCTCAGAAATATCATTCCCTATCATTCTCTTTCTCTATACTTCTATCACCATTTTCTGTCATATGCATATCCACACCTCTTGTGTTAGTAATCCTGCAGGATGCTAAATAGAGGACAAGTCACGACCTCAGCACGTCAGCCGCTTCTGTAAACTCCTCGGAACAAACTCTCCTCTCTCTCACTCACTCACTCACTCACACACACATACTAAGACACAAATACACATCCAAACATTTTCACATGCACTTATATTTGTGCATATGCCATTTGCATTTCACAGTTTTTTCTAGAAATACTGAATCTGTTTTGAGCAAGTAAAACGAGTAAATGTGTGCTTACATTTAGTCTGTAACTACAAAAACCATCATGGTTACACAGTGCACACAACACCTCTCAACAAGAGAGGTGCTATTCAATAAATAGAAAACAAAGTAACTTTCATACTTTTTTAAAAAGTAACTCAGATATTTTGTTGTAAATTTAAAAATAATGTGTTACTTTACTAGTTAATTGAAAAAGTAATCTGATTACATTACTCAAGTTACGTGTAATCCGTTACCACTAACACTGCATAGTACACACTACAAATGTTATGCATATTCTTCCTGAAACCTGCTTATGTTTGACTATTGAAATGTGTTCAACAATAACCTCTGACTGTATTGATTACATGTAAGACAATGATATAATGGTTTAAAGAAGGACAGTTCAGACATTCAGTTATTCAATTACTCAATAGAAAAACTACCAATAAAATAATTAACTGGGACCATCATTTATTATAATTTATAAGGAGCATCATAAAAGAAGATGAAAACTTTCATGCTGTCCCAACCTATATGACTTTCTTTTTTCGGTAAAACACTTTAAATAATGTTTTGTATACATACAATGAAAGTAAATGGGGTCCAAAACAACACTAGACCCCACTGACTTCTTATTGCATGGGCAATTTTCAAAAATATCTCCTTTTGTGTTCCATAGAAGAAAGACAATACAGGTTTGGAACAACATGAGAGTAAATAATGACTGACTTTTAATTTTGGTTTGAACTACCCCTTTAGAGTACAGATCCTATATTATGAAGATGCATTGAATATTGGGTAAAAAGTTTGCTAAAAGTACATTAGGCCTATACACTGTAACATTATATGAGAGTTAGAACATTTTATTCACCTTTCCGCTTTAGCTGTGATGAAGGAAGAAAATTAGCTGCCAGTGTTCATCTATTCAGTGAGGAATATGTGCAGTCAGATGACCTTCCTATTATAAAGTTTCTTTCAAACTATAATTAGAGTATTCGAATCAGCAATTTTTCTTATTTCCTTATAATAAGATAACCATTATGCAACACCACAATATAAGAGTTATCAAATTCAAAAGTATTCTATATATTACTAGATAAAACTAGATTGCTGTCTTTTCAGCTCATGTCTGGATATCTGTCTTTTTCTGTTTTTTTTTTAATTATTATTAATATTTTTTACATTTGTTCTGCTTCAGTAGTTTAATATCAAAAATAACTCCATCTGACCAGTCCCAGCAGACGGCTCTGTGTTCACAGGTCATTGGGCTGGCGGGGTGAGCGTGATAGGAGACCCAGCGCGTGGCCTCTCACCCTGGGTTGGACCTTAGACACCTCACCCAAGCTCTTTTTGACCCTCAGCTGAGCTCTTTTTGACACTCACAGCAGCAAACATAAGGACACTCTGCAGAGCTGCAATGAGGGCAGAGGAAGCGCTGGTGAGCACATTATGTGTGTTATTGAACAGTGTCCACAAGCCATAATAAACCAGGGATCAAGTGTGAAAGCTCATTTCTTTGAGGCTTTGAACAAACAACTTAAGTTTTCCATGTCGAGATCTGAGAGTGACAGATAAAGCTGTGATTTTTAAAGGATTGTGGATTGAGACGGGTTCCAAGAAAAGCGTGTGCGTTAGATCAATTCCAGAAGAGGTCTAGTGTAATGTGGGGTTTTTTTTAAGCACATGACATTTCAAGTTTGACTTTAAATGTAAATGTAAATGTCTTTTTAAAACCAAATGCCAAGATGGATGTTTCTAAGAAATCGCCTTGTTCTTCCAGGCATCCAAGTTTGACATATAATGCTTAAAAGAAAAGCCCACTGAAAAGGAAAAAGGCTTTTTTTCTTTCAAAGCTCACAAATGCCTTTAAAAATATGTCATAAAAGTATCATGGATGTGGTCTATACTTGTGCTCTATTACCAGTTTTCTGAATCAATATAATAGATTTTAGTCATTTTTCACTGAAAGCATCCTGGCTCTCTATGGTGGGTTCATGAGGTTCTCAAGTTCCACTTACACTGATCTGATACATTGATTAAAATTTGGTTGTACATCTATCATACGACTACAGACAACCTGCAATATAGCTGTAATATACACTTCTGTCATATTTAAGTATAACTTTTGGTGTTTTTTCTTCCTTTTTTAAGCTTAAAAGCTCCAGTCACCATTCATTGTAATGCATGGAAAAGAACGACCAGCGCAAAATTCAAATTCACAATATTCACACAGTTTGGACCAACCTGAGGGTGAGTAAATTATTAGAATTTTTGGGTGAACTATCTCTTTAAACATTTTATGCCCAGAACTGAGAAAACGCTTAAATGCAATTAAAAGCAGAAAGTTACTGGGTAAAACAGAATAATTCCTCCCAGGTGTTACAATGCACCTAAATACTTTAAAACTGTCACATTTTGTGGACTGTCATCAAAACCATATTTGCTGCCACAAGAAAATATAAAGATATGCTTGGGTAAGTCCAGATGTCTCACATATATTGTCCCTTCAGCTGTCCACACCATTTTACCAAAAAGACTACTTTTTATCGTTTTCTATAGTTTCTCTGAACAGAAAAACATCTCAGGTCACCTTCAGGCGCCAATCACACCTATTGTTTGTGTTTAAGTTCTCCCCAAGGATAAAGCAAGTGCAATTACAGCTTGAAAAAATTCCAACAGCAACGCTCCACAAATCTCCATGGGCTCTCAGGGGACCCAGGTGTTCTAAAATAAAACAGAGAAATCTGCACTGCATACATGTTTGCATGGCTCTCTCATTTTTACAAAAGCCTGTTAAGTCCTTAGCAGAAATGTGCAGCGAATAACTTTTTTCCCTTCACCACGTTAAATGACTATTTCTCCTATTTTTACTGGGCGAGCGGGTGGTTGGAATCCTACTAGTGTTCCCTTACAATAAACTACCAGTTCAGATTTCTAAGAGGCCCCACAACCTCCCGGAGTGGTACTGTTAGGTTTATTCCTTATTTTCATACCCAACTTTTGCCCCTTTAAAACCATAATGAAATCATGTTTTGAATTTAATACATTCAATGCAGATTTGCTAGTTCTTTTAAAAGACAGATCATGTTCACCATGTGTCCAGGGACAAACCATAGAAAACAAAAACAAATGGGACCACAAGAACACAAAGTACCAGCACTTCATCAATCAAATGCTTTAATGCAAAACTGAAAATTCACTCTGATGTTGCTCCAAACCCATGACTAGCAAAATTACTTGCTGTGTTGATTTTTAGGGACTAGTGTTGTTTTTTTGTACACCACTGACTTTCTATTTAAGCACAAAAAAAGTTGAAACATTCAATTAATCTTCTTAAAGAAAGACCCTGGTTAGGAATGACATAAGGGTGAGAAAATTAGACTTAAACTTTTTGGGAGAACTATACATTTAAATGAAATATTGCTGTTAACTTAATATAGTGTTTTATTGCAAACAACTCCTCAGAATCGTTGAATTGCTACATTTGGAAAAACATCACTTGTCACTAGTATATTTATAATACATCTCGTGATTTATATACCTATAAACAAGATGTAATTCATTACTTTTGTGATTGGAGGTTAGGATGTTTGCAAGTATATCTCTACCTAATACCGGCCACATCTTCCACAGTTATCTCACAAACGTACTAGATAATAATTACAATTTGTTCCATTTTTTATATTTCATATACCTGAGAGTTCTAATCATGTGTAGGTGTAAGTTTCATGCATTTTTTTGCATGTTTATATGTTTGTGGAAAAGGTAATGTTTGTAATATATTGTTCAGAGATTCAGTCTGTAATTACAGCACTGACTTCTGTTCAATAATGGCGAGCCGAGACAATTTCCTTCTGAAGGCTCCAACACTTCCATTATGTTTTTAAATGCACAGAGAGGAACTTAAATAAATATGGGCCAAGAATCAAATCCCTTTCCTGCTCCCCTTGCCAGGTATTAACAGATTAAAAACAAATAATTTTATATTCGAGTGATTTTGACAGGAGAACAGATTCTTTGTTTTCTTGATTTCTGCTATAATGCTGTCTTCAAATAACAAATATGCACAGATGGGTTGTAAAACATTGTTCACCTCTAAAGCATTTTCGGTCTCTCTTGCTGAACAAAGCAGATCCGTATCATTGAATCTCTTTTTTCAAAGACAGCATCTCTCTATGAATCATTGGATACATGGTCTCTATAATACACTACACCCCTCTCTCATAGATATGCAATAGTTGGCGAAAGGTCACACCATTTTCACCATAAACTTGACAATTTATGACATTTGAAAGGTAATATATAGCCACCTCCTGTGGCCTCTAGAAGTTCACTTGCCAAATTTCAAGCCCTGCATAAAAAAAACAAAGAAAACCTGCTGGCCAAATGGGGGGGAAATCTGCCACATATTTCTTATTGATGTGTTTATGGTGCATGATGTCATCCGTTAAACTATAGTTTAAGCAGTCTGAGTTGTGAAGTCACATGCACAAACATCTTTTCTGTATCATAATGTCATTCATCTGATGTGCTCTGATAGTTAAAGACACTTGTAAAACACCAACACATGCTGTATATATAGAGGGAAACTGTTTGGTTTTGTTTTAAATTTATTGACTGAATACATTTTTAATGTATAAGTTAAGTTTCCAGCTGAGTTCTATTTAGAAAGAAGACATTTATATGTAGATGAAGTCATTTTCGTGTGATGCTTTCTTGCTTTATATACATAGAAAGAGAAAAATCAGTAATGAGCTATTTTTGACCAGGAAATCACTATTCTCAAATGTTGCATTCTGTATCCCAATGTAATACGATACAAAGCAAATGCGTGTAATGTGTGGTTCCTTTTTCCTACTGTATATAATTTAATGTTAAATTCTACTTCCCATTTGCACAATTTAATTTTCTACCCCTCCAGGCAAATTGTTAATGAAAATATATTGAGAAAATACCACCTGGTTTTCTGAGGAAAACTCTTATGTATTTCCAAAGCAATCACAGAGAGATATATCACCTACCATAGTTACCATGACAACATATTACTTTTGTGTTTTGATTATTCAGGGCAACCAGTTCAACTCTAGATCTACAAACCATGACAGATCTACTCTACCATAACAACATTTTTCACAAATATAACTTTCAGTTTGAAATTTTGTTTCATGGAAGATTTCGCTGTACAACCAAGGGTTTAATGTGTAGTGCAGGGATTAAAGATACACATGGACTGCTGGGCTCAGAAACTGCTATTAGGTGTAATTGGAGATGCACATTTGCTGGAGGCCATGACCTTCGTTGTGTATTCGGAGAGCTACGAAATTACAATGGGTTCAAGCAGCCTTTCCCTCAATCTATCATCCTATAGGCACAGTCATAACTGCACCCAGGTGAGTCTGAATCCTTAAATTGATGGATCTCTGAGTAATCACATAAGCCCACAGAGATGTTCACCACAGCGTTTCATAGCAACAAGCTGACACAGGGCAAAATATCTGTCCTTAAAACAACCAGCCCTTAAAACTCCAGTAATTTAATGCCTAACTTCAAAAGCTGAGGTTTGGTTAGTGAAGATGGAGACATAGTGGTGGCCAGAAACCATAAGACATAGTTGAATGATTGAGTTTTCTTCATCTTGCCACACTGCCATATTCCCACGGACCTCCACAACGGTAGGAGGAAACACTAGAGAGATGTAAGTGACTGAAGTCGCTTCACTCAAAAACTCATCAAATGAGACTGAGCAATTCAAACATTGGTTAAATCAGCCGTTTTCATTGACTGACTGCCAGCTCAAACATTCAAAGGTATGCAGAGAACCAGAACATGGCCACATCCATGAGTGCAAGTGGTGGATAAAACAGCATGATTGTCTTTCGTAAAGAACTGTATAAATATACCAGGGTTGTGCAAAATTTAGAATTGAAGAATTTTCTCCTTTTCATTCATGAGTGTGAATATGAATTCAATTAATTGAAGTGGCCACACCCCACAGGAAGAGTAATTTGAATTGAAATGAGAGGTAAAGGAATTTACTGAATAGAATGCATCTGTGCTCACCCACTTTTGCAGCAGCCTTGGTTTCGGAAGTCTTCGTTTAAGAATTATAAGCCATGAAACCAAACCAACCTGCTATGAGATTAATCAGAACATTACAAACTTGAAGCATAAAAGTATTTAAAGAATGTGAAGCAAATGATTATTAAAAATATCAGACAAAACAAATGTATAGTTTTATTAACTGCTTTAATGAGGGAAAGAACTACAGTCCCATGAAGCATTGTGAATATATATATATATAACATTTTCCAAGTAGTTTGAGAGCATTGGAAAACTGGCTCTATATTTTTCATAGTGCTTTATGGAATTAACAACCTTATAGCTCACAGAAGGTCCATCTATAATTGTTATTGTATCAAAGTTATTGTTTAAAATCAATTCACCTATGAAGAAAATTAATCTATAGCCTATACATCTTCAAAATAAGGGTAAAACTTTTTTCCAAAACTTTCAAACAAGCAATTTTTTGGCTTTTCTGTTTAAAAATGCTTCATACGAGATTGCATATGAATTTTCTTTGAAGTTCAATTCATTTTATTTCTACCTCCATACAAATTTGAATTGTAATTTTGCGTCCTGTTTGCTACTTCAATTTCAAACTTTGAATTGAAAATGCATTCTCAATTAAATTCCAAATTGTGCACAACCTTGGAATTTACACAGAATTCATTTATAGAAGCATTAACATATATGAGATGCATACTCAGATATATTTAACTCAAGTTATGAAATGAACATGGAAACTCACAAAACCTCATTCGTAATTGGCTCACCCATGTCTTACAAGCAGTGCGAAAAACAGAGCCAAAATCCACTTTTCTTGAAGCCAGTGAAACCATCTAACATCTGTAGATTATTCGTTCTCAATGAGACAGATATTCGAGGAACAAAGTGAATATCTCCGAGGGCCATTAAAACAGGAGTCAAGAATGTGAAAGAAGCCTTAGACAGTGAGAAAAAGGAGATCAGAGAGGAAAAGATTTTATGATGAAGTGAAAAGATGTATGAGTGAGAGAGCGTGACTGACTTTAGAGAGCACCGATGCAGCTCGGCTCTCACCTCGGCTGTCATCAGCCGTCCCCTCAGATGGGTCTAAGACCTCAACACCACTCGGATCCTAAATTACTCTCCCTCTTTCCTCCGGTTCGCTCATTTCTCTTTCCGCCTGTCAGTCAGCATGTGTTCTCGACTGTCGTTTTAAAGCATGGTCTAAGGAAGACGCTGAGGCAAAAGTTCAATCAGAACATCCTCAGAGGAGATTAACAGAGGTGAATAATTTAAAGTTCAACTATCTTCCTGACAACCCTATGGCAATGTCTGGACTTTTTAGTTTTTTTCTTAAAAAACACACCAAGCTGAGTTGTATAATGGAACTCTGTATTCGCTGCTGATTTTAACCCCCACCCAGCCCATCTAATGACTGGTGCATCCATTTATCTCAATATTCACTCCGTGACATAAAGGAAGACTGAAGGGGCTAGGCTTACAGGGTTCATTCATGTGTGACTGACGTGCACAGCAGACCCCGATTCCATTGTGGGCCGGGCTGCAGACGCCTGCAAAGTCCATTAGAGAAAGGGGTGTGCATTGAAATGCTGGGAGAGTATCTCAGAAGGATGAATGGACATGGTGGCCCTCTTGTTTTTGTTTCCGTAACTTCAACTGTGTGTACCACTAGGCAGTGTTTAAGACAAAGAACACACTGTTTCAGTCTCTAGGTGCAAAAAAAGAGGAAGATGACGACACAGCAGCACGTACACATTCTTCTGCGACTGCTTAAAAAGTCTTGTAACTTCCAGCTCAGTCCCGGAAAACTTGCAATTATTAGTATGTTATCAGGTAAGTGCAGAGTAATGGTATTTAATATGCAGAAGCATCATGACCATGCATACTGATAAGGAGATTTTTAAGCGGAGAAAAACACATTTTAAAAAATGGCGAGGGGAGTGTTTTGATATGTATTTGATATGTATATTTATGCATGTATGTATAAAATAAAAAAGGCTATTTCATATATCTAAAACATTTCAATATGAAGAAGCATCATGAGAAATCAAACGGAGGGTAAAGAAAAAAATATAGAATTTTTAATTCAAAACAAAATAAAAATAATAATTATGAATATTATTGCAAATATGATTGTTTATTAATATAATATGAAGAAGCATTATGGCCATTCAAAATAAGAAAGGCATGGATAATACATTTATAATATAGGCTATTTAATATGAAATATATACAAGCATACACACACACACACACACACACACACACACACACACACACACACACACACACACATAAACAAACAAATAAATAAATGTGGCATTTTTTTGCACACAAAATTAAAATGTACTACTATTTTTATAACATTCACATCACACCTTTTCTAAGCCGCAAAGTGAGCCAGGGCTACCTCGATTGTATCCTTAAAATAGATATGGTGCATGATGGTGCACATTGTAGTGTTAATATACACTGATCAGGCATAACTTTATGACCACCTTCCTAAAATTATGTTGGTCCCCCTTTTGCTGCCAAAACAGCCCTGACCCGTGGAGGCACCAAGATGTTTGCAGCAGATCCTTTAAGTCCTGTAAGTTGCGAGGTGGGGCCTCCATGTTCAGCACATCCCATAGATGCTTGATTGGATTGAGATCTGGGGAATTTGGAGACCAAGTCAACACCTCAAACTCGCTGTTGTGCTCCTCAAACCATTCCTGAACCATTTTTGCTTTGTGGCAGGGCGCATTATCCTGCTGAAAGAGGCCACAGCCACCAGGGAATACCGTTTCCATGAAAGGGTGTATATGGTCACCAACAATGCTTAGGTAGGTGGTACGTGTCAAAGTAACATCCACATGGATGGCAGGACCCAAGGTTTCCCAGCAGAACATTGCCAAAAGCATCACACAATGCCTTCACCGACTTGCCTTCTTCCCATAGAGCATCCTGGTGCCATGTGTTCCCCAGGAAGTTAGACCATCCACGTGATGTAAAAGAAAATGTGATTTATCAGACCAGGCCACCCTCTTCCATTGCTCCGAGGCCCAGTTCTGATGCTCACGTGCTGACTGTCGGCGCTTTCGGCGGTGGACAGGGGTCAGCATGGGCACCCTGACTGGTCTGCGGCTATGCAGCCCAATACGCAACAAACTGCGATGCACTGTGTATTTTGACACCTTTCTATCAGAACCAGCATTAACTTCTTGAGCAATTTGAGCTACAGTAGCTCATCGTTTTGCCTTTGCTCCCCACGTGCATCAATGAGCCTTGGCCGCCCATGACCCTGTCGTCGGTTCACCACTGTTCCTTCCTTGGACCACTTTTGATAGATACTGTACACTGCAGACCGGGAAAACCCCACAAGAGCTGCAGTTTTGGAGATGCTCTGACCCGGTCGTCTAGCCATCACAATATTGCCCTTGTCAAACTCGCTCAAATCCGTACACTTGCCCATTTTTCCTGCTTCTAAGAAATCAACTTTGAGGACAAAATGTTCACTTGCTGCCTAATATATACCACCCACTAACAGGAGCTGTGATGAAGAAATAATCAGTGCTATTCACTTCACCTGTCATAATGTTATGCCTGATCGGTGTATCACCTGAAAATTAATTTTACAAATTATCTGACTCAAAACTTGGATGTTTATTTATTTATTTTTGTCCAAAACAGCAAATCCCATCATGCAGGAATAAACTGAACATCTACTGGTTTGCATGACCTCCCATCGGTTAGCACTGCAAAATGACAACCCTTCACAAAACATCAATGAGTCATATGTATCCAACGAGAAAAGGTAAGCCATGGATATTCATTGTGCTGCCTTTGACAGTCAGTCTCGTATAGAGTGCCTCAAACAGCAGGTTTCAGTCCTGCCCCTATGCTCTGATCGTGCCCTGAGAGTATTAGAGAATAGTCTGATTGAGAGACTCTGAGATGTCTAAATGGGCTCATCCATATAGTATGACATGCAATATGGATCAGACAGAGATCGCTCAATGTCTTTCTGTGTCCAATAATTTCATGCCTGCACTCAGTTTTCCCCTAAAAACAATTACCTGCATTGTGAAAGTATTAATACTAGTAAAAGATTTGCAATGAATCGTTAAATCCTGAAATATTATCTACCACATCGACCCAGGACCCCTCCACTCCTCTTGTTACCTTTTCCCTCTATAACCTACATTGAGAGACTATCTCTTCTCTACCCACTGTCCCCCTCTCTCCACAGCCCTGTTCGAGACAATTTTATCACGATCCCTCCTCTTGAGACTGGCATATGGTAGCACCATACTGGCCGTCTGTGATGTGCTCTGCTATTGACACAGAGAGTTATTATTGCCTCCTGGGAGCTCTTAAAGCAGTGGCAGTAAACACATCTCCATGCTCTATTAATCTGCTGGTATGATTGCTTGTGTTTGTGCAAAAACCAGAATGCACACGGACACCATACATGCATGCAACTATAGCAATGCAGATTTACATATGAAGATGATTAGGAGAGCACAAAAAAAAAATTCTTAATTTTTTTAGGGTCATATACTGTTCTGTATCCACTCCAGTTGTTGTGCTTCAGTATCTCCTACAAGAAAGCCATTGTCTGTTTCTAATGCTAATTTACATTGGACATTTAGACCTTGAAAAATGAAAACATATTTTTATGTTGGCGAAAAGCAAACATGCTCCCATTTATCCTCATCCAAAGGATTAAAGCGCAACAGAGACACTTTAAGCCTGTGCGTGAACCTGCATATATATATATATATATATATATATATATATATATATATATATATATATATACAGTGAGGAAAAAAAGTATTTGAACACCCTGCTATTTTGCAAGTTCTCCCACTTAGAAATCATGGAGGGGTCTGAAATTGCCATCGTAGGTGCATGTCCACTGTGAGAGACATAATCTAAAAAAAAAAAATCCAGAAATCACAATGTATGATTTTTTTACTATTTATTTGTATGATATAGCTGCAAATAAGTATTTTAACACCTGTCTATCAGCTAGAATTCTGACCCTCAAAGACCTGTTAGTCTGCCTTTAAAATGTCCACCTCCACTCCATTTATTATCCTAAATTAGATGCACCTGTTTGAGGTCGTTAGTTGCATAAAGACACCTGTCCACCCCATACAATCAGTAAGAATCCAACTACTAACATGGCTAAGACCAAAGAGCTGTCCAAAGACACTAGAGACAAAATTGTACACCTCCACAAGGCTGGAAAGGGCTACGGGGAAATTGCCAAGCAGCTTGGTGAAAAAAGGTCCACTGTTGGAGCAATCATTAGAAAATGGAAGAAGCTAAACATGACTGTCAATCTCCCTCAGACTGGGGCTCCATGCAAGATCTCACCTTGTGGGGTCTCAATGATCCTAAGAAAGGTGAGAAATAAGCCCAGAACTACACGGGAGGAGCTGGTCAATGACCTGAAAAGAGCTGGGACCACCGTTTCCAAGGTTACTGTTGGTAATACGTCATGGTTTGAAATCATGCATGGCACGGAAGGTTCCCCTGCTTAAACCAGCACATGTCCAGGCCTGTCTTAAGTTTGCCAATGACCATTTGGATGATCCAGAGGAGTCATGGGAGAAAGGCATGTGGTCAGATGAGACCAAAATATAACTTTTTGGTCATAATTCCACTAAACGTATTTGGAGGAAGAAGAATGCTGAGTACCATCCCAAGAACACCATCCCTACTGTGAAGCATGGGGGTTGTAGCATCATGCTTTGGGGGTGTTTTTCTGCACATGGGACAGGGCGACTGCACTGTATTAAGGAGAGGATGACCGGGGCCATGTATTGCGGGATTTTGGGGAACAACCTCCTTCCCTCAGTTAGAGCATTGAAGATGGGTCGAGGCTGGGTCTTCCAACATGACAATGACCCGAAGCACACAGCCAGGATAACCAAGGAGTGGCTCTGTAAGAAGCATATCAAGGTTCTGGCGTAGCCTAGCCAGTCTCCAGACCTAAACCCAATAGAGAATCTTTGGAGGGAGCTCGTGTTTCTCAGCGACAGGCCAGAAACCTGACTGATCAAGAGACGATCTGTGTGGAGGAGTGGGCCAAAATCCCTCCTGCCGTGTGTGCAAACCTGCTGAAAAACTACAGGAAACGTTTGACCTCTGTAATTGCAAACAAAGGCTACTGTACCAAATATTAACATTGATTTTCTCAGGTGTTCAAATACTTATTTGCAGCTGTATCATACAAATAAATAGTAAAAAAATCATACATTGTGATTTCTGGATTTTATTTTTTAGATTATGTCTCTCACAGTGGACATGCACCTACGATGACAATTTCAGACCCCTCCATGATTTCTAAGTGGGAGAAATTGCAAAATAGCAGCGTGTTCAAATACTTATTTTCCTCACTATATATATATATAGTGGGGGCGGGGGGGGGGGGGGGGGGTTTGATATTCAACATAATACGATGCCTAAAACCACTAATTTTCAGAGACACAAAATTCAGTTCAGTTAGCCTCAAAACTAACTGATGGCAGACTAATTCTCACAAATGTTGATATTCAGATGAATGGACAAAATTTGAAATCGCATAGCCATTCCTAAAAATTGCTGAAATTAGATTTTGTGGCATTTATTGTGAGGAAAAATTTTTTTTATGGGGATTTATATATATATATATATATATATATATATATTGTTCAGCAAGGATGTATAAAATTGATAAATTGACCAACAGTGAGAGTAAAGACATTTGTGATGTCAAAAATATAAAATAAATAAAAATAAATGCCTTTCTTTTTCAACTTTCAAAGAATCCTGGGGGGAAAATCCACAACAATGTTAAAGGGATAGTTCACCCAAAAATGACAATTAGCCCATAATTTACTCACCCTCAAGTCATCCTAGGTGTATATGACATTCTTCTTTCAGACGAATAAAATCGGAGTTATATTACAAAAGTCCAGGCTAATCCAAGCATTAGAATTTGATTCATAGTTGCTCTGTTTTTGAAGTCCATAAAGAGCGCATCTGTCCGTCAAATAACATGCTCCACGCGGCTCCGGGGTGTTAATAAAGGCCTTCTGAAGCGAATCAACATGTTTGTGTAAGAAAAATATTCATATTTAAAACTTTATCAAGTAAACTTTCAAAGTGAAACTCATGATGCATACGTGACGTCATGACGCGTTAGTCTTTCGATCGGCAGGGGAACTTTCAACAATTTTTCCATAAATTGAACAGGGAAGGCGGTCGGCAGAAAGTTTACTTGATAAAGTTTTAAATATGTATATTTTTCTTACACAAACGCATTGATTCGCTTCAGAAGGCCTTTATTAACACCCCAGAGCCACGTGGAGCACGTTATTTGATGGGCAGATGCACTTTATGGACTTCAAAAACAGAGCAACTTTGAATCCAATTCTAATGCTTGGATTAGCCTGGACTTTTGTAATATAACTCCGATTTTATTCGTCTGAAAGAAGAATGTCATATACACCTAGGATGACTTGAGGGTGAGTAAATTATGGGCTAATTGTCATTTTTGGGTGAACTATCCCTTTAAGCAAAACAATAGTTAGCAAAATTGCTAATAAGAAGAAATTCAGCTTTACCACCACTGGAACACATTTGAAAATACAAACAGAAAAAAAAAAGTTATTTTAAATGGTAAGACTATTGCACGATATTACTGTTGTATTGTATTTTTGATCAAATGCAGATTTAAAGTTCAAAGAGAAATTTCTTTCAAAAACACTACGGGTGATTAAATGTGTGCCAACGTACTCATTGAAGTGTTGTCTAATTAAGATGCACACATACACACAAGTGCTACTTTTCACCAAGATATTCATAGAAGCAATTTCCTCAGAAGCAGTAGGTTCTTCTGTCAGATAACATGGTACAGCATCTTAAAGCACATAAGTAGATTTGACACTTCTTGTCATTTTAATTCATTAACACCTCATTCGTACACAAATTTGAAACTGTCAAATGGCTTCTGCAGCCACTTATTTTTAACTTCAGAGCGAAACCACTCAGATATGGGGGATGAAAATAGTCATATTATAAGACAAAAGAGTTGGATTAATCTTATCACTGAATCTGTTTGATGTAGTTCAGGAGCATGATCATATGAGCATATGTTGACACACTCCTGACCCTGGATGTATCACCTTTTCCAAGACTTCCAAGTTTAATCTCTGTGGAGAAAGGGCTATTTGTCCAGGCCATTACCAGACCATCTGTAACACTAAGCTACCTCATCCTGTAGACATGAGTCACTGCATTCTCATTCTCTTTCTTTATAAATCAGGAATTCTTTCAAAGGAGCTAAACACTTTAGTGATTGATTTGCTGCCGTTGCAATTTTCATGTCTGGTCAGGTCTAACCAACAGATGAAGGATACCTTTTCAGGAGACACTTGGAAAATGACCTCACTGTTTCAGTCTGCTAGATGAAAGCTGAGGAGTTTGTGCTCTTTTTGTCATTGGTAAAAGGGCAAGAATCCAAGCCATGCAAAATCCTATTTGTCCTCTAGGGTAGAGAGGCTTCTCTGATTACTACCGGACCAGGCCAGTGTCTGGCCATTTAACACAGTTGAATGGTGGATTGGAAAGAAAACCTTGGATGAGGCAACACAGACACTAAACACTAAAGCCACAGAGCCAAGAACATGCTCGAGCGGCTGCTGCATGTCTCCGGAACACAGCTCTACATCATCTGGTCCTTGCAATGCGTTTTTCCCCCTCAAAAATAAATAAATCAAATAAATAATACTTGAAAAAAAAAAAAAAAGTATAATCTTGTATGTCATACACATTGCCTAATAAAAGCTGTTATATTGTATCGGAGTAGCTTGCCTCATGCTGGCAGCCATTTTAAGATCACATGACCAGCAAAATATTACTAGCTTTACAACTACCCCTTAAAAAGGTTCTAATATGTACACTTTTGGTATCAACATTTATCTTTAAGGTGCTAATATGCAGCCTTTGAAAGGGTACCACCCCTGTGACGGTAAATTAATCATGGCTAATTTCAAATAGAGAATTTCTACAAAGCAATAGCAATCTTTGCATAATATGCTGCAAAGTGTCAGCATAAATCCATATAAATCAGTGCAAAAAAATAAATAAATAAATAAAAAACAAGCTCATTGGAAAATCATTATATTTTGTTGCTTCTTGTACATTTCATGACACTTTCAAAGTGAGTAGTGAGTGGCACTCAGTTTAATTCAAAACAGATATCTGGCCATGCTTTATGTTGGTTGTTGTACATATCGAACCAGTTAGGAAAATTTTCGGTGAGTGGTGCTAAAATGTTTATGCTTTATTGTGTTTAAATATAACATACCACTTTTTTCCTGAAGCAACTATGCCATTTTAGCTTGCTTCTACAAGTCTTATTTAGTCAGTTTTATTGAATATTTTGACTGTTTCATGGAACTTGTACTGGGTAAGATGCAGAGAAAGCTTACTACTGTCTGGCAGACATCTGGAGCTAGCAAACATGAAGTTAGTTATGATACAGACATCAAAATGTATTAGTTTACAAACAGTGCACTATGGTAAAAATGTTTTGCTGTATTGTGCAAGGAACTGTAGAAAAATACAACTTTAATAGATGATAATCTGCCCCGTAATCATATTTTGTGTGAAAAGGAACAAACGTTTTTGGTGTTTTTTACTGCCACTATAGTGTTAATTTCAGCTGGACACTGCAGTGAATTGTTTGGTTATGTGTGTGTTTTTTTTAAATCAAATTTAGAGGCACATATAGTAGAGGCACACACTGTATTTGAAGAAAAAAAATACTGAGTGCTCATTTAATAGAATACTATTCTGTCCCAGTTTGACCTTAAAGTTACAGTATCACATGATCGTTCTGTATATTTCGCAAGAATCAGGAGTTCACCTGTTTCCCATGAACAGTTCTCATCTTCAGCAGAAGTTCCTTCTGTCTTGTTTGTGAAGCGACAGAATGGTCATCTGCCACTCAAGAGCGTCTGAGAGAGTATGATGTCAGAATGCTTAACCACGGTCCCATGGATCTGGAGCGCTGAGAGTCGTTGAGCATCGATGAGCCTGTTTTTAGCAACACAGCAGACTAAATAATGCCATTGGTTGTTGTGAAGAATGAAAAGGAGCTGGCACTGATGCTCTTCATCTGGCACTGGATCCTATGGCAGAATGTTTCGCTCTCTCAGAGAGAAGAAAAGGTCTTCAAGAGACCCTAGCTTTAAATAACACTCAATCACTCCGTTTCAAAACTCAATTTCTTCACATTTTAGTGAAAGAAAAGCAATTTGATTGAGCTTGGAGGAGCTGGATGCATTACCTGTCTATTCTGATGGCTAATCTTCCTCTCTCCTAAGGAAACAGCCACAGCAAAAAGTGCAGTAGAAGATGTTTTTCCCTCATCCTTTTGTCATTAATTGGGTGCCAAGAGCACTTGACTGTGGAAAGATGAAGCCCTCTCTCTATGGACACTCTGTGTTCAATTCAGGGGAGCTGAGGCCAAATGAGTTTTGTTTGTGCCAGAGCCCAGTGGGGAGCAGCAGGACAGCTGGGTAGTGTGTATTCTGTGTGTTTTCAGTTGCTGTAGTTGGCCGTTATGTGTCACGCAAGCTCAGCTCACAACCCTTTTTAGATCCATTTCAGGAGCCAAGATTGGCATGTCATCAAAGAATGGACATTTCATTGTGGACGTTTAGTCTCATACAGTATCTTACAAGGAAGCCAAGAGTGTTGCAATAGAGTTCATAGAGACCGAAACAAAACAAAACAAACAGCCTGAGAATGGTCAAGATATTTGAAAAGCGCAAAAGGTTTCCATTTTAGTTTTTAGGGAGGGATTATTTACATATCAAGCAAACTTGAGTTTAATTTAAGATCTTAACCTCTCTGATTCTTTTTGAAAACTATGCCTGCTATGGCCTGCTGTCTAAGTGCTGACTTATCAGCGCTACACTTAAACTCAAGCTTATTTGCTTATTTCTACAAAGAATCCTCTGTCCAAACAGGCTCCTGTCAATTTTCGGCTTTTAAGGGCAATTATATTCTTGATCCTGGCAACTATGACCATCCCATTAGGGTCAGTTTACAGAAAGAAGCCTTTGGCAGTCAGGGAAGAAGTCTGGACAGTTATAAACAGGGAGTCATGGAGCCAAAACATTAACATAACACACTACAACAGACTTTCCTTCAATCAAAGGATGCTGTTAAGGCTGCTGAAATGAATATTGAATATAACCCTAAACCATGAATATTGTGGTTTGTAAACTTTCAAAAGATTCTTCTGCCTCAACAACTCAGTAACAAAACTATGTTCTGCAACTCAGTAACAAAACTATGTTCTGCATTACCAATCTTGCCTTTTCTGGTTCAGCAAAACCTATTATTACATTCTTCACTCACTGAAGAACTTTTGTCTAATGCATCACTTGACAAAGCGGTATAAAGATAGTAATTTCTCATACCTGTGCCTTATAAGCAGTATAGGGGAAGAAGCATGGGGGTGATGAAAGGTGCAATATCCATAATTAGCAAGTTGATATCATCTATAATTAATTTTAAAGCCTGTTATTCTGGCTTATATAAGTGTGTGGTAATTTGGGCTGGTGTATCAGCTAACATGCTGCAGAAAGAATTAAAGAAACAGTTTGCATTAAAAGATGATGTACATTGTTCATAGTCATCCAGTGACTATAAAGTTCCAAAAAGGGGGAAAACCCCTGAAAGTGTCATATGACCAAAATTTTATTTGTCGTTTTAAAGTCTTATGGACTGCTTTTATCATGTTTTTTGGCAGATGTGGGCACTATAAATTGTCCTTGCAGGAACAACATGAGTGTGAATGTATGTGTGTACTGGCCCTTTAAGAAGCTTAATTCTCCTCACAATGCTTGAGATTGATTGTGTGCATAAATGCAGACTAATTATCTTTCATTTAAAATACAATAAACCTAATGCTCAACATGCTCAGAGAAATAATAAAAGAAGTAGAAAAGCCATTAACACAACAGCAGGGAAATGTATTGCTTGCAAACACAGTGAATGCTGCAAACATGATAGCATAATGATACCCACAGCTCTCTTGACATGAGTTCTTCTCCCTGTCTACGGAGTGTAACCTGCATTCTTGCCAAGGTAATTCAGGAGCAATTCTGCAATCAAATACCTCAGAAAGCCACTTTTGGCAAGCCACTATCCGCAGTGCCTCTATTTCTCTCAGCGCATTGTTTTGCTTGTTATCTTTGGACAACCATGATGCTCATGGGTTTCCTTGGTGAGTTTTAGAAACCCTGTCTCATCTCATATATTCTCGTTAAGCTCTGTAAATACTAACAGGAGGAAAACATTTCCATCATATCTGGTAGCACTGAGAATGGATGCTGGTTAGCCTTTAAATCAAACTCTTTTCTTAGAACACTCATCCTTAACAGCTTTCCTTGGTTTGCATATAAAAGTTTACTTTTCAGAGGCGGTACGAGGACACACTCGCACATGTAGATCAGAGGCTTATTCAATATTTGCCTGGCTATTCACTCTCTCCCCTATACATCACAGCTAAATGAATGCATATATGCAATGTCCTAGCCTTCCGTTCCTATTGGTAACTGAAATGGGTGCACTCTTATAAATACGAAAGTCTTATTGAGAATCTTGTTGAGGGTTTTCTATTCCTGAAACAAGTTCTAACTTATACTTTAACAAGGTAATCCATATAAACCATGCCGATATAATTTAACTTACCATGGTACAAAGATTCTACTGTCTTTTTGATAAGGGGAAACCAAGTGTATTATATTTTATGAAGCGACACAAGTGTTTTTTTGCACTTTGTTTACAAAATATTAATCTCTAACGCATGTTCATGCAACAACGTCTGCTCTAGTGTCTACACAACACGCATGCAACGTGTTGGAGATTAATATTTTGAAAATAAAGTATTTACTACCTTTCTGGGGCTTGAAAGTGGTAGTTGCGTAGGCTGTCAATGGAGTGACTGAAAGCTCTCAGATTTCATTAAAAAGATCTTCATTTGTGTTCTGAAAATGAACAAAAGTCTTTGGAACGACATGAGGGTGAGTAATTAATGACAAAAGTTTAATTTTTTGGGTGAACTAACCCTTTAAGGTTGCAGTGACTCATAATGATTAAGCATGTAGCTCTGAATTTAGGCTTGCGAACTTCACATTTGAATGGAAAGCTACTGGCCTTTCCACTCCTGGACCTGAACATCACCACATCCTTCATGATGTCATACACAAATCAGCAACGTGAGCACAGTAAATTATGCTGAACTTCAAAGTAGGTGTTCTGGTTTGTGGTTGGAAGTATCTCCAACAAAGCTGCCTGAAAGCCTAATGAAATATATCAGACCATACCCTGGAAGCTTTGAGCTCTGTCTCGAGCAGATCTGAAATCAATCCAACACAAAGGAAGCCACAGAATTATTTCCACTTGTTGGTTTGTTAGAAAAGTTTAAACCATGTATCCATAGAATCACACAGCAACACTCTCTCATAACACAAACTCTGTATAGTAAAGGCAACTTTGAGCATGATTCAACAAGTAACACCACCACTAATACAAGGGTTGGTAATCACAACCAGTCCATCTTTGCGTGCAAAGTCCTTGAAGATTTTGAGCTGTCTAAAAAGCTTCATGTCCCTCCTCACCCCTTAATCCCACGTCCAGACAGACTGATTCTAGCTCAGAAAAAGGCACAGCCTTTGCTCATCCTCACAATGCAGCATCATGAGATCTGAGAGTCCAATGTAATGGATAAAGTGTGCAGTGAGAATATCAAACCAATGAAACCCAAGCATCTGTAAATGTCCATGTGACATGTACAGAATCATGTCTTTCGACTAATGATGAGCATAAAAATATGAATGTAAAATAACTGAACATTTAGAATGTTAGAATTTCTCTTTCTTAGAACAGTATTATTATTGTTAGCAAAAACTAAAAAATATATATAAATAAAAATAATTGGGAAAAACTTAATTAAATTCAATTTGAATGACTGAAAAACTCAAATAAAATACAATTTTGATACATAGTAAAATAAAAACTAGAAACTATTACAGCCTGCCTGTATTAAACTGAAAAGGCTACTATATAGAAATACAACTACATTGTGATTAATTTTTTTTTAATTTAAAACTAAAGTAACAACTAAATAAACTAAAACAAACAATGATAAAAACTAACAATAACTAAACTAAACTGATATGATACATTGAAAGTTATTTATAAATAAAAACTAAACAAAATATGACAACTATACACTCTAAAAAAAATTGTGCTATATGGCACTAAAAGTGGTTATTTGGCTCGTAATCATAGGCGTACCACTTTTGGTGCTATATAGCTCCATATCTTTACAGGTTCTGTATATGGTAGCGGTGCCATATATATAGCACCTCAGTCATCCCAAAGAACCGGTGAAGAACCACTGAAGCACCAAGATTTAGACAAGGTGCAGTCTTACTGACCTTTACTGCAAAGCCTTCTCTATAACACCAAATGCCAACAATGCCACTTCACTGTTTAAACAGAATATCAAAGAATGTGATTCTCTACCCTGTCATTTGGTTTCTCGCTCTCTCTCTCTCGCCTTCCTCCGAGACCAGATAAAAGCGATAAGAGCAGCAGTCTCTTTGTTTGCAGTAGATTTTTATTTACAGGACATGCATAAGACCAGGATTCAATATCAGTCCTGAGCATGCCTGGAATCTTTATGAGAGCTCAAGCCATCTCCCTTCTGTCATCTCTTTCCTCATCTATCCTCACTTCCCACTATGCGCAATTCCTTCAGAGATTGACCCACATCTTCACAGTGCCACTGTGTAATCACCATGGAGTGAGTGTCAGTCTTCCTGTGATTTACAGTCAGCATTATACACCAAATACATTCAGAGCTTTCAAAATATTCCCTCAGAGATGTTGCATGCATTACTGATCAGAGGGCTTTTTAATCTTATTATCCAGGTCAAGAGGGGGGAGAAATGAGCAGAATCCTGGCCAAATCCAACAAGAACACTAGAAATGTATGAAGACAGAGTGCTGCTTTTTAGATGGGTATAGATCAATACTTCATATGGGTGTGTATAGGCTTTTGGGATTTTCTTTTTCTGTCCGATTAAATTTCACAAGAAAATGGGTAAATGAAAACTAAATAAATATTTGATGAAGCGTCTTATTGCCTTGTTGTGAAAACGATATAAACAGAGATATCTCAGGAGGTTGAAAATCTATTCATTTCTGGATTATCAAAAAGCTTGGAATCTAACCCCCCCATCTTCTTCACCCAAAATACAATTCAAATACAATTTCCCACAAAAAAAACCTAGTATAGTAATAAAATGTACCTTTTTAGATGTGAATGTATTGATGTATTGTCAGATGGTTGCTGCTGATCTGCTGGTGGTTCCTCTGAGAAGTGAGGCAGATGACAGTGGGGACACCTGCTTGAGTATAAGTCCCCAGTCCCCTCAACAGCTTTCGGCCCACAGGATCAGACGCCTGCCCCAAAATAGAGCTCAAACCCATCTGCAAAATGGGACCAAATATTTGTCAAACATCTTTGTTTTCTATATTTCTGTATCTCTATGAAATGCTTAATGCAATTTCAAAATGAGAAAAGGATCACTTTGTATCCTTACACACCAGAAGTGATGTAATCAATCAGAAAATCCTGGAAATCCTGAAAACCTTGAGGCGAGAATCAATAAGAATGGTTAATGCACAAGATTAAGAACCAGCAGTAAATTGTGGGGAATTCTGCATTAGTCTGGATGAGGAGTTTAAACAAATCCAAGGGGCTTATAGTATCTTACCAATGGTTTATTTTCGGGGTTTGTGGGGGGTGGGTGAGGAAGCTTCATTCTCAAGACACCAAGCCATCTGTTTGCTTGTTTCCTGGTGGGTCCATATCTAGACCAGAGCGATTGATTGACAGCTCTGCAATCCAAACCCTTTTTTTTTCCACTTGTGAGGTCCACATATAAACCTGTACATTTCACGAAGATACAGTATCTTAAACAAGCATATCTCTGAATTTCAACAATTTATGAGAATGAATGGCTGCACATGCACATTTTAGGGCATATGGATACAAGAATGTAAAGTGTAAAGCCTTCTTCTCATTAGATCTTTATGAAGATGTATTGCATTGTTGTATTTTCACACCATGATAACCTATAAGAGTTACACAGATAACATTGTGTGCCCTATGTATTTTCATTCAATGGCAAATTCTCACTGGTGACATTTTAGTAATGAGTGTGCAGTAGGGGACAAATTAAATGTATCCATTTCAGTTCTCAGCAATTTAATTTTAATGAAAATTGTCCTCGTTGAGCTCCCCTCTAAGAACTTTATGAAAGTATATGCTCTTTCTCTCTTCCTGTCTGTTCAGGTCATCAACAGATTGGTGTTGTACTGCACGACAATTGATGGCCAGGTAAACCCTGGGAGGCATCCTATTGAAAGGAACCATTATGAATTACACTCAGAAAAAGCATCTGGATGATGTACTAGTAGCAATTTGGCTATCATAAAACATATGCTTACTGTAACTGAGTTTTAATGGACAATATGAAAACAGATAAACATATAAATGTCTATGTGAATAATATGTAGGTCAATAAGTTATTCTGGAAAGTTTTTAAGCCCTCGTGTGCTGTTCTTTGGGGTTGTGTCCTCCTCTGGATTCAGATCATATTTAGAGGGCAGCCATTTTGCAATCTGCCACGACAGATGGCTGTTTGTAAAAATAAATAACCTGTCCCCTTCCCTACACATGTTTCGAGACAGATCCAAGAGGAACCGGCCAAATCAATGTCTTGCACAATTTATGATGCACAATTTATGATTCCCCCTAAAGGCAAATGACAATTTAACATGGAGGTCTTGTAGACCCTTTCTGACATTTTTGTCTGAGATAATCCAGAATGACAGTTACCCCTCTCTAATTATACATAGAAAAATCACTCATCATTACTTAAATTTCAAAAACTAAAGGAATGATCATTGACTAGTATGCTCCTATAGCTCAATTGGTAAAGCATGGAGCGAACAACAACGTCATCTATTGAGTATGATTCCCAAAAAAAAGCATTGACTGATTAAATGTTAATCATAAATGCATTTGGATAAAAGAGTCAAATCCAAAATGTAACATACTTGGTAAATGTTGCACTTGGCTAAGCAACCATCATGAACTCAAAAGAAAGGGTAAACTGGAAAAAAAAACTGTTCAGATTTTCAATTATCTCACCTAACTTTACCAACAGATACATCACTGCCGGTGTCGGAGGAAATATCTATTACACCATTTTTCAAAGCTTCTAAGTTTCCCTAAGCTATACCCTTGATGTGGGGTAAAAGAGGCTTTGGTTTATGCTTTGAGTAAACTATCCCAATTTTTTCTGAAATCCTTTTTGAAACAAATGTCTATCAGAAGATCAAAGCTTTCCATGAGCAGTGGCAACAATGTTTACCATTAGTAAAATAAATTCAAAGCCTTTATGGATCATATTCCTTGTTTTATCTTACTATACTGAATGGAATATCATCCGTGAAAATTTTCTTTTCAAAGCCAAATTTTAGCCATGGGCAAAGGTAACCTAGTCTTTATTCTTTCATGCTTCCATTACCAGCAATTACATGTAGGTAACATTCCATTATGTATTTGTTTTCCAATCTCCTGTATCAGCACTAAAATCAAGTCTATCTTGTCTTCCTTTTCTCAAAGCCATTGCCAGCCTACCTCGACTCTGAGGAGTAACACAGAATTCTAATAAACTGCTATCACTGAACCACAGGGGAAGGTTCTTATCTGAAGGGGCCCAGCTTGTATTACCGTCAAGGGTTATTTTTTCCACCCTGTGAAAAAGGACCAGATTTCTGTCTTTGTTCAAATGCACCCATCCAAAACTCATAAAGCATCTCTCTCTTAGCCAGTGCATGCCATTTTTGCTTATCCTTTCTGAGATTTTATATTTGGTTGCCAAGGGAACAGAGGACACAAGCTCTAGAGGTTATAGACGTCTGTAGGATATGAGGTTAAAGCAGGCAAATGCACATGTGCCCACACTCCTTCAGCTTATTTATGGCAATAAGACCCGATTTTGCACCTGTATAGACGCATGAATCCCCATGCTCTATAATGTTGGACAGAGTGTCAGCGCAATATGGAAAAATCAGGAGTGACAGCTGCAAAGAGCGAGGCCTATCTCTGAAACTCATGAAAATAAATGAGCCACTGAAATGTGTTTATCTGGAGACTAGGGTACGACTAAACTGATTGAGGATCATTAAGGTCTGAGAGCAGATAGACAGGAGGAGATTCACTCTATAGTCCACTGGGAATCATATTCATGGCTTCTCTCACCCTTGATTGTCCCATTGTAATCATAGAATGAAGGGAAATTCAATCCTGTTCAATTTCAGCTTTTCATTGAGAAATGTCATTAAATGAACGTGTAACAGAGGGGAGACAGGTCTAATTCAAAATTAGCTGAAACATTTCGTCTCACTGAATTGTTTTCATTGTTTCAGATTTAGGTCACTGCTTCTTTTTCCGAATCATGCTAAGTCAGTTAGGTCCCCTTTTTATGGAGGTGTATTAGATTATTGGCATTCTATTGTTCATGTCACTCAGAGTTTTTAATGACTTTTTCTGCTAAGGTCATATTTCATATAGACATCTCTAAATTGTGTTAACATATTTATGGGAGAATGTTATTGAATACAGCCCACTAACAAGTTTATAATCACTGGATTTGGGATTACATTTTAAAAACAATGGTTTCTATTTTAATGTATTTTAAACCTTTTTTTTCTCTGATGGTAAAGCTGCATTAGTTTTCAGTGTGAGGATTCTTTGATGAAAATAAAGTTAAAAAGAACAGGGTTTATTTCAAACAGAAATCTTTCGTAACATTCTTTACTGTTACTTTTGATCAATGCAATGCATTATCAGCAGATCCAGCAAGTCCTGTAGGTTCCGAGGTGGGACCTCCATGGATCGGGTCTAATGGTTCAGCACATCCCATAGATGCTCAATCGGATTGAGATCTGTGGAATTCGGAGGCCAAGGCAACACCTTGAACTCTTTGTTATGTTCCTCAACATATTTTGCAGTTCGGCAGAGTGTATTATCCTGCTGAAAGAGGCCACTGCCATCAGGGAAGGGGTGTATGTAGTACTTGTCAAAGTACACATAAATCCACATAATCCACATCCACGTACATGCCAGGACCCAAAGTTTTCCAGCAGAACATTTCCAGAGCATAACAATGCATCCACCGGCCTGCCTTCTTCCCATAGTGCATACTGCTGCCATCTCTTCCCCAGGTAATGACGCATATGCACCCGGCCATCCACCTGATCTAAAAGAAAATGTGATTCATCAGACCAAACAACCTTCTTCCATTGCTCCATGGTCCAGTTCTAACATTCAAGTTCCCATTGTAGGCACTTTCGGTGGTGGAAAGGCATCATCACGGTCTGTGTCTACGCAGACGCAGCAAACTGTGATGCACTGTGTATCCTGGACACCTTTGTATCACGTTACGTTTTTCAGCATTTTGAGCTATAGTAGCTCTTCTGTGTGATCGGACCAGACAGACTAGCCTTCGCTCCCCACGTGCATCAATAAGCCTTGAGAGCACATGACACTGACGTCATCACCGGTTGCCCTTACTTGCACCAATTTTGGTAGGTACTAACCACTGCATACCGGGTGCCCACAACAGCCCACAAGATTGGCATTTTGGAGATGCTCTGACCCTGTCATCTAGCCATCACTATTTGGCCCTTGTCAAAGTGGCTTGCCCATTTGTCTTGCTTCCCATTCATGAAATTCAAGAACTGACATATCCCTCCTCTTGACAGGTGACATTGTAAAAATATAATCAATCGTATTCACTTCACCTGTCAGTGGTTTTAATGTTGTGTCTGATAAAGTGAAGTGAATAACACTGATTATCTCTTCATCACGGCACCTGTTAGTGGGTGGGATATATTAGGCAGCAAGTGAACATTTTATCCTAAAATGTTGTGGCCTCTTTCATCAGGATAATGCGCCCTGCCACAAAGCAAACAAATGGTTCAGGAATGGTTTGAGGAGCACAACAATGACTTTGAGGTGTTGACTTGGCCTCCAAATTCCCCAGATCTCAATCCAATCGAGCATCTGTGGGATGTGCTGAACAAACAAGTCTGATCCATGGAGGCCCAACCTCACAACTTACAGGACTTAAAGGATTTGTTGCTAACATCTTGGTGCCAGATACCACAGCACACCTTCAGGGGTCTAGTGGAGTCCATGCCTCGATGGGTCAGGGCTGTTTTGGCAGCAAAAGGGGGACCAACACAATATTAGGATTCTAGGTCATAATGTTATGCCTGATTGATGTGCGTATATACCAAGCGGCAACCTCCCGCAGTTTCTCTTGAAGCCAATACGGAGGTGACATATACTGCAATTCATCGACGAATCTCATTGAGCCCCATGTTAAAATGCCCAACTTTACAGCAGATTAAAACATGTTTACAGCCTGGTACAAATTGTGGTTTTGGTCTATATGGCTAATTTTGCCCTTCATGACAACTGTGAATTTTTTTATAACTCATTCGTTTACATTATATAAAGCCTTAAAGTTCTGCATAATTAAGGGCGTGGCCACTTCGAGTGACAGGTGGATAGCCATTTATCTGCTGTCTGTTAGTCATCGCATCACTTCAGCTCCGCCAACGTCCCGCCTTTTTGCCAATTTTCTGTTATCCGGGAGTGACGAGCAATGACGCCCTGCCAAGATGGCAACGGCCATCTCGTCCCTACTTTGCGCTTCAGAACGGCTCATCAGAATCCTATGGGTGACGTCACGGACAATACGTCCATATTTTTTTACAGTCTAAGGTATATACACACAGCTCGGCAAAAAAAAAAAAAAAAACACTGTTTAGATTTAAATAGGCAACTCTAATGAGTCTATGATTGGCTATATTGGTTATATGTTTGGCAACAGATCTTCTAACCCTAACTGATGGAGTGTGTAGCTTTTAATTTCTTACACAACCATGTAGGAAGACACATCATGGCCATATTCCAGGATGACAATGTCAAGATTCATCAGGATCCAATTGTGAAAGAATGGTTGGGAGGGAACATCAAGAACAATTTTCACACTTGAATTGGCAACTCTGAGTCCTGGCCTTAAATTCATTGACATTTCCATCAAGAGGTGGATACATTTTTGGTCAAGATCTTGTACTGACAATGCAAGAGTCAAGCACTCTGTTTAGGTACCCAAGGTGACACGAGTCCCCATGAATCAGTGTGCATTCAGGTTGAAGTCCCCACCAGTATAGAAAAACATGAACACACACACACACACACACACACACACACACACACACACACACACACACACACACACACACACACACACACACACACACACACACACACACACACACACACACACACACACACACACACACACACACACACACACACACACACACACACACACACACACACACACACACACACACACACACACACACACACACACACACACACACACACACACACACACAGTGGAGTGATAGGAATTTGATTTAAATATAAATATTGAGGGATTTTTTTTGTCTTTTAGTCTCTTGCTTTGTTGCTATGACATCCACCCTGCCATAACAATTCCATCTGTGTATATTTCCTCCTCTCTTTCAGCAAGTCAATGCCGAGACTGTCCAGTGCTTTACCGGCTGAATGGAAATAATTAAATAAATAAACCATCGGTGGTCGGGCCCTAATAATTAAAATAAATAAATAAATAAAAACAATGAACCCAATCCAGTGAAATCTTCTCTCTAGTTAAGAGAGTGGGGTTTAATCCACTGAAGGAACAAAAAGGTTTTGGCTACTATAATTAATATTCACCTTTTTGAACCATTTAATTCATGTACACGCTTCATCGTATAATGTAAAGCAAATTCATTAAGATGCAACTGTGAGAAACTAGTGATGTCTGAGTGAGTAAGTTGTTTACTTTGTAATTATTCC
Organism: Gobio gobio; assembly: GCF_949357685.1. Lineage (NCBI taxonomy): Eukaryota > Metazoa > Chordata > Actinopteri > Cypriniformes > Gobionidae > Gobio > Gobio gobio. The sequence goes on along the minus strand of NC_137100.1, from coordinate 44,031,192 downwards.
GTCCATTTCCAACGTTTTGACCCAGTCAGGTTGATTTTCGCACATCACCTTCACATTCATTGCATGATTAGAATCTCAATGGGCTCAAAGGTTGTGGTATTTTTAGAATTATGCATCTTTTCTCATCAAAATTGTTTTGAGGAAGCATTGACTGCCAGATCCACATGGATATGATGACATAAACTAGATAAAATCAATGGGTTGGAACATACAGTAAATGTCACAAAACTATCTTTTGCTCACAGTTCTTACCAACAGCATCTGTAAACTCTCACAAAGCAGTATACTTTACTATAACTCAAGGGCCACCATCTGTTGGCTACAAGGAAAGATATTGTGTGTAATCCTGACTATGATGTCCAAAAATAAGAAATTGTTTCCACGGGACTGATAAATATCTGTTCTGACCAACATTATGTCTACAACCTGTATCCAACATTTATATATAGCCATTATACATCTTATTTAGGTATATATGCCAATTTGATGGCTAAATGAAGATGCAGTTTAAGCAATTGTATTTGATTTCTTTCACTTAGGGGAGTATCTATAAAATGAGTATGAATAATCCATTGATATCTAACTTTCCTTCTTCTAGCACTACATTTTTGAGGTAATCTGGTTTCCTCATCAGCAGACAAGGACTGCTGTCAAGTACACACTACAAGAACATCCCTCAGTGAACTCTGCAGACCTGCAGGAAGTATCCTCTCCCTGGGGAGACCTCCTGAAATTTTCTTTTAGAGATCAAGCTGAATAAAACTCCCTCTCGCTCCCGTGCTTAAAGAAAATCCCTAAAGCGTTTTCCATGCTTTGTGGATGCACAAATAAACGGTCTGTCTCAGTAGAAAAACATTTCACATCACTAGCTCCACTCCTCTATTTGGTGGTATTATGTAACAAATTGATTTGAAACTAATTTACATTTCAGTGTTCATGTTATTGTATAATTGCTGATTAACATAAGTACAGTTATTGATTAACACTATGATCAACAATTTGTAATTATTTACTGATTTTTTTTTTTTTAAATATACTTTTTAAAATAAAGTTTGGGGCCTGTATGATTGTATTTTTAGGGAAGAAATTAATACTTTTACTCAGCAAGGATATACATTGATTTAAAAAATAAATTTTTAATGTTTTTTATTTATAATGTTACAAAATAAATGTTGTTCTTTTGAACTTTCTATTCATCAAAGAATTCTGAATATGGTCACATGTTTCAATAAAAGTACATCACAACTGTTTTCAACATTAATAATAATAAGAAATGTTTATTGATCAGCACATCAACATATTTGATTTCTGAAATATCATGTGACACTGCAGACTGGAGTAATGATGCTGAAAATTCAGCTTTGCCATCACAGGAATAAATTACATTTCAAAAATAATTTTAAATTGTAATAATATTTCACAATATTAATGTTTTTACAGTATTTTTTGATCAAATAAACGCAGCATTGGTGAGCATAAAACAAAATCTTACCGACCCCCAAACGCAATTTGAACAATGTAAGGTAAAGTGTTACCAAACTATCTGCCATTAACATTGTCATCTGATATACAGAATTTGAATACAACTCTCTCTCACTTTTCAGAATAGCTCTGAGAATGAAAACGTGAAGTGATTTTTAAGAAAAAAATGGGTTCTTTGAAACCGCTAAATAATCTGTCCAAAGGGAGAGCTCTGAACAGACATTCAAAGGCATTACCTTCACTCTAGTCTATAATTCCCAGTCAAACTTTTTCTATAAATTTCAAACCCTAAAAATGTCCAACTAAGCTGAACACACTCGAATGATCATTTTCTCTTGTAGTGCTTTGGTGGATAGTTGGGCTCAATAGAGGCACTGTGTACACGTGGAAATTGGAGCTCCCGAGAGATCAGCCCCTTCACTTTCAGCTTCTGATTGCCCTGTAAGACCCTCAGGAGAGCGCGGCTAACCTCACGCCTCACAGTCCACACAGATTTTATCATCCTCTGACTCTGGACCCCCGTCAGTCACCTCAGAGAGGCGGTGCCACTTCACAATGGGCTATCAATTACCATGAACACCTCTGAACTCAGGATGTCAGTCATATGTCAGCTATCTTACAGTAATTAATGCTGGGACTCATTTCTAGCTCTCAGTCACAATTCTTTCAGTTTAGCAATTCATAACCTCAAAACAATTTGTATGTACAATATCCAATACTAAAAGTCTAAAATCTTTCAGCTGTATTTTGTGATGTTTACCCAAATGTCTATGGACTACTACATTTATGATAAGACGTTGTCAAAAACGTGGAAACGCATAATAATCTTACAACGGAAGTAATGATGTCAATTTTCAGAAATATTAATAACCGATACTCCACGTGATAGCAATGGCTGTCTGAATGGATACAGTGCTTTCTGTCACATATGACACAAATTATTAACATATCTTGGCATGACTATTATTCATCATCTACATATATCCACTCGGTGACATCATACGCAGACATGGACTTCAGTTCCACTGCTATGCTGATGTTATTCAAATCTACCTCACCACCAGCTCTGATAGGCCATCTCTGCCTGACTCACTCACTGCATGTATCAGGGACATCAAGTATTGGATGTCCCGGAATTTCCTTAAATTGAATGATAAGAAAACTGAGATATTATTGATTGGTTCTACTGCCTCAGTCAAAAGGATGAACCAGTCTTTTGATATTGATGGAACTCACATTAAGCCTTCGTCATTGATTCGTAACCTTGGTGTCTTATTCGATTCAAATCTATCTTTTGGCCCTCACATTTCTTATCTTGTAAAAAACTTTTTTTTCTATCTCCGTAATATTGCTCGTCTCCGATCTTCTCTCACTATAGCTGATGCTGAAACCTTAATACACGCATTAATCACTTCACGTCTGGACTATTGCAATGCCTTATTTCTTGGTCTTCCCAAAAAACTTTTCGCAAGATTACAGTATGTTCAAAACTCAGCAGCAAGAGTTCTCACTTCCACTAGGCGCTCTGCTCACACTACTCCTCTGCTTCGTGACCTTCACTGGCTACCTGAGGCATCACGTATACACTTTAAGGTATTGCTTCTAACGTTCAAAGCATTAAATGGTCTTGCTCCCCAATATCTGTCTGACTTACTTTACCCTTACCGCCCTGCCCGGTCCCTTAGATCAGCTGAACTTGGTTTGTTGTCCATCCCTCGTTTCCGTTTGTCCACTGTTGGTGGAAGGTCATTTAGTATAAATGCTCCTCAATTAGGGAATTCGCTACCTTTTACAATACGAAATACCTCATCTGTGGGTGCATTCAAGTCCCAGTTAAAAACATATCTATTCAACAAGCATTTCGGATAATGCAATTATATATATCATGTGATGTATATATAGATGTATATGTGGGTATCTAAATGTATTGTAATGTGCAATGCAAAGCGACCTTGAGCTTTGGAAAGGCGCTATATAAATAAAACTTCTTCTTCTTCTTCTTCTTCTATGACTGGTCCCAAAATGTTTTGGGGGGAGAAACAGAAATCATTGGGGTAGATGGAAGGTTTGCCGCGCTTTGTTATTTTCTCCACTTCTCGAAGACATATCTATTTATCGATCTACATATCAACATATCGAATGACTACATTTATTGGCATAAACAGTACCAAAAATAATGTATCAAAGAAACAGAAATCAGTGGGGTAGACGGATGTTGCTACGCATTGTTATGCTTCTGGTCCCCAGTTTTTTTTGGGGGGGAGAAACATATAAATCAGTGGGGTAAATGGACGTTGCGGCACTTTTTTTAAATTATTTTCTCAATGTTTTTCAATGACACAAATTATTACATATCTTGGCATGAAAAAAAAATCGGTACCAAAAAGAAATTCAGAGAAGCATAGAAATAGTTGGGTAGACGGATGTTGTGTCACATTTCGTTATTTTCTCTGTTTTTCGTGTGGTACCAAAAAAAAAAAATCATCAGAGAAACAGCAATAGTGGGGTAGGCAGATGTTGCGGCACTATGTGCTATTTTCTCCTCTTCTCAAGCGAGACCAAAAAAAATGTGAGAAATATTGGGGTTGACGGATCGCCGTCGCTTTTTGTTATTTTCTGTTTAAATTATTAACGTGATTAATAAATCATCGATTAATCATTAACATCCCTAAATGGATGCCTATCAGACAAGAGTGCTTAAAAGGCTAAATATCGTACATCTAAATTTTTTAGGGGGAGGCACTTCTGTGTGCTGCTGTTATAATTCCTGAGGCTGGAGTTTGCAGAACATCTACAAAGGTTTGTGGCCCATACAGCTACGTAACGCTCTTTCTATGTTCTTTACTGGTATCTGTGTGTAAATACAAAGAAAACATTATTTGGGTAAGCAATAATAACACACTAGTCTCATGCTCAAAACATGTATGTTATGGTTAGAATTTCAAAACAGTGTGATAATTGCATATTTTTAATGTTAATTCACAGTGCTATATCTGCATTAATGTCTAACATTCAACAGCATGCCACAGAAGTGGTGCAAACATGTTAAATAAATAAAAAAAGAACATATTCTCTTTAAATCAATTTAAACAGACATGCCTAACTCTAGCTTAACTGAAATTCAGACTGATATGGAAACAGTTAACCCGATTCATGCAGATTGCCTCTAAAAAGATTTTTGCTCATCATCAGCCATCTACCGCTATAATGATATATTTAAATGAACAAACTTACATTTCAAGAGTTCATATAATGTATGAAACAGATGTGAAAAACTTTAGAAAGGTTCAGCTTGCTATCCATAATGGAAGGGCTCAAACATCTGACATAACTTAAGCTCACTTCCTCTTCCATCAAGACACTGCTGAGGTGAATGAGGGATGCTGGAAGAATTGGCAATATGAATGAGGAAAGCAGCTGTTTATATATCATCATCTTTACTGATCTATGAGATTATCTATCTGAACATTTGTTGGGATCTCTTTTTAGAATCTTTTTTTTTAAGTCTATTTTTTGGTTTTCTGGAAATCTCCTTCACCAGATCTGGACATTGATACTTTTATGACGAAACTTGTGATTTACATAACGAGAGATTAAAATAAATTATTGGATAGACCAGAAATGTTCATGAAAACATGTACTAGGTATTAGCAACCCAGTCAGTGTTGAGTTCATTCAGAGGGAGGTACCTTAATTATTGGAAGAAAGCTATTTTTGATGTTCTTGAGTAAAAGTACTCATCCGATAAACCAATACACATGTTCATCCCGAAGAGTGTACTCTTGTGTATTATGATGGGCTTTTAAGTTTACTTTTAGTAGAGATAACTTTTAAACTAGGTAAAGCACAGACACGAAAACTCTCTCAAATTGGTTTTCTTACTCTGCAGGGGTGCTTTTTACATAATGGTCAATAAAGATAATTAAGCCTAGAGCCACATCTGCTTCAGATAAATGTTTGCAGCTTCTGCTATCAACAGCCTACTGTGCTTGGGAGAGATTTTTAATCATTGGAAGATGTTATGGCTCTTGTACTGTCATGGCTCTCGTTAGACGATGGAAAAGGAAGTGAGTTTAAGAGCTTAAATCCTCAAAGATGTGTGCTTCCAAAACAGAACAAAGGTCAAAGGATACACAAACCAGATGGCGTTTCTCATACTTCGCAGGTAGAGGAATCATAGCTGCCTGTCTTAAGGTACATTGGAGTACTTATGTGCCAGTGGCTCAAATAGCAATAGTACGTTTTGCCTCTAAAAGCATGACATATTATTACAAATATATGAATTTTTTTGCGGAGAGTTCACCTGAGAAATTTTACATTCGCTCTCAAAGAACTTTTGACTGGTTAACCTCTTATAATTGTGCCAATGGAGTTTACAAAACAGTGATGAAAAAAAACCTTTAAATTAAATATAATATTTTTTTGTTTGATATTTACAGCTGTTCGGGGATTGTTTTATGGTTCCAAAATGTCTTTTTACTTTACTCTATAAGCTACCAAAAAGCCTAATAGGTATAGCCTGTCTACTTCTAATTTGTTACTTTAACAGTTAAACTAATCAAGAGCAAAATAAAAAATGTGTTTGTGTATATTACATGTTACAAATGTTGTATTTTTTTATGTTTTATACATTTTTTGTTCCTGAATTCCACCCTTCTGCTGGGATCAGTATCTAGGTTTTTGGATTATGGACCAAAGGTATCCCAATCTTACTAAAAAGAACAACACAAACTGATGATTTGATCCAGATCAAAACCAAGATTGGATTTTGTGACTTTTTTTTTCTTTTGATCAACCCATTTTCAAGATTTGATCCAATCCGATTTAGCCGAAATCCGCTCAGATTACTTTTAATGTTTCGGCTTGGGTGAATAGAATCCTATGAAATACGTTGAATATGGCTACACAGAACAGAAAGAAAAAAAAAGTGTTATAAATGTAAAATTAGGCAAATAAGTTGACATGTAATTAATCTCATTGAATGGATACATTACAATCAACATATTTCACTAATTCAATGTTAAAAAGTATCTATAAAACCTAACCCATGTCTTGGCAGATATATAAGGGGACTCCAGAATTTAATGCAATGAAGCTAAATGGCAGAGTTACTTCAAGTGAAAATGATCCCTGAGCACACGCACAGCTGGACCTCTCTGAAATATTCTCACTCAGAGCCTGTAAGAACAGAGGCTGGATCAAGGCGTTTCTGCGTAATTATGTATTGAACTAGCCGTGGGGAATGACCCAGTTTCATTGTAATTGCCAGCAACACTCTGCGTGTCCATTGGTGACATCTCTTCCCTGTCAGCTCACATCTCTAACAGCTCAACAAAGATTCTCTATAATTGTTTGTTCTGGGTTGGAGGATTTTTCCAAATGGGGAGGCTCATGGTCAAACAAGTGACAACCCAAACACAAGCAAACCAAGCACAAGTCATGTGCCTAAGGAACGTCACGACTGACATCATCATTAAAGCCCTCCTCCAGTGTAAATTAAACATGCTATTGATTGAGTGAACACTGATTTCAATGAAAGCTGAAGACAGATTAATGATATCAGTGTGCAGAAGAGCCAAACATAGAGCACATACAGTGCAGGTTGTAGTGCAAAGCATATGGACACATTCACACTCATGACAATGGTTTTTGGGCTAGAAGTGTCAAATCAATCATGTTTTTTTTTAATCAAAGTCAACTAATCCATTCATGCTGATAACAACATGTCAGACCTATTGCAAAGACTTAATGATAAATAATTATGCCTATGTAATGTTTTTTTTTATATCTGGAAAAAAACAAACTCTCCAATCTCATGACAAGAATCTATTCCCAATCTGTCCTTACAACCCTTCAGCTGTTCAACAGCACTGTACATAATCACTTTAGCATTGAAAAAGAACAGAAAACAGACGTATTCGCTGGAATCCGGTAAATGCATTACACGCCTATAATGACTAACGATTCACTTATATAGAAGAATCCTGTTACATACATCCTCTGATAATTGGGACCAGGTTTAAATTCCTGTCTGTCAGTCTCTCTCTTTTGCCATGGCATTCATACTTACAGTAGCACAGTTTGACGTTATCTAAGGGCAGAGTGGTAGTCGAGATCTGCTTATTAGAGTCAAGACTAGAACCAGAAGAGGGTCGAGTCCTTGAAAAGACCAATGCCATGAAAATATGGTCTTAAACTGACTCTGGCTCAAACCTCTTATGGTCTCGGTCTTGACTCTGACTTGAATTCGATGGTCTCGACTACAACATTTCGACTACAAGAGATATAGTTCACTCAAAAATGAAAATTGTCATCATCATGTACTCATCCTCATGTTATTACAAACCCATATGACTCTCATTCTTTCATGGAACACGATAAATGGAGGCTGGTTTGTCATGCAAAACTTTCTTATGGTTTCACATTGACTATTTTTATATATTTTTTGTGGCTTGAAAGGTTCAGTCTCCATTCATTGCATTAGCATGAAAAAGAACAACCCACAATTTCCAAAAATTTTCCTACAGTGCTCAAAGGAGAAGAAAAACCTCATGGTTAAAAATGACATGAGAGCGAATAAATTACAGAATTTTCATTTGGGGGCAAACTATCCCTATGAACTGTAATAGTAAAGTTAAAAGAAAACACATACCTTTCCCATTTTTGGATCGGTAAGATTGAAACAATATGCTTGTGCTATTGCTAACCAAGGCTGCATTTGATTGATCAAAAACAAAATAGTGCAAATAGTAATACTGTGAAATACTATTAACATTTAAAATAACTGTTTTCTATTGAATATATTTTAACATGCCTTTAATTCCTGTGATGGAAAAACTGAATTTTCAGCCTCATTACTCCAGTCTTCTAGCCTGACAAGCCAGACCCACATCAAGATGTTGGGTCTGGGAACTCACCATTGGCAGGGCTCAATCCGAGGGGCGGGATAAACGGCTGTTTTTCAAATTCCCTCTGCACGCAATAGGATATAGCGCTACAACCAACCAGAGCAACGAAGAAGGTGAAGCGGAGCTAGTTGATAGATTAAACTTTCGCCGTATCCGGTCGTTAAAACTCAGAACACATCTTACTTTCTCTGAATGACTTCAGTGCCGTTCTTTGTTCTTTTCTCAAAGAAAAGCTTAACTCCAAGTCTTCCAAAGTCGCAGCCAAAGCCGGATCGAAAGACCGCTGTTTGTCAGCTTCTTTGTTTACAAGTAGCACGCGGAACTGCGGCAACTCTGCCGTCATTATTAACATAATGCCCGCCCACCGACTCTATTCGTGTATAGAGTCGGTGGGCGGGCATTATGTTAATAATGACGGCAGAGTTGCTGCAGTTCTGCGTGCTACTTGGCCTGTGATTGGCCTGACCAGAGTTTGGTTTTTCCAGCTCGCAAGCCAACGGAGAGTTGCTAGACTACACTGGCTGCAAATTAGACTTGCTGCCGCTAGGGTGCGTCTAGATTTCTAGGCTACCAGTCTTCAGTGTCACATGATCCTTCAGAAATCATTCTAATATGCTGATTCGTTGCTCAAGAAATCATTAATATTATCTTATTATCAATTTTGAAAACAGTAGTGTTGCTTAATTTTGTTGAAACCACAAAAAACATTTTCAGGATTCTTTGATCAATCTAAAGTAAAAAAATAACAGCATTTATTTTGCAACAGTGTAAGTCTTTAATGTGACTTTTGATCAATTGAATGCATCCTTGCTGAATAGCAACTTTTTAAAAATAAATCTTATAACTCCAAACTTTTTAACAGTATTGTACCTTTTGTAACCATCCAATAACAGACGGCTGTCCATTTCCTGCCATCTCTCTCAATTACCAAAGTGATTTTTGGCATGTGTTTCTAGGTTTTGCTACCATCTTAGAATTAAAAAATTGCCTTATATCCTGTAACGTGAGCCTTCGTGTGCATTGCCACAATGCCAAGAGGAGAGACATTCTCTGTCATTGAACCTGAAAGCAAGCTGGAACATTGTGTTAGTGAACTAAGTATCCAAACACTGTTACATAACTGGCCATGAAGGCTGAGAAAAGTCAGAATGCTTTCCAGTTTACATACAATATACATTATTGATTGTGGAAAAAATACACATGAACGGAACAGAGACTGCATCAGAAGGCCATATAATTTATTCTCAACTGCCTTTTTTGTTCTAATCACATGACCAGAGCATCACTGGAATGTTTCCCAATCACTAGCAACAGAAACTGCTGTGCAGGAAACACAGCAGTCTCTTCCTGTCTCTTCTACACTCTGGATTTTTATGACTTCTGTTGCGCCTTACTCATAGTCTGTTCATTCACTCTCTCATACAGAAAATTCTAAAGTAAACTGTCTACGGAAAAGGAGAAGCCAATACCACAGAAAAACTGACTCATCTAAAAAGCACCGAAAAATCCAAAGGAAAGCATTGGACACTTGAGAAAGTCACGATACAGTGGCGCATGGACAATGGTGCTCTGTTCCAGGCGGCTGGGCTCCCCTCCTCAGGCTTTGTCTGAGGTCAGGGCTTCCCCAGTGACATCACTGCTCAGCTGATTTTAAGCATCCGTTTTTCATTATTTCAGGGCAGACATAAAGACTTCCTCACAGGCTCTCCATTCACATTTGGCGGACAAACTTGAGACTGAATTTAAGCCCAGGTCACAAAAGAACTAAAGGGATGGGAAGTCTGATTCCGAATTTCATTTTCTGTGAATCACATTTTCTCAAAATTTTTATTCAAAACATGACATTATTAAAAGTGTTTTACATAATTAACCAAAGTCTTAGATTGAACAAATTGAAAAACTCTATTTTTCACTTTATATTAAACATGAATTATATCCCGAGGGCCATGTCCTGTGGCCTATGTACCAATCTAATGGTAACATTAAAAGACAGAATTTAGGATTTTTGAAAAATGGGAAGAGCAACAATAACATGACCCAGCTGGAGTGTTCCTGCTCCAGATTTGAGAGCTTTTAAAAGCTCAGGCCTGGAGCCATAGACTGCTTTCAGAAATGAAGAGATAGCAAGAAAAAAGAGAGAAAGAAACAAAAGAGTAGATATTGTATAGGAATGATTCGTTTTGTAGTAAATGAGCACTGTGAAATTTAATCGATACTACTGGTGTGGACTGCTGCTGAAAACCCAACCTCATAGTAGACTAATGATGTCTCCAGTGGATTGATTGAACCAGAAACATTACTCCTTGAATCAGACAGAATTGGATTCGCTATCATAGAAAGTGACATTTGTGCTATTTGATGTAAAAAATGTATGTCCAGTCTGATTCAGGTTTATTTGTACTGTATGTAATGTTTACACATACATTATTGCACGTTTGGATATGCGCTGAAACATTGGCAGCATCTAAAAATTGACATACTGTATGCATAGCTTCATAAAAGTAAAAATCGTTTTCAACGTTGATAATAATAAGCAGGAAATCAGAATATTAGAATGATTTCTATAGAATCATGTGACACTGGAGTAATGATGCTGAAAATTCAGCTTTACCATCACAAAATTACATTTGAAAATATATTAAAATTGAAAACAGTTATTTTAAATATCAATAATATTTTCACAATATAACTTTCTACTGTATTTTTGATTACAGAATTAATGCAGCCTTCAGAGACTTATATACACCGACTATATACACCGATCAGGCATAACGTTAGGATATTGTGATATTGATATTGTGATATAATAATAATAATATTATGTTGGTCCCACTTTTGCTACCAAAACAGCCCTAACCCGTCGAGGCATGGACCCCTGAAGGTGTGATGTGGTATCTGGCACCAAGATGTTAGCAGCAGATCAAGTCCTGTAAGTTGCGAGGTGGGGTCTCCATGGACCGGACTTGTTTGTTCAGCACATCCCATAGATGCTCGATTGGATTGAGATGTGGGGAATTTGGAAATTTGGAAGCCAAGTCAACTCCTCAAACTCGTTATTGTGCTCCTCGAACCATTCCTGAACCATTTTTGCTACGTGGCAGGGCGCATTATCCTGCTGAAAGAGGCTCATAATGTTATGCCTGATCGGTGTACATTCTTATATCAAATACAACAACATTTGAATTCCATGAATTCAATATTCTAATAAATGTGTATATGTATTGCTTCAGCCTATGTTTTAGATACTGTCAGTATGTTAATAATATACATTTCTTTATCCAGTAAATGTATGAAAATGTATGCGTGCAAGAACCACAGTTTACATTTGAATACCTGCGATTACTAATGAGATCACGTTGATATGCATCTTTTCTGCTTGGGTCCTCTTATAGGGACATTATCTCATCGTCTGCATGGATTACAAAGACGTATACCATCACAACTCTCATTCTATAGAAAAGAGAAAATAAGCGGTTATCCATCATCTTTAAGAGTAAAATCACAAATCACCTTGGATAATTCTTCAAGGAAATTACTTCTGGATAAGTAACAAAACTACTGTGTGTTGAAATATGTGATTTGCATTCAAGTTGCTGTAGCTCAGGGCTAGAACAGTATAGTGACATCTGGAAATGATCACGTTTCAAGAAGTTAAGGGGTAAATGGACAATAATTTCACAGGCTTAACTTTATCCGGGTGCATTGCACACAGATGGAAAATAATGCAGTTCACCTACATTTCACCTTCGTTTTCTGACACAAAGTCAACAATGGTGTTGAAACCTGTTATAATACAAACATATTTAGATTTAGTCAGTCCATCTAGTTAGGCTATCTGTATTTTAATATTTAGCCAGCAGGTTTATCCAGTAGTCTAACAGTTAAACCTGGCTCGGGAAGCTGTTAACCTGATGTAGAATAGATGTCTTTATATGAACCACGAAGATGAAATACTTCTCTATGCACTTCTCTGCATTCCAAAAAGACAGTTGGGCATAGAAACCGAAATGGAGATCTATGACCTTCCTCACTGTTTATCTTTCCTCTTGGGGTCAAACCTAGCTAAAACAGGGGCACTTGCTGCCACAGGTCAGTGCGCACGGCACCAATTACGAGTTCAACAAGATGTCTACAGACATTAGTATAGGCTTTGCAAATAAGCAAACCAGACATGCCTGAGTTTTAAAACTATGGAGACAAGGCAAGATGAAGGACCTGATTAGTATTCACTTTAAAAGAATATTCCACATTCAATACAAGTTATGCTCAGTCCACACCACTTGTGGCATAATGATTTTAGTGTATGAGGGGGAAAAAAAGTGTACTTTTCTGTGTAAAGTTATATCCAGTTTTATGGTTTCATTGCATTGACAACACAACCGTGCCTAAACAACCGTATCACTCTAAGAAGAAAAGGTTCAAAAATGAACCTTTTGAGGTTCCTGGAAATTGCAACTGTGGGGGAACCTTAAAGGTTCATTTTTGAACCTTTTGGAAAAGGTTCTAATTGGAACCTTTACTTAAAGGTGCATTAATGAACCGCATGGGTTCCATTTTGAACCTTTTTAGACACGCTTTTAGCATGCATGCATGTTTGTTGTTTTTATTATTATTATACATTACTTTAATCTCATTTCACAACACATACCAAACATATTATTCTCCATTAAATATTTATTTTATATAGGCATATACAATTTTTAGCACTGGATACAAAGTACAAACAAAGACTTATTAAAACTAATATAGAATATTCTTTCATTAAAAAAAATAAATTAAAAAATAACTGAATGGAACTGAATATTCACAGTATTTAGGGGAAAAAATACAACCCATTTCATGTATTTACATGCATTTACACACCCACACACTTTTGGTTATATGTATATATATTCAGAAAATATTAATGCTTACAACAACCCATTCCATGTATTTATATATTCCAATATATATATATTCAGTCAAACAAAAAAATGGCCATTTTAATCACGGTGGGTGGTATTTTGGTTTCTGCGTTATGCCACATTAAAAAACTTTTCAACAAATGTCAGTGTTTCTCATCTTTGCAGCATACTCAATGTTGAAGATGAAGTGTATTGCCATTAAAAAAACAAGAGCCATGGTCAGATCATCCACTTCACAGACCTTCTCCCCTTCCACCCAAGACACCTCCCTTTATGTACAGGATTCCTAAACAAAGAGAGGATAATGTTATATTAGATATAACGATATAGCAGTTAAAATACTATCTGTAAAACAAAACATTGAAAAAAAAAAGTAAACAAAAAAAAGGTCATTTAGAAATATATGACTTTGTGACATCATAACTGGTAAATTTGCCCAATGCTAGAATGTTTTTGTCAAAAAATAATAATGAATGTTTTGGTTGCAAGAACCCTATTATAGTCTGTGCAGGTATGACGTCAGAACCCAGAAGAGTAATTTGCCGAAAAAAAGAAAAAAACAAACATTGTAAAACCCCATAGGAAAATCTCAAGGGAACCAGGGTGTGGGGTTTTGACATCATACCTGCACCACTCTATAGTGGGACCTGCACACATTCAAGGATAAAGGGCATAAAAACCTACTTTTATAGGTATAGTGTACCTCATTGATAAGATATAGAGATCTCGGACTCTCTTTGAATAAAAGTGGAAGCAGCAGGACAGCAACAGCCATTGAGAGACCTTAAATATAAAATTGTGAAAATATCCATGGATATTATGTTAATTGTGAATTGTATATTATTATAAAACAGAGATTCAGTATACATTTTCATTCATATTAATAATCATTACCTTTGTGTGCCAAATCAACATGGGGTTTTTGTTCCGCTTCAGCCAAACTCAGCTCAAATATCCACCCCGACTTCTCTTCTGTTGCACTCATTGATAACTTTCTGTGCCACCAGGGCAAGATTTGTCAGAATGTTCTTTTCAATATTTGCATATATGCTTTCCAAATCTAATACAAGCTATTAACAACAACAACAAAAGTATTAACAAAAATGTACAAATGTTTTGAATACATATTTGGAATTCAATTCTACTCACAATAGAGGGGATTTAAAGGGCTGGATATCGTGATTTATTTTGTGGAATGATGTTTCATGTCTGTCCTCTCATTCCTTGTCCGTCCCATGTAGTCTTGTAAAAGTCTGACATTTGGTGTCCTCTTCAAGCATTCTGTTTTCATTCTCTCCAAGTGGATCCCTATATGCTGTATTCATCTTCTCCTGATTATATCAACAAAAACACATACACTCATTTAATAACTGTAAACTTTAACCTATTCTTAAATTATTTTAATTAGATTATTCTGTTTGTGACTATTACCTCTTCAGACCTTGGTCTCTTTTGATACATGTCTTGGATTACAGATAGATCCTCAGTCTAAAAAATAAAATAAAGACATCCATTGCTATAAATTTCTATTAAGGTGTCATATAATGTGGCATACTTCTCTATTAGTTGCCTTCATAGTGTTAGTTGTCTGTTGGATGTTTGGAAAAATCATGTGGTTCTTTGCTGAATCTGCAGCAGACTTATCTCTTCAATGTCAACCAAGGGTGATCTTTCTTTCTTGAATTTGTTCTTAAGCATCTCATGCCATGACCCCTTAAATTAAAAACATTTAATAATTAAATATGTATCACCTTCCAGATAACAATATCAAGGAAGTATTAAAAAACTCTGTCATGTTCTTACATATCCCCTTCTTGTCCTGTCTCTCAAGAATTGGTATTTGGTAACAAGGGCTGAACACACCTTGTTATATTGTTCACTTGTTGGAGACCTGGGGAAAAAGAGAGATAAAAATTGTCATCCATCATGCTCTAAAATGAAAGTATGCTAAATAAGTTAATTAATTTAGTTTATTATGCTAAATTAATAATTAATTATGCTATATACAATTACCATATATATGTGCACATATGATTAAACAGTGTTTGAATAATTTTTTTTATCTCCATTTGCTCCGTCCTGTTGAAGAAAAACATTTTTTATTGCCATAGGAAATTTGGGTAGCTGATAATTTGCTGGCCACACTGTTTGGGCAATGTTATGTGTTGAGATGTTGAGACCCATGTGAAATAACAAATTAAGTCCTACAGAAAAAGACGTAGGCTAATACTGGTTGGACTTTAGATGGCTCTATGGTGTAATTTTCCCTGAGCAATTGCGCAAAAATAAGGCTAAGGTGTTTACAATTAAAATGAATAAAGTAAATGAGTTAATAATTTTAGTTGAGAACCACTTGTATCTTAGGCCTTCAGTTATAGGCTATCCATAAGCCAAATCATAACTCGTTGGACTATTAGCCTACTATCTTGTTATTTAAATAAATATATCTTACTGCTAAGAGTCACATAATGAGCTCCAACCTTATTATTACACTACACATTATATTATCACAGATATCAAGAAGGTTTATAGATATTTTGACACTTTATTTTGTCTTACCTATATATTCCCGTCGATCCTCTCGTCCATCTGCTGACGTCACACGCATCAAAGTAACGGTTTTTGCGCGAGACAGACCATTGAAGATTCAGTGATTTACGTTGCACAGACAGAAAAGCTTTCACAATTTAATTAGCAAAAAGAAAATAACATGAATTTAATTTGAATCACATTTAGAAACTTAAGTGAAATTAAATTGCTAATGAATTATGTCAGTATTAGCAGAATTAAAGTGGCTAAAAAACAAAGATGAAAAGGTTATTAAGGTTTATGTGTTAGGCTACAAACAAAAAATTAAATTGTTACAATTTTCAAAACTTTTCATAATAATGGGTATATACATATTATTATTATTATTATTGAAAATGTAGCAATACTTTTTTTTGTTTCAAATAACCAGAACAATATTGTTTTTGTTATGCATAATACAAATAATAATAACAATTATTATCAATAATAATAATAGGCATAATAATATTAATAATAGGCCTAATAATTATTATTAGGCTACCCTATTATTATTTTTGATAGGCCTATTATTACTACTTTCTTGGATGGCATTTTGCTAGAATAATCCAAAAATGTGTGGATTATTCTTTAATTAATAGCATGATGTTGCAATAGACTATGCTATATCTTTATATAAAACACTGTAAAAAATTTAAACAATGTAATAAGAGCTAAGGTTTGTAGTAGGGATGCCACAATTCTCAATATAATATTGAACCGTTCGGTACGGCATTCACGGTTCAATAGGAGCTTGTGAATTGCGTTTTTTTCGGTTTTGCATTTGCATTTTGCACGTTAGTGGTAGAGTTATAGGCCTACTCACGGAACACTATAGTTATTCACAATCACGAAAGTTCATTATTTGAATGCGTTTTAACAACTTGCCGGTTATCATGCTCTTTTCCGAGCTGGCACACTAAACGCCTGTCAAACACGTGATTACTGGACTAATAGTCGTTTTACTGCGCTAATACTGTCAAATACACACAACGTTAACATAAACACAGTCGGTTATGTCTAAAGTGAGAGTAAAATCGGCGTGTGTCTCTGTGATGCGGGCAGGTCTAAAATTGACAGCTGGGGTGAACACGCTGTCCTTAAAGGGACAGTTCACCTCTAAAATTATGTCATTATTTACTCACTCTAATATTATTCCAAACCTGTTTTCATTTCTCCTGTTGAACACAGACAGTTGAATACCAGACAGTTGATGGTAGGCATTGACTTCATATTATTATTTCCTACAAAGGGGGCCAGATCTGTTTGGTTTCCAACATTCTTCAAAATATATTTTATGTCCAACAGAAGAAATAACTTTATTTAGGTGTAAAACAACTTGAGCGTGAGTAATCGATGACAGCATTTTCATTTTTGAGTGAACTATCTCTTTAATGTTAATACAACAACAAGACAAAGAGAAAATCACTCACTGCTCTTGACTGAAAAACTTTAATACAGTAACTTTAATAAGAATCAATGTATATTTTATAGAGTATTGCAATAAATTTTTTTTATTTTTTCTCCTTAACCTCTTGCTGTTCCTGTCGCCTAAGAATAGAATAGTAAAAAACTGATGTGACAAGCCATTAGAACCGAACCGAACCGAAAACCGTGGTTAAAAACCAAGGTATGTATTGAACCGTGGACTTGTATCCCTATAGTTTGTAGTTACACTTTACAATTTACAGTTAAAATCTTCTTTGAAGGTTTACTGATTTATAATGTATTGACTTCTCTACAAAAAATGTTGCATTTAGCAACCTGAAAGCAGTGTTTTTGTTTCAGGGCTGTAGTGTTGCTTAAAGTCTTTTTGTAAACTAACAGGTAAACAATTATGGAGTGGCTTAAATGATTCAAGTGCTTCAAGGCAATTTTTTAAATCTGAAACTATTAAAAAGTTAATTCTTGTGCATGTTCAGTATGTTCAGGGGCTAAAAGCAAACCAAATCTTTACAGTCCATCTAAGGTTCATAAAGGAACCTTGATAACAGGCCAGGTTCTTATATGAACCCTTCTGCCACAACAAAGGTTCTAAAATGAACCGACAACATGTGCCAAATAATCAGTGGATCATTATAGAACCTATAGGTTCAACTTTGAACCTTTATTGTAGTTAGAAGTTCATATTTGCACTTTAAAGTTCCTTTTTGAACTCCAAAGGTTCAATCTCTTCTAAGAGTGTACAAATGACCAGAAGAATGTTACAGCTCTAATAATACAATTTTTAACATATAAATTGAATGTAAACTTCATATTTTTGGCCCCATTTACCCATTGTAAGCGCCTCAACATAACCTCCATTTTTGAAGGTACATTTTCAAGGTAAATTATGCCACAAATGCTGATTGAGACAATTTAAAGGGTTAGTTCACCCAAAAAATGAAAATACACCTGTAAGACCTCAATTAAGATATTTTTGTTGAGCTCCGATGGCTCAGTGAGGCCTGCATAGCCAGCAATGAAATTTCCTCTCTCAAGATCCATTAATTTACTAAAACCTATTTAAATCAGTTAATTTGAGTACAGTGGTTCAATGTTAATATTATAAAGCAATGAGAATATTTTTGGTGCGCCAAAACCCCCCCGAAATAACGACTTGTATAGTGATTGTTGATTTCAAAACACTGCTTCATGAAGCTTCGGAGCGTTATGAATCAGTGTTTCGAATCATGATTCAAACTGCTGAAATCACGTGACTTTGGCGCTCCAAATCGCTGATTCGATACACTGGCGCTCCGAAGCTTCATGAAGCAGTGTTTTGAAATCGGCCATCACTATACAAGTGGTTATTTCGGGTTTTTTGGCGCACCAAAAATATTCTCATCGCTTTATAATATTAACATTGAACCACTGTACTCACATGAACTGATTCATATATGTTTTTATAAATTAATGGATCTTGAGAGAGGAATTTTCATTGCTGGCTATGCAGGCCTCACTGAGCCATCGGATTTCAACAAAAATAACTTCATTTGTGTTCCGAAGATGAAAGGAGGTCTTACGGGTGTGGAATGGCATGAGGGTGAGTAATAAATGACATTATTTTCATTTTTGCGTGAACTAACCCTTTAAGTTTAACTTGTATTGAATCCGGAATATTTCTTTAATGCCGTATCTGAGTGGAAGCAAAGAAAAAGTGACTTGTAAACAAACTTAAACACAAATAGTCTTAAACGAAAGGCCATTTCAGAGCGTATACATAGCAAACAGTACATCTTTGTTTTCCCTCTGAGGTCACGGCCTCCTTTGGCTTGCCAGAAGGTTTGCAGACATTTCACAGTCTAGGTAAACCCCTGCTACTATATGTATGTTTATACAAAGCATTGTGCCATGCTACAGGGTTTTACTGAGACCTTTAGTCATCCATCAATGTCTCTCCTGACTTCCTCTGTCTGTAGGCCACCATTTCATTCATTATGCACTTGTTTCTCAAAAACTTACAAAGACCTATAGTATTAGGTTTCTGAGTAACACTTTACAATAAGGTCCCATAAGTTAATGTGAATTACTGCATCAACTAACCATGAGCAATAGATTTGTAACAGTATTACGTTTTATTAGCATTTGTTTATAAATATACAACTGTTCGTTGTAAGTTCATGTTAGCTCAGGTCAACAAGTTTTGATTTTAATATTTTATTAGTGAATGTTGAAATTAACATTAATATTAATAAATGCTTTAGAAGAATTTTTCATTGTTTATGTTAACTAATGTCAACAAATGGGACCTTAAAGTAAAGCATTACCACTTTTTGTTTTATTTCATTTTTCCTTTGAGATGATTGATAACAACATCCCAATGTTTCAGATTCAGGATGAGGAAAAACAAATGTTTCACACAAAAGCGGTTTCCTCACACAAGTCCCCCAAGGCTTCAAGACGAAGTGAAATTGACTTGAGCTGTCCTGGATGAAAACCATTTCTTCTCAGAGTAACTGAAACGAAATTTAGTGCCGGAGTGTTCACAGCTTTGGGTCTGTGAAATCCCCAATCTATTACCGCATCCAGCAGAGGGGCAAAATGAGTTCACCATGTTGTAGAGGTGTCTAGGCCTCTACTCAAATCTCTCTCTCTCTATCTATCTATCTCTCTCTCTCTCTCTCTCTCTCTCTCTCTCTCGAACCACAGAGGGACCACTTATGCTGTCCTCTCCTTTTCTTAGCTTCCTTCTGTTATATAATTCAATGCTACTGTTTAAACACCTCTATTTCAGACCTCCAAACAGAAGTGTAGCCACCAAATAACTGTCATTATCATATAACAACACATCCTACACGCAAACTACAGACATGCTCCAGGTGCCCGTGTAGGTGCATGACCCTGTAAAACTATGTTAGTGACAAGATCAAAGTAGAAGGATATTTTAAAAGGTATAAAGTTGTCTGTAGGCTATATATCTTGAGAACTAAATTAATAAGTAGAGGTAATCTGTAAAAATTAAGAGAAGGTGTTGAAAGTAATAAGCGGTTTTGTGGAGTAAGTAACTGAAAGTAGCAAGCAATGCTGAAAAATCTGTCATCATTTACTCACCTTAATTTCGTCCCAAATCTGTATGCCTTTCTAACTTCTGTGGAACACAAAAGAAGATAACTGAATAAACATCCGTTTGGTGAATTCACTACAATGGCAGAGCATTGTGATTCACTTTATCGCTTTAATAAAGCACACAAGAGTGAAAAAGTGCATGTGGCTGGCTGTTCATTTGCCAGGTGAGTTTTGTGTGTTTTGGTGAACAAGAACCTGATATTTAACCCATTTTATAGTAAAATCACAGCTGAAATGTGCCTTAGTTTGCCAAAAAAGAATAAAGAATTCATCCAACCAGATATTAGTTAAATTATACACACACACACACACACACACACACACACACACACACACACACACACACACACACACACACACACACACACACACACACACACACACACACACACACTTTGGGTTTCCATATTTTATGGGGACTTTCCATAGACATAATCATTTTTACACTGTACAAACTATATATTCCATCCCCTAACCCTGAACCCATCACAGAAAACGTTCTGCATTTTTACATTTTCAAAAAAATATGTCCATTTATTTAGTATGATTTAGAAGATGTTTTCCTCATGGGGACCAAAAAATGTCTCCACAAGGTCAACGATTTTTGGCATTGCCATCCTTGTGGGGAATACATAGGATATATATGGTGACACTTTAAAATAAGGTTCATTAGTTAACATGAATTAATAATGAACTGCACTTATAAAGCATTTATTTATCTTTGTTAATGGTAATTTCAACATTTACTAATGCTTTAATAAAATCTTGTTAACATTAGTAAACGCACTGTGAACTAACATGAACAAACCATGAACAGCTATATTTCTATTAACTAACGTTAAGAAAAGATGAACTAATGCTGAACAGAGGTGTTGTTCATGGTTAGTTCATGATAACTAAAGCATTAATTAATGTTAACTAATACAACCTTATTGTAAAGTGTTCCCGGATATATATATATATATATATATATATATATATATATATATACACAGTAAAACATTAATATTGTAAAATATTATTACAACTAAACATTTTCTATTTTAATAAATCTGAAGTCATTTATTCCTGTGATGGTAAAGCTGAATTGTCAGCAGCCGTTACTCCAGGCTTCAATGTCAAATGGATCATTTTAATATTCTGATTTGGTGCTCAAGAAACATTTTATATTATCTAGAAGGATTTATTTGAAATAGAAAACTTGTAAACAATGTAAAAGTCTTTATGTCACTTTTGAACAATTTAATGCCTAATTTCTATATCAATTGATATTTTCCCTTTAAGTATAGTTAGCTACTTTGTTACTGCAGCTAACAACTAAATGATTTTGAGTATTTGATTCAAAATGGCTTCCTCAACACTGCTAAAATTATATCTAAAATGATAGGCTAACCTTAAAGACAAAAGAAAAAAAACTTTTAGCTGGCTTTTAAATATGTGTGGTCTTCAATCATACCATTCGCCTTGTTAGACCATGTCCCCATTCCGTCCATATACCTCCTGAGAGCTGAGAGAAAGGAGGAACATCATGTATTCTGTGCTTGCACTGTATTTATATTCTTGAAATTTCTACCTTTCTTTAAAACAGACATCCTTTTTATTTCCAAATGACCCACTTTTTGAGTTGTGTTCTGCATGTCCCCTTCAATTTCCTCTGTAGATGTTGGACCCGTGGCACAGTGGGTGGTGCATGTGCTCACAGGAACATAGGTTTGGGTCTGACTTGTGCCGTTTCCCGGACCTGTTCCCCCTCTCACTCCCTCCACATTCCTGTCTACTCCTCACTGTCCTGTACAGGAAAGACAAAAGCCAATTACTAAAAAAAAAGATTCTCACTAGCTCTGGAGACAAAGCATGTTACTCGATAGTTTAACATGAAGATCAAGCTGCTACAGCAGTCAACATAGGCGCCCAATATGCAACAAAGTGCTAACATCTGTGAGACCGCCTGGGCCAAGCTGAACATACTGCAGCCATGCAATAAACCCCTGCTTATGCACTTCCTAATGAGAGCCATATTGAGTTCCTGCTCCTTCGAACAGTTTTTCCCCTTTCTCGCAGGCTTTTGCAGATGTGAAGGGAAATTCTTAATTTAGCACCATGCCTCTCCACGTCAGCAATGCTCGATCAGCGAGAACACAAGCCCCTCGAACAAAAACAGTAGCCGTTGACAAGAAAAACATAGCCTTTTCGAGAGGCCCTCCTGTCTCACAGTAGCCATGCTTCTGAAAGGAAAATAAAGCCTGGTGATCCTGGGGGTTGAGAGACAGAGCCTCCTCTACATTTAACCACACAAACCGCCGCTAGGTTATAAAACCGCTGAAGAATGGATTCATTGTTGAGTGCGAGGACATCTCACAAGGAAAATAAGATGAAGACTGAGTCGATAGCCGAGCCTAAAGAGCTACTAAAAGACTCAAGGACAACTAACTTCAACAAACTTTAAATCACTGTGAAAGTCTTATCTTTTTAATTGCTTGCAACTTTTGAAATCACATGTAATAGGAAATGTGGACTAAATGGCTGTGATGTTCATACAAATCAATTAAAATTCTATTAAAAAAGAAAAAAAGATAGTGTTCTTCAGACATTTTAAATACAGGGATGCTCTTGCATGGTGGAATTCTTCATACAATTACTTTCACTGTTGTGTTCCAACTATGCATTCCAAGCACCTGGTGTTCCAGAACATTTCAGGTTTTCTTCAGTAAATCAGTCTATTGTAAAAGCCAAAACTTAAAAAGTTAAACTCAATGCTTACAATGTTGAGCAGCTCTGAAACAGGCTCTGTCTTTTGCCACAAGGT
The DNA here is from genome assembly GCF_949357685.1 of Gobio gobio. Lineage (NCBI taxonomy): Eukaryota > Metazoa > Chordata > Actinopteri > Cypriniformes > Gobionidae > Gobio > Gobio gobio. Next base: position 44,007,979 of record NC_137100.1, on the reverse strand, counting down.
GTGTTATGCATAGTTTTAAATGAATAACCCAATTTATCAGGGTTAAATGCACTGCCATTTGTAAACTGCTTCAGTTAAAATCTGGCGAAAGCATAAATGTAACATACAATGTGTAGATTTATTCCAAAACTTAGTACAAAACCTCTTTTTCTACAGCCTGCATAGTCATTTAAAAATGTGGTTGCATTTAGTGATGTTCGCCAAACTTGCGTAGGTGTGAAATCCAATCATTTCGATAGAAATCCACTCTGTCAGGAATTTTACGTGATCAGCATTTTTTGTGCATATTTGCCTCATTGACTAGCAGAAAGATGCTTGGATTGAAAGCTTCTGTGTGATCTGTGCTTCATGCAGCACTACACTATCGACAATTGACCTTTCTTTATTTCACAGCTATTTTGCTAATGTGACCACACCTTTAAGCAGCATCTTTACCTTCATGGAAACTCATAAACAAGCAGCAACAGGAAACTCCTTTATTGTTAGCGTGTTGCTAAGATAACAGCACAATACTCCAATAAGCATACAAATACATCACAAAAAAATTCTCTTTTCATTACACTGAACTGTTCATCTATACTTTTCAGTATTGAACTCCATACAAGTATATTTATAAGCAACATAAGTCCACAACCTTGGATTTATTTGTTTTTTCACTGAGCTTGTTGCAGTATATTTGTAGCCTTAAAATGTGGCTATAAGAAGGTATCATATAATGTAGCATAAATAAGTTGGTTACGTAGTGGAAAAGTCTTTGTGTCATCGTGAACATGCACATGGTGTTTAAAAATAAAATATGTTTTAAAGATTTTGAAATTGACCAGCTGGGTAGATTACTTACAAATTGTGATTCCAAATGATATGACAAAAATTGTAGTTAGTAACTTAATCCATTACATTAAATATTTAAAGTAATATAATCAGACAACTTTTGGATTACTTTGGACCTAACTTGTTCATCACATTGATTTGAGTAGAATAATCAATTACATTTTAAAATAAAAATAATACAAATAAACCACTAAAATTGTATTTGTTGTGACCATTTACCGACATCAGAGAACAGTGAACCTAATTTTATGAATTATTTTTATTGATTTCATTTTATTATTGACCTAACTTACTAATTAAAATCTCAGGGGGTACTTCAAGTAAATATAGGTAAAAGAAAAGTTGGGGAATCCCTGTGTTATGTGAACTCGTACATTTGAATGTGTTTGAAAGACAAAAGCCTTCCAAAGACATGGTTAAATAACACAATGAGTCAAATGATTTCTGTAAATCCAGTGATCAAATGCTGGGTAGGTCTCAATTTTCAGTGATAGGTACATGACTAGGAAGACTGTCTGAACGCATACAAGCAGTAGACTTTTTAGAAAGGAAATTTAAAAGATAAAAAAGAAGTAGTAGGGAGAATCAATAAATTATAAATACTTGACTGCCATTGTGAGAATAACATGTAATCATGTAATCAATAAAAATGTAATTGTAGTATGTACATATGTAGTATATAAAATGTAAATGTAACAAGTATTTTTAAAATGTAATATAATGTAATTACAAGTACTTAATTTTTGGAATCTGATTACGTAATCCAGTTTACATGTAATCAGTTACTACCCAGCACTGGCTACAACAAAATCCTATACAGACTGCTGTGGAATTCAAATTCACTGGCAACCTTTAGAAGCAAGGATCTCGATATAAATATCAAAACTCTCAAGCACAGAGACCAGTTTCCATGAGCTCTGTGAGCTGCCCATCCTGAAAGAATGCAATGAATAAACCTATGATACTCTAATAATTCACTCTTTTCTGCCACATAAGCACGCTAGTTTTCTTGCCATGCTTTTAGTCTTAAACATGACAAATGACTCCCTTACTGTGAGGAATTTCTTTTGATTTGCTGGAGTTTCTGGTGCCTATAGTAAATTTAGGCACAACCAGATGGGGGTAAAAAGTAGAAAATGAGTTGTTTCTCCCACATGTGAAAGGAACGCCATAAATTATCTAAATGTTACTGTTTGACAGTCTTCGGCACGCTCAAGGAATCTCTGATTTTATGAAATTCCCTCTACAGAAGATAAATACGGCTTTTAAAAACTCTTAAGAGTGTGTTCATTTCGTGATCTGCATACTATTCCTTGATATTAGAGAAAATGCTGCTCTGCTCTGTTTGGATTTAAATTGCATCATTAGTGGCTTCGGTGAGTTACGTGCATGCTGAAATGCGGTCATGGGAGGAAAACGTACTGATGTTAATGTTTTATATCACTGAAGTGCTCAGTGGAAACATTTTGCAGTCATGAACTGCAACACAGTGGCGAGTGCTTTCACCCCCAGCCCTTTCACTTTTCATATGCTTGTGAATTCACACCACTTGTCGCCACCTGTCCAATTAGAATGCAGCAGAGGAAGAAGAGAAATGACCTAGACAACCTTAGGGCCCCTTTTTACTGACATGTACCAATCCAGCATCCTGCTGAGGTGTCATTAGATACTCTCGGCCTCGTGGGAGCAACTGCACTGCTCTCAATTTTGGACCATTTTCTGACCTTGAGAGCTGGGGTGTGTACCATACAGAGGCCAGTTTTGACCTCTGACCTTCTGCTTTTATTGGCCATGCTGAGTTAACGAAGTGTAGAGGTGACACTATGAGTTTTAAAGCTGGAGATGAAACCAGGAGAAGCTTAAATCTGTAGCATTGACAATTAAAGTATTCCTCCTCTTAAAAAAGCATTTAATAACAGTTATCGCTACACTACTAAAAAGCTCCTAAATGAGATGTTACCAAAGTCTAGTGAGCTACCCACCAAATCAATAATGAATACAGGCATGATTCCAACGCAAAGTCTAGTCCAAAAGGTAGATAGCAACATCACATTTTTGGGGTATAGCGTAAACAGGGGAGAGCAGGGCACAACCTAATGCGGTTACTAACCTAACACACATGGTTTAAAACTTTCCACACATGCCAGGATGATGAAACTTAGTGTATTTACTAGTTGCCATACCAACACTATTGCCATACCAACACATGTCTGAGAGTCGATGTTCAGAAATGCTTAATTATTATTATTATTATGTTTTTAACTATACTGTATAGCTGTGTTTAGCGATGTGTTTGTTGTCAAACTCAAAACTTTGTATATTTTTAATGATTCAAAAATGCCATTATTTTATTTCAAAATGTTAATAGTTGTATTTTATTGACAAAATATTTTAGTTTGTCTTGGGTATTTTTTATTTTATTATATCAGGTAACATTTTAATCTGTCATATGGTCACAATATGTTACCCTCACATGTTACAATGTACCCCACATATGGGGCATGTTGTCACATTTCACTTCAGTTATTTCGGGTTAAATAAAAAAACATTTATACACTGTATTAATAAAACAAAACCACATAATTGTACTAGATGTGTGAAATGAATCTGGGAAAACATAAATACTCTGAACCCCAAGTGGATTTACACAAACTGAGAAAGTCAAAAAGCATTAGGTACTTTTTGATACTAAAATGATAGATACATCTGTTAAAAACATTTTTATTTTGCTCAATGTTTGTCTGTTTCCTAAGCACTTTTGCAAAGACTTGTGTTGTTAGCTTAGCAACAAGCTAATATTACACCTTATTTTCAATGGGCTTGGCCATTTTTTTGGCAAGGCTTCCTGTGTTAGCCACTTCCAGTTATTTTAGTTAGTCTGTAATTCTGCTTGATGTTGCAAACTAGTATTTATCATGTTACTTTAGTTAATTATCGTAATTAAACATTGGTTATAGTTTTACAGTTTACTGCACTGATATTCTTCTAGTTTACGTGTAGCAACTAATGAATCTGAAGTCTCGCAAAGTCACAGGAAACAGCTTACTTTTTGCTTTGAAAAATAAGATTGGGATAAATGTGTCTGTTTATGCTATAAGTTGCGGCCTATATAGTGTTCCAAATTAGCCAACCGTTTGCCTTAGAAGATACAGTGCTGAAACATAATGAGCTGAATGTTATTTTCCAAGTGACAATTGATCAGCATTGAATTCTATAAGTTATTTAGTACTAAGACTGCCGGATATCAGAATTTCCAGAACTCGGAGATACAGATTCTCTGTGGTATGGGGGAAAACTTCCAGTAATTCCAGAATCCATAATCATTACTCATTCTTGTAAAAACCATGAATAATATAGTGGTACAATAGACATTGAATTTAAGAAAATTATACGTTTTATTTCCAAGGATTAATGATGCTTATTGGGGAGCAGTTGCCATGTCAAACACATTGGTCATTAAAACCAGGGTGATGAAGGAAGTTTCATTTAAAGCCTTACCAAATCTTTTGAAGAACTACGAGGTAGAGCCGCAGACTGGAAACAGCCATGGAAGTAAAGTCAGCCCCAAAAAATGCATGAGATCTGGAGGACCACCACATGAAAAGATCTCTCAGGGTTTAGTAGAGAACTTTTCCCTGAAAACAGCCTCCTACAGTTTTAAGATGCTGACACAAAACCAACAAACTTTAACATCTCTTACTTCACTTGTATGAATTGACTACTAACAATTCACTTTTTGTCACTAGAGAATGCTTTAAAGAGTTATGATATTATGAATGGATAAATGAGTCACATAACCTCACATGTAATAACATATTCTTCATATTTAGGCTGCTTTAAATGCTGTTTTTGTATCTGACAAAGTTCCAAAGTTCCATTGCCTATGTAGATGAATTACAGGAAAGGGAATGATTACAGAACACACATTTTCCATCTAACATACAAATGCTGCCGTCAGAGACATTTTAAAGCAGCCATCAAGATTCAAGATTCAAGATTCAAGAGTTTTATTTGTCACATACACAGTTATATACACAATATACAACTGGCAGTGAAATGTAAACAGGTCCGCTCCATGGACAGTGCAAATAACAGTTACAAGAAATTAAATAGAAATAGAATAAAATTAGAATAAAAAGTATTAACATAAGTAGAATTATAAATAAATCAAGTAAAAGATAAAAATAGGAAATAAGATAAAAATAAAAATATAAAAAATATGTGGATATGATAAGTGAGATAAACTGTAGACTTAAAAATAAGTGGTTAACATAAAATATATAATATGTATATATAAAGAAGTATAATGTGCAAGGTTTATTACAGGTTGTTACGCAGTAACAATAGGAACGTAAAGTGCAGTGCAATTGCAGTATGTGGATGTTAATGTTAAAAAACCGTATGTTTATGTGTGTGCGGGGGTGAAGTGAAGTCACGTGACTGAGTTCAGGAGTCTGATGGCCTGGGGGAAGAAACTCCTCCTGAGTCTTTCAGTCTTTGCCATCAGGCTACGGAAGCGCTTACCAGATGGCAGCAGGGTGAAGTGAGAGTTTGCAGGGTGATTAATGTCTCTGATGATTTTAGTAGCTCTACCTCTGCAGCGTTTGGTGTAGATGTCCTGCAGAGACGGGAGAGCTGAGCCTGAGATGCGCTCGGATAAGCGCACCACTCTTTGCAGGGCTTTGCCATCGTGACTGGTGCTGTTCCCGTACCACGCTGTGATGCACTGAGTCAGGACACTTTCTATCGCCCCTCGATAGAAAGTTTTCAGGATGGCTGGTGAAACCCTGAATTTCCTCAGCTGGCGCAGGTGGTACAGTCTTTGCCTGGCTTTTTTCACCTGTGTCTGGATGTGTGTAGTCCAGGTCAGATCCTCGGAGATGTTCACACCCAGGTATTTGAAGCTGCTCACTCTCTCTACCGGTGTCCCGCTGATCATGAGAGGGGAGTATGACCGATGCTGTCTCTTCCTGAAGTCCACATCAAAGGCATGGAAACCTCCATGTGGGAAATGGCTTAGAAAACCCAGTCCCTCTCAGCATGGTTCCTTCAGTGCTGAGCCTGTTCTCTCAGCAGGTAGATCTATTCTGTCCAGTCACCTTCCCCAAAAGACCACTCAAACTTCCCCCACTGTGAGCCATAAACCTGCTACGCTAACCCTCAAAGCCCTGCCTCTGTGATGCAAGAGAGCTTTACATACACATTAAAGGGATCATTCCATAAAAATGAAAACTCTGTAATTTACTATTTTGAATAATGTCGCGGGCCTAACATGATTGGACCCAGTTAACATTTTTCAAGTCTTTTTCCACACATTTAATTGAGATTTATAACCTGCAGTCAAAAAAGATTTACAAACAGCAATATAGAAGGAAATTGACTGCTTCTTGTATTCAATCAAATTAACTTTTTTTAATTTTTTTTTATCAGTATACTCTAAACTAATGGTTGAACCAATGGATCAGTATTACTTATATACTATTAAAAAAAAATACTTCCGGTTTCACAGACAAGGCTTAAAGGGGTACTTCAGTGCTGGGAATATGAATGTGTATTTAAACTGGGTCATTTATGTAGTAGAAATGTGAAATTATTTTTGAATTTGGTGCCTTCTAGGCTGAGAAAAGAGAGAAAATGTATTTTTGTCTCATGTGGATGAAAGACAACAACTCCCAGAATGCACTTGCTTCGCTGCTCAACGAGGCCACTCCCAAAGCCACGGCTACCGGTTATCACTTGCCCACCATGACACCGCCCTCACCGATTTTCATAGTAATAAAATAATTTCGCTCAGTTAGAGAATAGACACTACAATTAAAAACTGAAGGTGTCTTTTCAATAAATTGTGAGTGAGCCGAACGAAAGTCACGGCACAAACGCAGCAGGAGTCAGATTTCATTCATCACAAGAGCGAAGAGCTTAGCAGAGCAGAGGGAAGCGCGGCAGTCATTCACAACGGGTTTCCAGTTTGGAGCGTTTTCAGATCATGCCTATGGAAGCTTAGGTGCTCCAAGCGATCATGGGTGGATTAACTTCTTGTTGACGTTCGAAGTGTTGTCAAACAAAACAGAGGCTAGCTAGACCCTCCCTCCTCCTCCTCCCCCTCCCCTCCGTGCTTCCTGATTGGAAGCACATCTGCTGCCGGAGTTCTCGCCACCTTTCGAAGGCTTTTCCGATGTAAATTCGGGACTTTGCGCGTTCCTTCTCCTTTTCTTTTCCCTTTTCGTTGCAAGTTGTTCATCAGAACGTCGTCTCTTTGGTAGTGTCGGCCATATCAAAATCATATAATCCGAACTTCCCTCTTTATGCTTCTCTCTTCTACACACCCCCCTTCATGTGCACGCGCACTAACTCCAAACCTCCACCCCCAAATCATTCTTGTCGGTTATTTGCAGGAACCCTTTATTATATTTTGTTGTGCAGACTGCCCAAGTTTGTTTTTGTTGCCGTTTGTGGAGCTTGTACTGACTACAGAGACCGTGTTTTTTACAGTGTGTTCAGGGGACAGGCAGCTAGCGGATAGTGAGGAGATGTTTGCTGTATGTGACAAAAAATGTTTTGGCCTTAAAAACGTGTGACATCACTTATAGCACCTTTAACTTTCATAGGAATTCATTGAAAAGTTGAAACACTCCCTTTGCTCCGCACCGCTCCGTTATGAATGCCCGCAAAATGACAATATTTGCGTCATCGGAGGATTTTTTCCAGAAATAAAATGCATAATTCTCTCGTCTAAGGGGGACATGACGGGGTAAATGTAAGATAATTTGAATATACTACCGGGTTTCTACTGATACAAAGCTTAATGCTAAATCGCTGCAGCAACCCTTTAAATGGATGTTTCATTCAAAAATAAAAAATCTGTCATTAATTACCAGAGGTGTCAAAAGTATTCACATTCATTACTCAGGTAGAAGTATAGATACTGGGGTTTAAAAATACTTCTGTAGAAGTTGAAGTATCAACTCAAGCTTTTTACTCAAGTAAAAGTGTAAAAGTACTGGTTTCAAAACTACTTAAAGTATAAAAGTAAAAGTAATGTGAGGGGAAAAAATGCCATTAAAGGGGTAGTTCACCCAAAAATGAAAATTCTGTTATCATTTACTCACCCTCAAGTTGTTGCAACCGGTATGAGTTTCTTTGTTCTGAAGTTTGAAAAATGTTTGTAACCAAGCATATTATATGCAATCATTGACTGGCATAGTATATTCCCCTACTATGGCAGTCAATGGTTGCTCTATCTGCATGGTTACAAACATTCTTCAGAATATCTTCAGAACAAAGAAACTCATACAAAACTCAACAACTTGAGGGTGAGTAAATGATGACAGAATTTTCATTTTTGGGTGAAGTATCCCTTTAAGGACAAAAGATTAGGCCGCGCCACAGTGCATACCCCACCTACTCAAAAAAACATTTTTCTAAAGGCCATAATGACTATAATGTTATATTAAAAAGTTCATGTTGAACATTTTTAGATGCACTTGCGTTTCAGCCGCATATTCCAATTGAAAATGAACGCATTTTAGGACAATGCAAATACATTAAAGAACCATATGTGTACTACTGAGCATTAACGTGTTTCATGGAGCGGAAGATTTGATGACTAATTGCCTATAAATATTGTAAAGGTGCAAAAAGGCAAAATTTAGAGGCATGTTATCAATAACCATTTTTTGAATGTATGATCAGTGTGGCCAGATTGGGTAGACAATTTCCAGCCCAAAATCCTCACCAAATGTACATTTATATAAAAAAAAAATGGTTATTGATAACATGCCTGGTTATTGATAACAATTTTGCACCTCTTACAATACTTATAGGCAACTAGTCACTCCAAGAAAAAAAAAAAAACCTTTAACTGCCAAAATAATGTGCTATTATTTTATTGCCATACCAATCAATGTTGATAGTTACCATTTTATCTCCTTAAAACATAACATTGATGATAAATTTTTTTTTTTTTAAATCCCAATAAAATGGATCAAATATGACTATATGTCCAGGTAGAAACCGTCAAAACGGCTATCCCTCAGAAAAACACATACATAATATTCAATGTCAACAGTAAGAAGCCAATTTACGTGCAAAAAGTGCCCAATATAGAGATTGGAAAAAGCAATGTAATAAACAGGCATTTCACACGTTAATGGATACAGCACTGCCAAAATGCGTAATTCATTGATACTGTACAATAATCCGTCAACAAATAAATAACAACAATGCGCTTACCTTTGCGTTGCACTTTGCTTTGACAAAACTACAGTATGTCTTTCGTGAAGTACATGGCACATGCACTTAGCGCAGTCAAAACGGATTAATCGTTGATTTAAACCTCTTTCAGCAGCTGTCGGGGTTGCTAGTTGCAGATGTCCTAAGTGTGTATATGATGATGGACAGGAGTCACGGTTATATTTATAGAGTATAGTCACTCTCCCACTCTTTACTGTAGATACAACTGACTGTATATTTATTCCACTGGTATAGCGATCACTGGAATATACAGCTACGAGTTATCGCGCTAAAACCCGGCTAAAGTCATGAATGAGCGCGTCTGCCTGCTGATCGCTGATTGGCTGAAAGTACGTGTTCTTCGACGAGAACCCGCCCTATCTGGCAACATGGTGTGTGATTTGTGGAGGTGCAGGCGTGATTGATCGCCTACAACCCAATAGGGTGTCGGAATGGTTTGTGTTTATCCTTCTCATCCAACCACAATCAAATCTGGATAGTTTTTTTTTTTTAATGACAAGCCGGAATTAAAACATGCCGAAATGGAATAGGAGTAACGAGGCTATTTTTAAAATGTAAGGAGTAGAAAGTACTGATAATTGCTTGAAAATGTAAGGAGTAGAAGTAAAAAGTAGGCTGAAAAATAATTACTCCAGTAAAGTATAGATACTCAAAATTTCTACTTAAGTAAGGTAACGAAGTATTTGTACTTCATTACTTGACACCTCTGTTAATTACTCACCCTCATGTCGTTCCAAACCTGTAAAACTTTCGTTCTATACTCTCCATTGACAGCAGCTACGCAACTACCACTTTGACGCTTCAAAAATTTCATAAAGAGAAAACGAATCCATATGAATGGAGCGATTTAGTCCAAATTTTCTGAAGTGACTAGATCACTTTATATGATGAACAGATTTCAGAAAATTCTGGAAATCTAAATTCTGAAATCTGTTCATCATATAAAGCGATTGCGTCTTTTCAGAAAATTTGGAAAAAACTGCTCAATTCATACTCTCTTTATGAACGTTTTGAAGCGTCAGTTGCATAGCTGTCAACGGAGGGACAGAAGGCTCTCAGATTTCACCAAAAAGATCTTAATTTTGGTTTCAAAGATGAACGAAGGTTTTACGGGTTTGGAACGACATGAGGGTGAGTAATTAATGACAGAATTTTCATTTTTGGGTGAACTAACCATCCTTTAAGCCTAGTCCCAGACTAAAATGCATGTTTGAGCCGTTTTAACTGAAAGCAACTTGCACTGGCATATCTTAAAATATATCAGTGCCATTGTATTTGTTTTTTTATAAGGCATGTTTATAAAAGCTACTTAAATTTCCTAATTGGACTAAGGCCTAATCCTGATTTAATATAAGCCCTGTCTGTGAAAGCAGAGTTTTCATTTCAATTTTAGTTTTTATTTATTTCAGTTAGTAATTTTAGTTCTTCAACTTATTTCAGTTAGTTGCCAAGGAAACATTTTAATCTAAATTCTATTTTATTTAAGCTTTATTTCAATTAACAAAAAGTTTTTTAATAGTTGTAGTTAAAAATTAATAACTCTGATTGAAATGCAGGATATATCAACTGTAAAATAAAAAAAAGTACATATTCGTCATATAGCATATTACTGTCTAATCAGGCATGCTGTATTTTTTTATCATATATTTTAAAAGTTACTGAAAAAAGAACAACCCAGAAAGTAGGCATTGCCTTTTATTTTTCTAAGCATTACGGCAGTTCCTTCGAATAGATTTGCAGGTTGGCTTTGGCATCAGGTGCAATACTTAAAGGAGCCTGTGGAACAGCAAGCATAATCTGTTTCTGCTAAGACAAATCAGCAGTTTTTGGGCTCCAGGAGGATGCCTGACTCTGTTTTCTCAAGTGGGTCAAAGTGTTCTTTGTACATCTCTAAATGGTAACCTGAGCCCCAGCACAGGGGATGTCTTTAGGGCTGCTGAGATGATGGGAAATCAGTGTGTTACAGGGGAAACTGACTCAGAGGAAGCCTATCTGCCTGGATGATGTAACAGGACTCTCTAATACAGCAGTTGATTAAACTGCAGTTCATGTCTCTTGTACACAATAAATATGACAAAAGAACAGACACACTATACCTTGTATGATTACATGCAACCACAATGAATTATTTAAAATGCATCCTAGGCTAATTTGGAAAAAAAATATGCTGTTTGACACAAAATATTTTTCATCAAAACTGATATTGTGCCTGACATTAGTTTGAGTTGCAACAGTCAACCTTATAATCACTGAAAAGTAGGCTGAGTATCAGCATAGATTCAATTCTATTTGGGGGGGATTTCAATTTGACTAAATATTCATCTCAGCAATTATGCCTATTGTGCTTACAAAATAAAGAAATTCATGTTTGTGTAATTCACAACTAAGGGAAAATATTATTTCTTTGGTGATTAATATGATATAATAGACAGCGTTTTTCATTATAAATAGCCATAGAGTAAAATATAGATCTTATGATTTTAGGGAACAACATCAGGATTGTTCAAATGAAGCGACTGTGATTAATCATTAATGTTTTTACCCAGCTGTACTGACAAACCTCGAGCATTGGACCGATTTATTCCTTTTAGGAGCATAATTTTCTATCTGCTGACTACACACTGAGAGGAAGCTGTGATAGAGGGAATACCCCCTTGTTAATCCTCAGATTAGGGTCTGTTAACTGTGATACAGAGCTCCAGATTTGCCCCAGGGAAAAGCCATGGAAAAAAAGCCTAACTGAAGATTGTCTAGTGGGAAGATCTCTGCCATTGCCCTTCTATGCCAGAACAGGGGGTGGATATATTGAGCTCCTATAAAAATATGAAAGATTGCTCACCCACAAATGAAAATTCTGGCATTATTTACATTTTTAATAAAGTGGTCTGAATATATTTAAGAGTCTAACCAGGCTTTACCACAAAGAGCCTTTAAAGATTTTGTACACCCAAAAATGAAAATTCAGTCATTAATTACTCACCCTCATGTTGTTCCAAAACCATAAGACCGTCGTTCATCTTCGGAACACAAATGAATATATTTTTGATGAAATCTGAGAGCTCTCTGACCCCTCCATATAGACACCAATTTAATTACCACTTTCAAGGTCCAGAAAGGTAGTAAAAACATTGGTAAAATAGTCCATGTGACTCCAGTGGTTCAACCTTAATTTTATATTTTATATTAACGACTTTACTCAACAATTTCATTCTAGCATGTGTAAGTCTCCTACGCAGTGTCCGTTGTAAATAGTGCAGCGATTTTGAGTTCTACAGCAGCCGATACGGTTCACGTGAGCACCACGACATATGCGTGTGACGATGCGGGAGCTGCACTGTTTTTACAACGTAAACTAGGAGATTGGCACAGGCTAGAACAAAATTGTTGAATAAAGTTATTATTTTTGTTTGTTTTTGTGCACAAAAAGTATTCTTGTCGCTTCATAAAATTGAGGTTGATCCACTGGAGTCACATGGATGATTTTATGTTACATTTATTTAACCTTTCTGGGCCTTGTCTATGGAGGGGTCAGAGAGCTCTCGGATTTCATCAAAAATATCTTAATTTGTGTTCCGAAGATGAACAATGGTCTTACGGGTTTGGAACGTAATGAGGGTGAGTAATTAATGACAGAATTTTCATTTTGGGGTGAACAAACCCTAAGTGTAGCCTAGAGATCTAGACGCACCCTAGCGGCAGCAAATGTAAATTTGCAGCCAGGGTCGTCTAGCAACTCTCCGTAGACTTGCGAGCTTGAAAAACCAAACTCTAGTCAGGCCAATCACATCATGTATAGAGTCGGTGGGAGGGCTTAACATAATGACGGCAGAGTTGTGATCGTTCCACGTGAAATCCCTGCTACTTCCCAGATAACAAAGAACGCTACGGCACTGAAGTCATTCTTAAAAAAGGAAGATGTGTTCTGAGTTTTGCCGAACGGACAAGGCAAAAGTTTAATCTATAAACTAGCTCCGCTGTTGGGAAAACGCATGGGACTCAGCGACCACTCTGCTTGTGATTGTTGTCACTGCTGATAGCGCTCTGGTTGGTTGTAGCGCTATCCTATTGCGTGCAGAGGGAATCTGAAAGACAACCGTTTATCCCGCCTCTCGGATTGAGCCCTGCCAATGGTGTGTTCCCAGACCCAACATCTTGATGTGGGTCTGGCTTGTCAGGCTACTTTAAGTGAACAGCTCTTAAAAGAACCATTATTTTCATAGTGTGAAGAACATTGCCTCTATAAAGAACCTTTTGTGCAATGGAAAGGTTCTGTGAATGTTAAAGGTTCAACATAGATCAATCAATGCCAATAAACAACCTTTATTTGTACAGAAAAGCCCTCTTAAGCAATCTTCCATCTTGTACTTGCATTTGACATGTTGGATGAAAGTAATAATATACAGAGTGAACTGTTCCATTATAAAGCCCATATTTAATCAATTTTAAGCTATTAGGCTTCATGACTGGCTATCATGAAATCTTTCTTTCGTATACATGTTTGAAGATTAACACAAAGATCTAGAATATTTTCCCCCTACAATGTTTTGTCGGCTACTGAACAACAAAAGACGTTTTTCTACAGATTATAATCACCATGAGGAATTTAATCTGAATACTATTTAACCAGATAAGTAAACCACTTTCAGCTGTGCCCCTAAACATCAAGTGATGCGGGATGTGTGAGATTGGCTGAAAGTGCCATTGCTCAGACATCACCCTCCTCACCTCTTACTGTGGCTCTCAGTCCAACAGGGAAACCCTTAACTCAAGAGCACTTCACTGGACTCTGTGAAAGCCATCAGTCTGAGAAGCCCTTTTTTTACACTCCCATAACCGACTCATACTTCCTGGAATAGAGTGAGAAATGCATTTACGTGATGTACAGATTATGTTTGGACATGTACCTTTGATTCACTCATTACAATGTACAAAATAATCGCATTAGTTAAAAGGAAATAATTCTCTCCTAAACGCAACTCGTCTTCTAAAATGACCCTGTATCGTAGTGCATAACGAATAATGGCGTGTGAGCACCCCCATGTGGTCATAGGTGATATAAAACAGAACTTATGACCATACAAGAGTAGAGAAAGAAGAGAACAGAAAAGACTTTATTTTAGATATCACTGAGGATTAAACCATAAACACAGGATGAATCACACAGAGGTTCCTTCCTTGGCACATCAACTACCACAATTTGTGAAAGAAACCCAGTGCCTTCACAGTAACATCTCTAGCTCTGTAAAACAGAATCAGGAAGATCAGTGGCACTGAAACACCATGAGAAAGGCATACAAAGTTACGTAGAAAGATTGATTATTAAAGCAACCTCTATGAAATGCAACCTCGGAAATAAAAAGTATACAAATCTTAGTCAGCTGAAGAAGAAGAAAAAAAATCAGTCCTGGAAATTATTATTTCTGTGAGTTTTAATCTCAACGGTATGCAAAAACTTAAAAAATAGCACATTCCTAGTGTAGTGTATGCTTATCCAAAAATAAAATGCAAGTCAGAATCAGTTCTTACAGATAAAGGGGGTTCTCACCCACGTAAGGTCAAGCATTTCCTATTCACCTCTTCAGCTTATGAATATATGAGCCCAGATCGAGTGAATGCAAACAGCAGGTTTCACACTCAAGAACAGGAAGGACACTTGTATAATTGCACAAGCTAAAATGTGTGCACTACTACTATTAAATCATGTGAAGGCTACTCAAAATAATAAGTGTGTTTTGTTTACCAAAAATCTCAAAGAATATTATTAATATGATTCAAATATGATTGAATACAATACAACACCCTGCTGGCCACATGCAATGTTAGCTAAAGCTATGTATAGAGAACATTTGTATAGAAGCAGTTATGCTACAGAGGCACATCACACCTGTAGAACTAATCACACAAGTACTTTGAAATCTCATTGGGGCAAAAAGCAAGCTGGGAAATCTACGGTGGTGAGATTTATAAATATAGACAGGTTCTTGGGAGAAAGAGAGAGGAAAAACCGAAAGATCTTTCAAAATCTCAGTCCCTCAGAGGATGCTGCCAAAGTGAAGGAGAACTTACCAAAGCCCTAAATGAGCCCGAACACATTTTGAAACCATCCCAACAGGAAATAGTACATTTATTATCTATATAAATCTATAATATATATTTATGATTCATATTTGTTATATCCAGAGCTACACCAGTCGTAAAACTGTGTACACTGTATAGTTTATCTATTTATACTTAAACAATATACCACACTCACATTTATAACCGTCATATACTGCATCTCAATCAACAGATAAAAAAGTAAAGCAATACAAATAAAATGTTGGTCTACAAAGTAAACCAATAATTTACAATATATATTTTTTTCTTCTCTATCAAAACATCTCATGCACAGAGAGGTTTCGATATCTGTGGGAACTGGTTTGAAAATAGGCTGGGTCCAGGTGCTTTGTTAGCGTGAAGGCATCTTAAAAAAGCATCTCAGACTCCGTTTCAGAAAATAACCAGACCGAAAAGCTCACATGGAAGACATACTGTATACTAAAAGCCCTTATGTAGGAGTTATGCATTGAATATGTTTAGTAATTCCTTCTCTGCTTGCAAAAGAAACAAATCTCATGGACAAAATGCACTGAACTCTCTGTCTATTAAGGACTACTTAAGGCTACTTAAAATGTCATAAATCACATTCCTCGTTTTCTAGCACATTTACAGAATGCAAAGCCCAAAGTCTTTCTGGGATAAAGACGACAGGTATTACTGACTATGAGTTCTCAAATATCTGCTTGGCTTATACTGATCGACATGGTCCGAAGCAGGTCATATCATTTTAATGGCATCCATAATGTTTGCCCAAAGCAACACAACATCAACAGAACACCCAAAAACACAGGAAAACATCAAAATGCTAACAAACATCAGCCTTTCCACGTCACAATAAAGCACATGAGATTATCTGTCCTACTTACACTACCTTTAGGCTAAAGGCTGCGCCTTTTATTCGTGTATAACCATGTCGGCTGATGAGGCATTTGAGGTCCAAAGGAAAACTGGATGATTTTAACACCAGCGTGATTTAGTTGTTTTGTCTTCGACAGCGATTTTACAATGAAACTGCCTTCGCTTCTCAGGCTCAGGGTGTACACCTGGTCTGCTGCTAACTTGAATGTATCTTCCACAGATCCAACATGCAAACTAATACATCAAAGAACACCGAAAATGGAAACGAAGGCCAAAAAACAGATCACACCTTCACACACACAAACTCCTCAACTCACAAGCAGGTTATCAAACCCAAATTCTGCGCTTTGGACTTTGGAAATTCAAGCAATGTCCACCACTACAAAGAACCAATGAAAACGAGAAACATTCGAGGCACACAATGCTAAAAGGGAATGTCAGAAGACTGTCGATGCGTATACTCAAGTTAACTAAGCAGTCGCAAAATAAACGCATCGACATCATTCGTTAGTGTGACTCCATGTCCGTCTACGCATGAAACATTCACTTACAAGTAGCTTAAACACTCAGGAAAGGAAAAAGTACCCAAATAGGTAGCGCAAAACAAGCTCGGCGCTTGTAAATTAAATGACGTCTGTCGTGTGGAGAAAGTCTTCTCAATCTCTATAAAAGGCAAGGTGCCACATCTATGGCACAGGCAAGTAGTTACGTTACAATCACAGCTGACAGCTATCCCACTACGAGAGAGTGAGGGGTTCCCAAAGGGCAACTATATTACAGTAGAACTGCACAAACTCTGGGAACAATTTTGGTACATAATGCAGAGTGGCATCACGCCCAGCACAGTATTGCACTGGATACCGTAGTCTCTTTGGGCTCAGCCGAGCACGGCAAGGAGCTCAGGCTGAGGGAACATGCCTCAGGAAAAAAGTACTGCACGGGAACCACTACAGGCTGGAGAAAGGAGCATGGCGGAGCAGCGACATCTGACACCTTAAAGGCCTGTGAGGTCAACAATGGCCTTGATGAAGATAGTGTCATCTCGGATGTAGGAGTTCTTGGAGTCTAGTTTGGAGAGAGGGCAGAAGAGAGGGCAGCCGCTCGCAATGTTCATGTCACTCACAGGCCTCTGGAAGGAGGAAGAGGAAATGTCTGGCCGGAAGGCATCAATGATGTGCTCCCTGTTGTTCTGATCCAGCAACATGAGGGTGACCTAAGGACCAAGGTGTTGGATAAACCAAAAAGGCCTTTAGTCAGATATGAATAGATACAAAACGGAAGCCAGTCATTCATGATTCAGTGGAAGAAACATTAGGGACCCCAGAAAAAGAAAATTAAGGGACAAAAAATGGCCACATTCACATATAACTGTCCACAACAAAGAAAAAGAAATAATGCCTTAATCTAGTTTGAAACACATGAGCCAAGTTCTTAGAAAAATACTTGTTGTATTCATGTTGGTTTCAGATGTTTTTTTTTTGTTTTGTTTTTTAGGAACAAAAATCTTGAAAATTGTACATAAATTCACCCAAATGTTCACATAGACAATGTGGCAATCACATAGGCATGTTCACCCAAAAATGAGAATTCTGTCATTAATTACTTACCCTCATGTCGTTCGACACCCGTAAGACCTCCGTTCATCTTCGGAACCCAAATGAAGATATTTTAGTTGAATGGACTTAGTGAGATGGACTTTGTAACGACGTCTTTATTATCTTTTATAGGTCTTGAGAGTGTAAAGTGCATTGTGCCAATGGAGGCCTTTCTGAGCCATCGGATTTCAACTAAAATATCTTCATTTGTGTTCCGAAGATGAACGGAGGTCTTACGGGTGTGGACGACATGAGGGTAAGTAATTAATGACAGAATGTTCATTTTTGGGTGAACTAACCCTTTAATGACTCTAAAAATGTCATGTGGTGGTAACCATTAGGGGTGTAACAATACATTGATATATCGATCTAATGTCTAATGATACGATGCATTGATGCCACGTGTTAAAAATCGATACCTGTAGGCTATTTATATTTTTATGAGGCACATTTGTTTTAACACTTTCCACATTTTCACACAATGTCAGTCTATGCATTATCGCCAATGCGTGCATTCTTGTTTAAATTACCTTTCAGAGCTTGTGAACGAAGCTCGAGACAGTCGATGGAACGGTCACTGTCTTGATCGGGTCAGTGCTGAATCTTCACGAAAGTTTATAATTTGCGCATAAGTGATTTGTGCCATTCTGTATTGGTGCCTTTCATATTATAATACTTTTGCACAATGAGAGAATATTAATAGCATATCTTGTACTGTCCTACCTATAATATGTTGTTGCTTCATTAAAAATCTGTGCTATACATTTAAAAGAAATGTCTTTTAATTTTATAGTATTAATATATAATTTTTTCCCCTTGTTTATCAGTTTTTTGCCATTACACATTTTAGCACTTAAAGCCGCACTAGGTAACTTTTGCTCTCGGGCTCCCCCTACAGTTGTGAAACAGTATTGTCCTCTACTACTGTCGTAAACGGTCACTCTACATCAGGGGATGCATCGCACGTGCATTTGTTGACATGACAACTATGATAGCCCTGAACTCTGCAGGAGTTCACATGCAGGTGTTCTGCTTGCGTCGCGTGTGAAATGTCTTCATCCCAGGTACAGTGGCATATGTTTCAGCATGTCATATGAATACAATTTCATGGGTTTTATTTTTTTCAAACGCCAAATGATCGCGATGCTCACGTTTACAAGCCAGCGTCATTATAGTAGCCTAGTCTATTGGTTCCCGTTTTACAGAATCTATATGATACTTCAATTCAATGTTTGAGTGGTAGGTAATAACCATATATCGTCAATATTACAATATCAAGCTACCATAGATGAATCTGCAAATTCGAAAAATCGATTTGCATTAAAGCTTGAGGAAAGACAAATAAACCAATATCACAGACATGTTAGGTATCCTAAAATATGATTTTGTATGTATTACGTATTTACTTGCAAGAATGTAGCCCCTCCTCCTTCAGCTCACGCCAACGAGCAAACGCTGGCCCAATGTTGATCCTCGTCCTGCCTTTAATCCGATCACTTTCTCGTTTTCTCTTTTTGCTTTCCTCAGACAAAACCTTTGCTTTCTTATTTTTCTGTGCTGCTTCGGCCATGACTATAAAATTCGGCAAACAAATGATTTGCGAGCGATTTTTTCACGCACGTCCGAATTTAAGGACGTGGGGATGGTGGTGGAAGTGACGTATATGCCGTAAAGCAGTCTAATTTTGTAGTTATTTTTGTTCTCGGGTTACTACCCGAAACCCGAAGTTTAAAAGTACGATTAAAAACGATACATACCCCGTCAGGCTATGGCAGACGTGTCATTCAACCTATTGTAAGTCGATGTATCATCACAAGAGTCTTGAAAATATATTATGAAGGTTGAAAAGTTACCTAGTGCTGCTTTAAGCCTAAAATACTTTCTTGACTGTTGTCATGTCATAAGCTGTCATTAGATTACTGTGTGCATTTTTAATTTGTGGATGTCCCAATCAGGGTGCAGGCTGTGAAATTTTGAAATACATGTTTATGTTATATATTTTGGTTGCAGTTGTGAGCTAGTGTAAAATAGGCACATAATATCATAATATTGAAATATTGATTGATATACCCCTGAATCGTATTGTATCGTATCGCAGAACTTTTTGAGGTATCGGAAAATATTGCATCCCTGGCTATGAGAATCGATATTGTATCGAATCATGATGTCCAATTAACACCCCTAGTAACCATCAAGTGTAAAGCAAAAACCTACACAAAATTCTCTCAAATTCTTTTATTAGAATGATTTCAGAACGATCATGTGACTGAAGACTGGTATAATGGCTGTTGAAAACTCGGCTTTTCCATCATAGGAATAAATTGCATTTTAAAATATATTCAAATAATTTTTTTTAATTCAAATAGAATGACCGTTTTTACAATATTTTTGATCAAATAAATTCCTTGATAAGCATTAGAGACGTCTTCCTAAAATAGAAGAAAAACTTTACGGACCCCCCACCAAAAGGGTGCTATATTTTCTTAAAGGGATAGTTCACTCAAAAATGAAAATTCTGTCATCACTTACTCACCCTCAGGTTGTTCCAAACCTGTATGAATTTCTTTCACATGCTGAACACAGAAGAAGATATTTTGCAGAATATGGGTACCCAAACAAATGGGCCCCACTGACTTGCATAGTACAACAACAAAAAAACTATGGAAGTCAATGGGGCCCATCAAATGTTTGGTTACCGACATTCTTCTAAATACCTTCTTTTGTGTTCAGCAGAAGAAAGAAATTTATAGAGGTTTAGGGCTTGCATAGACTAGTCGAGTAGTCGAGAGATCGACTACTTCAACCACTAGTCAGCGCTGTCGGAAACAATCGACTACTCGAGCATGCATTAACCATAAATTAATTCAAAATAGTGAATGTCACCAACAGACACCACACATCAGATGTGTGGAAGTAATTCATCAAGGATGACGAAAAATATCGTAATTTGCCAACTCTGTAAGACCACTTTAAAATACAACGGCAGTACGACAGCTATGCACAACCACCTAAGATTGACACATCCAACAGCAAAGGCAAATGTCAGTGAGACGCACACCACGAAGCAAACGAGCATTGGTGAATTCTGTAAACGCCCGATTACAGAGAGGAGAAGACAGGTAATAACAGATTTACTTGTGGATTTTATAGTGAAGGATATAAGACCACTCTCTGCAGTTTCAGGAGAAGGATTCAGGGGAATTATCAACTTCTTTGAACCCAGTTACACAGTTCCATCGAATGCTACACTCTGGAAAGACATGCACATATAGTTTGGATATACGACGCGAATATTAGGATTAGTGTTGTGTGCAGCTATTTATTTGGCTTTACTCTGTTACATGAAAATCAAAATATGTAATGTAATAATTATAATGTTTTGAGTTTACTTATGTAATTGTTGCATTAGGCTATGAATTAATAAACATTTATTGATAAGAACTATTTCATGTCTTTTCTTTTGCAGTAGCATGAACCACAAGTAGTCAATTAACTTGTGTATTGTTTGGATAAGAAATCGACTATCAGTAGTCGTGCAACCCCTAGGAAAAACTGAGTAAATAATGACAGAATTTGTATTTTTTTTTTTTTTTACGAATATCATGAATTACTAATTCAGGAATGTCATTAAGTTATTGGGGAGTCATTCCACAGATTGCATTTTTCATGCATGTTATAATACTAAAATTAATAAATTAATAGTACAAAAAAAGAATTTTAAGTCTGTCAGGATTTCAGGAAAGAAAAATGGTCAGGCACACAATGTTATAAGCTGATCAGACTGACCTTCTGATTAAAAGGCCACTTGAGCAAGGCATCACTGTGTCCCCTCATCACCACGAAGAACAGAGACAAGTGAGTACCACGTCCCGTCCCGTCCCCATTCAGATAGATGCGCAAACACATCTTATAGCCATATTTGCTTGTGTAAAATGCTGTAAAACAAAACAGGGTGCCTTGGAGTGAGATGTCACATCAAAGCTTTTTGAGTGGAAATCCCTCACACTTTTCCTAATAATTAATATGAAACCTTAGGAATAATATACAAAATAAAACTACCAGGTGAGAACATAGCAGGCGCACGTCCAGCTACAGCATCCTGTCTCTTCTTTGAGAAGTCGGAGATCTTCCACACAAAGACGCCATCATAGGTGGCAGCGGACATCTCCCTCATCTTTGCCTCCATCTCCACGATGGAGAGATCCCTAAGGCCTACCGTCCTCTCCAACTGCCGTACCTGTACAAAAATCTAGTATTGAAGCAAATAATAGCTTCAGCTAAAAAAAAAAAATGTATCTGTTTCAGACAGACAATTTACCTTGTTGTTGAGTATCTCAATCTTGTCCTGGTCAAGCCGGTGTTGGCGGTTATAGGCCTCCATGGTGGTGGCGGAGCGCTCCATCTCACGGTTGAGCACACAGACGATGTTCTCAAAAGTGCTTACCTTAAGCTCCAGCTCCTGACAGCGGCGGCTAAGCTCCGCCACTTTGGTCTTCTCGCTATGCAGCTGCAGCTCCAAGGCTGCACCAACAGCAGTAGGGAGGGGGGTGAAAGAAGTACCCAGCGTTGGAGCCGGCAGTGGAGGCAGCGGTGCGCAGGCCCCCTGCACGGGAGCCCCTGCTCCACTCAACTGGCCCATTTTCAGCTCCAGCTCCCGCAGAGACTGATGTAGCTCGTGGATCTTATGGCTGGCCAACTCCAAACTCTGAGGCTGCAGACTCTCCAAGTTCACCTTGATGCCCATGATGAAGTGCAGAAGAAGGTTTAAGTGCTCATAGGAACAGGCTTGCTCATGGTCATGGATCTTCTCCTTTTCCACCTAAAGGAAATTTAAAAAAAAAAACATTAATGGAACGAAATTAATATGTGATGGATGCATAAAAAGGAGGTTTACCTACCGTCATATCACAGCCTACCACATGAAATCTGCAAGGCGTTCTGAATTTGGTGCACAGTTTAATGTGGTCCACATACTGTTTATGGGGGGAAAAAACAGTAAAAAGAAAGTATTTATGAAAATGTTCTTTCCATATAAGAAAAACAACACTTGACTACAGAAAGTAGATAAAACCTTTGTTCTAGTTGACACACAATGTAAACACAACAGTATGTAAACAGCCCAAATACTATTTACTTACTTTCTCTCTTGGGATTTTTTTCTTGGCACAACCTTCACAAATCATGGGGTATTTAGGGCATATCTCATCATGAGCCTAAAAAACATATTCTTTAGTAGTCACTAAAATATCCAAAACTGCATTTGTAAAAGGATTAAATGAAAAGCACATGAATTAATATTGGATTATTTTCATACTTGATTAATTATTCTCAACTGTTAGTGTCACGGTAGCAGGACAGTTGGCACACTTTTTTTATTGCCTTCCCCCCCTTTGAAATTGGACATTGAGTTGCCATGGATATAGTATTTAAAGCTTTTTAGCAGGCTTAATTTTTGAGAAAAAAAAACTTGGCTAATAATTTTAAGTCAAAATTATTTTGTAAAATATATATTTTGTATAAAAATGGTAAATGGTCCCTAATAGTATTTTTGCTTTACAGCAAATTTTAAACTTTATTTTTTTATTTTTTGTTAATTTGCTGACTGTCTTTAAAAAAAGAGACCAACCAAGCTCAGATCTATGCTCAAAAAGGGCGCTGACGGTTAACAGGTTAAGGAAAATAGCTCTGTGGTTATACTTTTAAAATGGAAATAAGAAAAAAAAAGTCCTACCTTAATGTTTTTAAAATGAAATGGCTCCTTGCAGTATTTACAATTAAGAGTCCTTTCTGGGCATTCTCTCTCATTATGACGTTCAACTTCATTGGCTCTCAGAAGCTCTTTGCATGATGGGCAGGGAAGGATCCTGAAGTCACACTTTCCTTCATGGTTTGCCTTTGAGAGATGAAGAGATGCAAGAAATTTTAAAACTCAGTGTATGTAAAAAAAAAACATATGATGGTTTTCTGCTTTTAAGCTGGGTGCATACTGTACGATTTATAATAACTTAGTTCTTTTACGACTGTCACTTGTCAGACTGTACAAACATTATACACGCTGTAAGCAGTCATAGTCAAAGCGCGTTAAAAACAAACGCATGCAAGAAGACTCCTCTGGAGATTTATATCATCATTCCGTGACACGTTCAGTGACGTGAGCTGCATTTAAATGCGGGATTGAAATGATGGATAGCAAACAATCTCTAGCGTTAATATTGTTCATGGCTTGTCTTGAAAAGAGAAATGGAAAAAAGACGAAGACGATGTGTATGGACCAAGTGGTTTGTTGCTATCTCGCTAACTGCCTCATCAGGTTCTGCACTCCTATTCGTTTGTGTTTTGACGGTGGTCGTAAGAGATGCCAC
Source organism: Gobio gobio (assembly GCF_949357685.1). NCBI lineage: Eukaryota > Metazoa > Chordata > Actinopteri > Cypriniformes > Gobionidae > Gobio > Gobio gobio. The sequence continues at coordinate 43,983,981 of NC_137100.1, read as the reverse complement.
ACTGCAGGACTCTGCGTCAAATCTTCTGACACCGCCAGAATTTCGTAAAGGTCAAATTTGATTGCAATGTCATTATTCAGCTGTCTGTAAACATGTCAAATTAGCGATCTAAGACTTCTGATTTTGGCCTGGTAAAGTAGGATTGTTAGTGGGTATAGACATTCACAAAAGTGTCATCTTTGTGGGAATGAAAGAGAGGCTGTGAGGGATAGATATACATCTCTTCAGTGGGTTGAACTGTTATTTAATGTGTTTTTGGATTGTTCTGCTGATGAAACACTGCAAAAATATTTTTAAAAAACCCAGACAATATGAGCTGTGGAAAATTATAAGTGATCTCAGAGCTTTAGGGTGTGTTCACACTTGTAGTTCGTTTCAGGGAAAAAATCATTTAGTCCTGGTCTGCTTAGCGTTCACATTGGCATTTTTACATGGAACCTTATGATAGCGAACCTAAAGGCAAAGGGAAATGTTCACAACCTGGTCAGCTTTTATTACATATATTTCGCAACAGAACATCCAAAACAATGCTGTGTGCTGGGTTAAATGCACTCGCTGTATGTGCGTAGCCTACATGCGTGCGTAGCTGAGAACTTGTGAATAGCTTATAAAATGTGTAAAGGAGTCAAAACAGCTGCAGGAATTCCTCCGTCACACACACAAATGAAGATCTGCTGCAAGGAGACATGGTTCTGATGCCTGTACGGAACTGTGATGGGCAACATCGCGACTATGATGAGAAAAAACAGGTGTGCGTGAGCATTCTGTTCTTTTTAAGATCTCATCTTCCTGTTTTTGGTTTGTTTGCATGTCTTTGGGCCGTTGTTAAAATAAATAAATATAAATAAATACATTTAATTTGTATCGCACTTTACATTAAACAAAATCTCAAAGTGCTACAGATTTAAAACAATAAAAAGAAAAAAATTAAGAATATAATAACAAATCAATCAAAAGCACTGCTAAAAAGATGGGTTTTAAGACCACGTTTAAAAGCATCTACAGTGGGTTTTAAGACCACGTTTAAAAGCATCTACAGTCTGTGGGATCCGCAAGTGGTCAGGGAGAGCATTCCACAGACTTGGGGAAGCTGAGCAGAAGGCCCGATCTCCCATTGTATGGAGTTTGGTCGTGGGAGTTTTGAGAAGATGTGTTGAAACAGAACAGAGATTGCGTGTGGATGTTTGTGTGAGAGGGAGTTCCTTGAGATTGTTGGGTGTGTCACCATGGATGCACTGGTGAGAAAGGAGGGAGATCTTATACTCAATCCTGAGCGAGACAGAAAGCCAGTGGAGTGATTTGAGAATGGGGGGAATTTGGTTGTATTTGCGCACCCTCAACAGGATCCTAGCAGCGCTGTTCTGAATATACTGCAGCTTCTGGAGATTTTTGCCAGGGATCCCGATAAGGAGCGCATTGCAGTAGTCCAGCCTGGAGGAGACAAAGGCGTGGACAAGCTTCTCCGCATCTGCCAGTGTTAGTATGGGACGAAGTTTGGCAATGTTTCTGAGGTGGAAGAAGGAGGTCTTACACAGATGTTTGATGTGAGCTTCAAAAGTAAGTTGCAATTCCATACTGACCCCCAGGTTGGTGACTGATGTAGAAAGTGGAATGTCCTGATCAGAGAAAGCAATGCTGGTGATAACGGAATTCCGGACCTGAAGTGGAGTGCCGACTAGGATTGCTTCAGTCTTGGAGCTGTTTAGCTGCAGAAAGTTTTGCTTCATCCGCGTCTTTATCTCATCCAGGCAAGTGATCAAAGTGGATGGAGTGAGGTCAGCAGAGGGGGAAGAATTTGTCCTAAGGTAAAGTTGAGTGTCATCAGCATAGCAGTGAAAAGAAACCCCATGGCGGCTGATGGCATGTAGAGGATGAACAGGGTGGGGCCGAGCACTGAGCCTTGAGGGACGTTGTGTGACAGGGATGTAGCTTCTCCCAAAGCAACATATTCAGTTCTCCCAGGGAGATAAGATGAGAACCAGTTGTGGACAGAGTCAGAGAGACTGATGGTGGAATGTAAACGGTGAAGGAGGATGTTATGATCAACAGTATCGAAAGCTGCAGTTAAGTCCAGGAGGATGAGAAGGGAGGGGGAACCAGCATCTGCCGCCATCAATAGGTTGTTTGACCCTGACCAAAGCTGTTTCTGTGCTGTGTCCTGTGCAGAAACAAGACTGAAATTTCTCATAGATTATTTTGTTTTAAATGGACCTGAAGCTGTGCAGCAACAACTTTTTCCAGCACCTTAGAGAGGTATGGAAGGTTGGAGATGGGTCTGTAGTTCTCAATAACATCTGGGTCTAAAGTGGGTTTTTTAAGAAGTGGTCTGATGATAGCAGTTTTTAGTGATGAAGGAACATGGCCAGCCTGGAGGGAATGATTAATGATCTTGGTTATAAAGGGACTTAAGACACAGAGGTTAGATTTTACCAAGGCTGTGGGAAAGGGATCCAGTGCACAGTTGAATGGTTTCATCTTTCTGATGATGTCCTCAACCTCGTGCTGTGTGATGATGGAGAAGCAGCAGAGATGTTGGAAAGTCCCAGGCTGTGGATCGACAGTCGGGACAGGCAGAGCGGAGGTGCTAGAAAGGTGTAAGTGGATGTTGTCTACTTTGTTCCTAAAAAAGGTCATGAACTTATTGCACCTCTCTTCTGTGGCTTCTGAAAAATAGTGAGTTTGCGGTTTGAGGATGTGATTTATGGTGGAGCAGAGTTTCTTGGAGTTTCCAGGGTTATTGTTAATGTTGCAAGAGTAGAACTGTGACTGAGCATCTCTCAAGGACCTTGCGTAGGCCTTCTGATGCTCTCTATAAGCTAGCCTATGAACAGTGAGTCCTGAAAGCTTGAGACGCCTCTCAGAGTTAGCAGGTGTACCAGGGGGCTGAGCGCGAGAAGGTGACCATTCTAGTTCTGACAGGGGCGTGAAGATCCAGAATGCTGCTCAGAGATTGGTTGTAGAAGTCAACCGACTCCGTGACTGAGGAGAGATCAGCAGAGGAGAGTTGCTGGAGGTCTATAGTTAAAGTGTCTTAGTTAATCTTTTTCAGGTTCCTAAAGCAAATTTGACGAGTATCTTTGGTATGGGAAGAGGGGCGTGGCAGCTCCATTGAGATGGCCTGGTGGTCAGACACACCCAGATCATACACCAAGAGGTTTCTAATATGAAGAGAGTTGGAAATGACCAAGTCCAGTGTGCCCACTAGAATGAGTGGGGACATCCACATGCTGTTGAAGATTGAGGCAGTCCAATAATTGCAGAAACTCATCTGTCAGGTGGCAGGAGGGGGTATCTACATTAGGGCTGAATGATATGGACAAAATTTCATATCTCGATTTTCATGCCAGATATCTTGATATCGATACAATACGATATGACTACGTGTTCGGTGAAAACCAGAATCTGAATTAAAATGTGTTTGATTTAAGCCTACATTTAAAAAATTAGTGTCAGAAAATGTATTGTTTTTAATACATTTAGAGTTTGTAAAATACACACTGATGTCTATGGAAGAGGTAATAATAATCCTTTCCATTATAATTCGACACGTTTTATTCATATCAGATACACATTGTGTAAGTAACTTCAATGTTTACTCTATTCTATTCCCAGTTCACCAGCCACTTACTTTTAAGTATTTCGGGAGAAGTGGATGAATTCACGTGTTGTAAACATAGAGGTTGTAAATCCAACAGATCCGATTCTCTGAACTGCGTCTGCGGCACAAACTAACACGGCGGCGCCCATCGCGCATACAGCTCAACTAACGCGATCGTTATAAAAGGTGTTTAAACAACAATATACTTCCACTTGCATGTATTTGACAATCGGAATATCAGATATTTCATGCCATAGCTAACACATTTGTGAATATTCTGAATAAAAAAGGAAAAAATTACAAAACCAGATCATCATTCATTCAGCGCTGTTGCTGCTGCGGTGTGTCACGTGACAAGCAATGACGCGTCACCATGGAAACGCCGTCCCCCCTCTCACAATATAGTTCCCACGTCCCTGGTAGTGTGTGCGCACTGGCTTTAGCGGTGCATTCAAGGGCACTCGTAAAACTGATGTTTGTTGTGACTGCCAGAGTTGTATGCAGGGCAAGCGCGGAGAGGGGAAATCTATATCGTCTATATCGTTGCTTTTTTCGATAGAAATATCTTGAAAGTTCATATCTAGATATAGATACGATAACGATATATCGTTCAGCCCTAATCTACATGAATATTAAAATCTCCTAATATTAAAATGTTGGCAGAAGTAGAGCAGAGTGTTGTAAGAAAGTCATGCATCTCAGTGATAAAAACAGAATTTGTTTTGGGGGGCCGATAAATAAGGAGTATTGTCAAAGAAAAAGGGGGTTTACATTTAAAAGCAAGATATTCAAATGATGACACTGTGGGCAAAGGGAAAAAAGACAGCTTCAATGTTTGTCTATGAATTACAGCTAAGCCACCACCACGACCAGTGTAACGGGCTTTTCTTTTCAATGCCATATTTCCGTTATGCACATATGGTCTAATCCCTTATCCCTGATGTGGTCTTGGATAAAAGATGATTTATTTGTGAGGGATTGTGCATTAAAAAGTTCCATTTTGAGCGTTGATGGGGCAGTGAATCTCGTTATTGGCCGTAATACACTAAAATACACTCCACGTTTTCTGTCATGCTCTGTGCTAAAAGATCTCTCTGTGTTTCCCATGCAGTCCAACTTAGATTGCAGAGATCTCACGGTCAGAGATCTTCATATTTCATTCGAACCGCACCAGAGATTGCTTGGATGCAAACCGAGACCCATCTTGTCTTAGTTCCCTTGTTTGGTGCGCACCAGGGTTCGGATGGCAGAATTCACACTTATTGAAATGAACCGCACTAACAGAACAATCACACCAGGGTTAATTTTAATCAATCCAAACATACCATGTGTAAACACACCCTCTTACAGCTTTTTACAGCGGATGCAATTGAAAAGACTATCCCTCACAGCCTCGCTTTCATACCTGTCATGTTGCTGCTCTGAATAAGGTATGGTCTTTCAGCTGGTCAGATTGGAAGATCAGCTTGCAAAGCATCTAAGCACCTGCTTGGCAAAACTGGTATTACCTGTTCTTTTAAAGCAGCAAAGGAACACACAGTACCTCATATTCTTTGATGGTGCCTGTCCAGTTGCATTCCTCATTGATGCAAACAGCTTCAAGAGCTTCAACTTCTCTCTTGGCAGCATTATCAGGAAAAGCCTAAAAGAAATTGCACATATTGAAAGTGAGATCTCCTTTCAACTTTTATGCGTCTCATTACTAGCAGTGAAAAATTGGTAAAGGTCTGTTACACCAAGAACAGTGATTATAAAGATAACCATTACAATAACTTTATTATTGCACTGCAGTTGTTGTCTGCTGCCTTAAATGCTGAAAGTCTTTCTGGTTAGCTGTCAATTTTATCATTCATCATCAGCTGGAAAAACAATCATGATATTGTTCTTCTGTGTAGTGTGGACTTTTATATTCTCATAGAATTAGAATGATTATTATTAAAACTCTTTAGTTATCATCCTTGGTATGAACAGGCCTTTAGTGTTCAAAATATATATAAACTGACAACAGAATTTTTTTTTTTAACCTACCAAATAATTTTTATTTTATGAAATGAAACCCATTAATTCAAGCTATAACATTATTATAAGGGATGTCAAAAATGACAATTATGAGGCACTGACAGCCTTTCGTGTTTTACATGAAAGATACAGTCATACAGGATTGAAACAACTATCCCTTTAATTCCAACTACACTTCCCAAATCGTACCAAACAACAGCTTCTGTTGCTACAGTTACTGTACTATAGTAAAAATAGAAACTTCGTAACATAGTAAAACTGGATTTTAAAACTTTGTATTAGCCACCATGGTAACAAAGAAGTCAGAAATATACAAAATGCAAAGATGTATTGTGGTTTTACAGTAGTAACAACAATTTAGCAGCTGTGGCATTTTGGTGGAAACTACAATGACTATGCTATTTTTATTAATTTATTTTTGGAAGGGTAGTAAGCACTAATAATATATTCCTATAATTTTTCTATAATTTAATTCTTACTGTATAATAACGCAAATACTTACACAACCCTGTTTCAAAATTGATGTTGGTTCTTCAAATATGTCTTCTTTTATACAGGCACTGCATTTCTGTGGTCCGGAGCTGGAAAATAAGAGGTTTAATACACACAAGCTGAAAGATATCGCTGATAAATACAAAGGCACACCATATAATAAGAGTTGATTTTGACAATAGCTGCAACAGTCTGGCTGTTGTAGTTTACAGCTCGCCCTGCGAAACAAGAAGCCGAACACAACCTGACAGCCTGCGTTTATTTATGTCCCCCGATATGAAGCAACGTTTACTGTTTGTATAATCGTAAAATATGCCATAAAAATGGCACGGGAGGCCTGACAGGTCGTGTTCATCTTTTGTAGTGTCTTGTCAGGTGGGCCATCTGGACTGAATGACGCTTACCTCACTGCTTTAGTAAAACAATATGAACAGAAACGATGTCCGCACTGCGCCTGAAACGGTCTCCTAAGGATTTTCAGACAGATATTGCACAGATGCTTGTCCTCCAGCTTGTTGGCGAGTATTTTCTTAGGGAAGCCAGGTTTGTTGCCTTCTAATGAAGATGGTGGTGAGGGTTCCTGTGCAGCCATTATTCCCGAGCGCGCATGTGACCAGGCTCCGGAGAAGAGACACGGATCTTTCTACACATTTCACTGAAAGGGGTTGTAAACACATGGTTTTGCATTGTGTCACACAAAAGTATTAACTTAAATATGTGTAGTTAAATACATCTAAATACAAACATTGTTTATGCAGGAATGACAAGCTTTACAAAACAAGACCATTGTCTTAATACCGTTTCAGTTGCACGGTGCATTTACTGTTTTTTGGATCTCTAATTATTTCCAGAACAATAAATTGTGTTACGTTTTAAAATCACATTTGTCCTACCATATTATGGTCCAACGAACATTATAAAATCTCCTACAGTGCTGTGAAACATTGTATCAAACACATTCAGCGTTCTTGCCGTGTGCATTTATAAGTATAATCATAATTTATTGTTATTATTTTAACTGTTCTTCAGAAATGTGTGTAACGGTAGGCGTCGTGTTCTCTCCAGCTGATCATGGATGGGGGAGTCCACTAGGGGGCGAATCGAATGATAAAATATTCGAAGCTAGAAACTTCAATGTACTTTCAAAAGACAGAATAAAAGTATTTATCATTTTACATTTTCAGTACAGTTGGCTTTTTTTCGCTCTTTCTTTTATTAAACAATAAACAACTTATGATGCATATTTAAAAATATAATTAGAAAACAATTAGACATTTAGAGATAATAAAGACTGAACATTTTAATTTGTCTTTAAATCTAAAATTAATAAAAATGAACTTTTATTAACAATGTATTATTGTATCCACAATATAAGCTATAATACACGGTTTTATTGACACAAAAAAAAACACTCTGCTGTTGTCAGTATTATTCACTTTTTAGAAGAAAAAGAAATAGAACAGACAAAACATAACGTCAAACATAGATGTATCATAATTTTCAGTAGAGCTACTTTCCCTAATTGTGTATTATTCGCTTATCGGTCGTTATTAGTTTTTGACGCGCATTTCAGTCTTTTATTTTGAAAAATGAATAATAACATCTCCGTCACCATCTGTCAGCGTTGCTGTTTTCACTGATACTGCCTCTTGTTGATACTGTGTCACGAAACGAAAGCTGAACTGATAATTGCGGTAGATGACACAGCTCTGGCATTAGTAGTTTATCATTTGTTTCTGTGTAGATTGACTGAGTCCAATGACTCGAGTCTCTAGACACAGCAAGTTACCACAGTGAGCGTTATAACGTTAGCTTGTCAGCAATGGACACTTCGAGATGGCAGCCTAACGTTAGACATTTAGATTAAACTCGACAGACTTTAAACCATCTATTTATAACACCTCGGATGTGTGGACAGAACACCGTGGACTGTCTTCAAATCCTTGAATAATTCCTCTATCACATAAGTTACTGGTTCTTCGGGCCGAAAACAAGGACGAAAAGTACCAGCGAATAGTTTACCAAATAGTTGGATACCAAACTCCAGTTTACAAGCTTCAGCGAAAGATAAGGCAAGTAACGTTATAAGTTACATCTTTAATTCTAGCAGTTACTTGTCTGTTGGGAAGGATAGAGAACTAACGTTATAACACCGCCACCGTACAGTCTGTTCAATGTTTACACGGAACGAAGGCATTCATTAAAAATTCTAAGTGTAGTTTGCCTACTGTATATTTTATCAAATATGTTTTAAGCCTGAAACTCTGTTTAATGGAGAAAGGTAACGTTACGCGCTTAATGAGTTTTCTGTTTCTTCACACAGACTATGGCTGAGGAAAATACCCAGTTTTGCAGTAATTGGTAAGTAAGAAAATAAATCAAAAGAAATGTTGTCGTCATTTACTCACCCACATGCCTTTTTCCGTTCAGCACAAAAGGAAATGTTAGGCTAAATGTCACCATTTATTTACTTTCATTTCATCTTTTCCCATGCAAATGAATGAGAGTGCCTAACATCATCTTCTGTGTTGCGCAGAAGAAAGACAGTTATACAGGTTTGGAAGTAAATAAAGACCCAGCTTTTTAATTTGGGATATACTATCCCTATGAATAAATATGTAGTTTTTGGTTTATTGGACAGCCTTCTGCTTTCGCTTACTGTTGGTGTGTTCCCAGTCCCTCCCACCAAGCCTTCTGACTGCGCTGCAGTCAGTGTCCTCCCTTCCTGATTATGACTATTGAGGAATTAAGCTGAAACACTTTCATATAAAAAGCCAGTTGTGTGTTATACTTTTTACACGGACAGTTCCGCAGGAGTTAATAGTCAAGGACACAATAGTGATTGTGGTGTTTATAGATCACTCCTTTGAAACTACAGTGTGCCAATTAACCATGTTCTCTGTCTTCAGCAAGCATGACATTCCAGAAGCCAACTTTACAACACATGAGATTCACTGTCGGCGGAATATTGCTCTCTGCGAGGTGTGCCAGGAGCCTTTTCCTCATGCTGAGCTTGTGCAGCACAAAGAGATGGATCATGCAGAGGTACAATCCTGCCATGATATATGATTAATTGACTGTATGTGTGATAATAATATCGCTTTGGACCTTAGAGTACTGTAGACATGAATACAAAAAAGAAAATGTTCTAAATGAAAAAAAGACTTTGAAGGGTAAGTGCAGTCTGTTTAATGGGTTCAGAGTTGAGCAACTTTACACAAAAAAAAAAATTATATAATTCCAGTCGACAAAAGACTTGCAAAAGCTAGATAAGTTTGGATACATTTTAGATATTTTTTCCCCCTCACGCTGTTCCAAACCTGTATTGACTAAAATTATATATTTCTTGAAGAAAGTTCTAAACGATTGTACACCATTGACTCTCATTGTTTGTTTAAAAAAAACTTTGTTTTTTGGGGTGAACTACTTTAGTGTCATTATGAAATCCAAATTTACTTTGATTTTGATCAATATTCTTGTCTTATTTTAGAATATTGCTTATGTAATATGTTATAGAATGTTTATTTATTATGAATTATTATACATGCACATAAATATATATATTTTTTTAAATCATGTGCCCACATAATCTTTAATCAAAAACATTACTTTAACCTCTCCCTGTACAAAAGTGGGACAGTAATCCTCTTTCCCTCTAGCAACCTGTTACTCAAGTGAGATTGCAGCATTTAGTAAACTACAACAATCCAGTCAATTCCTGACATAGACAAATCCAATCCTTTTTTTGAGAATTTTTTATTTATTTTTTTACTAGAATAGAGATTGCAATTTCAGTCTCATTTAGTATTGAAATAGCATAAAATTAAATATACCATATACGTATTTAAATTGCAGAATGAAACCATATCCTTTTCTCAAGGCTGCTAAATATAAGTTTTATTCAATCTAAAACTCTTTTTACAGGAACAATGCAAATGTGGATTCAAGATAGAGAAAAGGTTCCTGGAGACCCATCAGGTAATGTTGTGCAATATAAGCAGTTATGCATATTGCTGTTTTCATTGATGAATTCTGTAGATTTGACTACTACTTGCTCCTCTCAGAGGTCAGAATGCAGTCATCGAATGGTCCCGTGCCAGTTCTGTGATCTGGAGCTGGCTTCCTATCAGGCTAAAGAGCATGAGGAGTACTGCGGTACCCGCACAGAGCCCTGCCCTGTCTGCAAGTGTAATGTTATGCTGAGAGAGCAACACATCCATCCAGCCCTGTGCGGAAGTCTGACTCCACCTCAGGAGAGGCACAGCAGTAGGGCAGGGCCCCAGTCTCCTGGAGCATGGTTTGAGGCACACTCCATTCATAACCTGTTGAGGGCCCAGGAGAGGAGCCACAATAATAACAACACGGGGGCCGCAGACCGCAGGGGTCCACCACGACCCTTGGAGGACAGACTGCATAACGGCCCCAGAGGAACAGTGAGGGGAGGAACCAGGAGAAACACAGAAACAAGGAACAGTGTATTTGCTTATTGTATGTATCAGTCTGGCTGTTTTAGTCCTGTCCTTGTTTACAAAAAATTGTTTACAGTGCAATAAACTAGTGGTGTATGATATATCGGTACCATAACTATTATCTGCAGATAATAGCCATTTTTTGATTTATCAAATATGTTGATATTGGATTTTTAATTGTGCGTGCTCATTTCCTTAATTTTCTTTTACATTTATGGCAAAAACCTTCTGAAGTGGCAATTAGGTGTCTTTACACAAACTGTGTAATGCTGCTCTGAGGTGGCATAAATGCATTTACATTTACAGCAATTTAAACTGCATATACTAGGGGCTGAGGTGGATCAGAGCAGGAATAATTTAGTCTTTAATGCTGCATTGCATCTTTATACAGAATTTTGGGTTACACTTTATTTTAAGGTGTCTTTTTTACTCTGTAATTATACATTTAAGTACCGAGTAATATAAAGTAATTACATGTACTTACTATAGGGTTAGGATTAGGGTTTGGTTTGGTTTAGAGTTAGTCGTAATTATGCATAATTTACTGTTGTTATTATTATGGTAACTACATGTAACAATGACACTGTAAAATAAAGTGAAACCGAATTTTGAGCCCAGAGCAGACTTAACTCAGCGGTGTAAAGATGATCTTTTGTGGTTATCTAATGCTCACTTAAAGTAAACCTTAAAAAACACAAATTTGGAACTTGGATATTGGCCATAACAAAAAATAACTGGTTTATTGTATCATTCAGAATTGCAGAATATCAGTTCATCCCTACAATAAACATAATGGGTGTGTATAAAGCGATGGGAGTTTTTTAATCGGGTATTAACAGGATGCTGGGGAAAAAAACTAACCTTCCACTCTGCTCATTTCCTCAGTGCTGGATCAGGAAACAGAGCTGGGGAACAACAACAACAGCCTGCTGTGGTCTCTGGGACAACTGCCAGACTACGAGTCCTCCAGTCTGGACTACATGCTGGCCCTCAGCCTGCAGAGTGAAGGTGACTTGGAGAACCCCCTTCAGGAGGGCGTGTGGACTGATGTGTGGGACAGTCACCTGGGAAGGACATCAGCCCATAGCAATCTCACTTCCCAGCTCTCCTCCAGCACTAACAACAACTGCACTGCACCCCCCCCTAAAACCAACACGGCTCCGGGCCACAGCCCCTCCTCAAACATCATGCTGCCTTGTGAGTTCTGTGAAGAGCTCTATCCAGAAGAAGACCTTATCTTACACCAGGTAAGTGATCAGGCCTCAATCATCCCATCAGGTTACACTCCCACATGGCTTGATATTTAAGCCAGGACTGTTGTGTCTTGCTAGAGCTGGCAAGTATGACGTTGCATCAGCCACAGTGGTACTTGGAGCCTCTAGAGTCGCCTCTTTTGAGTGCCTTTACATGTCTACACTAACAGAGTACAACATAAGCCATGTTTTCCATGGCAGGCTATTGTAATGTAAGCACTGAGGTTGAATCTTCCTCTCAATTCCTTCTAGTCAGATCTCTATTGTTTCACAATGTGGTGTTTAGTTTCCATGGGAACCTCATCGAATTTCAGCCCTCTAGCTTCTCCCACAGGCCGAGCCTTGATCAGATTCTTCTCTTTCTGAGGCCGTAGAGAAGGGGTGTGTTATTTGAGTGGCTTGTTTTAGATGTTTGCCTTTAGTGGCCAGCATAAAGTAAATATTCTGTTTTTGTCTTCTAGACTGGCTGTAGCCCGGCCTCTGCGATCGCATCCTTCAGTAAACAAGCTCCTTCTCTTCAATATGAAGACATCATCACTCAAGGGGCTGGGCATGTCATTCCTCCCCGCACACCCAGTCCGCCCACCCTGCCCCTCTCCGTTTCTCCACTCTCCTACAGTTCCTCCTCCAGCCCAGTTGAGGGCGACGTGCTCATCCCTTGTGAGTTTTGTGGCGTTGCTTTGGAAGAGAATGTGCTCTTTCATCATCAGGTATGACAACCTGTGTGTTTTTTTCCAGAACATAACAGCCCTTACAAATAAAATGGAGGCAAAGAGGCTAAACAGCAACTAGAAGTAATACAATAATAAGAAATGTTGTTTTTTGTTATGTCTTTGCGATAAGCAATACTTTAAAGAAGACTTTTAAGAAATGGCATAGGCTAATTGTAGGACATTTTTGTTACACATATTGTTAACAATGTGTAAAAATTTGCATTAAATCATTTTAGAATGACACGGAAATTGGAGGGTTTTTAAAGATTCTGCAATTTTGTATATAATAATTTGCAGAAATCACAATTTTATTCACCACATATTAAATTCTAGGATTCACTTCAGAAAAAACAATATTAAGCATAAGCATATTGAAACTAATTCTGGATGTCATCACAAAATTGTTTTGAAAAGTTGCATAAATAAAGTACTCCAGATATTTTGTCGAAGAAAACCCATTTTGTTTTGTAAAGAGAGCATAAATGTTCACAAATGTTATGATAGATGCCTACAAACAAAGGAATACAATTTCATATTATTTAATTCAGTTTTTACCATCCTATTTTAAGGGGGATTATTCTTCTCATGCTCATGTAAAGTAAAAACCCTTTAGATGTGTAAATATTTTATAAAAATGTGTAAAATTAGCTTGCAAATGTAAATTTGAATACATTTGTATATATACACACAATTTCACTTGTTTATATCCAGTTAGTTTTGCATCAATTGTGATTCGTTTCTGCTAGCATGTTTAAGCACTTTTGTGAAAGTGAAGCAGAAATGGAGCCTACCATTTAGTTGAGACTTTTGTTGATTCTGTTGAATTTCGTTATACTGTACAGGACAAGTGTGACTTCCGCCCCCAGTCAGCTTATTCAGTCGATGGAGTGTCTCCACGAAAACCAGACCAGACCGCCAAAGAGGCCCAGGAGAGGAAGTCTCCTGAGAGGCAGAGGAGGATGAGACATCAAGGTGAGTCACCAAAATAGATAAACACAATCTCGACTTTGTAATCCACTCGTTCGTTTTTCTTAATTACAAAAGATACATTTGCTTGAAATCAGTATGTATTGATTGATCCCTTTATATCTTACTGCAGCTGAGCCAGGTGAGGAGCTCCTGCAGCAGATGGCTCAGGGGCGGCAGATAGGCACCTCAGGTTTGGACCAATGGTCACCCTCAGCCTACAGTTACCCTAAAAACACAAATGTTGAGCAGCAGGTGAAGAGCAGGAACCAAAGGCTCAAAGCTGTAGAAGCAAACACGTATGTCAACGACAGCCTCAAGCCCCGTTCTACAACCACTTCGGGGTATGCTTAGATGTTTTACAGAAATAATTATGTATGTACACATATACACAAATTTTGGAAAAGTTACATGGAAACTAAAATGTTCGTATTTTCCCATGACAGACTTCCACTCCGAGGAAGACAGGAAGGTCGAACCAGTGAGAAAAACACGGAGCCACCAAAGGTTCGTATGTAAATTATTACAGGGAAATTAATACATTTTTTTAAAGACATGCATGCAGGACATATTAGATGATGTTATCAGATATTTGATTCTACAAATACTATTTGACCTGTTATAACTTATTTTTTTATCTTCAGGTGCCTAAAAAGCATAATGTTGAGAAAGAGGAGGAGTAGAAAAGAGGAGGAAATAAACCAATCTTAGTCTCTGTGACTCAAAGCAGTGACCTCTTATTACTGTTTATTGGCTATTATGTTTGCGTCTGTAAAAATGTACATGTCCAAGTGAATTGATCGATTCTTTGGCTTGTAAATGTATTCTTCTTCTTTGATTGCACTATTTTTTTTTTTATTCTTCATTGTATTTTTTTTCTATTGTGATTTGAATGTAATTGTAAATGTTTGTTTTAAACTTTGTTGTATTTTCTTTGTTTTAAAGACAATGATAGAGAAATGTTTTGTATTTTATTTAAAACTCTACACACAAGTTATAGTACACATATAGAAACTTGCATAACTGTAATGTTGTATACATTAGTTAATGCAATTGTGAACAGTGGAAAATACTGCATTTATTAATCCTGGTTAATATTAATTTCGACATATATTTTAAACGTTAACATTTGTGCACGTTCATACTGTTAGTTTATAATGCATTGTGAACTAATAATTCACTAATGACCAATATAATATTTAGGAATTAACATAACAATGATTAATAAATACTGTAAAATTATCATACCGAATACATTAACTAATTCATTAGTTAATGTTCTTCAGCATACAGAACCGTATTGTAAAGTGTTACAAAAATGACATTCTTATCTGATCCTGAACCTTGTGAAGTAATTTTACAATGTACATTTAAAAACATCTTTTAGTGCAACAACGACAAATCATAAACTTCAAATTTATGGATATTTGAGAGCTTTTATTGTAAGACTGTCTGTATGGTGGCATAATTGGTTTGGATGTTATTATGATAGTTTATCTTCCTTTGGTCATGTAACGCATCTTTTCAATAAAAAAGATCTTGCTGCGGCTTAAGGTGGGATGGTTGTCCCATTGCTTTTTTTCTTCTACAAAGTTATAATTTTTTTGATATCCACCATGTGCTCTGCTGCTTGCACAAGAAAACCTTACAGGGGTTGTGAGCACTTATTAAAGACATACATACATTACATATATATAAGAGCTGTGATATAAGTACTCTAAAAAGTAATTAATTACTAGCTACTAATTACGTCAACAATATAATTATATAAATGTTCAATTTGAAAGTTGTCTAAAAAGTATTGCATTACTAATTACTTTCTAAATCCCATATCAACCACAACCAGTTGAACAATAGAAGAATAGACATGAAACTGCTCTTTTAATTCTTTCAAATAAATATTATAAAATTGCTAAAATTATTTTTGTACTGAAGGTTATATTAAAAACATATGTTAAACCCACGATTGTTTTGTGTAGAATTGTTCTACAGTGTATACAGTACTTAATAAAATGACATCAGAAGTAACTATAATTAAATTACAGAAAAATTAAGAGTAGCACCGAGTAGTGTAATGTATTAGTAATACATTACACCCAACACTGGTGGTTAGAAGAATGTAAAGGGATTGTCTCGTTTGATGTCATAACAATAAAGTTTGCATTCCTTTTTACTACAAATTGAATATTAGCAGTTGTTTCATTGGTACCGCTGCTGTCTGGTCTACTTTATGTGGTTTAATACTCTATCATGAGTAAATAGAGCTTCTGGTGACTGTGTTTACTCTTGTAGTTAATTATTGGAATGTTTTCTACAAACACAAAAAGTAAACAGAGTAAAGGTTGGTTTTCTGATCATACTTAAAGACAAACTGTATATGCTTTATAATTCAGTCCAGTTTGAGGAAAGATACGGCAGTTGCCCGGACAGGTGGGAAATTTGTGCTCAGGATAATGTCTTTAGTTTAACACTCATTTATTAATGCTCAGGGTATTTGCAGAATCTCTGTTACCATAATGTTGTAAAACTGTTTTGTTATGTTTCCTCAGGACCTAAATTCATCTATTGGCTCCCCTTGAAAAGGAATCATGGAAAAGAACATTGTATATTGGTGGATTTGTGCTTTTGCAATTGTTCACTTAGTCGTCCATGGAAATCAAGAGACTTTACCACAACCTACTGCCAGCGATAAACTCCCATCATTGATAAAGATGAACAATGATTTTGCTTTTCACCTGTACAAGAGGCTTGTAGAAATGCCCGAGTATCAGTCCAAGAATATCTTCTTCTCTCCATTCAGTGTGTCCATGGCCCTTTCTGAGCTGTCTTTAGGAGCCGGTGGTGAGACCAAACAGCAGCTTCTCAGTGGCATCGGCCATAACAGCTCGGACTTCAGCACTGAAGAAATGCACCAGATGTTCCACAGTCTCCTGGAAGAAATCGACCAGAGGACAGGGGTGGACATTGATGTTGGCAGTGCACTTTATGTAAGCGACAAATTTAAGCCCCTTCCTGGGTTCTTGGAGAAGATGAAGGAGTTTTACCACTCTGAAGGATTCACTGTGGATTTCAGCGTCAAAGAAACATTAGATCAAATCAACATGTATGTGAAGGAAAAAACACATGGGAAAATAAATCAAGCTGTTGATCATCTGGAATCTGATACTTTGATGTTCCTTCTCACGTACATATATTTTAAGGGTAAACAAGCACACAAATACAATAGTCATACTGTTGTAGTTCTGGCAATGTCATTGTCTATAATAAGAAATAATTCCAGTCTTTCTTCCCAAGGAAAATGGGACATGCAATTTGACCCAAACGGGACCCATGAGGGTATATTTCATGTGGATGCTGAGACCACCGTTCCAGTACAAATGATGCACCAATACAATGACCTCAAAGTTTATTATGATGGCAAACTCGCTACTAAAGTCCTCTGTCTTGACTACAACGACTCCTTCTCCATGTTTCTTGCTGTCCCAGATATTGACAGAAGAGATAAGACCATCAAAGATCTGGAGATGGCCATCACTAGACAGCACATTGAAAAGTGGAGGAGTGCTGTCCAGAAAAGGTTGGTTTTATATATATATAATATATATATATAGATATAGTTATCCTAACTGATTTATAAAAGCTTTTAGATGTTCAAATGTTTTTAAGGTCAATCTCTCAGCATGGCCCGGACAATTATTGAAATTTTTTTGTCCTTCAGAAAAGTTGACATCTATGTCCCCAAGCTGTCTCTGAAAACATCATATTCACTGAATGATATTTTGAAAGGCATGGGAATGGCTGATATGTTTACAGATATAGCCAACTTCACAGGAATTTCAGATGAACGTATCTTCATTTCAAAGGTATAAAAGCCTCAAATCACTTTTCAAATTAATAGATGATATTTTTATATACTATAAAAAGAGCAATTTTTAAGAGAACTCACTTTGAATTACTTTCAGGCTTTGCATAAAGCCACTCTGGATATAGATGAGGAGGGAACCACCGCAGCAGCAGTGACAACAGTTTCATTCAGACTACTGTCTTACAGCCCAATGCAGACTTTGAGTTTTGATCGTCCATTCATGATCTTTATTACTGACCAAAAAAATGACAACATCCTCTTCTTTGGAAAAGTTGTTTCCCCGGCGGAAAAACAGTGATGTGGCATCCAAGATGTCGTAACAACATTAGCCAGCAGGTGGACATGATTTAAGTGTTGTAGCCTACCATTATTTTGCTGACTCTATAGCATGATGATATAGAGAGGTACTCAATCCTTCTCCTAGAGGTTCATGTTAGTTCCAATGCTTATCAAACACCTGAACCACCTTATCAAACTGTTTTTGGTTGTTTGGAAATAAATAGCAGGAAAGAGAATCTACAGCAAAGTACCACATGTAGGCAATGCTAGATCTGTTTCCTCTGGTCAATGTATAGGTAGATACTTATCTGCCAAGTGACAACTGTTATATGTAATGCTTACTTGGAAAAAGGTGTTGAAAAATGTTAAATAAAAAAATTCAAAAATACTGCCTATTTGTCTTACATTACGTTCATACATAATGATAAAAAAAGGACTTTGCTGTTGCATTTGGCATGGTCTTGGACTTGCTGTGTAACTGCTGAGGACATGAGTTCAATCCTGTGCTATCCTGGGTTTCCACCATCGTTCTAATAAATTAAAAGCCCCAAATTACAATAAATGTATGCATTAGAGCAGAGGTTTTCAAACTGGGGTTTAGAGAAAAATACTTATACTTAGAAAAAAAACACATTTACAAAATAATGAACTGCTTGAAACAGAATTAAAATAAATAATTAGGGTTGGAGTGTGATAATTACACTCTCACTCTCTCACTCACACTCACACTCACTCACACTCACTCACACTCACTCACACTCACACACTCACACACTCACACACTCACACACTCACACACTCACACACTCACACACACACACACACACACACACACACACACACACACACACACACACACACAGAGACACACAGAGACACACCAAGGCCGTTTCTCAATATGCGTTCTTGTCTGTACTTGTGTTCTCGTGGACTTGTGAAACGTCATCATTCGCTACCCAAGTACTGTTCCAACTCAAAGGCCGTTTCTCAGTACGCAAACTTCTGACTTGTGTCCTTGGTAGTTCAGACATGCAAGTTCGACTCGGGATAACAAACTCCAGAGGACGGGAGGAATCGTCATCAATCGTCAATTGTGAAACATCATCAGTTGCTGCCCAAGTACTGGTTCAGTTCAAAGTTCACATCTAGCCAAGTACAGTTCAAATCCCCGGATGTGTCCTTGATCCGGCCCTTTTATCGAGGATGCATCGAGAAGACACTTATGGACTTCAGACAGACCGGTATCCCAGAATGCATCTCGCACCAACAAGCAAATGTCAATAGCGGATGAGAAACCCCACGTAATTTAAAAATACTTCTGTTAATGTTTCACAAAATGTAGTTTTAAGACTTTTTCAGGCGAGAATGTACTTGTTAAAGCTCAAATCTGTGGTTTATTTATAAAGAGAGCGCCTTTTAGAAAATGTGATCTGGCGTTTTCGGAGTTGTGAGATCCAGTCGATCAGCGGCGCTCAGCGGGCGCTCTCCCCGCCGAGAGCAGCCTTAAAGGGATAGTTCACCCAAAAATGAACATTTGACATTTATCTGCTTACCCCCAGGCCATCGAAGGTGTAGGTGTCTTTGTTTCTTCAGTAGAACACAAATGGAGATTTTTAACTTCAACCATTGCTGTGTGTCACTCATAGAATGCTTGTCAATGGTGACTAAATCTATAGGGTAAAAAAAACATGCACAGACAACTTCAAATTAATCCATGCGGCTCGTGACGACACATTAATGTCTTAAGACACGAAATGATCGGTTTGTGCGATAAACCGAACAGTATTTATATATTTTTTTACCTCAAATACAACACCATGTCCAACAGCACTGAAAGCGCAGCACTTCCGCAAACGCCAGGAGTGCTCTCACGCTCTTCTTCTTCTTGTTTTACGGCGGATCGCAAACAAATGCGTGCATTACCGCCACCTATGTCAGAAATGCTCTCGCGCTCGTATACGTCACTCATTGTTTACTGTATACGAGCGCGAGAGCACTTCTGACATAGGTGGCGGTAATGCACGTATTTGTTTGCGATCCGCCGTAAAACAAGAAGAAGAAGAAGAAGAAGAAGAAGAAGAAGAAGAAGAAGAGCGCGAGAGCACTCCTGGCGTTTGCGTAAGTGCTGCGCTTTCAGTGCTGTTGGACATGGTGTTGTATTTGAGGTAAAAAAGTATATAAATACTGTTCGGTTTATCGCACAAACCGATCGTTTCGTGTCTTAAGACATTAATGTGTCGTCACGAGCCGCATGGATTAATTTGAAGTTGTCTGTGCATGTTTTTTTTACCCTAATAGATTTAGTCACCATTGACATCCATTCTATGAGTGACACACAGCAACGGTTGAAGTTAAAAATCTCCATTTGTGTTCTACTGAAGAAACAAAGACACCTACACCTTGGATGGCCTGGTGTGAACGGGGCTTTAAAGTTTTAAAGGTGCTGATCCACTTGTCTGTGCAACACTTCTGTCGCGCCACACTCCACTTTATTCCTATAGGTGCTGATCCACTTGTCCGTGCAACACTTCTGTCGCGCCGCACTCCACTTTATTCCTATAGGTGCTGATCCACTTGTCTGTGCAACACTTCTGTCGCGCCGCACTCCACTTTATTCCTATAGGTGCTGATCAACTTGTCCGTGCAACACTTCTGTCGCGCCGCACTCCACTTTATTCCTATAGGTGCTGATCCACTTGTCTGTGCAACACTTCTGTCGCGCCACACTCCACTTTATTCCTATAGGTGCTGATCCACTTGTCCGTGCAACACTTCTGTTGCGCCGCACTCCACTTTATTCCTATGGGTGACGTCAAGCGACTTTAATGCGCCCGAAAAGCATTCCGGGAAGGCGCCGCTGCATTTGAACAAATGCCACGCGTCAAAAAAGCTGTCCGAAGCTCAACTTATGCAAATTAATTCGTTGAACGCGACGTGACTATCCAATAGAAGTAGAGCACATGGAGACGGAGGGAAGTCGGGAAGGCGGCGCTGCATTTTAACAAATGCTGCGCGTCAAAAAAGCTGACGATACAGATCCACTTTCGCGGCACGACTGAAGCGTGGTGTTGTGAAGGTGCTGATCCACTTGTCTGTGCAACACTTCTGTCGCGGCGCACTCCACTTTATTCCTATGGGTGACGACAAGCGACTTTAACGCGCCCGCAAAGCATTCCGGGAAGGCGGCGCTGCATCTGAACAAATGCCGTGCATCAAAAAAGCTGACCGAAGCTCAACTTTATGCAAATGAATCCGTTGAACGCGACGCGACTATCCAATAGAAGTAGAGCACATGGAGATGGAGGGAAGTCTCTCGCCGGTCCTTTGTTTTTGATTCCCCGCTGGCTCAAACACACGCCCATAGCGCTAAACTTGAGGAACGCCCAGCAACATACACATGAAGGGAAGCTCCCCAACACCACGCTTCAGTCGTGCCGCAAAAGTGGATCTGTATCGTCACACTTCCCCTCACGTGTATGTTGATGGGCGTTCCTCAAGTTTACCGCTATGGGCGTGCATTTGAGCCAGCGGGGAATGAAAAACAAAGGACCAGCGAGAGACTTCCCTCCGTCTCCATGTGCTCTACTTCTATTGGATAGTCGCGTCGCGTTCAACGGATTAATTTGCATAAAGTTGAGCTTCGGTCAGCTTTTTTGACGCGCGGCATTTGTTCAAATGCAGCGCCGCCTTCCCGGAATGCTTTGCGGGCACATTAAAGTCGCTTGACGTCACCCATAGGAATAAAGTGGAGTGTGGCGCGACAGAAGTGTTGCACGGACAAGTAGATCAGCAACCTGACCAAAGCTCAACTTTATGCAAATGATCCGTTGAACGTGACGCAACTATCCAATAGAAGTAGAGCACATGGAGACGGAGGGAAGTCTCTCGCCAGTCCATTGTTTTTCATTCCCCGCCGGCTCAAACGCATGCCCATAGCGCTAAACTTGAGGAACGCCCATCAACATACACATGAGGGGAAGCCTCACAACACCACGCTTCAGTCGTGCCGCAAAAGTGGATCTGTATCGTTACGATATATACGATTACATATTGTGGCTTTAAGGACAAAGGTTTTATAATTCTGGAGAGATGGAAATTTTCTGTTTTCATAAGATGAATTATTTACTTAATAAATTACATATTTATCAAACTCTGTAGGATATTGTTTGATAAAGTCTTTCTGTTAAATTTCCTCAGGGCCTTCAAATGAGACCATTGAACCTTGTATATAGGGTGAATACTTTTTGCTTTTTACACTTTTGAGAAAAAGTGTCCCAATCACCCTGAATTCACCTATGTGGATTTGTAATTTTTGCAATTGTTCAGAAAATCAAGAGACTTTACCACAACCTTCCATCAGCGATAAACTCCCATCTTTGATAAAGATAAAGAGGCTTGTAGAAATGCCCGAGTATCAGTCCAAGAATAGTTTCTTCTCTCCATTCAGTGTGTCCATGGCCCTTTCTGAGCTGTCTTTAGGAGCTGGTGGTGAGACTAAACAGCAGCTTCTCAGTGGCATCGGATATAACAGCTCAGTCTCACTTTTTGACCATCCATTTATAATCTTTATCACTGACCAAAAAAAGGCAACATCCTCTTCTTTAGAAAAACAGCAATGGCATTCAGATGTCATAACAACATTAGCCAGCAGAGGGGGTATTCCAGAAAGCAGCTCACTGAGCAGCTCAGTGACATACCTGGGTATGTTTAAGGGAAGCAGATCACCTCATCTTTCGGTTCCAAAAACTGAGGTAACTTTCAGGGTAAGTAGCCATAGTAACTCACTCTCTGAACATAACCTGCTCCGGAGCAGATTATGTTCCAGGATTAGTTTGATTCAGAGGTATTCAGATACTTGTTGCATAATTAATATAGTTATATTAATATAAACAAATTTGTTATATAGTTACAGTTGTATATACAATTCTAACTGTACAATACAATATAATATACAATAATATATTAATTCTAAAGCACTATAACAAGATAATGTTTAAATGTTAATTTAATTCAAATATATAATTTATTTTGTTGTCATCTCACACATGGATCTGCATTCAATGAATTAGCATTAAACAAACAATACAATCCTTATTCTCAGTGAATACTTATTAAACGAAGAGATTGAAAAAATGATTGCACAACCACCAAATAGGTGGCGATGTGCACTAAGTAGGTTATGCAAATCGCCATTAAACTATAATAATAATAATAATAATTTGTTACCTTTATATAGCACTCAAAGCGCTTTACATAGAAGGGGGGGATATCCTCAACCACAACCAATGTGCAGCATCCACCTGGATGGTGTGACGGCAGCCATATTGCACCATAACGCCCACCACACACCAGCTGATTGGTGGAGAGGAGACCGAGTGATGAAGCCAATCGTATATACTGTGTATATATATATATATATATATATATATATATATATATATATATATATATATATATATATATATATATATATATATATATATATATATATATATATATATATATATATATGTTACAAGTACACAGGAGGCAGACACAGATGTTAACAGGTAAGGGTAGTTTATTAGACCACAGTAGAGCAGATGTTGTGGAGCAGGTGAGTAAACCGGTTGTTGGTAGATTAGAAGGTGATACGAGAGAGAGAGAGTTACTGTCTTTTGTTTTGTAGATGGAAGGACGCTGGAGCCTGGAGGTCGCTGGAGACTGGAGATCGTTGGAGACTGTAGATCGCTGGAGTACTGAGGGACGGACAGGACCACACCCACACAGCAGACAAGGAACACGGAAGGAAGGAGACACGCTGGAGACAGGTAAGTATCAGTAGTAGAGTCCTTGAGGTAAGCATAGCCAGTAGTATATGCGAACGAGACCGGACGTGGAGTGCTGTGTGGTTGTGAGTCTTGTAGTGCTGGTGATGAGTGTGGTGATGAGGTGCAGGTGATGGTGATCAGTACTCTGGGGAAGGAGTGCGCTGTGATTGGTGGAGGGTGGAACCTGACGTGTCTGTGACAATATATATATATATATATATATACAGTGGGTACGGAAAGTATTCAGACCCCCTTACATTTTTCACTCTTTGTTATATTGCAGCCATTTGCTAAAATCATTTAAGTTAATTTTTTTCTTATTAATGCACACACAGCACCCCATATTGACAGAAAAACTCTGAATTGTTGACATTTTTGCAGATTTATAAAAAAAGAAAAACTGAAATATCACATGGTCCTAAGTATTCAGACCCCTTGCTGTGACACTCATACATTTAACTCAGGTGCTGTCTATTTCCTTGAGATGGTTCTACACTTTCATTTGAGTCCAGCTGTGTTTGATTATACTGATTGGACTTGATTAGGAAGCTGGCCGTCCGGCCAAACTGAGCTATCAGGGGAGAAGAGCCTTGGTGAGAGAGGTAAAGAAGAACCCAAAGATCCCTTTGGCTGAGCTCCAGAGATGCAGTCGGGAGATGGGAGAAAGTTGTAGAAAGTCCACCATCACTGCAGCCCTCCACCAGTCTGGGCTTTATGGCAGAGTGGCCCGACGTAAGCCTCTCCTCAGTGCAAGACACATGAAAGCCCGCATGGAGTTTACTTAAAAACACCTGAAGGACTCCAAGATGGTGAGAAATAAGATTCTCTGGTCTGATGAGACCAAGATAGAACTTTTTGGCCTTTGCTCATCGCCTGTCCAATACAGTCCCAACAGTGAATCATGGTGGTGGCAGCATCATGCTGTGGGGGTGTTTTTCAGCTGCAGGGACAGGACGACTGGTTGCAATCGAGGGAAAGATGAATGCGGCCAAGTACAGGGATATCCTGGACAAAAACCTTCTCCAGAGAGCTCAAGACCTCAGACTGGGCTGAAGGTTTACCTTCCAACAAGACAATGACCCTAAGCACAAGGGCTGGGCAAAAAAATCGATTTTTCGATTAATCGTTTTTTTAAACGTGGTCGATTAAAAATCGATTCTCAAAGGCCACGAATCGATTTTTTTCCCCCATTTTTATTTCCGCAAACATTGAATATAAGATTAACGTAAATCTAATTACTAGTCATCTCCGCTAGATGTCACCCTCTTGTTGGCGTTGCGCAATGTTACAAAGGAACAAATGTCATTCATCATTCACTAGTTAAATGGCGGCTTCCGGTGCGTTGACGTTTGTAATGCTGAAGTGAAATGCTACAAATCTGCAGAACCATTTGATGATGAGACATCACCCAGATGTTGCAAGATCAGCCGAGCAAACAACCGCTAAAAATAGATCACATAGGCCTACATGCGAATGCTTGCCTTGCATTATGATCATTAAACTTGAGCGTTCACTTGTGTACGTTAGCCATTACATTCAAATCAAGTCAATCGAGTCAATACAGCGCAGGACCAATAGTTCAAACCTAATAGCTTATATTATAAACAGATTTCCTCAAATCCACACGGCAACTAACTTGTGTCCGGGTATGAACGCGCTTCTCGTGTATGAAAAGTAACAACCGGTGACGGTGTGCACGCAGAGGGAGGCTCGGACGCCGGGGGCTCCATCTCATCCCCTGGCGGAGAGATGACCAAGCGGCACCCCCTGCAAAGAAAGCACCCATTCCTGTGTACGGCCTCAGTCCTTGAAAGGCCTCATCAGACACTACGATCGACCCAAATTACAGACGGTTTCGCCGGCGCGTTTCCTAGATATAGCCGGTTAAAGTTTCAACTGGTCTCGTTCGAAGGAACGCATCTAAGGAAGGCACGCAAATAACAGTGACGAAATCTAATGCACCATCCGGGGCACGAATCAGAAGCCACTGGAGGAAAAAGCCTCCATAAAAACGGACAAAGTCTGAATGACGGTCTGTAAAATCGCAAGAAAAGCTTGTCCTTTACTGAAAATTGCTGAAAATCATCCAATATTCTTTTTATGTTTTAGAATAAATATATCAAAATATCCATAAAAACAAAATTGTATAAAAAACTTCTCAGATACATTTTTTAGAATAAAGTTGCATTAAAATTGTATTGTATTTAACATAATTGTATGCATTTGAAATTTAGAGATGGGTTCTGTTTTAATTTGCCAAGTATACCTAAAATAAAGAGAGTTTAATATACAATTTTGTGGCACTTAATTTCTTTTTTTAATTACCCATTTGTAAACTTGTTCAGTGTTCTTTTTTATAAATATAGTATTTGTATTAAATCTATATTCATTGAGTTGAATCGAAAATCAAAATCGAATCGAGAATCGAAATCGAATCGATTTGAGAGCTTGCGAATCGAAACCGAATCGAATCGAATCGGAACATCTGAATCGATACCCAGCCCTACAAGCACACAGCTAAAATAACGAAGGAGTGGCTTCACAACAACTCCGTGACTGTTCTTGAATGGCCCAGCCAGAGCCCTGACTTAAACCCAATTGAGCATCTCTGGAGAGACCTGAAAATGGCTGTCCACCAACGTTTACCATCCAACCTGACAGAACTGGAGAGGATCTGCAAGGAGGAATGCCAGAGGATCCCCAAAGCCAGGTCTGAAAAACTTGCTGCATCTTTCCCAAAAAGACTCATGGCTGTATTAGATCAAAAGGGTGCTTCTACTAAATACTGAGCAAAGGGTCTGAATACTTAGAACCATGTGATATTTCAGTTTTTCTTTTTTAATAAATCTGCAAAAATGTCAACAATTCTGTGTTTTTCTGTCAATATGGGGTGCTGTGTGTACATTAATGAGAAAAAAAAAGGAAATGATTTTAGCAAATGGCTGCAATATAACAAAGAGTGAAAAATGTAAGGGGGTCTGAATACTTTCCAAACCCACTGTATATATGGGGATGATTAGGAGGCCATGATGGACAGGGGCCAATTGGCAAATTTGGCCACGATGCCGGGGTTACACCCTTACTCTTTATCGATCCTGGGATTTTTAATGACCACAGAGTGTCAGGATCTCGGTTTAAATTCTCATCTGAAGGATGGTGCTTGTTACAATGTAGTGTCCCCATCACTATACTGGGCTGTTAGGACCCACACAGACCACAGGGCGAGCACCCCCTGCTGGCCTCACTAACACCTCTACCAGCAGCAACCTAGTTTTCCAAGTTGGTCTCCCATCCAGGTACTGACCAGGCTAAGCCCTGCTTAGCTTCAGTGGGAAACCAGTCTTGGGCTACAGGGTGATTTGGCTGGTGGTATAAACAAAAGAAGAAGAGGAAGTAGAATGGCGCACTCTTTCTTAGCGTCTTTTTCCATGGTGAAACATCGATTCGTTGCTCTGTTGAGAATGCCTTGTGTGTTCACGGTTGTCAGAACTTACTCCCGGACTCGTTTTTGGAACCAGCATACCTTGAGTAAGTAAGGTTAATCAACCAAGAGTTCAGGGAATATGTGATGGTAAGTTAACGTTGCTTTCTGGAATACCCCCCAGGTGGACATGATTTAACAACTGTTGTGCCATTATTTTGCAGTCTCTCATTGATATACTTTTTATAGTAATGTTATGGAGAAAAAATTATTTTACTTTTCGCCTGTATAAGAGTCTTATGTCAATACCTGAATATCAGTCCAAGAATATTTTCTTCTCTCCACTGAGTGTGTCCATGACCCTCTCGGCATTGTCTTTAGGAGGTGGTGAGACCAAACAGCATCTTCTCAGGAACATCGGTCATAACAGCTCCATCTTCAAAACTGTAGAAGTGCAGAAGACCTTCCAAAGTTTCTTGAAATAAATCAGCCAAAGAAGGGTGGATGTAGGTAGTGCTCTTTTTGTAAGCAACAAATCAAAACCACTTCCTGGGTTCTTTGAGAAGATGAAGCAGCTTGACCTGCCAGAAGGCTTTGCTGTGGATTTTCACCTCAATGAAACTTTAGACAAGATTAACACATATGTCAGGGAAAAGACACACAGGAAAACAGATAAAGTTCTTGAAGATCTGGATTCTAATACCATGATGATCCTTCTTACTTACATATATTTTAAAGGTAAACCAACTATACACATCATAGACACAAACTCTCACTAGTCTAGTAGTCATACTGTACTTCCGGCTTCAAATAACTTTATTTCTTTCTCCAGGAAAATGGACCATGCCGTTTGACCCCAAATTTACTCATGAGGCTGAATTCCATGTGGATGCTAAGACCACCGTTTCAGTTCAAATGATGAATCAAAAAGATTACATCAAAATCTTTTATGACACACTACTCTCAACTAAAGTCCTTTCTCTGGACTACAACAACTCCTCCTCCTTATTTCTGGTTCTCCCAGACAAATCAATCACTGAGCTGGTTAATCGACGAGACATAGAAAGGTGATGGAATGTGGTCTGGAAAAGGTTAAAACTCTTATCTGTTACATTAGACACACAAACACAACTCTTTTAAATACTTAAATGTGTCTTTAAGTTCAATGTCTTAAACTGGACTAAGGCTCCATTCATCAGAACTTTTTGCTTTTGTCTTACAGACCGGTTGACATCTAAGTCCCTAAGCTGTCTCTAAAAACATCATATTCCCTAAATGATATTTTGAAGGGAATGCAAATTAAATGACTGAAATGTTTACAGACAAGGCCGACTTCACAGGAATTTCAGAAGGAAAATGTTCATGTCATAGGTAAAGTAATACACTATCCTAATTAAAATAAAATGTGAAAGTGTAGATTTAATGTGAAATGCATAGAGCCTATTTTTATATATACAAGCACTTTTATTTGATCTTTATTGTTAACCCAGTAAATTACAACATCCTTTTCATGGGAAAAATTGTCAACCCAGTGGAAAAGCAATGACATTCAAAATGTCATAAGTGACATTAGTATTTTAATAGTAGAGCTATTACTTAAAAGTTTATGTTCAAATGTTACTGTCTATGAAAGTCAGAATATGTAAATGCTTTAAATCATTTAATAAAGACTGATGTATACAGGTTGAATTGCCTTATACTGAAATGCCCTTTGGAAAAGGCATATACAAAGAAACTATTTTTATGTTTCGGGTGTCTCTTGTTTGTCTGTGAAGGTTTTTAAAAAAATGTACGCAAAACAGCTGCTAGGTTTGATATCAATGAAGACGGGACACTATTATTTGAGCTGATATAAATATTTATTTCCTCTTTATATATTCCATCTTTACATGCATGTCAGGCATCTCAGTAGTTGAAAAAGTTTCAGTGGGTTCAACTAAAGACCATTGTAGGTCACATCAGAGTTAGCATCCCCACAATGAATGTTGTGAACAGTTGTTAGAGCAGGCACATTTCTCATTTTAAGGGGCTTCGCTTTGCTTCAATGCAACGTTGATAGACGGATGACACTTCCACAGTTTTTGACTAGAAGATTCAAAGGTACAAGATATAGAGAAACCTTAAGGGATCCCCTCAGGAATTTCAGAAAATTCCGTACAGAAACTGGCTACTGTTGGCAGGTTTCCTGAGAAACGACAGCGAGCGACACTCTAGAATCTAACTATATCACCTCACCGTTAGTGAGTTAGCACAGAGGTTACCGCACATAGATCAGAGAATCCTGGCCTGTACACAATAGCAGTTCTATACAGTGTGTTACGGTGCAAAATCGGGTCGTTTTAGGCTTCTAAATCTCATATGTGTTTTTGTTCCATGAATGAACCAGAAATGCACACTGACTTTCTTCATTATTACACAGCTTCAAATCATGCATAGTAGGACCATTCTGATTATACAGAGGCTACATAATATCATTTAGGGTTAATCTTGTGAGCACAATTATAAAAAAATAGTAAAATCACCATTGGTATTTTAAAAAATACAGTCACAGACGAATTTGGTAGAAGAAAACATAAAATATGCTAACCGTATAATTTACGTTGTTCCTCAAGGGGCGTCATCTTCCACGTCCATTCTAAATATGACTAGTGATTGCAGGCAAGATATGCTCAAACAAGTAATTCTATAAACAAGTTTCCTTTCCATTGCACAGTATTCACAATATACTACAGACGACGTCATAACAGAACTCAGCAATGACCTGATATTAAATGAGTCTTGAGCTGGTATCAAGAACAGATCATGTTCAAGCTTTTTGAAAGCACAGAGGACGCCCTGGCCCTTATGTGTGTTTTTAGCAGACATCACTATCAAACAGCTCCAGAAGACTTAAGGAAAGAGACAAGAACTGTGCATGATTATATAGGATGGGTGCAAATCTTAGTCAGAAATCCCATGCAATGTTTTACACATCTGCCATTAAACTGAAAGGTACTGCAGCGCAGTGTCCTGGTCCGAAGGGGCTGGTCTTAAGAAAGAATGCTTGTGTACGTGTGAATCAAGTTAACAAAGCAAATTATTTCTGACAGTGTTTCAACTGATTCTGTTTTAGATATCGGAGAGAGGCTGCCATCTTGCATTTGACAGCACAAAAAAACTGCCCTCAAATGTCCATACGAACCACGATGCAAGAGAAAATGACCTTCGTGACCTTGCCCGAATGGATCAGATGAGGAAAGCACACCATTGTGAATTCATGCGTGTTTG
Organism: Gobio gobio; assembly: GCF_949357685.1. Classification (NCBI taxonomy): domain Eukaryota; kingdom Metazoa; phylum Chordata; class Actinopteri; order Cypriniformes; family Gobionidae; genus Gobio; species Gobio gobio. The sequence goes on along the minus strand of NC_137100.1, from coordinate 43,953,829 downwards.
TGCGTGAAGTGATGCGTCCTCTGAGTTCTCGCGTTTAGTTGTAACTCCTCTGCAGGTGGAGATGAAAGGTGGAATCATCGAACAGTGGATTCTTCACTTCCATTTCCCCGGTCTGGAAAGAAAAAGAAACTTTCAAACACCACGTCACTATGGGAGACCTCATACTGTAGCACTGTGGGTGACATATAATACCATCGACTACACCTGTAGGAGGCTTTATTTATGACAGCGTTAGGGAATATCTCTCTCTTACACGAAACATAAGCCGCTTTTCCACCGTCCGGCCAAACCACTGTCTTTTTGCTTGACCGTTTCATTCCGTGTCGATCCGGTCCAGCCGATATGGATATGGTTTAATTTTCCACTGTGGGGTTGATAACGGTCGATCTTTGGAATAAAATTTTGCGTTAAGTGTTATTTTGTGTATTTACAGACAATATGAGATGTCAATAGCGACTATTATTATTAATTCGTGTTCACTTCGCTCAAATAGCGTGCTTAGCCAGCAACAGAGAAACTGATAGCCAGGCAACAAGTGACCAATCCTGAGTTTCGACATCACTACACTGTTCAGCATGGTTGGGCAGAGAACTGACCACTTCTGGGCCGAGAATGGTTTGTAATCGTGCCGTGCCAGGCTCAAGTGGCAATACAACTGCAACTGTTCCTTACTGTTCTTAGAACCGTTTGGCCCGACTGTGGAAAAGCAGCTATACATACTATCTGTCACACATTTAGAATAATGAAGTACTGCTCTTACAGGGGCAAGTCCAGGGCACTCATACACAGTGAAGTCTCCATCTTCATTTTCCTCATCTGAAGTGGCTCCCGACTCAGGAATCTTGGAATCACTTCGTTGTCTGCATGAGGATAACAAGACACTGAAGCCATGCCACTTAGATGTGAATAATATAGTAAATACTGTAATTTTTTTATTAAATTTCAATTTTAATTTTGTCAGTATTGGCCAGAAACATTTATTGAAGCTGATAAATTAAGTGATCATGGGACCTTACATTATTTCTGTTCGTCCTACCTATTTTTTAAATATAAAAAATAAAAAAAAATAAAAAAAGGTTACTTAGAGCTTGTAAAGTTTTTTGTTTTAATTATTATTGGTGCTCATACATGTTTCACTTCTCAACCATTTCAATTCTTTAAAAGAAACTTCTAATATTACAATGGTTCATAACAAGCCTACATGTGTTAAATGATTGAGGGATAAGAAATATTGCTTCCTGCCTTCAAATTTAGATGGAGTAGATGAAGAACATATATGCTACCATTCAAAAGTTTGGGGACGTTATGATTTTTTAAGGTTTTTTTAAGTCTTTTTTTAAGTTCAAAAATACAATTAAAACACCAATATTGTGAAATGTTATTGCTATTTAAAATAAATGTTCAAATTTAATCTATTCTTGTGATGGTAAGGCTGAATTTCCAGAAGTCACTACTTCACTACAGTCTTCAGTATCACATGATCCTACAGAAATCAGTCTAATACACAGACTGAATCCGATATCGACCCCTAAACCCTCATTCACTATTCCCTACGTTAGTCCACTAATATAGTTCACTCGAAATGTGCACAGTGAATGAAAACAAGTGAGTGAATTCAGACAGCTGTTGAGTGTTCATCGTTATTGCGGTGCAATGTGAGATTGAATGAATAACGTCAATAACTCAACGTCCACTATGGTTTCGGACAACACTACAAATGGCTGTCCCCTCAAACAATGCCCTATTTGAGGGTATAGGGGGCGATTTCGGATTCAGCCACTATATTGCCAAAAGTATTGGGACACCCCCCAAATCATTTAATTCAGGTGTTCCAATCACTTCCATGGCCACAGGTGTATAAAATCAAGCACCTAGGCATGCAAACATTTGTGAAAGAATGGGTCGCTCTCAGAAGCTCAGTAAATTCAAGCCTGGTAACGTGATATGTTGCCACCTGTGCAATAAGTCCATTCGTGAAATTTCCTCACTAAATATTCCACGGTCAAATGTTAGTGGTATTATAACAAAGTTGAAGCATTTGGGAACAACAGCAACTCAGCCACAAAGTGGTAGGCCACATAAAATCACAGAGTGGGGTCAGTGCATGTGTAATGGAGGCCAGCTAGTAGTCGCTGTGCGAGTAAACCTCACTCAAGAGACCCTCTAGCGACTGACACTAGAGGTTGCAGCCTTTAGCCTCCTTGTTAGAGCGTCTGACTCTCATGCCGGCAGACCAGGGTTCAAGTCCCGCTTGGAGCGTGGTTTGAACAGGAGGTGTTACATTGGTGCCGTGACCCCGATGGGAGTGAGGTTTAGGGGGGTGAGTGTAATGGAGGCCAGCTAGTAGTCGCTGTGCGAATAAACCTCACTCTTCTTATCTCAAGTAACGCTCTAGAGACTGACGCTAAAGGATGCAGCCTTTAGCCTCCTTGTCAGAGCATCCGACTCTCATGCCGGCGGACCCAGATTCGAGTCCCGCTTGGAGTGGACGGGTCGAACAGGAGGGGTTACACATGCTGAGGCGCACAGTGCGCAGAAGTCAATAGTTAATAGCTACAGACCTTCATGTGGCCTTCAGATTAGCTCAAGAACAGTGCGAGAGCTTCATGGAATGGGTTTCCAAGGCCGAGCAGCTGCATCCAAGCCTTACATTACCAAGTGCAATGGACTCCAAGCCACTGGACTCTAGAGCAGTGGAGATGTGTTCTCTGGAGTGACGAATCACACTTCTCTGTCTGGCAATCCGGTGGACGAGTCTGGGTTTGCCGGTTGCAAGGAGAACGGTACTTGCCTGCATTGTGCCAAGTGTAAAGTTTGGAGGAGGGGGAATTATGGTGTGGGGTTGTTTTACAAGGGTTGGGCTTAGCCCCTTAGTTCCAGTGAAAGGAACTCTTAAAGCTTCAGCATACCAAGACATTTTGGTAAATTTCATGCTTCCAACTTTGCGCTTCTAGAAGAATGGTCAAAAATTCCCATAAACACAATCCTAAACCTTGTGGAAAGCCTTCCCAGAAGAGTTTAAGCTGTTTTAGCTGCAAAGGGGGGGGGGGGGGCAACTCCATATTAAACCCTAGGAATTAAGAATGGGATGTTATTAAGGTTCATGTGCATGTAAAGGCAAACGTCCCAAAAATGTTGTCAATATAGTGTATGTTGATTTGGTGCTCAAGTAGCATTTCTTATTAACTTTATTTTCATTGGTTAAAACAGCGGTGCTGCTTAGGCCGGCTACACACTGGCTGCGTGTCGTGAGTGTGGCAGCTGCGTGGTGTTTTCTATGTCTTTGCACACCAGAAACGTATCTGACGCGGCGCTGCTGCTAGTTGACGTAGTGGAAGGCCTATACTTCATGTTAAACATAAATATATAGCCTACTGATACAGCAAAGACAACGTCGGCAGTATTGATGGTAAAACAGGCTACAAAATATTTTGTTCTGTATTGACAGGTGCAATATTTGAAAACTGATAATTATTATTATTTTTTTATTACAATTACATCTGCATTTATGTCAAAACCTAGAGACTTTCAAACATCAAAATGTCATTTATTAATATGTATTCGTGTCATAATGACATATTAACATCTTTTCCTATTCTATTTTGCCTGGAAACGCTTCCAACACGCTTGTGTGTCGCGTGAAAAATAGGCGTCGGTTCTATTTCTAGCATGCGTGTGTTTTCGGCGCGGCAGGCACTGTGCAAGCTCTAACCTGTTAGCATGGGAGCAGAAATAAAAATGAACACGCCACTCAGCTGACACACTCACGCTGCGCAGCCAGTGTTTAGCTGGCTTTAAGGTTTTTGTAGAAATTGTGATACATTTTTTTCAGGATTCTTTGATGAAAAGAAAGAACAGTGGGAAGGAACAGCATCTATTTCAATTAGAAATATTTTTTTTAACATTATAAATGTCTTTACTGTCACTTTTGACTAATAATCTTAACAATTCAGTCTTTGCTGAAAAAAAAAAAAAAAACTCTTACTGACCCCAAACTGAATGGAAGAATATATCTAATATGCTCCAATTATTCCATAAAGCCAGGCAGGCAGGTTGAGTACTGGTGGAAAATGATGTATGTATCCATGAAAGGCAGTTAATGAGAGACAGGAGTTTATTAATGCTATTTGCGGACTACTTACTTGAGTGACATCATTTGCTGCTTCTGAAGCTGAAAGTGGTACATCTGGGCACTCTGGGCAAGTGTTTTATCTCCAGTCTAAGAATAATAGAATAATAGAAGAGCGTGTTAACATACAAACTATAAGACACATGCCTGGATGTCACTGTTTTTGTATTTGTATATATGCTCTACTCACCATACCACCATCATAAGAATTTGGACCTATCAACCCAAAAGCAGGATAGTCAACCTTCTGGGCCAGACGACTGCCTCTCTGCATCCTGAGAAAGAAGATGACACAGAGTCAGTATCATTCAGGTCTACTTGTTCATCCAACAACAGTTTTGAAAGGTTTTTAAAGACCTCATAATATATAACTTGGAGTTTTACAGCTTTTAGTCCTTATGTGGTTTGCTTGGGGTCATTTTGTGTTGTTAAAAGAAGTGTCTTATATTCAGCAAGGCTGCAATTATTTGATTAAAAATACTGTAAAACAGTAATATTGTGAAATTACAATTTAAAATAACAGTTTACAATTTATTCTTGTGATGGCAAAAGATGAATTTTCATTTTTTGCCAGTCTTCAGTGTCACATGATCCTTCAGAATTCTTTTTATATGCTGATTTAATGGTTAAACATTTCTTCTTATTATCAATGTTGAAGATGCTAATTTTGTGGATTTTCAGGATTCTTTGATAAATAGAAAGAATAGCATTTATTAGGAATAGAAATCTTTATTAACATCGTAAATGTCTGTCCTTGCTGAATAAAAGTATACATTTCTTTAAAAAAAACAACAACAACTTTTGAACGGTAGTGTATGTGCTATATACACTATGTGCTAGCATTTACATAAAAGTACAATCTTTCTCTTTCAGGTTTTTTAAGTTAATTACTGAGAAAGCACAAAATACAAATCAGACTGGCATAAATCATGCGAAATCTCACCTGACCCAACACACTCCAGTCAAAACCATAGCCACGGAGCCCACCATGAGAAAGACGCCCAAAAATACTAAAGGAGAAAATAACAAGTATGTTATGAAAAAGTTAAGGAAAAGTACTGCAGTCCACAAACTCTTATATCTTTATAACCATCAACAGACAATATATAACGCACTTATGAAGGAGTGATCCTCAGAGGGGTACGGGATGATAAAGGGTGCGCTGTGGACGGCAGAGATAAATGGAGTGTGTGAGGCTGGGCTGGTGGTAGAGGAGGCAGTGGTCAGGGCACTTGTCAGAGGCTGTTCTGATGTAGCAGCGGTAGAAGATACTTCTGCTCTGTGCTGACTGCTTGGCCAGGAATGATCTTCTGGGACTTTGGGAGCAGCTGGAGAGGGGGCTGAAGAACATAAGGAAAATACAAAAAGAAAGACTGTCAAGTCTGAAAGGAAAATACTCAATTTACAATGTTCAAGAAAGTATGGAAGCCTTGTTTCCACTAAGGAAAAAAAAAATTTAAAAGATAATTGCGACATTTTATCTTGCAATTCTGACTTTTGGCTAACAATTGTAATTGTATTTTGAGGCAACTGAAAACGACTGCACCATTGACCAACAAAAACCTGGTCTAAAGTCACTAGCGCAGAATTTTTTGTGTTATTTAAATGGCGCGTTAGTAATGTGCGCCTATAGGTGGGGGTGCACAATGCGCGTACACTCTGCTTATTACACACAAAAACATGTTTAAATATTAAAAATAAAAGGATTCCTCTCTGGAGAAGCATTCAGTCTTTCCACTCGCAAATTCCACCATGTAAATAGCAAATCCGCCATGGTGCAAGCGGAACGGGCTCTTAAAAGGGACTTGGGAGATGAGTAACGCCCAACAACACACCCATGACTCATTAAGAGACTAGGTACAACCCTTTTGGACAATGCTCTTTTTATGTTGTTAAACTAGCAAAAGTGGATTCAGACACGCCATAAGTGCACCTGCGCCACGCGCTTCAGACCATGCGCTCAGATCGTTAAAATAGGGCCCATAAAGTCACAATTACCTTATTCATTTTTTATTCTGTGTCAGAAACAAAACAGAATCAGGCGTCCACAAGAAATACCTATGAAGTGGGTGCCAAATTATGGCAGCACTCTTTTGAAGGAACACCACAAAACAAATACATTTTCTGACCGTAATGTTGTTGTAAATGACATGCTGTTATTTTTCTGTGAAACACAAAAGGTGAAATTTGATGTGCCTTTCTTCACACAGAAGTGACCACAGCTGTCAAGCTCCAACATAGAGAAAAATAAAGACCATAAATATGTATATAAATGCTGTCTTTTGAAGCCATATAATAGCTTTTTGTGTGGAAGAGCAAAAATTAAGTCATCACTGATAATTTTCCCCCGCCAGCTTACAAATCCAATTCTTGCTCACATTTAATTCAAATATTTTCTTTAAATGAGTCGTGCCACACAGGGCATCATCAGCACCAAACACCATTACATCTTGTGTATGTGACATAAACTAGTGTTTCAGTTTGAATGTAAAGACTGGAATTTGTTCCTCACAGAAAGCTTTTGTATGGATTCTGGAATATAATGCAGAATTAGTATGGACCTGACAGTCATGTTCACTGTCTGAGCTTGTATTTTGTCATTTTATGTTCCACAGAAGAAAGTAAGTAATACAGGTTCGGAACGACATGAGGGTGTGTACATTTTTGGGTGAACTATCCCTTTAATGGTGGGATCCACATGTCTTACCTAAGTGCTTCATCTCTGATTCTCTGTGTTTGCTGATGATAGAGGAGAGAATGTCTATCTCTTCATCCAGCTCTGGGAGATGGTTGACCTTGGCTGCTTGGGAAAGAAATAATGAAAGTGAAACATGAGAGTTACAAAGGGAGAGATAGGGAGGATGAAAATTTGCAGAACTTACACTAGCATTCTAAAATATTGGGTCCGTCATTTTCTAATGTTTTTGAAAGAAGTCTCTTATGCTCTGCAAGGATGTATTTAATTGATCAAATAATAATATTGTGAAATATTATTACGATTTAAAATAAAATATCATTTATTCCTGCAATGGCAAAACTCAATTTTCAGCATAATTTCTCCAGGCTTCGGTGTCACGTGATCCTTCAGAAATCATTCTAATATGCTGATTTAGTGATATCAATGTTGAAACCAGTTGCAGCTGCCTAATATTTTTATGGAAACTATGATGCTTTTTCAGGGGTTTTTTGCTGAATAAAAAGTTTTAAAGAACAGCATTTATGTGAAATTAAGGGATGTAGAATAAGGTCATGCAGAATAATGCATTAATATGTGCTTTATAAGTACTAATAAGCCAATATCCTAGTAATATGCATGCTAATAAGCAACTAGTTAATAGCAATAACTGAACCCTAAAATAAAGTGTTACCGAAAACTCTAATAGGTCAGCAACTTCTGATGAGTTTAATAATAATTCACCAAGGAATATGACATCTTGGCATGGTTTGTATTGCATTGGGTGGAATGTGTACGCCGTACTTCTAGCACACAGATTTATGAGCATTTATAACTATTCATCGTGATAAACACCAAAAAAATGTGTGTACTTAAGTGTTAAACAGTTAGCTGCGTGTGCATATGTGCGTGTGTTTGTGTGTGTGCATACTGCAGTGTGTGTGGGTGGATTTGGTCAGTCGGTCTGTTGTGTGGTGCTGCTATGCGAATGTGGGCAGTGGGGCGTACAGGCGGCAGGGAGAGACAGGGGGAGGGGCCTCCACAGATTCATGAATGAAATCTGTCACCATGGAAACCACTGAGAAAGTGCCAAGAGCAAAAACTTCACAAGCAGGATAAGAGAAATGAGAGATTGAGGATTTGAGAGAGAGAGGATGTGTCTGTGAGAGAGAAAAAGATGCTTAAGCCAATTGTGAAATATCTATTTTTACCAGAGTGAGATAAATTTACATCATGTCAGACAGTTTCCACTACAAATAACATGGGAAAACAGCCTTTGTTTGATGTGAACTACACATTAAAAGGGTTAGTTCACCCAAGAATGAAAATTCTGTCATCATAATCACCCTCTCGTTGTTCCAACTATAAGATTTTTGTTAATCTTCAGAACACAAATAAATATATTTTTAAATAAATCTAAGCGATTTCTGTCCCCATTGACAGCTACGCAACTACCACTTTGGCGCTTTAAAAAGTACATAAAGAGATTGTAAAACTAATTCATATGAATCGAGCAGTTAGTCCAAAATTTCTGAAGAGACACGATCGCTTTATTTGATGAACAGATTAAATTTAGGCTGTTATTCACATATAAACATTGATCAGCGAACAAAAAACAGAAGCTCCACCGCAAATGCTTGACGTGCGAGAACAAACCTCTTGTGGAATCTCAAATGTGCCTCATTGGTTCTCGCACGTCTATCCAACATGCTTGCACTTCCGTTTGCCACAACTGATGTCTGAGTTGATGAATGTGTTGAATGTGAATGTGACTAAAAGCCAAAATTCTCTTTTTTTTTAGCATATAAAGCGATCAAGTCTCTACAGAAAATTTGGACTAAAGCACTCAACTCATATGGATTAGTTTTAAGAACTCTTTATGAACTTTTTGAAGCGTCAACGTTTCAGTTGCATAGCTGTCAATGGAGGGACAGAATTTTTTATATGTGTTCTAAGATGAACGAAAGTCTCACGGGTTTAGAACGACATGAGGGACAGTAATTAATGACAGAATTTTCATTTTTGGGTGAACTATCCCTTTAAGGGATACATTTTTGTCTAGTGACCCTGAAATTTCATTAATAGGCCTACACAGACTAGATAATCTGCATTTCAATTAGAATGCTCCAAAAGTGTATACTTGCATAATTCAACGCATTAACAAGCTCATAATTAAACACAAGAATTAAAAAACTACAAATGAACTAATACAAATGAAATCAGCCACTTTCTTTTTACAAAAAAAAACCCTAAACCAAACTCGATGTTCATGGTGAATCATACAATTAAGGATCAAAGGCAGCATAACTGAAAAACTATATGCAATAAGAGCTCTTAGTAAGTTAAAAGACATTGGGTCTCATGTGTACTCCTGTATGACTGTATTTATATGTAAACCTGTGTGTGGAAGTATTCATACAGGAATCATGATTCATCAATAATTGCATAATTATTTGAGTCCAAATGGGGTTCATTCACTAATAATTGCATAAAAATTTTCTTATGTGAAAAGGGTTTTATGTCAAATTTCTGCCATCATTTGCCCTCATTGTAATGTTGATGAATTCAGTGTATTCTGTGAAGGATCACTAACCCGCAGTTAGTAATTTGCATATTGCACGCCCTAGTCATCACCATATAAGGGCTTTCCGCACAAACTCTCTTTTACAGCCATTCTTCAATCACATCCAGAGATCAAACATGGCAAAATCTTTGAGTAAAGTCAAGTGTGTCAATCTCAAAGCCAGCTGAAACACAAAAACACATTTTAAATGGGCCTTTACTGCACCTATCCCATATCAAGATGCAATAGACAATTTTTGTTATTCTAAAAAAGAATAATTACTTATTCAATGTCAAATAAATATGTATATAAATAAAAACAGTTCAGTTGTACACACCTTTTTTAGGAGACCAACAGGACTTTTGCAAATCTGTACATGTGGCTTGAGTCAGTTTTAAATTTTATTAAAAAAAAATGTAATACATTTATAATCAAGATGCCAACGTATCTATCAATCATCAATTGATGTGAAACCATCCACACACAGGTTTTTAAATAATCAAAATATCTGTGCATAAAACACGGTTAGTAAATGAGACCCAAAGGCTTTGGCTTAAGCAAGAAATCAACACAATAGTAAGAAGGTCAAATTAACCCAATTAAACCAAA